>NC_140593.1:306850912-307450912 GCF_964204655.1 Triturus cristatus | reverse complement strand
ATCCAGGAACTCAATTATGATTAGGGCTCCCGGTTTTCCGTTTATTCGGATTTTTACATATAAATACAGATGGAAAACAATTTTTCCTTTGTCTGTATTTATATGTAAAAACGGCAAAATACTAGAAAATGTTGCAGCACTGCCGTGATCGAATCCAGAGTTATCTTGCCGCGCCCCCTTCCTGCTGCTGGAAATTCCTTCCCAGGCACACACACAGCCGCCCGCACCTGAGTACTTCACAGGTCTTTTGAAGACCATTTACTTGTTGAAGAGGCTTTATTGTTCTTTCACCCCATGCCATAGCCTCCCCCAACGCCCCTGACTCCTCCTGTCCCAGGCCCCATACAGTGCACATTTGAAACACTTCAATTCACAGTGCTGCAGCAGGAGAAAAATTAATATTTTCCTCTGTGACAATCGGCATGCCCATGATGTCGTCCATGATGGACCACTTCGGGAAACTTGGAGAAAACGCATTAACCGAAAGTTTAATCTAAACATTATTTTTAACAAAGCCCTCACCATAAAATGAGCAGTTACATTTTTTCCTATACGATCACTTAAGATTTCATAAACAGTTCCTATGTCGTTCTCAACATTTACTATGGATTAAAAATGTAATTTCATAATACAACCCTAATCGTTAATTCAGGGATTATTGTAAGAGATACGTCATTCTGTTTTACACTTAGAAAATGCATGTCCCCCGTATATCACCCTCTCTGGCAATGTGCGCGGTAGCAGAGCAGGTTCAGGATTTCTTGTTTCATGGATAGGAAGCCAATGTAGGTCAATATTGTGTCTAGCTCCTAAACCAGCGAGTAGAGCGGAGAGAGGTAGTGGTATTTTTAGAAGCCCCTTTGTAAGGTCAGGCGTTCTCCTCTCCCTAATCTACAAGCAATTTTAGCCGAGTTTTATGCCAATGGTTTTTAGCTAGCGCTTGGCAGCTGTTTCAAGACCATCTGCAAGGGCCAAGTTGATTTTGTTTTCATTACGTCCTCCTGCTTTTCCTCTTAAGGTTTTACTGTGTGCATATGTCAATCCCCCACATTTGCGTGTTTTCCTACTGTTCTAATTGTTTTTTTACTCACTAGTGAGGTCATGCTTCCGCTCGGAAATCTGTGTGCAACCTTAACCCCTTCAGTGCCACGCCCTTTCCCCCTCCTGTGCCGGGCGTTTCCCACGCGGGTGGGTTTCATGACGAGATAGTCTCGTCATGGGCACAGCGCGACCGTGCTCCATGACGAGACTATCTCGTCATGGGCACAGAAGAGGTTAACGTCAGAGATTCGAGTCCAGACTCGCCGCCTTGACTTTCATCCTCCCAAAGTTGATAAAGCTAGTTGCATTGCCTTGTGTAATAGAAACACTAGTAATTTCGAGACTTCGAGGCGTAATTGATGAAGTGCTATATAGGTAACCCTAGGTTTGGCATGCAGCATTGCTTGTAACATAAAACTGCACTATGATCTGTCATGCTATGGCACCTGTGTTAGTAACTTAAGCCTGTACACAGGCTTGTTATGTCAAATGACATGCACGTGTGCGTAACATACGTTTGTACATAAGCTTGGTGTGTTAAGTGAAATACAGCTGTTAGTAATGTAAGTCTGTCTGCAGTATTATGTCAAGGGATGTAGGGACATGCAGGGGTATCAGTAATGTTGGTCTGTAAACAGGCCTGTCATGTTACACGAACACTTTTGTTTTCATTTTAAAACTGGGGCTGACTAAACACAACCTATTTTTATTATTATTTTTTTTAACGCAAAATTTTCTAGCTGGCTTTAGATGGAAATACAGAAGCGCTGGCACATGTTTGCTCCTGATAAGTGCTTGTGCTCTATCCTAAAGTGTTTTTACAGCAGAACTGAGAAGCACAGGTACTCTCCTTTTCAAATTACTCAGTACTGGACCATTTAAAGCACTGCTAAAGCCATAACAAATCGCTAGTTTAAGTGAGCGCATGTGTGCATTGTCAATTTAAATAAATGTTGAAAAATACTAGCTGTAGTGTCTTCTTTTGCTTGTGGCAAAAATAAATGTGGATAAATAAAGAAAAAATGCCCAAAAAATAAATATGGATAAATACAGACGGAAATGGCAAAAAAATAAATACCATAAAACCTGAAGCCCTAATTATGATTCTCGACCATCCAGACATCAGGCCATTTTTAAAAATAGTCAATCAAAACACTACCAAAAGCTTCTCTCTGTGGTAATACAGCAAATAGTCCAATAATGTCTGTACAAGTTGCCTCCATGGTCCTTCTGGAACATCAACTGGTTTGGGCTCAGCACCACATGGTTTGGGGGTTTTATGACTATTCATACAAACACCACAATTACGAATACAGCCTTAGCACAGCCTTACCAGCCATACCTGGCCACTAATATGTTTCTCGAACACGCCTTTTCGGTAGACATGCCCAAATGACTGTAATGGCAAAAATCTAAAATAATTCTCCTCATTTCAAAAGGTGACACAATCTTGTCACCATGAATCACAATACTACAAGCTGAACTCAACTCGTCCTTGAACTTGAAAAAAGAAGACAATTCTCCTTTCAATTTGTATTCTTCTGGCCACCCATGGTCTAAGAGCTCAATTACTTTTTTAATGGCAATATCTTACTCCATGCAAGAGTCCCACTCAGTTTTATTAATGCCATTGGCAAAAGAAAAAGTTAATTCCTGTTCACATCTTCTATGGTAAAAGCCACTTTCCATTCAGGCTCCTGCCTATCAACTTCCACTGATTCATGTCTGGGCATTCTGGACATAAGTTCATCACTATCATCGCCCGCAGGTATATTCCATGCTCCTGGAACATATTCCACTTTAAAACTGAAAGCTTGTAGCTTGGCAGCAAACCTGGCTAACCTTGCAGTAAGATTCAAGCCTCCCATTGGAGAAAGAATGTTAACTAAAGGTTTATGATCAGTTCTTAATTTGAACCTTATTCTCCAAACAGACATTCTGTATCGGTCTGCTGCCCAAACACACGCATGCAGCTCCCTTTCAATGATCGAATAACTATGATCAGTCTCTGACAATGTCCTTAAACCATATGCCACTACTCACTCTGTTGTCCTCAGTCTGCGTCAACACAGCGCCAAGATATACATTACTGGCTTCAATACAAATTACACACTCCTTCCCAACCACAATCGTCTTAAAACATCGTGCATTCAACAATTACCATTTTAACATAGAAAATGCCTTGTTTTTCTCATAACCTCACTCAAATGTTGCATTTTTCAACAATCTCCTCAAGGGTTCCACCTTTTTAGCATAATTCTGAATAAACCTAGAAGAAAACTCAGTGAGTCCTAACAAATAAATCAACTGTTCTTTAGAGACCGGTGCAGGAGCTTCATAAATAGCCTTAAGGTGGTCAGCTAATGTTTTGACTAGTTCATGTATATTGGGAAGCGGATGTTAATCAACTCAAATGGCCTCATTTAAACTTCTTAAGTCATGCACAAATGAAGTTCTCCTTGCGGTTTTAATGACATAACCACCAGAGAAACCCATAGGAAGGATTCAATGAGCTCAATTATATCCTTGTCACACAAATCATGCAGCATTTCCTTGAGTTTACTTCTGTAACTAATTGGGACATTTCTGACCCTATGTCATACAGGTATTGACCCTTCCCTAAGAACAATTCTAAGTTTAAAATGTTTTTATTCACCAAACAAATCGCTAAATACATCAGGAAACTCTATTCTCATCTCCTACACAAACTCCAGATTATTATTGTCCTAGTTGCTCTCTGACTCTGCATAAACTGGTGGATTAGCTAATGGATCCAATCTAATACCTAAATCTTCTTGGTGAGGCAAACCAAGGATGGGTTCGCCTTTGTCCGTGACAAAACCTAGACCTTTGAACTCTGCCTCTTAAATTCCAGTGAGGCCCAAAAGAAACTCCTCTTCTTTATTTTGTGTCCAGTGTATCCTCCAGGACTTAAATCAGTATGTAATAACTCCCTATTCTGCCATAACGTACAAAACAACTCTCAACTGATAATGGTGTACCAGGAACACAAGTTCACCATCGTATGAACATGAATCCCATCCATTTTAATGATGGTTGAAGGAAGTCGTTTTTTAATTCTATGGTCATTTACACACATAACTACCTAAAGATTCAGTTCTTCGTCATAATCTCCTGCACTTGAGACCAAATTAACTTTCCCATATTTGCCAGATTTGCAAACCTTGCCAAAATGCCCAATTCTCTTGAATTTGCTGCAGATTCTGTCCAGTGCAGGACATTTCTTGGAATTCCCTAAATGGTTTAGGTTACCTCAACGGTAGCATAAGAAATCCCCCGTCTTCGCTTTCCTTTTGGTTTCATCCTGTTGAGTGGTCTTCTCATTTTTCAGATTTCCTACTCTGTTCATAATTTCGTGAACACATTTCTCTGAATTCTCTATTCCCTTGGCATAGTCACAGCTGCACCAAGTGTTAAGTCGGAACAAAACCATAGTCTTTTCTGTGTTTTCTTACTTTTACATTTCGTAAGGATTTGATCTCCAAAAATGTGTTCATAATTGATACTCTCAAAATCGCAAGAGTCATCAAGGCCCCTCAACACTGCAAGATGTTATGTTATGTTATTTATTCTTTTGTATAGCGCAACGGTTACTCAAAAAGAGTGTCCCGGCGCTTTTTAGGTAAGGGAAACAGATTTCAGAATAACACAACACAGCTAAAAACAGGTTAAAAGATAAAAAAAGAAAACAAACAACTGGGGGACCTATTGAGAAAACAGCCAGGTTTTGAGACCTCTTCTAAAATCAAGGAGAGTAAACGCCCCCCTCAAAGGGAGCGGTAGTGCGTTCCACATCTGTGGGGCCAATAGACTGAAAGAGCGGCCCCCCAGGCGAGCCCTCTTCACACGCGGAACAGCCGCCAAAAGTAGAGATTCTGACCGCAACGAGCGAGTCGGATGGTAGAAGGTCAGTCTCTTTTGAAGATGTTTAGCTCCCACCGCATGGAGCGCCTTGTAGGCCAGGGTCAAAGCCTTAAAGGCGATCCGTTTGCGGATGGGTAGCCAGTGCAACGCCACCAACAACCCAGAGGCGCTGACCCGTCTACTTAGGCCAAAAATGGCCCTGGCCGCCGCGTTCTGTACAACTTGAAGCCTTTGTAGCAGATACTCAGGCAGGCCCAGGTAAAGAATGTTGGCATAATCCAACCTGGAGCCTATCAGAGCCAGCACCGTCAGCCTCCTGTGCTCCTCGGATAAGAGAGGCAGAAACCTCCGCAGCATTTTTAACAGGCCAAAGCAAGTGCCGGTTACCCCCAAGATCTGGGCTTTCATCGTCAGCCCCTTGTCCATCTTAACCCCCAAGTTTTTAGCCATGGGAGAAGAGCCGGACGGAGGGAACATGTCGATGGGCCACCAGGCCTGCCAGCTAGGCTCCGTCTCGCACCCAAAGAAGAGTACCTCCGATTTGTCGGAATTGCACTTGAGGCTGTTCCGTTGGAACCATGCGAACACAGCCCCAAGGCAATTCTGGATACTCTCCCCGTCAAAGTCGGCCCCTCTCTCGCAAGAGAAGAGGAGCTGGGTGTCGTCGGCATACGACACGATCCGGGCACCAAATGACTCCGCCACCGCCGCCAAAGGGGTCATAAAGATGTTAAAAAGGGTCGGGCTCAAAATAGAGCCCTGAGGGACCCCGACTCCCAGAGGCGGCATTACGGCGGTGTCAGACGATGTCCAGATCGTTTGCCGGCGGCCGGCCAAAAAGGAAGAAAACCATTTGAGCACCGTCCCCCGCAGACCAATCTCAAAGAGTCTTGCGAGCAGGCCCTCATGGGGGACGGTGTCAAAAGCCGCCGACAAGTCCAACAACACCAGCATGACTTTGCCCCCGGAATCCAACACCCCTTTAATGGTTTCAGAAACCTCAAGGAGCGCGGTCTCGGTGCTACGATGAGAACGGAAGCCCGACTGGGAGTCATGTAATAACTCATGAGACTCCAGAAAATTGGAGAGCACCGACTGAACGTGCTTCTCCAAAATTTTTACAAGGGCCGGCAGCAACGAGATTGGCCTATAATTGGCTGGGGCTTTCGGGTCAAGTCCCGGCTTTTTAAGCAGCGGGATGACCATTGCCTGCTTCCATACTGGCGGAACCTCTCCCAGACTCAACGACAGGTTGAGAAGAGGGTGCGCTAGCGGATTAACCACCTCCGCCAGTTTACCCAGGAGCTTAGCAGGGCAGGGGTCAAGCGGAGATGCACTTCAATGGATTCAGATTCTAATTGAGTCCTTGAATAAAATTTCTAACGCTTCATAACAACATTAATGCTTCTTCCATACCTTAAACTCAAGTGCTTGATAGCAAACTCAAGCACACCCGTATATTCTGCGGAATTTGTGCCTAAAGGAGGTACGTTCTTAAATTCTTTTAAAGCAGCCCCCCCCAGAAAAAGTTTGAGTAAAGCAAGTATCACTGTGGCTGAGCAGTCTTCTCCCTCTAGCACTTCTAGGTCTAGCATGAATACTTCATACCAATCTTCCCAGGATAAGTACAATTCACCTGGGTTTTAAAAACACAAAAAGTTGTAAAAGTAAATGCAGAAAGGTTGATGGATTAATGTCCAGGCAATATTTAACGAATGGTGTGCCAGTCACTGAGTTGCTTGTCACCAAGTTGTGATGAAGGTGTGCCTGTCACTGTATAACAGGCTGTTGAAATCGTCCAAACACCAGTGGTTACTGGTGTGCCTGTCACCGTGTGACCAGCTGCAGTAAGTGAAAACAGTCTATGAATGTAGATGTGCCTGTCACCGTGCAACAGGCTGTAGTTAGGAATACAACCAGTAAATTTGTTCCTTTGAAACACTCAAAGGTTTGGCATTAAACTTAAAGTAATGTAAGGTAAGATGGCCACAAAACTTGTTTCTGTAGTTGGTGGGCTTGTTCTTCAACCTAAACTCTAGTTTCAGTGAGAAATCGGCTTGCATCTAAACAAACAGTGTTACCCTATCAACTTCCACTGCGTCATGTCTGGGCAATCTAGACATAAAATCAGCATGTACATTGCTAGCCCCTGGAACATATTCCACTTTAAAACTGAAAGCTCTTAGCTTGGAGGCCTACTTGACTAACCCTGCAGTAAGATTCCGGCCTTACTAAAGGTTTATGGTCCGTTTTTAATTTGAACCTCATTTCCCGAACAAGCATTCTGTACCGGTCTGCTGCCCAAAAAGACGTTATTCACGAGTGATGAAAAAATACTCGAAGGTGTAGGTAAATAAAACAGGATCTCCTTTATTTGAGATGCAGAAAACAATGCAGTTGCAGTCTCCACTTCTTTCCAGCCGCCTTCCTCGAACCACCTTCACCCATGACAGTTGATCAAGCGTAAGTGGTATAAATATTTCAAGATTAACTTTCAACTTACTCCTTACTCGTCTATCTCTCTAACCATACAGGGCCCCCTACAGCTAGATGGATTACAGTATTACCTTCACCACAGACGCAAATGGTCCTCTGATGGATCTTTCTCTGTGGCTAGAAGGGGTGGGAGTTAGCCACCGAATGAGGACCATTGATTTGTGACTAAGTTTGAAATAAGGTTCAAATACCCTACACTCAGGACTATACTGTAAAAGTAAATCATTGCAATGAGGAGTTCTAATTTCCTTAAGAAATTAAGCCTAAACAGAATAATATAAACTAAAAAGCTCTGCTACTGCAACAGAATAGAAGAAGTAGAACTTGATATTCTGAAAAGATTCACTGATTTTTCCCTACAACACATATAGATTTAGAAAGTAATTCAATAAAGTTTAAAATAAAGAACATCAGGACAATAATAGACTCAGGAAATTTAGATAGTTATAGTATTAAAGTTCCAAAATTGATACAGATAAGCAATTTCATAAGCATCTCAATCAAGATTATTAAAACATTTAGTATTAGACCACACATTTAGTCAGAAGTGCAAATCCAAAGAGGATGTTTTTAAATAAACATCAGAAATGAGATTACAGGTTTCTATTACCATTAAAGTCAGAAGGATATTTAAGTCCTATCTAAGATTCAAAGCAAAGGGGTAAAAGTATAACATGTTAAAGTCCTCTAAGGGCTAGTCCATGAGCATTGGCAAAAAAAGAAAATATGTAACAAAAATCAATTAGTTCTCCAAAGAAGTATTCCAGGTCAACTGCATGAATGCAGCAGGATTAGCAAAAAGGGAGTCCAAGATAGGATTTAAAGGATGATAATAAAATCATTGGGAAAAAGCTCCATTCTCTGCCAAGGAAAGGAAATGAAACAATGCGTTGTCCCAAAGAAAAATAATAGTGATGCCTTGTCAGAAGGAAAAAAGATATGGTGTTGCCCCTCTTTTGGGATTTCTTCTTTTATAATGCTTATGACACCTTAATGACGTGGTGTAATTCCACTGGTCAGTCCATCATGTGATTAGTTTACGTGTGTTGTCATAAAATATATTTAGTTACTCCTGCATTCTTTACCAAGCACTTCATGTGAACAACTTAGATTTCCAGGCCTCACAGGTTTGTAAACGGTAAGTAATATACAATGTAACAGACAATGGCATCGGGTGAGAGTTGATTTCCCCACCAAGCCATTCAACCATAAACCTCGTAAGAATGTCCTTTGTATGTATACTGAAACATGTACATGATCTGACTCCCTTCATCTGCATCAGTACTTCTACAGTGCCTGATTCGGTGATCTTTGCCTCCAGAGCCCGAATACTCTCTGGTCCTAGTTGTGGTGTTTGGATGTCAACTTTAAATCCATCCAACTCCGTCTGCCCAACAATAGGTTGCTTTGTATAAAGAGCCCTCAGGTGCTCAGCAAACCCCGATGCAATTTCGATTGGAGTTTCCACCACCTTCTGCGACCCAATTGAATGGCAGCAATCCATTTTTTCCCCTCCTCCTTTTTTGCTATCCATGCCAGGAGCTTCCCCGCCTTGTTGCTCACCTCATATAATTTTCTTTGCTTAGCTCGGATGTGGGCCCTCGCTTCTTGATACAGCACAGACCTCTGTCCTTCCCTAATCTCCTCTACCCTGTGGGCCACTCCTGGGGATGGGGAGTCCAAGTATTCCTCTCCAAGAGGGACAGTTTTGATTCCAATCCTTTGTACTCCCTATCTCTTTCCCTCTTCTTCCATTGATGGGTGTGATCAGCTGGCCTTGTATAACTGTTTTGTATTCCTCCCAGAGGTCTGCCTTCAAATCCACAGTGCTGGCATTCTCTTTGGAAAAAAAGCCCCGTGTTCCAATAACATCCTTCTGGTGTTCTAGTCAGACAGCTCCCATGGGTTAAGTTTCCACTCGCCCCGTTTCCCTAGTGTAATCATCCAGGTATGCGTAATCAGTGGCAAGTGGTCAGATAAACCCATTGGCAGGAGAATGGGGTACCTGAATCTACTGAGCTGAGGGCGTGGCACCAAGAAGTAGCTTAATCTGGATTGTGATTGTTGGGTGCATATGAATACTGACCTGTGAATTGGAGTGCTTTTCCCGCTGCTCTGTAAGCCTCTACTTGTTGTCAGGCCCTGGGGCCCCTGCCAGATCGTGCCTACATCAGCGCTATGAAGGGCAGCAGCGCCAGCAAACCTCTTCAAGGGCCTGGGTCACCACAATATGTCTCCATCAGGTGCCCAATTTGCGTACACAAGGCGACGGCAGCCATCTTGTCCTGTGCGCACCGGTGTCACAATGTGGTCGGAATGCTCCATAGCCCCCCACAGACAAGATCCACTGCAAGGCTCTGGCAGGTTTTGGTGGTGGCAATCGCTTCTCGGGGGCGAGGCCGCCCCAACTCGTCTCTCTGACCCGGTTTGCCAAAGTCTCACACACCCAGCGGTGTCTGCCATCTGGCCTAGTTCACTGGTCACCACCGTCGCATCCTTACAGGCTGTGGAGCCCCGCTCATGGACTCAGTCCACCAGTGACCTCCTCTTTGAGGTGTGGAACCACCACAGCTGGTTTTACGCTGCCGGTTCTCGGCCGGGATGCAGCAGAAAGGAGTCCTCCACAGGGCGGAGCGCTGGAGCTCAAGGCTTAGACGTCTGACTCCATTGGCAGCCCCCCGATAAATGCCATTTTTGAAGGAGCTTTAAAACTATTCAAAGACGACCATCTTTGAGTGCAGATGGGTGCCCAGACTCACACATCGAGCCATCTTGAATGTTTTCTTTTACTTTCTAAAAACATTTAAAAATGACCACCATGTGCATTTGTACGGACGCACGGGTGACAGCCTTTCAAGGTTTTTTGTAAAGCTTTAATAGTTTTTGTAATAAGTAACAAAAATTTCCAAAAAAACATCTGCAGTCAATGTCAGATGGTTGGCTTTGCCAAAGTTTGTTTTTATTCTACAGGTGGAATTAGTGCTGCTTAACCATCAACAGAAGGACATTAATGGCTAAATATATCTAGTGATACCTGGGCAATGCACGTGTTAGATGCATCACGTTATGCATCAACTTTCAAAGAGCACACCAGGCAGCTTTGCCTATGAGTGGAAGTCGTCCCTTTTGGAATGCCTAGGGGAAATCTTGTACCGGACAGAATGGTCTCTGAAATCGCACGCTGATCCACAGATATGAGGGACCACCATTGGATGGTGAGCATGAAGGTCATTTATACACCTCACAGTATATGCGGGCCCTACTGCTGACAACTCAACAATCTTTTATGGCGACCAACCAAAAACTAGATAAAAGACTAGATTGAGACAGAATGCCACTCGTTGAAGACTTACATTGTTGAATGTTGTTTTAGGACCCTTCCTGAAGAAATCCTCATTATGGCGCTATAATTGAGGGAGGTTGAAAAGCCCAGCATCACAGTAGACTGGGGAGAGACTAGAGACGCTTAAGTAGACTTGACCTAAATGACCTCCTACTAATAAACTAATTTTGATTTAAAGTGTTCATTTGCACAAAGTGGGGGGGGGGATAGAATTTTAATATTAATGATAAAGTTCAAGGTTATTTTGAACTGATTTCCTCTACTTATCGATTATGGGGGGGGACTGAAAAAACAATCAAACAAATATCTGGAAAGATGATTGCGTTTTGTGATAGCTTGTAAAGTCCTATCACTAGAATTTCTCACAGAAATTATAGTTTTTGTGGGGAAACTTTGTTTTAGCAAGTTTGCAATAATGTGTCCCATTCACACTAAGGTGACACTTGGGTGATGGGGACTGGTTTTAGTGTGTTAATCAAGAAATGATCCTGCAAGTTTTTAATTAGGGTATGTGTATTTATAGAAAGTGCTTTGGGATGTGTTTTTAAGAAACATTAAGCATATTCTCAAATTGAAGAATATTCCAAACCCAAGAACCCTGTGTTTTTGTTTTGTTTTTCTCGGCAAAATTCCAGTGATCTATGGCCGAGTGAGGACCCTTTTTTTGTGAGTATAGTAGTTTGATGTACCCTATCCCCACCAGTACTTAATAGAACAGTTCTGCTTTTAATAGCAGGTCACATTTGTAAATGGGCAAAAGTGCTATCTATTCAGTGTGAGGTCTGGTAAAAGCCATAAGGTTGTACTTAACTAATTAAACGGGTTCCTAACTTAGGAGCAGGTCTGTGTTATCTTCAGACTTCTAGCGCACTTTACTCCGTACCAAGAATAGTACAAAGAACTAAACTTAATTTGTGCATATTTAAGGCCTAGGTTGCAGTCTGAGATATGAGCAGTGGTTCTTGTATTCTGGTGATTTATGGGCAAAGTAACCCAGCACTACATATATAACCTAAGCAGATTCTAGCAGATTGAGGGATGTAACCACTGGCTATAAATATTACTAGACCTGCTTTGGTTCTTGATGCTTTCACCAAGTGTGTTGCCTTATCACACTTTGCACGTTAACTAATAACTTAGACATCCACTACCTACGCCTAACCTTCCCCCCCCAAACTCACAGAAACCTAGACCCTTTGCTCATAAAAAATCTCAAACCTCTTGTAACCTACCTCCTGAAGTAGTAGGAGGTGTATCACAGAACATGTGTTGTCCTTGTGTTAAATCCATTTACGGTGCATTTCTTTAAATTGTAGAGTTACCAGCGATCTATAACATAGTACTCTGGCACCAAGTGTTACGCATGATACTTTGGCCACGGTTGTGGCCCTTGTGGTGCTTTCGGTGTGAATAGGATCTTTTTGTAAATTTTTAAGTATATATGCTTATGACATGGCAGACAAAATAAATGCAGCCCAGTAACATATTCACAAATTTAGCACTATAGTGCAAAGACCAAATTCGAATTTATTACCACAGCACAATTGCCAAGAGAAAAACAAATTGTATTGCTTCAAATATAGCATGTAACAATTACTTTTCATGTGGCCAATATGTCTCCTAACAGTTGTGAGGTCTCTTCACTGTGATTTTACCATACGGTGCAGATCTAACCCCTGCATTCTCGTTTTGACTAAATATATTTTATTAAAAAAAGTACACATGAAAAAATACCTTTGACACAAACCATTTATGTAGAGGAGCATAATATAATATGCTATTACTTTCTATTGTTGAGGGAGCGGAGGTACGTTGTGATTGACTAGAAGCTTTGCCTCTCATGAGTCCTGCCCTCCTCCCTTATTACAGTGGTAATAAAAAGCGTATTGCACTCTGATTATATACCATCTAAAGTAAACTTTTTTCGTTATGTTGTTAAATGTTATTATGTAAAATACTTATGATTCATAAGGTGCAGTAAAACATTTTTGGTAAAACAGGGGGTTTTTTTTATTGGCCCAAGATATTAAGCTAAACTTTAAGGTCGATAACATCAGGAAACCCTGGAAATATTCTCCACTCACCCCCAGGTTTCAAAATTGGTTTGTTTCAAACAGCAAATAGTCAGACGTCAACGTGTGTACGCAGTATTAACTCATATCCCACAACTGCAACCATGTACCAGAGAACGAACGAACGAACACACACACCCACCCACAATCCCACCCAGTAAAAAAACCTACCACCATCACCCCTCCGCCCTCCTGCCGGTGACATCAACTTATACCTGGGCATTAGGCATGACAACATTATTGTAACTGGTCAAAGAGCAATACCACCACATGCTCTGCTAAGTTAACACCCTGTTAATCACATAATCATACTTCGAAAAATACTCCAAACATTGTTACAGCTGTAAACCTAATTCTGCACATGGTAGGGCACTGAAGTCACATAAGATTCAGTCCACATAACACACAAGTTGTCCACAAAAAATAGGTAACCAGAAGAAAAAATATGTTAACTGCCATACTCCTCTTTAGCCACAAAATCCAGGAATTAAATGGTCATAATACATCATTATTGTAAAGTCACTTCTCTGCAAGCAACACCAACCATAAATGTTATTGACTGCATGCAACCTACATTAAGGCAGCTGAACCGTGTTTGGCCAAGGATGTGTACTAGCTCCGACAACTAACAACTCTCCACCATCTACCCCCCCCCCCCCCTCCCCTTCCCAGGCAGGAAACCTTCTGTATTTGACGTTTTCTAAGTTGGCATAAGCGCTGTGCCACAATATTGTTAAGTTCTTTTACGATCCATTGGTTCATCTGTGAAAGAGTTTTAATAAAATGCAAAAATAATATAAAGTCACATGTGATATGCTAACATGCAATTTATATTGAACTGAAACAACATATAAAATGTACAAAATGCAGTATGTAGTTATACTTATTAGTGCTAGGCCTCAAAATGCCTAAAGCAGCATTGCTTTATTAGTGGCTTAATCAAATTTGCCAAGACGTGTATAAATGTTTGAAAATTGACCTTACCCTGAATGTCTTTAATGAAAACTTCACATAACACTGCAGAATTTTTCTGATTGATAATGTTTATAAAATGTTTGCTAGAAACACTTTATCGTTGAATACAATAGTTCACACATAAATACAATGAATGAATAAGAAACGTTGACTTTTGAACATATTTTTCTCATTTTATAATAGAACGATGTGGTGCTGAATAATATTTAATTGCAGCTGACATTTCTATTTCACATAGTCCATTGTTAGCTAATATACAATTTGCGTTATTGGAAAGTTATGAATGGAGTCATGCTCATAGGAAAGAAGATCCGGAATCGTAAGGTCTCATGTGTAAAGACAATAAAAATACAGTTTCGCACTTCATGATAACTTTCTGTAGTCCATTGTGTGAATCATGGGAAAGGAAGAGGAGAGTCTGCTCTCAAAAGAATACCGAAAGCTGATTGGACAAGAGGAGAAGAATATACAATTTGGACTGCAACATTTATTTTTGACTGTTTATATTAGTGCATGTTCCTAAAGTAGGTTACGATGCCTTTTTTCTAGATCTTCATTCGCTTTTCCATGCAGAAGATGAATGCCAATGGCTTAAAGCTGAATGCTGATTTACCATTGTCCTCTGAACCTATTACTAATTGCAGTTTGCTATTGCTACTGCATGGTTACTTTTCCTCATCTGCTGAAACTCTGCTGAAATTCATGAACTTCTCTTTATGGGAAGTTCTGCTGACAATTATTGATTGAATTGAGCGTCATGCTCTATATAACTCCATCCTCTTGAATTTGAATTCTTGATGGGTTCCTGCTACCACCATTTTCGCCTAATTCTTAGAATTGGGATTCTTTCCTTTATGGAACGACCTTGATGCGTTGTTGATTAAGATTTGTTCTAACCATATATTTTTATTATCCATTCTGTTATTTGACTGATATAATTGAGCTAACTGAATAAAGAGAATTCACTAAACGTTTTATGAAAATAAAACCCATAATCCTTCATTACTGGACTTAGGATAGCTATTATGATTTTAATTTATGTGAAGCATGGCTCCTGATCTTCTAATACTCGACGGGAAAGGTCTGTTGCAGAGAGGGCACAAACTCCACACTGAGCGGGAATCAGCCCTGTTTGATTAAGATAGAGATGATAAACCGTTTTATTTACATTTATTCCTGCTCCAGCATCGACATCCAAGGATTTTAATGGATCCCACCCTTGACCTGTATCTCTTAATAAATTTGAAGCTGAATACAGTGATATTCCTGGTGTTTGCCATATTCCATCTGAAATCATTGCTATGTGAACTTCCTACCTTTGACCTAATGACATCAATTATTAGACATTTCCCTCTTTCTCTTTATGCATGATCCTGATGACCGCGTCCAGATGTCAAACTCAATACTGCTGCTTATTCTGAGGGAATATAATTTGAAATGTTAGTTCAAGAGGGGCAAGTAGTGGTTGAATGGTTTGGAAATGGTGATTTGCAAGGACTTGAAGCAGTGTGTTGAAGTCCAATTAATAATTAGTCGCGGCCATAAGGTAATGAAGTGCTAGTTTTTAGGTCTCGCCTACGCAGCGCGCATGCTCTGCATAGGAGGACCTTTAGCCGTCGTTCAGCTCTTTTTCAAAGCACATACTCATGCTTGTGCTTCGAAAAAGAGCACACTGCACCCGCACGCATACACGCACGCACCACTCCCGGGCCAGAAAACACACAATTGCAGTGCCAGCAGTGTGTTTTTCTTTTCTTTTACTGTGACAAGCGTGTGCTTTAAAATATCAGCATTACTTATTCATTCTCCCACTGGGCAAAGTAACATTAGCTGTGTGCTTAAAAATAGGTGTGTTGTAATCCTTACCCGATGTGCTGTCTCTCTATCTTAATTGAATTACTTTAAAATGAAATAGATTAATATAAATTAGCAATGACGAGCACAAGCACAGGTGCTTTAAAACAGCTGCTGCTTATGCTCTTTTGAAAGATGGGAAATTACAGGTTTTCAGAACATGCGGATTCAAGTCTTCACTATAATTGTTTCTTTTATTTGTTCTGCATGTATTTATTTGCATATAATAATGTAGTATCCTCAGAGCATTAGGAATAGCCACAAATTGTTAAACTCTGCAAACATGTACAGGTTTTATATTCGAACCATTGTCACAATGAAAGTTGAGCTTTAGAGTATTCACCCTAACTGCAAATGCCTTGCATTAATGGCTGTCTTACTCTCACTGACTATCACACTCTCGCTGACACTCTCACAGACTCTCACTCTCTCACACTCTCACTGACACTCACTGACACTCTCACTCACACTATCACTCACACTGACTCAATCACACTGATTATCACTCTCACTGACACTCCCCCACTCTCACTGACTGACTCTCCCACTCTCTCACTCACTCTTTCTCACTGACAGATTCACTGACAGACTCACTGACAGACTCTTACTGACTGACCGACTCTCCCACTCTCTCTCGGACTCTCCCACTCTCTCCCACTCTCTCTCACTCACTGACTCACTCACTCTCACTGACTGACTCACTCACTCACTCACTAACTCACTCACTCTTACTGACTGATTGACTCACACTGACTCGCCCCCTCTCTCACTGACTGACTCACTCTCTCTCACTGACTCACTCTCATTGACTGACTCTCCCACTCTCTCACTAACTGACCCAAAACTCTCTCTCACTGACTGACTCACTCTCACTGACAGACTCTCACTGATAGACTCTCACTGATAGACTCACTGTCACTGACACTCTCTCACTGACTCACTCACTCTCATTGACTGACTGACTCACTCTCACTAACAGACTCTCACTGACTGACTCACTCTCACTGACAGACTTTCCCATTCTCACTCACTGACTCTCCCACTCTCATTCACTCACTCTCTCTTACTGACATACTCTTACTGATAGACTGACTGACTCACTCTCACTGACAGACTCTCACTGACAGACTCTCACTGACACTCTCCCACTCTCTCACTCACTGACTCACTCACTCTCACTGACTGACTCACTCGCTCACTGACTGACTCACTCTCGCTGACTGATTGACTCTCACTGACTCTCCCCCTCTCTCACTGACTCTCCCCCCTCTCTCACTGACAGACTGACTCATTCTCACTGACTCACTCTCACTGACTCACTGTCACTGACTGATTCTCCCACTCTCTCACTAACTGACTCAAAACTCTCTCTCACTGACTGACTGACTCACACTGACTGACTGACTCACTCAGTCTCACTGACTGACTCACTCTCACTGACACTCTCCCACTGACTGACTCTCTCACTGACTGACTGACTCTCCCACACTCTCACTGACTCACTCTCGCTGACAGACTTTGGACTGGCTGACTCACTCTCACTGACAGACTCTCACTGACAGACTCTCACTGACACTCTCCCACTCTCTCACTCACTGACTCACTCACTCTCACTGACTGACTCACTCGCTCACTGACTGACTCACTCTCGCTGACTGATTGACTCTCACTGACTCTCCCCCTCTCTCACTGACTCTCCCCCCTCTCTCACTGACAGACTGACTCATTCTCACTGACTCACTCTCACTGACTCACTGTCACTGACTGATTCTCCCACTCTCTCACTAACTGACTCAAAACTCTCTCTCACTGACTGACTGACTCACACTGACTGACTGACTCACTCAGTCTCACTGACTGACTCACTCTCACTGACACTCTCCCACTGACTGACTCTCTCACTGACTGACTGACTCTCCCACACTCTCACTGACTCACTCTCGCTGACAGACTTTGGACTGGCTGACTCACTCTCACTGACAGACTCTCACTGACTGACAGACTCCCACTCTCTCTCACTGACTAGCTCACTCACTGTCACTGACTGACAGACTCACTTTCACTCACTGACTGACAGACTCACTTTCACTCACTGACTCACTCACTCTCACTGACTCACTCTCACTGACTCACTCTCACTGACTCACTCTCACTGACTCACTCTCTGACACTCTCACTGACTCTCTCACTGACTGACTGACCCACTCTCACTGACTGACTCACTCACTCTCACTGCCAATCTCCCACCGACAGGCTCGCCCACTCTTTGACTGACTCACTCTCACTGACAGACTCTCACTGACTGACAGACTTTCACTGACTGACAGACTCTCACTGAATGACTCTCACACTCTCTCTCACTGACTGACTGACTAACAGACTCTCACTGACTGACACTCTCCCACTCACTCTCACTCACTGACTCTCCCACTCACTGACTCACTCTCACTCACTGACAGACTCACTGACACTCTCTCACTCACTGACACTCTCCCACTCTCTCTCTGACTGACTCTCTCTGACTGACTCACTCTTTGACTGACTCACTCTCTGACTGACTCACTCACTGACTCACTCTCACTGACAGACTGTCACTGACTGACTCACTCTCACTGACAGACTCTCCCACCAAATGACTCTCCCACTCTCTAACTGACTGACTGACTCACTCACTCTCACTGACAGACTCACTGACTGACACACTCTCACTGAATGACTCTCCCACTCTCTCTCACTCACTGACTGACTCATTCTCACTGAGTGACAGACTCACTCTCACTGACTCACTCTCACTGACACTCTCCCACTCTCACTCACTGACTGACTGACTCACTCGCTCGCTCACTGACTGACTCACTCTCACTGACTGATTGACTCTCACTGACTCGCCCCCTCTCTCACTGACTCTCCCCCTCTCTCACTGACTCTCCCCCTCTCTCACTGACTCTCCCCCTCTCTCACTGACAGACTGACTCACTCTCACTGACTCACTCTCACTGACTCACTCTCACTGACTCACTCTCAATTACTCACTCTCACTGACTCACTCTCACTGACTGACACTGACTGACTCACTCACTGACTGACTCACTCTCACTGACTGACTCACTCTCCCACACTCTCACTGACCCACTCTCACTGACTGACTGACTCACTCTCACTGACAGACTCTCCCACCGACAGGCTCCTCCACTCTCTGACTGACTCACTCTCACTGACAGACTCTCACTGAATGACTCTCACTCACTGACACTCTCACTCACTGGCTCTCCCACTCTCTGACTCACTGACTCTCCCACTCTCTGACTGATTCACTGACTGACTGACTCACTCTCACTGACAGACTCTCACTGACTGACTCACTCTCACTGACACTCTCCCACCAACTGACTCTCCCACTCTCTAACTGACTGAATCACTCTCACTGACAGACTCACTGACTGACAGACTCTCACTGAATGACTCTCCCACTCTCTCTCACTCACTGACTGAATCATTCTCACTGAGTGACAGACTCACTCTCACTAACTCACTCACTCACTGACAAACTCTCACTGAGTCTCTCACTCTCTCACTGACAGACTCTCCAACTCTCTCTCACTCACTGACAGACTCACTCTCACTGACTGAAAGACTCACTCTCACTGACTGACTCTCACTGAATGACTCTACCACTCACTCTCACTCACTGACACTCTCTCACTCACTGACACTCACTCACTGGCTCTCCCACTCTCTGACTCACTGACTCTCCCACTCTCTGACTGACTCACTCACTCACTGACTGACTCACTCTCACTGACAGACTCTCACTGACTGACTCACTTTCACTGACACTCTCCCACCAACTGACTCTCCCACTCTCTAACTGACTGACTCACTCACTCTCACTGACAGACTCACTGACTGACAGACTGTCACTGAATGACTCTCCCACTCACTGACTGACTCATTCTCACTGAGTGACAGACTCACTGACTCACTCACTGACTCACTCTCACTGACTGACAGACTCTCACTGAATGACTCTTCCACTCTCTCTCACTGACTGACTCTAACAGACTTTCACTGACTGACAGACTCTCCCACTCACTCTCACTCACTGACTCTCCCACTCACTGATTCACTCTCACTGACCGACTCACTGACACTCTCTCACTCACTGACACTCACTCACTCACTGACACTCTCTCACTCACTGACACTTTCTCACTCACTGACACTTTCTCACTCACTGACTCTCCCACTCTCTCTCTGACTGACTCACTGACTGACTCACTCTCACTGACAGACTCTCCCACCAACTGACTCTCCCACTCTCTAACTGACTGACTCACTCTCACTGACAGACTCACTGACTGACAGACTCTCACTGAATGACTCTCCCACTCACTGACTGACTCATTCTCACTGAGTGACAGACTCACTCTCACTCACTCGCACTGAGTCTCTCACTCTCTCTCACTGACAGACTCTCCCACTCTTTCTGACTCACTCGCTCTCACTGACTGACAGACTCACTCTCACTGACTGACTCACTCTCACTGACACTCTCATTGACTCTCTCACTCTCACTGACACTCTCCAACTCTCTCACTCACTGACAGACTCACTCTCACTGACTGAAAGACTCACTCTCACTGACTCACTCTCACTGACTCACTCACTCTGACACTCTCACTGACTCTCACTCTCTCTCACTGACTGACCCACTCTCACTGACTGACTCACTCTCTCTCACTGACAGACTCTCACTGACTGACAGACTCTCCCACTCACTCTCACTCACTGACTCACTCTCACTGACCGACTCACTGACACTCTCTCACTCACTGACACTCTCACTCACTGACACTCTCTCACTCACTGACTCTCCCACTCTCTCTCTGACTGACTCACTCACTGACTTACTCACTCTCACTGACAGACTCTCACTGACAGAATCTACCACCAACTGACTCTCCCACTCTCTGACTGACTGACTCACTCACTCTCACTGACAGACAGACTCACTGACTGACAGACTCTCACTGAATGACTCTCCCACTCACTGACTGACTCATTCTCACTGAGTGACAGACTCCCTCTCACTGACTCTCTCACTGACAAACTCTCACTCTCTCTCCCTGACAGACTCTCCCACTCTCTCTGACTCACTCGCTCTGACTGACAGACTCACTCTCACTGACTGACTCACTCACTCTCACTGACACTCTCATTGACTCTCTCACTCTCTCTCACTGACTCACTCACTCTGACACTCTCACTGACTCTCACTCTCTCTCACTGACTGACCCACTCTCACTGACTGACTGACTCACTCACTCTCACTGACAGACTCTCCCACCGACAGGCTCGCCCACTCTCTGACAGACTCTCCCACTCACTCTCACTGACAGACTCTCCCACTCACTCTCACTCACTGACTCTCCCACTTACTGACTCACTCTCACTCACTGACACTCTCACTCACTGACACTCTCACTCACTGACACTCTCACTCACTGACACTCTCACTCGCTGACACTCTCACTCGCTGACACTCTCACAAACTGACACTCTCTGACTCTCCCACTCTCTGACTCTCCCACTCTCTGACTCTCCCACTCTCTGACTCACTGACTCTCCCACTCTCTGAATGACTCACTCACTGACTGACTCACTCTCACTGACAGACTCACTGACAGACTCTCCCACTCTCTGACTGACTCACTCACTCTCACTGACAGACTCACTGACTGACACACTTTCACTGAATGACTCTCCCACTCTCTCTCACTCACTGACTGACTCATTCTCACTGAGTGACAGACTCACTCTCACTAACTCACTCTCACTGACAAGCTCTCACTGGGTCTCTCACTCTCTCACTGACAGACTCTCCAACTCTCTCTCACTCACTGACAGACTCACTCTCACTGACTGAAAAACTCTCTCTCACTGACTGACTCACTCTCACTGACAAACTCTCACTGAGTCTCTCACTCTCTCACTGACACTCTCCAACTCTCTATCACTGACTGAAAGACTCTCTCTCACTGACTAACAGACTCTCACTGAATGACTCTCCCACTCACTGACTGACTCATTCTCAATGAGTGACAGACTCACTCTCACTGACTCACTCTCACTGACTCACTCTCACTGACTCACTCTCACTGACTCACTCTCACTGACTCACTCTCATTGACTCTCCCACTCTCACTCACTGACTGACTCTCCCACTCTCTCTCTCACTGACTGACTGACTCTCTGTTGGAGGGAGGACCACCGGGAAGTCGGGGGGACTACTCCGGGGCACCTTCCTACCGCAAAGTTATAGCCGAGCGCCGCTGAGAAGCCTCCGAGGAGAGGTCCTTCTCCTATGATCGTACTAGGCCCAGTAACACCACCACACAGGATTCCGTATCAGTTGCTTATCTTGGTTCTTTATCAATAGTAGCACATTCAATATTTACAGTAGGATCGAGTGATCCGGTAAGAGTCTCAATGTCCTTGGAGGGATAGGGTAGCGGGACAGTCTTAGTACCAGCCAGGTACGGGAAGGCTCTGCGCCAGACCTTGAGTGCTGGTCTCAGAGCGGCTCGGACGTGGAGAGCCGCGACGGCGTCAGCAGGGCTCGGGTGGTAGTTCCGCTTGGGTCGAGCCGCGACACAGTCAGCAGGGCTCCGGTGGTCGGTCCGCTTCCGTCGAGCCGCGACGAGGTCAGCTGGGCTCTGATGGTACGTTGCAACAAGGTCGGGCCGCGACAGCGTCAGCAGGGCCCCAAAGGTTCGTGAAGGTCTTTAAGCACGGGGGAGCCGCGACGTCGTCAACAGGGCTCAGAGTGTAGTTTCAGGAAGAGTCTTTCTCCGTAGGGTCAGCCGCGATCCGATCAGCAGGGCTCTTGACTCCGGGATACAACTGTCGTCTTGTTGCCGGGTCGCCCCAGATATAGGTCTGGAGCCCTTTGATGTCCGAACCCTTGCGCCCAGGAGGGCGGAGAGGCCGGGTAGGGCGCGGCCAGACGCCCAGCAGGAGAGGCGCCAGGCCCCAGAGAGCTGTGGGGCGATCGCACCTAGGTGTGGAAGGACGGTTGGGGGTCCCATCGATACTGCCCTCCGCCGGGAGTGGGAAGGGCTCACGTGGTATCCCCCGGGCCAGGGGTTGGCGCCTCGATGTCGGGCCTCACTGGGACCGAGGCCGGGTGGAGCGGGGTCACGTAGGTGGTTACGTAGAGTCACGTACAATCCAAAATGGAGGAGCCCCGAGGTGCATGGGACCTCGTGCGGCTTAGCGAGGGGGAACAGGACCACGCCACGAGGCCGGCTCCAACACGCATCCCCCCCAGCTGAAGGCAGGGAGAGTCACCCATCTCCTTGGGGGTTCTCCTCGCCGAGGCGGAAGAATCTGGACAGGCCGTCAGCATTGGCGTGGTCGTTGCCGGGCCGGTGTTCCACGGTGAAGTCCATCCCTTGCAGCGAGATGGACTGTTGGAAGGCGGACCCCGAGGAGTCGGCGAGACCACCAAGGGGGGCCCTCACACTGTACGAAGTAAGTCTCCTGAGAGATCCTTCTCCTATCACGTATTAGCACAGTAACACCACCACACAGGACTCAAGGAGGTTGTCTCAAGACAAGCAATTCTTTATCAGCAATAAAAAGGTTACGAGCTCAATATTTACACGAAGGGATCGAGGGATCCACCAAACGTCTCAGTGTCTCTTCGGAAGGGTAGGGGTAGCGGGACAGTCTTTGGCAGGAGTGCGGTACGAGGGTACCTGGGCCCAGTTCTTATCCTCAAGCTGGAGGACCTCCGGATCTCGGAGGGGTCGAGCCGCGACGGCGTCAGCAGGGCTCCGGCGTACAGTTCGTGGAGAGCCGCGATCCAATCAGCAGGGCTCTCAAGATGGTTTCTGCTCAGCTCGAGCCGCGACGTCGTCAGCAGGGCTCCGAGGGAGGTTTCAGCGAGGTTGGGCCGCGACAGCGTCAGCAGGGCTCCGATGTTCCAGGTGGTTTCAAAGTGTTCACAAGAAGGAGCCGCGACGCAGTCCGCAGGGCTCGTGATGGTTCCGACAAGAGTTCTTCTCCGTAGGGTCAGCCGCGATTCAATCAGCAGGGCTCTCGACTCCAGGATACAACTGCCGATCTGTGGCGGGGTCGCCCCAGATATAGGTCTGGAGCCCTTTGATGTCCGGACCCGGGCGCCCGGGGGGGGCGGAGAGGCCGGGTGGAGGTGGCCAGACGCCCAGCAGGAGAGGCGCCAGGCCCAAGGAAGTTGCAGGGCGATCACACCTCGAGAGGGGAGGACAGTTGGGGGTCCCATCGATACTGTCCTCCGCCGGGGGCGATGAATGGGTCCTGCGGCACCCCCTGGCCAGTTCGTGGTGCCTCGATGTCGGGGCTTCGCTGGGGTCGAGGCCGGGTTGAGCGGGGTCGCGCTGGCTGGTGCACAGAGTCACGTGGATGCCAACAAGATGGCGGAGCCACGAGGGGTATGCGACCTCGTGCAGCTCAGGATGAAGGGCCTCGGTGCAGTTCAGAAGGGTGGCCCGTGAAGGCCGGGGCAGGGAACGGGCACAATCCACGGGGGTAAGGACCACGCCACGAGGCCGGGTCCAACAGGCGTCCCCCCCCCAGCCGAAGGCATGGAGAGTCACCCATCTCCTTGGGGATTCTCCTCGTCAAGGCGGAAGAAGCGGGACAGGCCGTCGGCGTTGGCGTGGTCATGGCCGGGCCGGTGTTCTACATCAAAGTCCATTCCTTGTAGCGAGATGGACCATCGCAGCAGCTTGGGGTTCTCGCCCCGCATTTGCATTAACCACCGCAGGGGCCGGTGGTCGGTCTGGACCCGGAAGTGGGTACCGAAGAGGTAGGGCCGGAGCTTCTTGAGGGCCCACACTACAGCGAAGGCCTCGCGCTCGATGGTGCTCCATCGTTGCTCCCGGGGCAGTAGCCGTCGGCTGATGAAGGCCACTGGTCGGTCGAGCCCCTTTTCATCGGCCTGAGACAGGACGGCCCCGATCCCATACTCGGAGGCGTCCGTCTGCACCACGATCTCCTTATTGTAGTCAGGGGCCTGCAGCACCGGGGCAGTACACATGGCTGTCTTTAGGGTGTCGAAGGCTGCTTGGCAGCGGGGTGTCCAGTGCACCTTCTTGGGCTGCTTTTTGGACGTTAGCTCTGTGAGGGGGCCAACAATGCTCCCATAGTCCCGGATAAACCGCCGGTAGTATCCGGTGAGACCCAGGAAGGCCCGGACAGCGGTCTGGGTAGTGGGGGGTTCCCAGGCCTGGATGGCATCTATTTTCGGTTGGAGAGGGGCCACCTGCCCGCTCCCTACTTGATGGCCCAGGTAGGTCACGGATCCGTGGCCGATCTGGCATTTGCTGGCCTTGATTGTGAGCCCGGCCCGCTGGAGGGCGGCCAGGACGGCTTTAATGTGAAGGAGGTGCTCTGCCCAGTGGTTGCTGTACACGGCAATGTCATCCAGGTAGGCCGCGCTGAAGGCCTCAAGCCCGGCCAAAACCTTGTTCACCAGTCTTTGGAAAGTGGCCGGGGCGTTCTTCATTCCGAAGGGCATCACCCGAAAGTGGTAATGCCCATCCGGGGTCGAAAAGGCGGATCTTTCTTGGGCGCTGGGGGTGAGCTGGATCTGCCAGTACCCGGCGGTGAGGTCCAGCGTGCTCAAGTAGCGAGCGGCCCCTAAGCGGTCGATGAGTTCGTCGGCCCGGGGTATAGGGTGGGCGTCCGTCTTGGTCACTGCATTCAGAGCTCGGTAGTCCACGCAGAATCGTAACTCCGGGGGGTGGCCGGGAGCTGCGGCCTTTGGCACCAGGACGACAGGGCTGGCCCACGGGCTGTCGGAGGGCTCGATGACCCCCAGGGCCAGCATCTTCGTTACTTCGGCCTGGATGCACGCCCGCACTCTGTCGGGCACCCGGTAGGCTCTGTGTCGCACGGGGGGGCTCTCCCCGGTGTCGACGTCGTGGACGCACCAGTGGGTCACCCCCGGGGTGAGGGAGAAGAGGGCTGCGTAGTCCTGCAGCAGTTGCTGGCAGTCGTTGCGCTGTTCCGGAGTCAGGGAAGAGGCGAGTTGGACACCGTTGATTGATCCATCATGGACGTTGGACTGCAAGAGGTCGGGCAGGGGCTCGGAGTCGTCCTCGCCCCCCTCGTCGGTCGCCAGTAGCAGGCTCAGTTCGGTCCGGGCAAAGTGGGGTTTTAGCCTGTTAGCATGTAGAACCCGGAGGGGGTTCCGGGGGGACTCCAGGTCGACCAGGTAGGTGACGGGACTTTTCTTCTCCACTACCTTGAAGGGCCCGGTCCACTTGTCCTGGAGGGCGCCGGGTTCGACCGGGGCCATGACCCATACTTTCTGACCTGGCTCGAATTCTATGGTAGAGGAGTTCCGATCGTACCACCGCTTCATGTCCTCCTGGCTGGCCTCGAGGTTGGCCTCGGCCATGGCTCGGAACTTGCGGGTCTGGTTTCGGAGGGTCAGGAGGTATCGGTAGACGTCAGGAGGGGCGCCTTGGGGCTTCGTCTCCCAGCCCTCCTTGACCAGGCTGAGCGGTCCGCGGACCGGGTGTCCGTACAATAGTTCAAACGGGCTGAACCCCAGGGACTTCTGCGGGACCTCCCGATAGGCAAACAGGAGGCACGGCAGCAGGACATCCCATCTCCGCCTGAGGGGCTCTTCCAGGCCCTGGATCATTCCCTTTAATGTTCTGTTGAACCGCTCAACCAGTCCGTTCCCCTGAGGGTGATAGGGGGTCGTGAACTTGTATGTGACCCCGCACTGCTGCCACAGGGACCGCATGTACCTGGAAATAAAGTTCGTGCCTCTGTCGCTCACCACTTCGCGGGGAAATCCTACTCGGGAGAAGATCCCCATTAAGGCCCGGCCTACCACGGGGGCCGTTATAGTTCTTAGCGGGACCGCCTCCGGGTACCTGGTGGCGTGGTCCACGAGGACCAGGATGAAGCGGTGGCCCAGGGCGGTCTGGGGGTCCAGGGGCCCCACGATATCGATTCCGACCCGTTCGAACGGGGTGCTGACGGCTGGAAAGGGTTGGAGGGGGGCCTTGACCCGACCCCCCGTCTTCCCGCTGGCTTGGCAGGTCTGGCAGGACCGGCAGTGGTTGTCCACGTCTCTCCGCATCCGGGGCCAGTAGAAGTGGGTCACCAGACGGCTGTACGTTTTGTCTTGCCCCAAGTGTCCGGCGAGGGGCACATCATGTGCCAGGTTGAGCAGGAACTCCCGGAAGCGGAGGGGGACCACCAACACTCGGCTGGCCCCGAGTTCCGCCACTTTTTGCTCACTGTATAGCAGGCCCTTGGACCAGTAGACCCAGTGGGTGCCGGTCTGGTCCCCGTTGGCTTGGGCGGACGCTTGTTGGCGGACCCCTTCGAGAGTGGGGCAGGACTGCTGCTCTTGTTGGAACTGCTCCCGGGTGGGGCCCCCTTCGTGTCGCCATTGTGTCAGCTCTGGTAGGGCGCACGGGGAAACCATCTCTTCGGGGGAGGATTCACTAGGTCCAGGGTCAGTGTCCGCCTCCCCCTCGCTGCTGGCGGGAGGGGGTGCGAGCCCCTCGGGCTGGGCGGCCCCGGAGGCCGAGGATGAGCGGGCGGTCATGGACCGGGTGATGGCGCAGGCCCAGTCAGATAGTCCCAGCATTCGGAGGTGCTCTCGTCGCTCTACCTGAGCCCAGGGGGAGCTCTCCAAGTCGTTCCCCAGGAGGCAGTCGACGGGGGCGTCGTCGCGTACCGTCACCTTCAGCAGGCCCGTCACCCCTCCCCACTCGAAGGGGACCAGGGCCATCTGGCACAGGCTTTCGCTGTTGTCAGCCGTCCGGACGGGGCACAGCACATTCGGTAGGATCTGTTCGGGGGTCACCAGGTGGCAGCGGACAGCGGTGACACTGGCGCCGGTGTCACGAAGGGCTTCGGCCCGTTGTCCATTGACCGTGACCTGCTGCCGGTACTTCTGGGTGTTGCTTGGGATGGGGGTGCAAGGTACCATTTCTCGGCTACCCAGGCAGACCAGGGACATGGCTGCCGGCTCCCATTCAGTGGTCCCTCGGTCGAGGGTCTCCTCTTCCTCTTCTCCTTCTCCCAGGGCGGCGGCCGCCAGCTGTCGGGGCGGGGGCCCGCCGGCCCCGTTTCTTCGGTTCAGGGGGCAGACCGGATCGCTGGCATAGTGTCCGGTTTGTTGGCAGCCGTAGCACGTTACTGGTGGCCGTGGTCCGGGTCTGGCCGGGGGCGCCCCCCTTCGGGCTAGGCTCGGGGAGAGTTGTTGCTGCGGTGGCCCTCGAGGGGGGCTCCTGGGGGCCCCGGCGGGAGGGTCTCGGTTCCTGTTCGGCCCTCCCCCTCCCCCGCGTTGGCGGGGGGGTCCGGTGGGGTTCCTCTGGTACTCCCCCATTGAGTTCCGGGGGACCCGGGAGTTGACCCATCGATCGGCCTCGACGGCGAGTTTTCGCGGGTCGGTCATTTTGCTGTCGAGGAGGTGCTGTCTCAGTTCCACGAAGCAATTGTTGGAGAGATGTTCCCACACGATGAGGTCGACCAGCTGCCCGTAGGTGGTTACTTTGCTACCTTTGATCCATCCTTCTAGGGCCCGACTGAAAAAGTCCACATACTCCACCCAGGTGGTACCCGGGATTTTCTTGCAGTCTCTGAACCGCTGGCGGTACATTTCCGCGGTTAGCCCGTAGCGGGTGAGCAGGGCCTCCTTCATGTGATCGTAGGAGGTCATCACCTCCTCCGGCAGCTGGAGCAGTGTGTCTCGACCCTCACTCAGGAACCGCCCCCATAGGCCCGCGCCCCAGTCTTTTCGGGGCACCCGATGAGAGGTCATGGCCACCTCGTAGGCCTTGAACCATTGTTGGATGTCGTCATTCTTGTAGTACTCCTTGACGACCTCTTTCGGGATATGTACCTTGGTCTCGGGAGGCGGTAGAGTGTCTCTAGTACTGGGGGCGTTGGTCCCTCCGTTCTTGGCCTTGATTTCCAGTTCCTTGAGACTGCGCTCGTGCTCAAGGGTCAGTTTCTTTTCCTCCAACTCCCGGTGTCGTCTCTTCTCCTCTATCTCCTCTTGAAGCCGTAGCTGCTCTAAGGCCAGTTTCTTTTCCGCCAGCTGGAGTTCGCCGTCCAGCCGCAGTCGTGCGAGCTCTAGCTCGTGGTTCCGGACCTTCTCCCGCTCTCGTATTTCTTCTTCGGAGAGGCCGGTTTCTAGGCTCTTTCTTCCTCCGGTTGCCGGAGTCAGTGCGGTTGATGTGGTCTCAGTCAGGGGCAAGGGACCCTCTTCCTGGGAGGGGCCCGCCCCGGCCTCCAGCCATGTCCTCAGAGCTTTCTGCATCTCCTCTTTGGTACCTAGGCCGGTGGTTGCAATGCCTTTGTCTTTGCAGAACTGTTTTAACTCTTTGTGCGTATATTCTTCCAGCCGTTCGGGCTGGAACTCCATTGTCGCGTTGTTTTCCTGGCTGCTCATGATTACTGTTCGTTTGGATGGGTAGCTAGTGGGTACTGGCTGGTACGTACTGCGTTCGGCTCGGATCCCGTCGCTGGCCACCAAATGTTGGAAGGCGGACCCCGAGGAGTCGGCGAGACCACCAAGGGGGGCCCTCACACTGTACGAAGTAGCCGAGCGCTGCCGAGAAGTCTCCTGAGAGATCCTTCTCCTATCACGTATTAGCACAGTAACACCACCACACAGGACTCAAGGAGGTTGTCTCAAGACAAGCAATTCTTTATCAGCAATAAAAAGGTTACGAGCTCAATATTTACACGAAGGGATCGAGGGATCCACCAAACGTCTCAGTGTCTCTTCGGAAGGGTAGGGGTAGCGGGACAGTCTTTGGCAGGAGTGCGGTACGAGGGTACCTGGGCCCAGTTCTTATCCTCAAGCTGGAGGACCTCCGGATCTCGGAGGGGTCGAGCCGCGACGGCGTCAGCAGGGCTCCGGCGTACAGTTCGTGGAGAGCCGCGATACAATCAGCAGGGCTCTCAAGATGGTTTCTGCTCAGCTCGAGCCGCGACGTCGTCAGCAGGGCTCCGAGGGAGGTTTCAGCGAGGTTGGGCCGCGACAGCGTCAGCAGGGCTCCGATGTTCCAGGTGGTTTCAAAGTGTTCACAAGAAGGAGCCGCGACGCAGTCCGCAGGGCTCGTCATGGTTCCGACAAGAGTTCTTCTCCGTAGGGTCAGCCGCGATTCAATCAGCAGGGCTCTCGACTCCGGGTAACAACTGCCGATCTGTGGCGGGGTCGCCCCAGATATAGGTCTGGAGCCCTTTGATGTCCGGACCCGGGCGCCCGGGGGGGGCGGAGAGGCCGGGTGGAGGTGGCCAGACGCCCAGCAGGAGAGGCGCCAGGCCCAAGGGAGTTGCAGGGCGATCACACCTCGAGAGGGGAGGACAGTTGGGGGTCCCATCGATACTGTCCTCCGCCGGGGGCGATGAATGGGTCCTGCGGCACCCCCTGGCCAGTTCGTGGTGCCTCGATGTCGGGGCTTCGCTGGGGTCGAGGCCGGGTTGAGCGGGGTCGCGCTGGCTGGTGCACAGAGTCACGTGGATGCCAACAAGATGGCGGAGCCACGAGGGGTATGCGACCTTGTGCAGCTCAGGATGAAGGGCCTCGGTGCAGTTCAGAAGGGTGGCCCGTGAAGGCCGGGGCGGGGAACGGGCACAATCCACGGGCGTAAGGACCACGCCACGAGGCCGGGTCCAACATGGACCATCGCAACAACTTGGGGTTCTCGCCCCGCATTCGCATGAGCCACCGCAAGGGCCGGTGGTCAGTCTGGACCCTGAAGTGGGTGCCGAAAAGGTAGGGCCAGAGCTTCTTGAGAGCCCATACCACAGCGAAGGCCTCCCGCTCGATGGTGCTCCACCTCTGTTCTCGTGGCAGCAGTCGGCGGCTGATAAAGGCCACAGGTCGGTCGAGGCCCTCGGCGTCCATCTGGGAGAGGACCGCCCCGACCCCGTACTCCGAGGCATCGGTCTGAACCACAAATTCCTTGCTGTAGTCAGGGGCCTGTAGCACAGGGGCAGCACACATGGGCGCCTTGAGGGCTTCAAAAGCGGTCTGACAGCGGGGCGTCCAGTGCACCGCCTTGGGCTGTTTCTTGGAAGTGAGCTCCGTAAGGGGGCCCACAATGCTGCCATAATCCTTAATAAATCGCCGGTAGTAGCCTGTGAGGCCTAAGAAGGCCCGGACAGCGGTTTGGGTTGCGGGGGGCTCCCACGCCTGGTTGGCATCGACCTTTAACTGGAGGGGCGCCACCTGGCCACTCCCCACCTGGTGGCCCAGATAGGTCACAGATCCTTGACCGATCTGGCACTTGCTGGCCTTAATTGTGAGCCCAGCCCTTTGGAGAGCGGCCAGGACTTCTCCGAGGTGTCCTAGGTGCGCGGCCCAATGGTCGCTGAAGACTGCAATGTCGTCGAGGTAGGCCGCGCTGAAGGCTTCTAGCCCGGCCAGGACCTCTTCATACCGAAGGGCATCGCCCATCGGGGGTGGAAAAGGCGGATCGTTCCTGGGCGCCGGGAGTGAGCTTGATCTGCCAGTACCCAGCGGTGAGATCAAAGGTGCTTAGGTAGCGGGCGGCCCCTAAGCGATCGATCAGCTCGTCTGCCCGTGGCAGGGGGTGGGCATCGGTCTTGGTGACTGCGTTCAGGCCCCGGTAGTCTACACAAAATCTGAGTTCCGGGGAAGTGCCGGGGGCAGCGGCCTTCGGCACCAAGACCACCGGGCTGGCCCACGGGCTGTCTGAGGGCTCGATGACTCCGAGGGCGAGCATCTTGGCGACCTTGGTCTGTATGCAGGCTCGGACTCGGTCAGGTACTCTGTAGGCGCGGTGTCGCACAGGGGGGCTGTCCCCGGTATCCACGTCGTGGAGACACCAGGGGGTCACCCCGGGCGTGAGAGAGAAGAGGGCAGCGAAGGGTTGCAGCAGCTTCCGGCAGTTATGGCGCTGTTCTGGGGTCAGGGTGGCGGAGAGGTGGACGCCCTCCAAGGAGCCGTCTTGGCCCGAGGACCCCAGGAGGTCAGGTAGGGGCTCGGAGTCGCTTTCGCCCCCATCGTCAGTAGCCAGCAGCAGGCTTAGTTCAGTTCGGGCAAAGTGGGGCTTGAGCCGGTTGGCATGTTAGACCCGGAGGGGGTTCCTCGGGGACTCCATGTCGACCAGGTAGGTGACGGGGCTCTTCCTCTCAACCACCTTGAAGGGCCCGGTCCACTTGTCCTGCAGGGCGCAGGGGTCCACGGGTGATATGACCCAGACTTGCTGGCACGGCTCGAACTCGATGGTCTAGGCATTTTCGTCATACCAGCGCTTCATGTCCTCTTGGCTGGCTTCGAGGTTGGCTTCTGCCAGGGCCCGGAACTTCCGAGTCTGGTTCCGCAGGGTCAAGAGGTACCGGTAGACGTCGGGGGGGGCATCTTGGACGTTCGCCTCCCAGCCCTCCTTGACTAGGCTGAGGGGCCCTCGGACGGGGTGCCCATACAATAGTTCGAAGGGGCTGAAGCCCAGGGATTTCTGTGGTACCTCTCGATAGGCGAACAGGAGGCAGGGCAGCAGGACATCCCACCTCCTCCTCAGGGGCTCTTCTAGGCCCTTGATCATCCCCTTCAGGGTTCTGTTGAACCGCTCGACCAGTCCGTTCCCCTGGGGGTGGTAAGGGGTGGTGAATTTGTAGGTGACCCCACATTGTTGCCAGAGGGATCTCATGTACTTTGAAATAAAGTTCGTACCCCTGTCGCTCACCACTTCTCGGGGGAACCCCACCCTGGAGAAGATGCCCATCAGGGCCCGGCCCACCACTGGAGCTGTCACAGTGCGGAGTGGGATGGCCTCGGGGTATCGGGTGGCGTGGTCGACCAGTACCAGGATGAAGCGGTGTCCCAGGGCGGTTCGGGGGTCGAGGGGCCCCCACGATGTCGATCCCCACTCGTTCGAACGGGGTGTGGACGGCTGGAAATGGTTGGAGGGGGGCTTTAACTCGACCCCCAGTCTTTCCGCTAGCCTGGCAGGTCGGGCAGGACCGGCAGTGATGGTCCACGTCTCTCCGCATTCGGGGCCAATAGAAATGGGTCACTAGGTGGCTGTAAGTTTTGTCCCGCCCGAGGTGTCCGGCGAGGGGCACGTCATGCGCCAGGTTCAGGAGGAACTCTCGGAATCGGAGGGGAACCACCAACACCCGGCCGGCTCCCAGTTCGGCGACTTTCTGCTCGCTATACAATAAGTCATTGTCCCAATAGACCCAGTGGGTTCCCGTGGGGTCCCCCGAGGCCTGGGCGGCCGCTTGCTGTCGGGCCCCCTCGAGGGACGGGCAGGCCTTCTGCTCTTGCTGGAATTGTTCGCGGGTGGGGCCCCCGTCGTGGCGCCACTGGGCCAGCTCGGGGATCTCGCTGAAGGAGGCGGCCTCGTCGGGAGAAAGTTCGGATGGCCCGGCCTCACCGTCAGGTTCCTCCGTGCCGGAGGAGGGTGGTAGTTCTTGGCCCGTAGGCTTGTCGGGGGCCGCGGCAGCGGCTGGTTGGGCGGTCATGGACCGGGTGGTGGCGCAGGCCCACTCGGGCAGCCCTAGCATCCCCAGATGCTCTCGGCGCTCCACCTGGGCCCAGGGGGAGCTCTCTAGGTCATTCCCCAGGAGGCAGTCCACTGGGGCGTCGTCGGGGACAGTCACTTTTAGGGTGCCGGACACTCCTCCCCACTCGAAGGGGATCCTGGCCATCCGGCACATGCTTTCGGTGTTGTCCGCGGTCCGGACAGGGCATAGGACATGTGGCAGGATTTGTTCGGGGGTCACTGGGTGGCAGCGGACAGCGGTCACACTGGCCCCAGTGTCCCGGAGGGCTTCGGCCCGTCGTCCATTGATGGTGACCCACTGCTGGTACTTCTGGGTGTTGCTTGGGATGGCAGCTCGGGGCACCATTTCTCGGGAGCCCAGGCATACGAGCGACATGGCAGCTGGTTCCCACTCGGGGGACCCGTCGTCGCGGTTTTCCTCCTCGTCCTCTCCTTCCCCCAGGGCTGCGGCGGCTACTTGTCGGGGAGGGAGCCCAGCGGTCCCGTTCCGTCGGTTCACGGGGCAGGCCGGGTCGCTCGCATAGTGGCCGGTCTGCTGGCAGCCGAAGCAGGTCACTGTTGGTCGGGGTCCAGGCCGGGCGATGGGGGTCCCCCTTCGGCCCAGGGTCGGGGACGTGTGGTTGGCGGCTTGGCCTCGTGGCGGGCTTCTGGGCGGCCCGGCCGGGAATTCTCGACTGCGGTGGGACCCCCCCCCTCCTCCGCCCCGCTGGCGAGGAGGTCCCGTGGTACTCCGTTGGTAGTCCCCCACGGGGTTCCGGGGGACCCGGGTGTTGACCCATCGGTCGGCTTCGGCGGCGAGCTTCCGGGGCTCGGTCAGCTTACTGTCCAGGAGGTGTTGCCTTAGTTCAACAAAGCAGTTGTTGGCGAGGTGCTCCCAGACAATGAGGTCGAACAGTTCATTGTACGAGGTGACCTTGCTCCCTTTTATCCACCCTTCAAAGGCCCGGCTGAAGAAGTCCACGTATTCGACCCATGTGGTACCGGGGAGCTTCTTGCAGTCCCGGAAGCGCTGCCGGTACATCTCGGCTGATAGTCCGTAGCGGGTGAGTAGGGCTTCTTTCATGTGGTCGTATGAGGTCATCACCGCGTCGGGGAGTTGCAGCAGGGTATCACGGCCCTCGCTGAGGAACCTCCCCCATAGGCCGGCACCCCAATCCTTCCGGGGTACCCGATGGGAGGTCATGGCTACCTCGTAGGCTCGGAACCACTGCTGGATGTCGTCGTTTTTGTAGTATTCCTTGACGACATCCTTGGGGATATGAACCTTTGGCTCGGTCAGTGGCAGAGCGTCCCGGGCCCCAGGGGTGCTGGTCTCCCCCGTTTTGGATTTCAGTTCGAGTTCCTTGAGGCTCCTCTCGTGCTCGAGGGTTAGCCGTCTCTCTTCTAGTTCCCGATGCCGTTTATTTTCTTCGATTTCCTCTTGCAGCCATAGTTGCTCCAAGGCTATTTTCTTCTCCGCCAGTAGGAGCTCACCGTCCAGCCGGAGTCGTGCGAGGTCCATTTCGTGTGTCCGGACCCTCTCCCGTTCTCGCATTTCTTCGTGGGACAGGCTGGCTTCCGGGATGCTTCGCCCCCCCATCTGTCGGGGTTATGGTCGGTGGCAGGTTTCCGTCCCGGGCCGAGGTCCCTTCGGTTCGGGGTGGAGTGGCCTCAGCTTCTGCCCAGGCTTTCAGGGCTTTCTGCATTTCTTCCTTGGTGCCCAATCCTGTGGTTGGGATCCCTTTGTCCTTGCAGAATTGTTTTAGTTCTTTGTGGGTGTATTCTTCCAGCTTTTCCTGCTGGAAGGTTGCGGCCACGGTTGCTTCTTGGCCGTCCATGGTTCCCTTTTTCTTTTTCCGTCTGGTTAGGTAGTGGGTGCGTTACTTGCCTGTACGATTGCGTCTGGCTCGGATCCCATCGCTGGCCACCAAATGTTGGAGGGAGGACCACCGGGGAGTCGGGGGGACTACTCCGGGGCATCTTCCTAACGCAAAGTTATAGCTGTGCGCCGCTGAGAAGCCTCCGAGGAGAGGGCCTTCTCCTATGATCATACTAGGCCCAGTAACACCACCACACAGGACTCCGTATCAGTTGCTTATCTTGGTTCTTTATCAATAGTAGCACATTCAATATTTACAGTAGGATCGAGTGATCCGGTAAGAGTCTCAATGTCCTTGGAGGGATAGGGTAGCGGGACAGTCTTAGTACCAGCCAGGTACGGGAAGGCTCTGCGCCAGACCTTGAGTGCTGGTCTCAGAGCGGCTCGGACGTGGAGAGCCGCGACGGCGTCAGCAGGGCTCGGGTGGTAGTTCCGCTTGGGTCGAGCCGCGACACAGTCAGCAGGGCTCCGGTGGTCGGTCCGCTTCGGTCGAGCCGCGACGAGGTCAGCTGGGCTCTGATGGTACGTTTCAACAAGGTTGGGCCGCGACAGCGTCAGCAGGGCCCCAAAGGTTCGTGAAGGTCTTTAAGCACGGGGGAGCCGCGACGTCGTCAGCAGGGCTCAGAGTGTAGTTTCAGGAAGAGTCTTTCTCCGTAGGGTCAGCCGCGATCCGATCAGCAGGGCTCTTGACTCCGGGATACAACTGTCGTCTTGTTGCCGGGTCGCCCCAGATATAGGTCTGGAGCCCTTTGATGTCCGGACCCTTGCGCCCAGGAGGGCGGAGAGGCCGGGTAGGGCGCGGCCAGACGCCCAGCAGGAGAGGCGCCAGGCCCCAGAGAGCTGTGGGGCGATCGCACCTAGGTGTGGAAGGACGGTTGGGGGTCCCATCGATACTGCCCTCCGCCGGGAGTGGGAAGGGCTCACGTGGTATCCCCCGAGCCAGGGGTTGGCGCCTCGATGTCGGGCCTCGCTGGGACCGAGGCCAGGTGGAGCGGGGTCACGTAGGTGGTTACGTAGAGTCACGTACAATCCAAAATGGAGGAGCCCCGAGGTGCATGGGACCTCGTGCGGCTTAGCGAGGGGGAACAGGACCACGCCACGAGGCCGGCTCCAACACTGACTCACTCTCACTGACTGATTGACTCTCTCTCACTGACTGACTCTCACTGACTCTCTCACTGACTGACTCACTCTCACTGACTCACTCTCACTGACTCACTCTCACTGACTCACTCTCACTGACTCACTCTCACTAACTCACTCTCACTGACAGTCTCTCACTGACAGACTGACTGACTCTCCCACACTCTCTCACTGACTGACTCTCACTGACTGACTCTCACTGACTGACTCTCCCACTCTCTCTCACTGACTGACTCTCCCACTCTCTCTCACTGACTGACTCACTCTCTCACTGACTCACTCTCTCACTGACTCACTCTCTCACTGACTCACTCTCTCACTGACTCACTCTCTCACTGACTTACTCTCCCACTCTCTCACTGACTGATTGACTCTCTCTGACTGATTGACTCTCTCTGACTGATTGACTCTCTCTCACTGACTGACTCTCACTGACTGACTGACTCTCGCTCAAAGACTGACTGACTGACTCTCGCTCAAAGACTGACTCACTCTCACTGACTGACTATCCCACTGACTCACTCTTTCACTCACTGGCTAACTGACTCAGTCTCTTATTCACTCTGACTCTCTCACTCTCACTGACTGACTCTCCCACTGACTGACTCACCTTCACTGACTGACTCACCTTCACTGACTGACTCTCTCACGGACTCTCACTCTCTCACTCACTCTCACACTCACTGACTGACTGACTCTCACTCTGACTAACTGACTCTCTCACTGACTGACTCTCTCTCACTGACTGACTCTCTCTTTCTCAATCTCATTAACTGACTAACTGACTGACTGGCCTTTACCCTCCTGTTATTTATGCCCCCATAACAAAACAGGGGACAAAAAGGCTAAACCCGGAATCACTGGGACCTGGGTACGAGGCAGTATATATTGGGGTGGTCCCAGTATTTTGAACATCAATAGTGTCAAGAGGGAAAAAAAAATTATACTGTGAGATTCACAAACACAAATCAAAGCATGAATAACTCAATGTTCCAGTGTTGTTTAGTCACACTGGGACTCGTTAGCATTTTGTCAAATAGATATTGAAGATTTTTTTTTTATATAAAAACATCAGCATTGCAGTGCCCGGGGTGGGGTGTTGGGAATGGGAAGGATGTGATTTCGGTGAGGTGGTGAGGTAGACAAAGTCAAGGTGGTGATAACATATCACAAACAAACGTTCAAGCATATATTATTCATATGCCAGAGAAAACACATCAATTAGATATTCATCATAGTACATAGTCTCTGTAATGAATTGCCATGTAGCACAAAAATCCACAGTAACCTGAGTACTGTTGAAGGGACTGGCATTTATGAAGTGTCGACGTTTCGACCCCGGTGTATAAGTAGGTTCTTCCATACCTTACTCGCGGGGTCTTCCTCAGGACAAAAGGTGAGTGGTGAGGGGTGGCGGGCGCCTAAGAAGGACAAAGGATGGTGTGTCACATCCATGATTAGAGTGAATAATGAATAAATTACATCTGATGAAATGGGCATGGTCAATATAATTAACGTGAATGAAGAAAGGGGGAAGCCTCTAACTAGTCAATGGTGGAGGGTCAATGGGCTCCGCGGCTCTCAATCAAATGAACGGAAGAGTGAGATTACACCTGCAAGAATAAGGTGTCTGTCAGCCCAAATATGTATCTTAATGGAGGCTGCAAGTAGACAAAGTAATGGGCTCTGAATCACCACACTTACTCGGATAAATACTATCAGGGTGGTCCAGGTAAGTCAAGGATCCATCAAAACAAAAGGTACAATACAATGGAGGTACAAGTGATAGCTATAGTTAATAATTTCTAATGGATATATTTATTATGCTGTTGTTATAGACACTAATGTATTCCAAAAATAATGCCATAACACACAAATGCAATACATGTACTAGAATGTATGCGCAAGCCATACTTAACCTATGATCTTACCACTTTTGAGAGATTTCTCTTAATAAGATTTAGGTTGAATATTTTCCATCGTCTGGTTGCTTTTCCGGAAAGGAACAAATGGGCTACAGTACCATCAATGTGCCCGTGTGACGAGACCTCAATTCAGACCACTATTCATACATTTTTCTTCTGTAAATTCTCCAGAGAGCATAGAAAGATCTGGTTAATCCCGCTATGAAAACATGTTGGAATAAGACAATGCCGTCCGGCTATGTTATTGTTACAATCATTGGGTGAGGAGTGGATGTCGAAGTGCATAGTTAAATTTCTGAAATGCATCTTCCGACATCGACTAAATTTGTAAATGTGCCCACTCTAGGGTAACCTATCTGAGCAAAGCGATAGTGTTATCTCGCTACTATATTGTACATATTAGCAATGAACTTTTGCTGACACTAGAAATATAACATGGTGAAGCAATTAAGCGATTTTTACGGTTTTTTATAAGGAAAATTGGAAATAGTATTTTTATATTTGTATTTTTATAAATTGTCAGTATTTAGTTTTAAAATTGTTATGAATTGTACATTTTTTTTGTGATTGCTTTTATGGTTTTCTATCTGTTAAAAACCGAATAAAGAAATACTTGACTTGACTTGACTTGTATGCGCAATTTAACATTATATTTCCTATATTAGCCAGTCATTGAAGTACCATGCTTCACTGGTGCGTACATTAATACATTTAACAGATGTAAATCCAAGATGAAGCAAGTTTAGTCCATAGAAACCTATGGATGCATTTGTTTTAGCGCAAAGTATCTTAGATGAGTCAAAAATCAAAGACGGTGCTAGGTGAAGGGGAGGTGAGGTGCCGGAAAAGTAAAGCGATGTATCGGTTCCTTGGTGGCAGGGGAGGTGATGTGTCAGTTCCCTGCTGGCAGGTGAGGTAATGCATCAGTTCCTTACTTTCAGGGCAGGTGATGTGTCAGTTTCCAGATCCACGGCCTTGGCGCCTTACTACTGTGCTCTGTCGATGAAGAATCAGTGCCCAGGGATGATGTGGCAAAAATACAGATGCGACAGCGGCAAAGCAGGCGCTGCGTCGATTTTCCAGCCACAAAGCAGGCACTGCGTTGATTCCACAGCTGCCAACCAGGTGCTGTGTCGGAGGCGGAGTGGGTGTCACAGATGTTGGTGACATGGTGTTCGGAAGTCACGATGCGGCCATTTTTCAGACGCGCTACAACAGCAATATGGATCCTGCGGTTAAAGCCTCGGTCGATTTACTGATCTGAAACCATGCTTTAGTGCAGGCAACGGTGATGCGTTGGTCTTGGGCAGCGATACATCGAGAAAACAGGCGCTGGGAGTCGATGCGTGGATTTTCTCTTTGGATCACAAGGTTACACTTCCAAGGGCCCAGGAACTAGATGTGGCACCACTTGGCAAGTCAGGACTCTCAGCAGAAGAGCCCAGACACAGGTACGTGAAGTCTTTAATGGCCCTGAGACTTCTCAGCAGGAGGCAAGCATGCAGAAGCCCTTGGAGATCCTCAGAAGCAGGATGTAGAAAGCAAAGTCCAGTCCTTTCACTCCCAGGACAGAAGCAGCAAGCCGCAGGCCAGCTGCAACAAAGCAACAGGCAGAGAGGCAATTTCTCCTACAGCATCCAGCTTTTTTTCCTGTCAGAATGTTCTCAGGCCAGAAGAGTTCTGATTTTGTGGTGTCAGAGGTCCAATACGTATGCCCATTTCTGCTTTTGAAGTAGGCAAACTTCAAAGGAAAGACTTAGTAGTACACAGGACCCTGCCTTTCCCTGACCTGGCTCCAGACACACTACAGGAGGGGGAGACAGCTTTGTGTGAGGACTGGCACAGCCCTATTCAGGTTTCCGTGACAACTCCTCCCACCACTCTTGCTCTGGAAGGCTCATCAGCTTGGTGATGGGCCATCAGGATATACAAGGCACACCTCTGCTCCCTTTGTGTGACAATCTAGAGTGAACGCACAAGAGGCCAACTATTAGCCAACCCAGACGTGTATTCTACAGAAAGACAGAGACACAGATTGATTAAGCAAGAAAATGCCCGCTTTCAATAAGTGTTATTTTCAAACACGCAATTTTTAAAAACCAACTTCACCAAAAGATGTGTTTTTAAATTGTGAGTTCAAAGACCCAAAACTCAAAATCTTTTACTGCTCCCAATGGGAAAGTACACTTGAAAGATATATCAAGGCAATCCACATGTTACCCTAAGAGAGAGACAGTCCTTGCAATAGTGAAAAACAAAATTAGCAGTATTTCAATATTAGAACTTGTAAAACACACCAGTATGTGTCCTACCTTTTAAATACACTGCACCCTGCCCATGGGACTGCCTTTTGACTATCTTAGAGATGACTTACATGTAATAAACGGGAGAGTTTGTTCTGGCAAGTGGGTGCACTTGCCAGGTCGAAATGGCAGTTTAAAACTGCAAACACAGACACTGCGGTGCCAGGTGTGAGACATGTTTGCAGGTCTACTCATGTGGGTGGAACAATCAGTCCTGCAGGCCCACTAGTAGCATTTGATTCACAGGCCTTGGGCATACCTGGGGCTCTTTACTAGGGACTTACAAGTAAATCAAATATGCCAAGCATGGATAAAACAATCACGAATACAATTTAGACAGAGAGCATATGTACTTTAGCATTGGTTAGCAGTGGTAAAGTGCCCAGATTCCTAAAGCCAACAAAAACAGGTCAGAAAAAATAGGTGGAAGAAGGCAAAAGTTTGGGGATAATCCTGCAAAAAGGGCCAGGTCCAGCAGCTAGGCTCAGCATCTGTTGCTTGAAGCCCTCCTGTTTTGCGAGGCCTTCTTTATGGTGACAATGCGTTGCATTTTCCAGGCTGCTACAATTTTCAAACTCTGTGATCAACCGTGCTTGTTCAGGACCTGCTAGCATTTACTTTCTAAACGCAGACAGATTTTCAGTACAGTCCAACTTCCCCACCAGAACCCTTGACCAACTCATTATTCTGATCATGAGCTTGATCAATAGGCATGGCTGAGAACTTGTTAATTTTTTTATGAACAACCCAGTGGCCATGATTCACAAATTCTTCCAAGAGGGACAGTGGCAGGTTCTCCATGTAGCGCATATATGGATAGGGATACAACAGGCATAATTCTGATGGTCCAATGCGAAGGACAACGGGGCCAGGGCTTTCAGTGACGCGCATACAAAACAAAGTCAGCTTCTCAATGAGCCCTGACAAGGAGGAGACCAAAGAGTTCAAGCATGAACATGGTACCCCAGTACTGGAATGTTGGGCTCTTTCTGACCATTTGCTGTCTCCGTGCTTCTTCTGATTCTTTAGTGTCTCTGGACTGTGATGTAAGAAATGCATCTCTCTGAAGTTTCTTCAGAACAACAGCACATACCTGGTGTGCATGTCTCGTCTGTTGATATGTGAGCAACTGAGAAAAGAGTCGGCTGATCCTGACGAGGCAAGTCCTGCTTGTATCAGACCGTTTGTCCACCCAGAGCCTTCCAGGTAGTCGCCAGTGGCTTTCCATACAACTCTATGTGGAGGCCATCAAACATCTCCACCAACTTGTCTTCTCTGTGCATCTTGGGCCATTTCCAATGTGTGTCCTTTGCCAACGCAAACAGAGGAGTATCCATTGCAACTACTGGGATCTGCATGGGATTGAGGAACTTTGTTGACTGACGAAAAACATTCATGCCATGCTTGATCGTGGCAGCTGAAGCGGCCTTCTCATAGAAGAGGCAGAAGCTGTGGAAGAGCAGGCTCTTCATTCAAAGATGGCTCTGTCTGATTGGAAACATGGTAGGCTGACCATGCCAGACTGTCTCCCTTTTCTAGCTTCTCCTTCTCAATCAGTTGGAGAGATGATTCAATTCATAGCTTCTCATGTTTCACTGCTTCCTTCATATCTCCCACAACTACCTTTGCCATGGTGATTTTTGGCACCTAGACTCTAGAATCTTTCAGAGCTACTGCTGGTACAGTGGTGAAGCTGTCGGGCAAAGATAAGTTCTTTCTCTCAGCCACTGCAGGAAAAGTTATGGCTTCTCTGGTCAGTCCGGGGTTTGAGATTAATGGTCTCTGAAAGATGCTGATCCCTGTGCCATGCAACGAACCCTTGGCAGCAGTGCTTTAAGGGTTGTGCTCAAGATTGTCCATTCCACCAACTGTGCAAAGCCCAGTTTGAAGCTTTGATGGGCACACAACTCCTTCTCTCTGTGCTTTCTGGGAAACAGCAGTTGCTAGCTGATTCTCCACCTGAAGAACGCAGTGATAACTGATGCGAATTCCTAAACGGTGCAGTTGAGCGATCTGTTTTCTTGACCGTGTCATGGTGTGCACATTCAGCCCTATGTACAACGGAAGTGGCGGTTCACATGACAAAGAATGGTGAGATTGTATTACATATTTTGTTGTCTTCTTGCAGTTTAACATGATTGTTTGGGAGATAGTAAGATTTTCCTGGGATTCGTGCGAGTCTTGGCTGTTGATGCCAGACCCATTCAACAACATTTAAACAAGTATTTTCAATGTCGTTGGTACTGAGTTATTTTGATAGTTTGGTGTGAAGGTGGCATTGAAGAGAAATCCATCACAGCCCAATCTATCTTCTCAAATTATATTGGCACTTTTGCCAATAGGGCTGCATCTACTTCATAATCTGTAAAAGCATGTTTTAGCATTTGCTTCATGCCTTGGTCGAAAATAAACACAACATGTTTTCCATCATTCTACACTTGGCCTTGTAGAAATTAGCCAAGAACCTTTTCCTTAAAGCTAACTTTGTTGACCTCCTTCTAAACTCCAAGTGCCACAAGATGATCTGCATACTTGTGACACAACTCAGACAGCTTGAAGCAGAAAACATCTTCTACTGAGTTTTCTATGAAGTTGATAAGTTCAATGAAAGCCCGCTCCTCCATCTTCTTTTCTTCCATCAGGCCTCCATCAGCATTTTTTCTTTTTCTCATGTGTGGTCGATGATGATTCCAGAATACAGTGAGGAAATGCAGGTTATAAATGCCATCTACTGCTACAACATCTCCAGCAGCTATTCTCGCTACAAGAGTAGTATCCTGTAGGTCAGTGGCAATGTGTCTGATATTCTTATCAGCATCAAGTGTCATGTGCTCATGAAGGTCACCTTCACTTGCTGTGCAGAAGATGTAGATCTTTGTTGTCTGTGATAGGCAATCGCTTCATCGCTTTTCTTCTGCATCATCATTGAATTGTCCTGTTTCTTCTAAGTCTCTTTTTTTCTGAGCTCTTACCAACTTGCACTTGTTGAATTTTTTGTGACAGGATTTATGCCAACTAGCTTGAGGCTTGATTAAATCTTCGGGCAGTTGTGGCTTCTTCGAAGTAAAGAGTCATAGGGAGTCTGTTCAATTTCCGAAATTCACTGACTGTGTTTAGAAAGTTCTTATATGGCTGAGATTTATCTCCAGGTCCTACTGCATTCAAGTGACACTTCAGCCCTTCAGTATTTCTCTGCAGGCAAATAACGCAGGCTTGTCAGTCCATGTCTTCTTCTATAGAAGGTCAAACCTGAAACATACAGAATGTAAAGGTAATGTTAGTTTCCTAGGAAACAGCTGAAATTAACTATGAAGCAGAAGCAACAGTGACAGACACACATATATATGTGTATATATATATATATATATATATACACACACACACACACACACACACACACACACACACACACACACACCCAACTGACCCCCTTTTATGCACTTTTCTTAAATAACACTTAAATAACATTTGAGTTGACTGTGGTGATCTAGGTATTGTTATTTGTAATACGACACTATTCGACAGCTGTACGCTCTGTCAGCTGACACGTTTGCATGGAATATAACTCATAACTCTTGATCCATTGTCTCTATCACGTGGATCCTACCAAAAATCTAAAGTGTTAGCAATACAGATCACATGAATAAAATATGAAGCTTTTGCGCGACCTGTTCCCATCCTATTAAATTATCGTTCTAAGAGACCGTACTATATCCTAGCTGAGGTAGCAGTCAAGTTAGGATGGACACCTTTTCCACATATTGCAGGACGTATTGAAAAGGATTTAACACAGAATTATGGATGTGTAAATTATAATTTTCACAAAAGTCATTCATGCGTTCTCTACCATTAGAGAACGTCCCTTTGGGCGCTGCGGTGTGTTAATCGCATTGGCGAAATTCAGGTTCTTGAATTTTAGATTAGAAACACGGTTAGTGCACATTCAACCACCATTTATTTATTTAAATTATAATTTTGCCATCAAAGTTTTGCAATGGTGACTAAGTTCGCAATGTTGCAAAGAATTATTCGCAAAACTTTGCCTGCAAGTGAAAATTGTCGCTAAGGTTTTTTTGGAAGTATATTCCCACAATACCTCTTACAAGAAATTTCCACCACTACTAGAGAGATTTTGCAGTGGCACTTGCATGAAACACCTTTCTTTGCTGGTTTGTTTCCTGTACATTTTTTTTAGAATTCTTTGCAAAATGTGCTTAACTAAAAAAGCTTGTAATGTTTCAGAAAAAACAGTTGTGAGGTATTCAGAGGAAAACATTACCATCTTTGCACAACCCCTGCCCTGCACCTCATCCATTGCATTGGCGACACCTTGTTACAAATGCAAGACATGCTAAAACAAAAATTCTAACTAAGATTACTAGTACAGGGGTAAGGGGCATTTGTAAGACCAGCACAGACATGCTATACAAGGAGGAGTTACTTGACATGATAAAAGTAAATATCCTCCTCAGACTGAGTTTATGCCACTTAAAATGCTGACAGGAACTTGGATTGCCTCTGCTAAGATTCTGCAGGTTAAAAGGCATGGTACATATACAATTAAATTAATTTTATATCAATGTATGGAAGGAGTGGGCAGGTACTCTGTCAACAATAAATTATTGTAGTCCAAAGAAATTATTTTCAGAAGTCCAAGAAATTTCTTCCAAAAAGATATTGCAGTGTTATTCGAAAGGAGGTGGAGGCCACGAGGAACCCAGTGCCAGAATAGAAGGACTCGATATGTGGAGAATACCCTCTATTTAACTAGAACGGACATAGAATGAGAAAGCTTTTAAATTGATGGAAAAATAAAGACTGGGATGATACTGGCACTAATCCAGAACTAATATTTCACACCACCGCGGTAATATTTCGGAGATAACGTTTAATTTGATGAGAACTAAATGACAGACCTGGATGATACTGATATCCTTCCAAGATTGGTATTTAAAGCCGTCGTGTCATTATTTAGGAGCCCTGATGAGGTCCCAAGGGGGACGAAACGCGTTGGCTGTGTTTATATGTAACTAAGATTGTGTTTGAACTGCTAAGAATGTGTTGGAGCACCAACTTGAAAATAATTTGAAAGAATAAAAGCATCTTTTTGGAAGAAATTTCTTGGACTTCAGAAAATAATTTCTTTGGACTACAATAATTTATTGTTGACAGAGTACTTCCCCACTCCCTCCATACATTGATATATTGTTTGTTCCAGAGTGTTTTTTTTTACGGTGGGCCACTGGAGGTGGAGTGGAACATATACGTTCAGTATTATTGTATCAATTTTATATTCTTCAGTGCACACATATTGGACCCTCATCGTTTTGGATGTTAGTTTAATTAAATTAATTTCCCTCAAATGAGCATGTGGCTCACAGAGGATCCATGACAAAACGTAATAGTTGAGCTATCGAGAATGATAGTTGTAATGCAGTAATAAGATGGGTACTATCTGTTTGTGGTTAATTTGTGATGTAAATGAAGATACCTCATCAACAGTAAAGGTCTAAAAGGAATTCAAATTAGTACATATTGCAAAAGATTTTTGGATTCCTTTAAGAACACTAGGTAATTTAGATTTTGTTCTCCTATATTGCTCAAAAGAATTGCCAAAGTTCTAACAATGAGCATGTAATCTTTTTATATGTATTCTATTTCCAAAAGAAATCTGCAGTTTTTCTAATACATGTTCTTTTGTCACAGGAAAATGGATAAACTTGTGACCTGCTTCTATAGAAGGCCTGATGCTCTTTCCAGACTCATCTGCTTTCCCTGGGCTGGTGGTGGCTCTATACATTGTGCACAATGGGGCAAATTGTTTGACAGCACAATAGAAGGTGAGTTCAGTTTAATAAAAGTTGAGAACTAGTCATGCATAAATAGTGGCTCCATTAGCAGCCTGCAGTTCAAATTAAGAAAAAAAGGAAATCGTTTTTAAAAAAATTACAAAAAGTAGGCAGACTAATTTGATATTCTTTGCCCAGTTTACATATTTTTGTGTATTCAGAAATGCATTTATGGTGCAGAGCGGTTACACTTGACATTAACAGGTGTGTGATGTGTGGGCGGTACAGTCACAGATGTAAACCTATTATGAAAGAAAGTCCACCAAGTGCTGAGCTTTTAGTAAAAATAAGTTTAGTACGTTTCGATGGTAAAGCTTTTGGCAAGGTAATAAAAATCCACAAAAGTGTAGCTGGGTTTATTCACATAACTTACAAATTGTTTTCTTACCACATTTCCGAACGAACATAAAATTGCTTTAAAAAAAAGTGGAGCAAGCATTCAAATGGGATTGTAAAGCTGTCAAACCGGCCCAATGTTATGGACAGGTTGGGGAAGTTTATTTTGCACTTTAAAAAATGTCAGTTTATATTTTTACCAGACTTTCTTCTTACCTGCCCGGCTCAGCATTCATGGAAGGAGTACTCATTGAAAATTTACGTGCGTAGATTACTCTGACCAGAATTTTTTAGGAACCTCAAAACCTGAACAACATGCTCAAAATTAATGAGGAAACCTATGATGACTAGATTTTTGTTGAAAAATTTGAATTTACTCTTTTATGCTTGCAAAATGTAAAACAAAATAATTTGACAAAAATTAGCCAAAACAATTACTTAATATTGTGAACTGCATATGGAATTAAGGGCAGTTCTGCAAGTGTTCTGTCAAATAATGAAAAGAATCATATAATTGCAGAACATATTGAGGAAAGGCTGAAGGTTGTGAAGGGAGGGGGTAGGGAAAAATAAGAAAACAGGGTTTACCGGAGGGATCCCCCACATAACTAAAAGAATACTAAACGATGGGCAGAAGATTGAGCTCTCTATTACAATGCGGCAAAATTCAAAATGATGATTTTAGATTTATTTTTCAATCAATAAATAGTTGCTTTATTCAACAATACATGTCATAAAAGCATTGCAGATAAAAAGGGGAAAAAAAACCAGTATACAGATAAAACTTGAATAAAAAGATTTTTACACTAGGTAGAATGCCAACTTCAGATATCTAGATGCGGTCAGACTTTTAGTTCATTGGTAAAAGTACATAAAACAGTATAAACAGAAGGGTCCTTGAAAATCACATTTGCAGTACAATTAGGCATGTTGGAACCCACAATTCATAATTGGCCTAATACGCGTACAGGTTATAGATGGGTTCCAATTATCAATTTTCAAACACAGTTTGCTACGCACCAATTAGCCACATCCACTTTAAGAACTTTGCTACCGGGATGGCATACCTGAGTGATGGATCTGTGCAAAGAATACGAAGGGCTATGCTACATGATCTTGTGCCCATATTCCTACAGGTTTGCGCTAGCCATGTTTTGCGCGGGCCTTCATTTACAATGCACACAAACAATACATGTGATAGAGTTTCTACCTGATCTCTACATGTATTACAATTATTCTTTGTTGTAGACCATTTGGATGTGAAACACTTCAGAGGAAGGGTCCCTAATCTAAATTGGAAATAGAGTTTCCGATCCACTGGCTTTGTAATAGCATCCCAGAACAGCTCAAGATTTGGGCGAGATTTAATCTGTACGAAGAATCCTGTGAGAGAAGTGGAGTCTTGTCACCTACTCTCTTCACATGCAACCATCTCCTAGTATATTTCTTTGAGCTTATCTTTGGTCGAAAACAAAGAGTCGTTGGGGCTATCCCACAAATGTGCAAGGCCCATTCCATAAAATAGACCCTTAAGATTTCTCAGCCAGCTGATCATATGGAATTCATCTTTTTCTATAACGTCCCTTAAACCTTCAGCATATACTTTCAGTTCCGGCGTACTCCACAACCTACGCCAATACAAAATCGGCCGCTGTCTAGCAAGGCCTGCTATAGCATTTCTACCTAAATCACTCCTTAAAGGAACAATCGGTGTACTTTGCGGTAGACTAGTTATCGCTCGGAAGAATGAGTTTTTCGCAACAGTTAGCTGCATAAGGTTTCCTAAACCCCACAGCTCTGCATCATAAAGTGCCGAGCTCACCACCTTGATGTTATAGATTTGGAGTACTGGGCTGAGCGGTTTTGTCAGGGAAGTTCTACATTCCTTTCATAAAATACCGGTCTATATTTTAGTGCCATAGCATCTACATGCGACTTCCAACTCATGTCCTTGTGTAATAAAATGCCCAGATAAGTGAATGAGGCAACCTGCTCAAGTTGTATCCCAACCATAAATATACTGCCCCTGAAAGAACGATGCTTGTTAAAAGCCATGAACTTTGTCTTATCTGCATTGATTTTTAGGCCTCTTCATATCTTCGCAGAGCAAGTTGTAGGCCACTTGGTGTTTTAGAGATAATCAAGGTATCATCTGCAAACATTAAAATCTGAATCTTTCTACCAGCTAAAATTGGAGCATCAGTGTTGGTGGCAGCCAAAAGATTTGCCACACCATTAATAAAAAGAGAAAATAGTGTGGGGTCTAGCAAACAACCCTGTCGGACACCCTTACACACAGGGAACGGATCTGTCTCGTCACCCTGTGCGCCCCAACAAATCTGTGCAAAATTGCCCTCGTGAAGACGGATTATAAGCGAGAGTAGGTCCTGAGGCATCCCCATCACTTTCAGTACCTCCCATAGTTTGAGCTGTGGGACCAGGTAAAAATCTGTTTTCAAATCAACAAATGCAGCATACATGCTGCCATTGCCAAGAACTACTGTTTTCCAATGAAAAGTATCAAAACGAAAGACTTGATCAATTGTGCTTATGTGAGCCCGAAAGCCTGCCTGAAGGTGGCTGATGATGGAATTATCTTCCAGCCATACATGGATCTTGGCCAGTACCAGCTGAGCTACTACCTTTTGTATGGAATCTATGAGGCTTATGGGTCTGTAGTTGGCGGGCATCGATTTTTCTCCTTTTTAGGTCTTGCCTGAGCCAGCGCTTTAGCGCTGCTCTGGCGAGAGTTTTAGTAAGTGGGATTTGGAAGTGCAAACTAGTGGCTTTTCAGGCCTCCAACTACAGTGCATGTGCGCCGGGCGCGCGCACCATTTGTCAGTCTGCCTGATCACTTTCGCGGCCGCTTTGATGTTCTCAGTGAGCCGCGCGGCCACTGAGAACATCAAAGAGGCCGGGAAAGTGCTCACCATTTGCCACCCCCTCCCTTATCCCACTTCCTGCTTGTATGACTCCCACCAGGGGCTTTACATTCACACAGGCTGTTGGCAGCAGCAGCATTGGAAATCTGTGATTTGTGTTTTTTTGTCTCTCCCCAGGCTGCGCTCTCCACCTCCCCAGCTGCGCGTGCTTTCCCTCGTTCGAATGTTGTTACTCGCTGCCTCCTCCAGGGTCTGTGTCCACTCCGGAGTTGCGCTCCCCCTCCCGCCGCGCACACACGCCCATCGCGAACTCTCCCACAATGGCTCGTCCCAGTAAACTCCGACTCCCGCTTGCTTTCCCCGAAGATGGGACATTATTATTTTGCATTTATATTCGGGCGAGATCGTGTCAAGTATGAGCTCCTGGGCTGGCGTGATGTTATTGTCAGCGCACTTTCACTTGTGCCAGTCAATGCCCTCGTGCCGCTGCTTGAGCGGTCCCATTTCCTGCTAACGCCTTACACAAAGCTCACACCGAAATAACTCCCCCCCCCCCCCCCCCCCCTCCCCCCCCACTAAGTCCACATAAAACTTTAATAAGAATAAGCGGTTCTCGCTACAGAATACATCCGGCTGTGAGTGGGGTTTAGAAAGAACCGAATCTGCGTCAGCTCACGGGATTAGCTAACTCGGGAAAATATGCTCCTTTTGGACTGTGGCTCTCCAGAAGGGAGAGTACCGACACTTCTCAGGAGCAAATAGGTACTCTGAATAAGTATCTGCACATTTATATTTCCATTTAAAGCCCTGGGTGTGAAGGTTTGCCAGCGAAACACCTTTTTGTATATCGTCGTCCATTCAGCCTTTTATCGAGATCACATATTTAGAAAAATAATACAGTGTCTTATGTTAACACACACTAATTACATCTTTCTCATTTCTTCCCCTTTTAGATATGTGCTTCGTTTCGTTTACCTCCTTTGAAGTAATTGTCAGTGCAGACAGTCATGTTTATTTTTATTAGTCACAACCACTCTTGTATTCATATGTTGACACTGGTAGTTATTTTTGTGCAATATGTCAGCAATTTCCTCATTGGTAACAAAAATGCGTTATTTAAGAAGTAGTAACCAGAAGTGCATTTGCTGTTCTGTCTCTTCTTCCCGCACGCACACATCTGCCAGGCTGGGAGAATTTGCAGGATAAAACAACTAGAGTGTGCAGATCATATCAGCGGTCATCGTGGAAACACGCCCCACTTCGGGACAAAACAAGCATAGCCAATAGGTCTCGCCTTTGGGACCTTATAAGTGTTTAACCATGCAACAGTTAATGTTGCTGCACCAAGGATATTGTGCTGCATAACTAAATACTTATAAGGTCCCTAAAGCGAGACCTATTGGCTATGCCAATGCTTGTTTGTAGATTGGGATCATTTCTGCCCCCTGCCAGGTATCCAAGATGGGAGCTCCGTGGGCAATAGCATTCGCTAATAAAAGTATATATTGAGACCATTTAGGCCTGTCCTGGAGAAAAATATCAGCAGGAACACAGTCTAGGCCTTGGGCTCGACCACCTGTTAGTGAATTTAGGGCGGCATCTACATCTGCCTCATCAAATACGTTATCATTAGCACAAAAATCAGGGCCTCTGCCTCATTTCTTGCATATTGAGCGTAGAAATATCTAATCCACACTTCCGGACCAAACTGGTTTTCTGGTGGTGGAGCCACTCCGCCACTTCCCCATTTGACCAAGTGCCAGAACCTTTGTGAGATTTTGGTCCCACAGGTGTATTTTAATTCCATCCACCTATCCTCTTCCCAGGCTTTCTTGGCAGAGAGAGTAGCCTTCTTATACATAGCTCTAGCAAATCATTCTCTGGCCACATCTCCTGACTTGATAGCCTCACTGAGGGCCCCACGGGCATATCTACATTCGGTATTCTACCAGCGATATTTAGCTTTTGTTAAGATTCATTTTTATGTCTTTAGTTTGTTTGCATTCTGTATTATCGTGTGAAAGTAAACAGATTCATTTTTATGTCTTTAGTTTGTTTGCATTCTGTATTATCGTGTGAAAGTAAACAATCATGTTACTTTGCGCACCACATTTAAAGGTCTGTCACAAATGTGTCTTTAAAAATAGTTTTTTGTTGTTGTATATATTTACAAAGAGATTTTCAAACAATCCTTAGAAAAATGAGATAGTCGCTTCACATTCTCAGAAGCTGATGGGTGAAGGTCTATGTATATATTTTCAGTGTGAGTCTTCGCACTCAACAATAGTATTCAGACACCTGCACGGTTCCCTCCAACACGCTGGGTCATCTCCTAGCTTGTGGTCTATTAGACCGTTAATCTTCGCAGTTCTTCCATCATCTGGAAATTGGGAGTACACCATGTTGTATGTACAGTGGATTCCATTAGCAGGTACTGTCTTCCTAATTGATATCTCCTTTGCAGAGTTGGGTATGAGTTATGCACTAGTTCTAGTTGGTGGGGCAGGAATGTCAGGTCATGTCCTGTGGAAAGTCTGCAGAGACCATCTGTTACAGCTCCTCGTAGCACTCTGGAGGGTAAAGAAAAACATCACCGGTTTGCTTCTCCAGAATTGTATTGTGTTCAAGAGAAATAGCCCAATTGTTATACCCCATTCGGTCTATAGCCTCCACAATTACACACTTAAAAACAGACAGAACAGGCCTCTTGTCCATCAAATCAATATTTGCGAATTGAGAGCCAAGCAGCCACACTTGAGAATTTGGAGACAGTTTGCTGTTGTTGATCTATCGGCTGAAAGAAAATTAGTCTTGATGCTCTCAGAAGAAAAAGAAGTCCATTTGACAAAGAAGAAAACATGTCTAATAAATGTAAAAAGATAAAGTCTAATAATCCTGACAAAACAGAATAACTTAAAAATGTAAATAGGCAGCTATATAGAAGGGATTTGTTTGCACTCCAGCAATTACTGTAGTTTTTGCAGAATTAAACTGTTTTATAAGTAATTATCCTTGGGTTTATTATGCTGTGCCTGCGCATGGGCGTTTGCTCTAGGTTATCGGTAACAGATTTCCACGCCAAATTCATTAACTAAGTTGTGTTGACGTCATCTAACAAACACAGAAAGGAGCTGCAAACAAATGCAGTGTCTGGCACTGTAAATGATTCGTTACAAAGTTGAGGTAATTTCTGTTCCAAAGTTTCCCTGGCAACTGCTGGGAGTGGATGAAAACGAGAACTGGCTCTTTTCCCGAGTGAATTCATCAGAGACCGAAAACAATCATTATTTAAATACTGCCTGCTCTGTAAAGACTGAATTTGTTTGCCTGCCTTTGAACCAGCTCAGGCGCACATCTGAAAGCGGAGGTTTGGAAACAGACCTCTGTTTCAGGAGGTAGTGTTCACAGAAGAAAGAGCTTGTGGGTAAAGGCATTATATGCTGGTTGTTATTAAAATCAAGTGACATTGAATGGAGTTTTAGTTCTATGTCAGGGTGCATTGTGCAGAAAGCAGTTTTCTGAATCTACCAGTGCAACACAAACATGTAATATGCCTGTCACCTTCGTTGCCAAGGTATACTGTTCTTACATTTGTTTCCATTTTGTGCTGCCTGCCCTTACCAAAATCATATCACTACAGCTTCATCAGATTAATGTATCCTCCCCCACATTACATAATTGCTCCCATACTCGGTACCAATATTAGGGCCCAAAGATAAGCCTGATGTGAGCAACTGAACACAGAAAGGTACTTTCTGCTCATATTTGTGCAAGCCATATTTCTTTCATGCACACTATAGTCTACACATGTCCTATATACAAATCAGTCGGTGCCAGAGGGTTTGCACAATCCAGGTTCATGTGTTTATTTCCTAGAAAATGTTGCTGTGATGTTGTTCAGCATCTTCTGCTTCATAGTGTACCCACACAAAGTATGTATTTGTTCCTAGCACAGTATTTGTGGGTACAACTCTCTAGGGCCCTCTCTATTTGCATTCCGGATTTAAAGGTGAAGAAGACGATATGTCTCACTTAAAAAAAAAAAAGCCTGTTCTTATATTTCATTTTGGTTCTTCTCTTAGACAACCCTTGATTCTTTGGAAGCATGGTAGACTATTTGGTACATCTACTTTTATTACAAAATCATAACTTTTTTATGAGAATCATAATCATAGAATTCTGGTCATAACATAACTGAGATAGAGTTATACCTCCACTTCCTAAAGTCAGCTATGTTATACAGCTAGAAAGCACCAGATAGCAAAAACGGTAAGGATTCTCTCTTGCAGGAGAACTGTTCCTTTGTGTTAAATGTGCATGGTTGCTGGCTCAACTGAGCAGTCTAAGGCATAGAATCATTTAACATGAAAGAATCCAGATGAAAGCTGACCTAAAATTTTAATTTTTTACCTTCCTAACATAACTGATTACTTCCTATATCCTGACAGTGCGAAACATAGGCATATTTAAATAACTTTGCCTTCTATAGATGGTTATATTTCAAGCCATTACTTACCTTGTACCATTCTACTTACAGCAGTCCATACAAAAATTATTTTCTGCTAGGTTAAGCTGAAGTTTATACTGATCCCTCACCATCACAGTACCTCCAACACGCTGTTGAAGCTTATCCTTCATTTTTAGGTCCTGTCTGACCCAGCGCATGCGCTGGTCTGGCGAAATTTTTAGTGAGGGCTTCAAAAAATGCTGCCATGGCCGGCCTAGAGCTTGAGTGCATGTGCACGGGCGCGCGCTTATGAGCAGAGGCGCCTCGTCATGCTCATTAAGCGCATCGCTCGCCGTGCTTGATCGCGATCACTTTCACTTTCTCAGCCGCTTTGAATACGAGTTTGGCTGGGGGAAAATGGCAGTGTGTTCCTGGAGACTACTGCAGCGGGCCTGGGTCAGTGTAAAGTTACAAGGTGACTCAGTTTGCAGCCGGGGCACCATCTTCCTTTCAATTTATCTGTGTACATTCAATGGTAGTGAACCAAGACCCCCCACTCCCAGAATGCATTTGTTTAAAGTAAATACGGACTCCAAATGTCGTTCTCGACGACGTGGGATTATCTCGTGACAGCCCCCCTCCCCCACACCCCTCCCGTTCGCCGTGCACAATCATTGTTATTGTTTGCAGCGGCCAAGTGTTGTTTGTTTGGGACTTAGTGTGAAGACCATGGGATCAGTGTTCGCCTCAGGTTCACGTCTTTCGAACATCTAAAATCGTGTGCACTTAAAACATGACTGAAGATGGGTGAGCCCCCCTTTTCTGTTTCTTCTTGATTTAATTTCCAGCACTGGTGTTCGTATATGACGTGATTAACTTAGAAATGTTTGCTACCACACACCTCTTAAAAGCCGCAGTCACGTGCACCAATGGCACTGTTTCTGCCTCAGGCATGTGCCCGCGTGAGTGCATTCTGTGCCCATGGCCCTTCATTACCATTTTAGTGTGTTTGTTAGTCACACACAATTCACGCCGCTGTTTTGTTGCCAACAGGATATGCAGTTGTGTCTGTTCTTTGCCGCCATTCCCACCCACCGCTCTTATCACTCACTGCACGCTGCTATCTCCCACCTCCCTGGGCAGGCCTCTGTCCATCGCTCAGTCACTATATGTGGCTGAATGTAAACAGAATCGACATTGCTGCTTCCCCGGACCGCTGCCATGGGCACCACTCGCCTCTCCAGGATGGGAGGAGAGATTCCAGTTTCAAACCCGGGAGCTGAAGGGCACAGGGCGGCTCGAGACAACTCTTGACCGTTCTTTGTGGGAAACCAGCCGGGTGTGCACCAGAGGGCAGAGCATGAGAAAGGCGTCGACCTAAATAAAGTACCAAAGCCGGAAGTATCTCGCCTATCAATGTGTGAGTGTTTTGAGTAGGAGCGACGCCTTTTCTGGGCTATGCTTTCGAAGACCATGGACTGCAACACTCTTTAGGTGAATTTTGTAAGTTTATAATTATCAGGAGCTTGGAGGCAGCAAGAGGCACTTTAACCAGAATTGTTTGATGGTTTGAGTTTAGCATCTCTTGCTACGGTTAGCCTTGAATCATTGCAAACATTTATATTTTTTTAAGAACCTTGGGTGTTAGATGGAGGGTGGATGCTGCCCTCAGATGAGTATCATGCCTCACATCACTTCTTCCCCTACCATTCTTTGTCTTTAGGCAGTGGTTAATTTTTAAAAAGAATAAGTGCCAGGGCCCTCCTCAGGAGGCCACTTCTGCTTGCACCACCCATTGCCGCTGTCAATTCTGCCAACTACAGTAACAACCAAACTACTAACTGTAGGAGAGTACGATCTGCTTCACATGGGTACCCCCACTTTTTGCTGGTGTTTCACTGTTTTTCGAACTTAGTTTGGCTGTGGCCCTACTAATCATGACCACAGCCTAGCTGCTTCCTCTCTAAAATGGTTTCCATGTACATTAGGAACATATCTAATTGGATTCTGGAGTGGCTTATAAACCCCTAGTATATGGTATACTATGTACCTAGGGCATAGGTACCTCAGAGGCCTACCAGGGGCTGCAGCATATATTATGCCACCCCTGGGAAGCACTCCAAAATGACACCACAGATCTGCTACTGCAGCCTGAGTAAGGGTGTGCTTGCACCCCTTACAGTGGTATAGGCTACCTATATCACTACCCTATACAGACACATATAAACCTATAAGCCACTCCTATGGCAGGCCTTGACAATTCTGAAGGCAGAGTGCTTGGTTTTATGTGAGAGGGTGCCCAAGCATGAGTTCTGGCGGCCGGGGTAGCATTCCACCTTTCTAGAGGAAGAGACATGTACACACTGGCTAAACCCGGTAGAACTTTCCTGAGCCCTGGCATCACAAAATGGATGCCTCTGCCACAGACACGGGTCTGGCCTCCTGCTGCTGACTGAAACTCCGGCAGGGGAGGCCTGGACAATAGGTTTCCTGTCGAGGGAAGGTGTCCCCACCTCCCCAGACAGGGTGATGTGTATTGGGGCTGGGCGGGAGTACTCTCTGGTGCTTTGAAGTCCTGCACTGGGGGCACACTTGGTGTCCCTGTACATACTCCAGTTCAAACCGGTTGCAGGTGCTACCTGCCCCTGCTCTGGCACGAAACTGGACAAAGGAAATGGGTGTAACCACCCCTCTTTCCGTGCCCACCCATAGGTGGGGCCTTAGAGTTAGTCCATCCCCTAAACTCACTATAAGTATAGTAATCCAGTCCCTAGGACTTTAGATTACCCTGGACAAAACTCTGCAACGTACATCCTGGACCTTCGACGTTCTATCCTGACTAGAAGACTGAAGAGATCTCCCTTGGGGTCAAGGAGTGACTCCCCTGCTTGGCAGGCACCAAAGAAGCAACTGACCGGTCTGCATTGCTGAAGCTCACGCCGAAGTCTTTGCATCACCAGAGGTGGATTTCCAGACTTCCCCGAGGCTACCCTGAGTCCACAGCAAAGATGAGGCCCGTGGCTATCGTGGGTGATGTGGAACCATGACCCCCTGGACACCGTGAACTTTTGCAGCAACACTATCTTCCTGGTCCTCCTCGAAGTTGTGCTTTGGGCTCTGATTAGCCCCAGCCTTGAGCACCTCCTGCACCGAAGATTGTTGGCCTCCACTCCACGATTGACCCGTGGGCCAGCTTCCAGTGCGACCGCTCGAGGCTCCTTCGCGATCACTAGCCCGTTGGCTAGCAGGTCCCCACGAAGGCGACTCCTTTTCTGAGTTTACCTGGTTGCTCCAGATGTGCCCCGACTTACCCTCGCTGGGTGAGTCCCTCAGACCTTGCTGGTCTGCACCGCAGTCCTTTCTCTGAATTCCAGTGACTTGCCCTTGCCAAGGCTTGTTGGTTCCATTCTGGTCGCCAACACCGCAGCATTCGACAGACTTCGTGGGACAGCTCGAATCCGGCTCATGGACTTCGTCGACGCCTCCTGGACCTCGTGGCTGAAGAGTCAAGACACCCATCAACTCACCTGAAGCACCCGACATCTGTGGGCATTGGTCCATCCTGCCATAGGTCACTGGCAAGTGACCCAGACTCTGTCCACTCTGCTTTCAGGTTCCTTACATCCCAGATCCAGGCTTGGATCTCTTCGGACACTTCTCCTCTTCACTGCAGCAGCAGTTCTTTGCAGGCTTCCATTAAAATCGACGACGCGACCCGACACCAAAAGATACCTATGCACCCGGCTTCCCTGAGTGAGGTAACTCGAGTACTCCAGTGCTCTCGCGGGTGCCAGCCCTAGAACTTCTTAAGTCCAAAAGGGTTTGGTCCTGACTCTATTAGTAGTGTCCCTAATCTTTAAAATTCCAACCGCTACATTGCCCATAGAAGATAATAGGAACCCGCGGTTGTGTTTTCACACTGCATACAGTCCCCATGGGTCCCCTGTGTCACTACCTTGGGTGGTGCTTGGGGTCCCAGCGATTCTAGAGGCAATAGGCCTAGTGCCTATTCCAGTCGTGGTTCTTATACCACTTTTTTGGTATATGGTTTGGTACGCCCCTAGGGCCCAAACGTGTATTTGTGCTTTTACTGATGCTTGCTCACTTGTAAACCAAGTACTTCGAACTCCAGTCTCATAAAAAGACTAGAGGGGTGTGTTCTATCTTAAATACATATATTTTGAATGAAATGAAATGATATTGATACTTGTATAGCGCACTACTCACCCGCAAGGGTCTCAAGGCGCTTGTACGAATACCGCTGTGGAACCCATCCTGGCTTTCCCTGTGAGGCATCCACTCCTGGGCACCCCCATGGTGGAGGCCAGGCATCCTTAGCGTTGTGGGGGCCGTTGTGGAGATTAAGCAACTATTGCCCAGAGTTGCAGAGTGGGACTCCACGATTGGAATGGCACCAAGGCGAGAATTATCAGGTCCGTGGAATTTTTGAGCCCAAGACCCGCCGAGGCAGGGAATTGAACCCTGGTCCCGGGCTAGACCTCTGCATCAGGGTCTGCCGCTCTAATCATTGAGCCACACTTCTCCACTTGAATATATACCTGGTGTGGTTGTCTTTTCATTTGATCATTCAAGAGATTATAGACTGGTAAAACAAGCTGCTTTACATTCCTTCAAGACTTAGCCTTAAGGCTGCTCTCCATAGCTACCACTAGGATAGCTTTCATATAAGGTTGTCTTTAACCATTCACCATAAGGGGTTGTTTGGACTGATACAGGGTGCCCACTAGAACAAGTGGACAGCATATATCCGGCCACCTTCTCACACTAACCATCCCACTCATACAAGTGTGACTATTCCAGCCCTCAAACCTATAAGAATGGCTTTGGCAGTAGGTTTTAGTCATTTTTAATGTATTTTGAATTAAAAAACATGTTGTGCTGGTCTCCAAATTAGACAAATGGCGCCACCATTCAACAGACTGTCATAAGGAGCAGTGTTGGCAATTAAGTGTTGGTCCTGAGCATGGAAACCACCAGCTCAAATTAAGCACTGCTTTATGGGTGTCTGGTCTTATGCATATTGGTACCAATCCTTGCATTGCTTTCTGGGCAGACAACTTTCCCAGATTTCCTCTTTTAGCAGGGAAACGTCAACCCTCATATGACTGGCTGGATCCCTTGAACTTAGAGAAAGCACTGACTGTGATTGTCAGTGCAACTTACCCAGCTGCATGGACCCTTAGACCCTGGAAGGGTACCCAACATGTGTGTTGGTTAACATTCTTTGGGGATTGTACTTGTCTCTTGTCCTTTTAGAAGTGCCCCACATTAAAAGCCCCCTTTCCCCTCTCCTTTTATTTCTCGCCTCTTTCCTAGACCCTACACTATCCTCTGTTGTTGCTCTCTTTCCCTGCCATATATTGTTCAGTGTTTCATTGATTTGATGCTAGGTTTGCGTTGTGCAAACCCACATGCATATAGGTATCTAATAGTACATTGAAATGATCCAGTTGCACATATGGTGATCAATCGATATAGCAAAACACCTGCTGAGATTGCCTCTTGGGTTTGTAGTTCTCACTAATAAAGGAGGCTCCTGTGCGTTTCAGTTAAACATATATGATAGGATTTGCTAAGATCTGGTTAAATCGCACACACTGTACCAGATCGCTATTCATAGAGTTAATGTACACAATATTCTAAAGGGAACTAACCCCGTATGGAGCTGCGGGGCTAAAGCAACTGGACCCCAGTGGCATATCTAGCCACCCTTGGGCCCTAATGCAAGTAAAGCAAGTGTTCCGCGACCACTAGTTGGGTAGTAAAATAAATTAACAATTGGGGTTCAACAGGGCCTTCCGCTGGCTACGCCCTAGTGTTACTGCACCTGCTGCATGCACCATTGATAGCTATGCCCCTCTCCAACCTACCCTCAATGAGTTCACTGACACTAGATAGCTGCCCATGCCCTTACCTTTTGTCCCTGCCACTTCTGTTTAGTATGTTTAGACTAGAACGGTTGTGAGATATAGTCCCTATTGGACAGTAGATGTTGGGGAAATGTGAATATCCTTGGTTTCTGGCAAGTCTGTGGCATAGTGAACGATAGTATAATTGGATTGTGGTCCGAAGACACTCTGGGACATAGCTCCATGGAGTTGTTCGAGAGAATATTATCTGATACCCAGGCCATATCGATTCTTGAGCAAAGTTGATGAGGTGCTGAATAATAAGTAAAGCCAGCAATAGAGGGGTATAATGTTCGCCAGGCATCTTTTAGATTATGGATGCGTCCCAGTTCGATAATGGCAGCTCGGGATCTACGCATCCTCCGAAATGCTCGGTGTCTAGTAGTATCAATATCATAATCCATAATCAAGTTAAAATCCCCCATTAGGATGAGTTCTCCACTACTATCCAGTAGTTCTATATATATATATATTTTTTTAAACCGTTTTTATTGCAGAATCACAGGAGAATCGTCGTACATGCATAGCGGCCCTGCACCGCTAGCGCTAGTGTAGGTCCTTGCTAGGCCAGAAGGCTTCGATACACAGCTTATTAGCCCACATCCCTGAGGCCGGGCAGCGACAACATGTGGGACAATTTACACAACCTGCATCACCCAATAGTGTTGTTTGTGTCCTCATAGGATGTCTACATTCCGCTTTGAAGTTTTCTTGACGCCCCCTGTCCCTCCACCCCGTCCTATCCCCTCCCCAATCCCTATTCCCCACCTCCCACCATCCCCTCCCAACAGTGCTCTCGTCTACGACCGGTCTCGGCCTGAGGATGCTGTTCTGGGTACGTATCAGAAGTACATGACTGTCTACTGCATATGTGTGGCCGGCTCCGCTCGGGGGCTATCCCCCCTGACCACTTCTTCCCCAACCGCACTGTCGCGCAGGGCCTGCACTAACACCTCCCACGCCGCAGCCGCCTCCAGCGCCCTCTCATCCTCCCTGCGGCTCGCCAGCTGGTACCTAAGTGTGCTTTCACACTCCGCCCATTTCTGCAGCTCCTTGAGCCATCTCTTATGCGTAGGCCCCACCTTCGACTTCCAAAGTCTCGTCCCTTCCCTTTTCGCCAAAAGGAGGCCCATATCTATGAATCTACTCGTGGTCTTGTTCTTGGGCGTGTGTGGGAACCAGTGCAGAACGCAGACCGCTTTGTTATATTGCAAATCCCTGTCCGTTACCTCGGTCAGTGTCTCGCCCACTTCCCTCCAATAATCGCGCAGGTGAGGGCAGTCCCATAACATATGGCCTAGCTCCGCTCCGATCGTGCCGCACCTAGGGCACGCCGCCTCCTCCGCTCCGAAATATGTCCTAAGTTTACCTGGCCAGTAGTTCTATATTTAGCCTATCAATAATAGAGGGGTCATCAATATTAGAGCCGTAAAATACACAGAAAGTATAAGTATTACCAAGCCATAGTATCTGAGCAATGGCCCATCGGCCAGCTTTGTCCACCTTAGTTTTAGTTATTGCTATATTTAACCTTTTCTGTCTTAGAATGACAACACCCCTAGTTGGAGTGCTACATTCTGAACATACTGTCACATCATATCCTAATTGTCCAAGAAGCTTACGGTCTTTATAGATAATATGCGTCTCGGAAAGTAAAGCTAACTGAGGTTTATACATATTTAGCTCTTCAGTAACAAGTCGTCTCTTGTTCCTGCTGTTAAGACCTGCAACATTCCATGCCAAGCATCTGATTCTGTACATCATTTAAACGTATTTTGCCCCTCCGCCCATTTTTGAATTTCCATAAAGTGTTTCAACAAAAAATTATAATAACCAAGTATCTTCCCACTCACCCTGATCATTTTAACATTTTTACTCCCCCCCCACAACCCACCCCAGCAGACCCTCCCAAAGGGGTTCAGACCGAACCCCTTCCCCCAATCCCATTCACTAAGAGGAGGAAACCCTCTTATACCCTGCTGCCGCTGACTGGGCAGCTCTAAAGAGTGACAGCATAGGAGATCAACCTGCTAAACAACATATTTATTCCTTTATATAAATTCAAAAGAATTCAATAGAGTCCAATTATTGTAGTGCTCTGATCCTTTTTTTTTTCTTTTTTTTTCCCCCCTCCCCTTTCTTCCCCATTCTTCCCCAGTCAATTGAAATTGAAATAAACAGTAGCCTAAATATTCGGCTTAACCTACACCTACCCTCATTTTCCCCACCACCCATATAGATTAACCCCATTATATACTAGGGGTGAAGGGTGTGTAAACCAAGCAATGACATAACGTCGAAATAAGCGTCACTAAGCGTTGACATTGGTAATCTTCCGATTCTCCTATTGCTTTTTTTTTTTTTTTTTTTTACTTCACCCTTCTCTGAGATGTTAGCTTAGAGAGCACCTGTTCTGCCTCCTTCTCGTCTGTAAATATATATGTCCGCCCCCCGTTTATCACCTTTAAGCGAGCTGGTTCCTGCAGAAAAGCCGGTCCTCCCAAAGCCTTAAATGGATCGATAAGCTGACGTAGCCTCCAACGTCTATCCATAGTGCTTTTACTAAGATCAGATCGTACAAAAAAAGACATGGAATCAGTGACAACTGGGGAATTAGGCCTAGCTTTAAGTGATACAGCCTGTCTAAGCAAAAAATTACCAAAATAAATCAGAAAAGGGCGAGGAAATTTACTCCCCCTATTCGCTACATAAAGTGGTAGTCTATGAGCTCTCTGAATCTGTGAGTCCCAATCCCAATCGGATAGATCGGGGAAAGCTTTCTGGAATAAAAGCACAATGTATGCCCTTGGATCGGCCCCTTCAGATCCTTCGGGAATGCCAAAAAGTCTGAGATTAAGTCGTCTTTGCCTATTTTCCATGTCCTCCAGCTTGTCCTGCATCTGCCCGATTTGCTCCTGATGTCTGTTAGCCACACTCTGATTGTTGGCAGACATTTCTTCAACAGTCGAGACCCTTTGCTGCAAAGATTCCAAATCCTGGACAACTCCTCCTACTTTATTGCTTAAGTCCTGCATAAAATGCTGAATTTTAATATTATCATCCCTTAGTTGAAGAAATTGCTGCTGCGTTTCCTTATGTTGATCAGACAGAGTCTGCAAAATGATGTTAAGAGGAAGATTTTGTTTTTCAAATCCATCAGGGTCATTGGCAGGAGGAGAATTTAAAGAAACAAGTGGGGGGACATCCAACGCAATGAGATCTAAAGTTTGCTTAGGGGCGATGATATTACCTATAGCGGCTTGCTCCTGAGTAGATACCGGAATCGCGGAGTCATGACCACTAAGTGGATTAAAAGCTATTGGCAAAGAGACAGTTAGTGCATGAGGAGGGGGAAATAAAGAGAGTGATGATATGTCCTCTTGTGTTTGAAGTTGTCAATGCAGACGCAAAAAATTTTGCTAAGGTACTAGCTACTCGATTAGCTCCACTTATACCTCAGTTGGTGACCCCTCAACAACATGGCTTTGTCTTGGCGAGAGATACTACTGCCCATATCAATATGGCCATTACTGCATTCGATGTGGCCAGGCTCGGTCCCATCCCACTCGGTATGATACTCCTGGACGCCGAAAAGGCGTTTGACCGAGTGGGGTGGGACTATCATTGGTCAACAATGACCACTTTGGGCTTTCATGGCCAATATCTTAAATGGCTACAGGCTCTGTATGATCATCCAACGGCTAAACTCTGCTATGCTGGGTTAACCTTGACTAGCTTTCCAATTAACCGAGGTACACGGCAAGGGTGTCCATTATCACCCTTGCTATTTGCGTTATCGTTGGAACCTTTCCTTGCAGCTTTACAAGTTCACCCCAATATCATTCCTTTTAAACATGGTCAGAATTTGTTAAAAATCACAGCCTATGCCGACGACATAGCTGTCTATTCAACTAACATACCGGAAGCCATATTGGGTATTACCGAGGAGGCTGATAAATTCGGGTCCGTCTCCGGCTATAAACTTAATTCACATAAAACACAAATTATTATGAATTATAAACCGCCAGCCCCGATCATAGGCACTTGTAGAACAGCCACTTATCTCGGTATTAAAATTTCTTCTGATATTAACGAAATAATCAAACTTAATTATGAGGCTCTTATCAAAGAAACTGTCACAACTTTAAAAAAGTGGCATAAGGTTCCTCTCAGTATTACTGGTAGGATCAATTTAATTAAAATGAGTATACTACCTAAATTTTTATACTTATTTAGGTCCATACCACTCTTCGTTAATAACATGTACTGTAAACGTTTAGACGGGATTTTTAGTAGTTATATATGGGGTTACAAGAAGGCTCGCCGATCAATTACTTTGCTTAAACTACCTCTTAACCAAGGCGGTCTCAACTTCCCCGACTTCAGACTATACTATTTTTCAGCTTTTCTCAGTCGTCTTCGCAGCTTGTTCATTCGCAACAAACAATTGTATTATTGTTACCAATTCTCGTTGGGAGAGGACTCTAATATGTTCTTAGCAAAAGTGAATGACCCAAACTACTTCAAGCTGGTAAAATTTAAGACCATTAGAGACCGTGTCAAAATATGGCAACTCATCTTGACTAAGTGTAATACGACATTTTTTCATCCTCAATTATCTTTATGGGCTAATCCTGGTCTTCCAGGGATATTCCATGATGGGACATTTTTACTGTGGAAAGCTGCTGGAATAGAGACACCTCACGTTTCAAATATATTCAAATACATGACTACTTAATACATAAAATGAAGCTATCAAATATATCAGATTCAGATATTTGGAAATGCTTCTATTCCAGCAAGGTCAGATCACTCATTAGTTTTGGGTATAGTGTTTTAATCTCTTTCAAACTAGACGACTGTGGGAAAATAGCGGAAAAATGGAGCTCTCGATTGGGTTTAAATATCACTGCTAATCAAATCTCTTCTTCGCTCTGCAGCATAAATCGCTCTGTTCACTATTCTAGTTTGAGGTTACAGCAATATAGTACTATATGCCAGTTATATTATACTCCAGAAAGAATCTCAAAATGGTCCAACAATAGCTCTAATACCGAACGGTCAAGCTGTCCTAAATGTGACCTTCTAGCTGCAAGTCTAGAACATATGCTGTTTACGTGCCCTAGACTTACTGAATTTTGGCTTAAAATAAGTCAAGGTATGGCTCAGATGTTGTCACAACCAATAACACTTAGTGTAACTAACGTACTGCTCGGAACCCCGATAGCCGCTTTACAAGTAGATCTTATTAATATCCTGATCGGATGTGCTAGACTGATTATCGCACGGACATGGATCTCAAGAAACCCACCACATGAGATGGAGTGGTGGCTTCTTGTTAAAGAAATCTATATTATGGAATTTTCTCTTGCTAAGATCAGAGGTGTTAAATCTCTACAAAAGATAGATAGAATCTGGGGGTCTTCATTCACTTGAAGGAGTTTTAGACGGGTAGTGGGGCTCGAACGAGCAAATGATACTTGTTAGAGAGGCGGCAGAGGAGGGCGACGAGGGAAGGATTGAAGCTTTGCATTCCTTAAAGGGGAAAGAGGAAGAAAAAAGATTAATGCTTTCTGTACCTGCTCTTGCATAAGCAATGTTTCTTTGATTTCTAATTTTGACTTCTGTACTTTTGCTCTGCTCGATTTATCTGATACTTTAATTTATAATTTGTCTTGTAATTTTAAATACTTTGTTGATTTGACCTTTTGCCCTGATTTCAATAAAAAAGTTTAAAAAATTTTTTTAAAAAAGACTAGAACGGAAGACTGTTTTGAAAGTAAGCCTCAGGTCATATGGCGGCAAACTTGACATTTTGTGGGCTGACCATAAATCGACTGTCCACAGAATGTTCATGGTGAAGGACATGTTTTCTTATACCCTCGTCAGGGGGTGGAAGTACAACCTGTGCAGCAGGCTGTTCATCTGTGTTACTTGCAGTGCATTTGCGATGCTTCCGACATGATACAAGTGAAAGAGGAAGGTAGAGGTGGGTGAGCAACTGAAAGCTCGAGCCAAGCTCGATCTTGAAACCTGGTTCTGTCTCAGCTCGAAGTCAGGTTGGAGCCTTAAGCCCGCAACGCACATTCAAGAGGCTCTGGCTTGTTAACTTTACACAAGATGTGGCATTATGGCCAGAGCTGCAAACTTTGGAAATGGGGAATCAGGTTTGTGTCTCAGCACCAGCTCAACATCCTTTGATTCTGGGCAAATCACGTAATCTTCCTGTGCTCCAATACCTTCCAGTGAAGTTTGCACTATATTAAAACTGCAGAAAAATGCACAAAGTGGTTAAAACAAAGAAGAGACAGATAACGATTTAGTGGCTGATTTGTATAAATAAAAATCAGAAAACCTGAATACATCACTGCTTACATACTTAAATTGTGTGATCCTAGATAAATACTGTATTTCACCAAAATTCCTTTTTCTTGATTTTCCTGTAAGAAAACACTTTCAAATTCGTGAGATCAGGATACCAGTTGTACAAAACCTATTGTGTTTGATCTAATAGACTATAATCTTATTGTATAACAGGGGTCTCTGACCTTTTCTGTAATGAGAGCTACTTCTGATTAGTGAAAATCGTTGTGAGCTACTGAAGGCCAAGTAACTCGCGCCCAGCTTCATTGACTTTATACCTAATGTCCATAGAGCCCGATACCTAATGTCCATAGAGCCCGATACTATGGTTTGAACAAAGTACTCTCAATAGGGGTACTATGATAGGGCTGCCATGTGCATCTGTGAGTACATGGTCTGTGGGGATGTATGAACATGTGTGTGAAGTGATGGCATATATGTGTATGGGTGACTGAGAGCTTGTGTCATATGGTCTTGTGGCACAGGACGTACCTTTTGCCAAATGTGGCACAGTTACATGTACAACACAAACATGCAACCATTTTCTCTTAATGGGAGAAATTTGAAGTGCAGAAAAATGTTCTGCATAAATGTTCGTAATAAGGAACATTTTTCTGCACTTGATGGAACATTTTTTTTCACTTCAAATTTCTCCCATTTAAAACAAGCATTGGCATAGCCAATAGGTCTCGCCTTTCGGACCTTATAAGTATTTAATTCTGCAGCACAAGATCCTTGGTGCAACATCAACTGTTGCATGGCTAAACACTTATAATGTCCCAAAGGCGAGACCTATTGGCTATGCCAATGCTTGTTTCAGTTTTCAAAGAGGTACGGGAATGATTAAAGAGTGTGAACTCAGAGGCCGTATACTTGATATGACACATTTTCTCCTTTTACAATGTGATTCATTCTTACAACATATAATACAGGCTCTAGTTGTGAAAAACGTGTTTTTATGATACGATGACATCCTTTTTGTAGCACTATCTCAACAAATGTTTAAAAAAATCAATGCACCTCGGTAGAATTTCCCACATCTTCTATAAGTATACAACTAATTTGTGTTTTTACGTTTACTTAATTATTTTCATAGATTGCAGCTTCATGGTGGGGCAGTTTTCAGGCTGATTTCATTATAGGTGAAAGAGAAAACAGGATGTGAAGGTAGACTATAATATAAACATTTTTAATATCTTTGTCCCATAACCTCAGTAAATTCACAATCTTATTAAATAGGTCATGTATCCCTACTCCTCTAATAATTTTAATAATCTTGACTGAAATTAGCTTCAGGTAATAGGAAATGTCTCCATATTGGAGAGTAAGGAGTGAGTTTTTAAAAGAGGGGATTTCTTCTATCCCATAAAAGTTTGGACAGATCAATAAGGAGCTTTAATCAGGGTGTTTAAAAATGTTTGGTTCATACTATTTGCATGTTTGTTTTATAATATTTCTTCAAATAGTGTCAGCTAGAAACCTAGTCATGGGAATGAGTTGATTCGCTGCCTATTGGGAGCAACAAAGACCATTTTATGTAAAGCTTGGACTTCAACTTTTTATTTTTTTTCAAACTAATTTTATTGTTTCAGTATGCCTCTACTAGTACCATCATGAGACAGGATCATTTCCCAAACATTCAGTAATGAGTTCTCGTCCTGTACATGCAATATCAAATATACTTGAAAGTGACATCACTCCCGATATCCCTATTTCCCATCTCTTACCTGCAACCATTCACGTAGTCTGCAGTTCCAGGTTAGGCACGATCTATAACCCCATCTGGAGGATCCAGTTCATAAACGTCCCTGCGAGGCCTCGCTCTAAACCGCCTCAATAGTTAACGGGTCAACAAAACACCCCCTACCCTCCCCCCACCCCTACAACTCCCCCCCCCCCCCCCCCACCGTCAGAGATGTCGCTCCTTCCGCCATCTCCCGGTATTAAGAGTGAGTCACACTGATTGAACTACTGGTATCTCAATGTCAGGGGACAAAAGGACGGGAGCTACCACTTAGTACCCGCGGCCCTCCAAACCCGCTACCCGATCCATAATGGCAATGCAGCCGTTCATGTGCGCAGGTCTTCTCGTGGAGGGGATCAGTCATTGTCGTCCGTCGGGTTCTTAAGTAAGTCCACCATCGCCACCCATGCTCTGGCTGCGGTCAACATTTTGTCATTATTAAAGCTTGGACTTCAATGATATATTTTCAGGCCAGGCATTTCCATTGCATCTTTTCTCCAGTGCCAAATTAGCTTAGCACTCAATTTGCATTTGTTTATATTATTACTTAAAATGGCTAATTAAAGAGTTGTTCTTAGATAATTGCATCTTTACAACACATAGCAAGGTATGCTGGAATAGAAAGGTGAGTTTTGGTTAAATAGACAACTTGATGTAAATATTGTTAACAGCTGCGCAGGGGCAAACGCACAGTGCTAAAAAGAAACTGGAAAAAGGCTACAGCAGACAGCTTGGGCCCAGTACTTCTAGATAGGGGACCACTGTTGACTGGCAATCCCAATGATGACGCTGTTGCATTCAATTTATGGATCTCCTCCGCCCTTGACACAGCGGCACCACTAAGATCTGTTAGGTCCCCGGGAGAGTCTCCTTCTGCCCCCTGGTTCTCGGGAGCCTGAGAGCAGGAAAGAGTAGGTGTAAAAGGCTTAAGTGGCAGTGGAGGAAAGACTATATCCCAGCTGCCAAGCAAGTCTATAAGGAAGCCTTGGAGAAGCTCCACAAATTGATGGTGGTGGCCATTAGGGAATACTTTGTTAAGCGTATCAAGAGTGTGGAGAACTCTGGAAAGGAAATTTTCTGGATTGTCAGATCCTTTACCAGTCCATCTGTAATCGAGGGAAAGATTCTGCCCTCTCCTTCCATGTGCTCAAAGTTATCCAACTTCTTTGAGGAGAAAATTCAGAAAGTCTATGCCTCATTCACAGTTGGAGAGCCATCCGGAATTACTAATTCCATTGGCACCTTGTCGGAGTTTTGTCCTATAACCTTGCAGGAATCACCTACAGAAATCCTAAGATGCAAGTCTGGTTCCTCCTTGGACCCTTGCCCACCCAAGCTTTTTGGGTCTCAGGCTCACTAGATCAACCCAGTACTAAACCACATTTGGAACACTTTGCTATCTTCTGGCACCTTTCCAGATATTTGGAGACATGCATTCTTACTACCCCTTCTGAAAAAAACGAATTCTGTCCCTTCAGAGCTTGGTAATTACCACCACATTTCATTATTGCCAACACCTGCAAAAATGTTGGAAAAACTGCCACAACGTCAACTTGCCAATTTCATTGATGCACGGGACATCTTGCACGACACAAAGTCCGGATTCCGGTCAGGATACAGTACTGAGATTGCATTGGTGGAGGTGGCGGAATCTGTGAAAATGACTGCAGATGCAGGAGCATCAGCAATGCTGGTCTGTTTAGATTTGTCGGCTGCGTTCGACACGGTCGCGCATCCAATTTTACTGGACAGACTCAAACAGCTGGGTTTGCAGGGAGCAGTTCGCTGCTGGCTCCAGTCCTATCTCACAGACCGCTCTCAAAGAGTCTCTATCCAACCGCATCAATCCGAACCGAACCCACTGTGGTGCAGCGTACCTCAAGGCTCTGCCCTAAGTCCTCTGCTTTTTAACACCTATTTGGTGCCACTTTTTACTCTCATTGCTACCTGGGAAGTGAAGGCAGTTTCCTATGCAGATGACACGCAGCTGCAGTTTTTATTTAAAGACCACTATGTGGACTCGTTTGCCAGATTTAAGGGGTGTCTGAAGGACATTGCGTGCTGGATGAACCACAACAGCCTGGAACTAAATGAGGACAAGACAGAGTTCCTGTTCTTTGGTTAGGCCTCCGCTCCATCCGCAGGGTTATGGTGGGCAGCAGAATTGGGCTCACCACCGTCTCCAGCAAATACATCGAGGAATCTGGGCATCGAATGGAATTCAGACCTATCTTTTGTGACCCAAGTTCGACACATTTCCTCGTCCTGCTTCGGGAAGCTAAGAAGCCTAAGGAAATTCCTGCACTTGTTACTGGAGGAAAGCCACAGGATCATAGTCCATGCTACTGTGATATCTCAACTAGACTATGAGAACAGTCTGTACCTAAGGCTACCTTCTTATTTGAACAACAGACTCCAGATGGTACAAAATGCGGCAGCGAGATTAATCTGACGGGTCCCCTTCTGTCATCATATCTCCCCTCATATCAGGCAACTGTATTGGCTCCTGGTAGCGAAAAGTATAGAGTTTAAGTCCCTGACCCAGGCCTTTTGTGCCCTGCATAATAAAGGACCTAGATATCTCAGGCATAGGTTTTGCCCATATCAACATAAACGCACTCTGAGATCCAACTCCCAGCACCTTTGTGTACCTTGCTATGCTAAGTCCTGAATGGCAGACAGGTCCTTCACACTGATGACCGCCAGGTTGTGGAACTCCTTACCCTCTCATATGCGCTTGGTTGAATCGGAACACGAGTTCAGGAAGATCCTGAAGATCAAGCTCTTTTGCCCAGGCTAGCCTCCCTGTTGGCCCTGATCCCTCTTCTGTTTCATCCGCTCAGCGCCGGGACACCTCTGTTTGAGGTAGCTGTCGGGCTCTATAAATAGCACTATTATTATTATTATTATTAGCTGACAAAGTAATCAATTTTACTTATCAGTAGTTTCTCCACTTTTTTAAATAGCACTATGCAATCAGCTTGAAACATCTTCTGTTCACAACTGTAAACACACTACCAAAATATCCAAGTCCTAAGCTTTTTTTATCCAGTCATCTTAAGGTACAATGATCACTTAATTCTTCTTCCTTGCAATTCAAAAGCATTTTAATAGGACTATATATAACGTATTGTGACAGTCATAGCTTGCATCATAAAAGCTACATTTAAACTTGGAATAAAGCGTCATACATTATTGATTAACCAGTCCACTAAAATATCCTTGTCTTTCTACTTATAAATACCTGGTCAGTGTTTCTAATTAGGTTAAAATGTCACCAAAATCAGTTAGATGTGCAGGTTTTTATCTAGCTTATTTCAGTCAAAAATGGACTGCGAATAAACTGCCAAATATCACATATTCCTAGTTTTGGAATCCTCAAGCAAGGACCCCAAAGCTCTGTGAATGGTGGAGATTTATAATGGTCAAATAATTATTTCTTGCCTAACTCTTCTCTGTGTCAACTGTAATACTTATGCAGAATAACTAATGAGCATTCTATGATTAGGTTTTGCCGTGGCTTTATTCATAGATCTGTTACGTTTGAATAAATTACAGAGTGGATTTTTTTACAGTAACTAACTCTAGCTTTAAGTTAAAAGGCAACAGGAATACAAGCAGTGATATGCAGATAGGGCCAGATGTACGAAATTCTTAATTTGTGTCTCCTAAATAAGAAGTCATCACTGTTTGCGAGTTGCAAATTGGTATGTACATATTTTGCGATTTCCTAATAGTGATTTCTACTGATTCGTATTCACTACTAGGAAATCGTAATTTCAAAGATCGCTAAATTGAGATTTCCTAACAGGAAATCTCAATTTCAGAAACAGAGGCCCAAATGAAGCTGGAAGCAGTTTGATGATGTTGGAGCCCAGGTGAAGGATAATTACAAGGTGTGGCCTCCAGCCAGAGACATAGCACACCTTCTGGAAATGGGGAGTGGCCCTGAAACACTGCTGCCAGCCCAGGAGAGCATCAGCACACTACACCGTGGCTGCAGAGGATGGGAAGGAAACTGGTAGCAGCAGGGAGTGGAAAACTACGTTCTTGGAGAGGGTGCTGGTGGTCCTAGCAGTGGAGTGTGTGGAGAGCATGGAGCAGCTATTTAGGAAGGCCTCCAAGTCCCTGAGGACCAGAAGACCACCATCTGTAAGGGGATACTTGAGAAGGCCAACTCCCTAGGGTGGCACAGAGGACCCTCCCCAGGATATGGAAGCAGTGGTATGACCTGTGCTCCCAAACCAAGGAGAAGCTGGCCTGCTGGATGACAGAGAGACATGGGACTGGAGGAGGATCATCAAAACACCCCCCACTGACTGCCATGGAGACGCTGATCGAGGGGACCCTTGAACCAGAGAGTGTTGCCCTAGTTGGGGAAATTAACACCTCCATCCCAGCAGGCAGCAGCCATGGTAATGTCATGTCCCCTTATGTACCATCTAGACCATGATGTTAGGCAGCCCACATCACATACACCACAGCATGAAATACTCCATTGAGGGGCTTGGCCCACCCAGGCAATGCATCATGGGAGTTGAGGTGCACCTCAATAGCACTGTTGTACTGTGTGCTGATGACCACACCAAACATGTGTGCACTTCACTAACATGTCATACACACATGTAGCAAAGTCACAACATTATAGTGCCAAAATATTAACCATTTAATGTCCGCTATGGAAAGCCAGCATCAGGTGTGCCACAGGCAGTACATTTCCTGCATAGACACCTTCACCAGGTCTATCACCCGCCTGTCAAATGCCACAGCAAGCCTGGCCAAGTGTACGGTCAGTTTTCGGACTGACATTCCACTGTTGACAGTCATTGCTCGTGGGCTGGTGCAGGTCACGAATGCCTGGAAAACATTCAAAAACGTGCCCCCCCCAAACCTAGGAGCTAGGAGGGATCCAGTTTCAGTGGCGTGTCTGTTCAGGAGCCTTGCACAACTAGGCTCACACACTGCCATCCCTCTGGGTCTGACACGACATCTGTCCCGCGACCCAGTACGGCAGAAAAACGACCCAACCGGGGACGAACAAAGTGACTCCCTCACATCTCAGTGTTAAGAGTTGCCTTTGTTTGTTTGGCACATATTTTGCAGTGTAACATTTATGTTCAGTTGTGGTAGCCACGTGAATAAAAGATGGTCACTCAGTTGTGCAACAAGCACCACCCCATGTGTGATGTTTCATTTCCATGATGTCATGTTATCCTTTACATCAGAAACAGTTCTTTGTTATCTGTATGTCCCTGAGTCACACAGGTTCCCTCCTGTTCCCACTGTAGAGGCTGTAGGTCATCGTCTGAGTCGCCAGAATCAAGCTCAATATCGATGTCCTGTACACCCTCGTCATTGCAATGTTGTGCAGGAAGGCACAGGTTGCTATGATTTTGTAGCATGTGTCTGGCCTGTAGAGAAGTGGCCCGCTGGTCTTGTGGATGCCTCGGAAGCAGGACTTTAGGATGCCAACTGTCCGCTCAATGAGTGAGCATGTTGTCTTGTGTCCCCTGTTGTATCTTCTCTCACTTGGTGTCCTCAGGGTCAGCTCAGGTGTGCTTAGCCGTGTCCATAAGTGTTACAGCAAACAAATGATGTACGGAATGCTGACAATGCAAACATTCTCCCCCACTCAAAAGATCTGGGTTAAATCCATCGTTCTTTTGCCCACTACGCCACCCCAGTTTGGACCCAGCCATATGCAAATCAGTCTTGACCATGTGCCCCATGGGAACAGTCCAGACCGAACTGCCAGGCCAGGTCCTCCCTGGACCGGAAACAAGCATCCTGGGACCGGTTTCAGGGTATGTCAACCTTCTTCAGCCAGGCTAGCTTGAATCCAGTGGCACAGTGAGCAAGGGACCCACGTCTGGGCATACCCATCCCACGTAGGGCGAAAAGTTTTACAGAAAACAAATGATGGACGGAATGCTGACAATGCAAACATTCTCCCCCAGTCAAAAGGTCTGGGTTAAATCCATTGTTCTTTTGCCCACTACCCCACCCCAGTTTGGACCCAGCCATATGCAAATCAGTCTTGACCCTGTGCCCCATGGGAACAGTCCAGACCGAACTGCCAGGACAGGTCCTCCCTGGATCGGAAACAATCATCCTGGGACCGGTTTCAGGGTATGTCAACCTTCTTCAGCCAGGCTAGCTTGAATCCAGTGGCACAGTGAGCAAGGGACCCACGTCTGGGCATACCCATCCCACGTAGGGCGAAAAGTTTTACAGCAAACAAATGATGGACGGAATGCTGACAATGCAAACATTCTCCCCAGTCAAAAGGTCTGGGTTAAATCCATCGTTCTTTTGCACCACCCCAGTTTGGACCCAGCTATATGCAAATCAGTCTTGACCCTGTGCCCCATGGGGGTGAATGTATGACATTGTTCTGCATTCTGTCCATCAGTAGTTTTTTGCATTAGCCATGTCCATAAGGCATAAGCACTGTCACATTAAGGGCATGAGAGGGGAAACCATTAGGTCACATCACACATACACTCCCGGCCAGGGCACTGAGTTTGAGATTCTCTTACGTAGCAGGAACCAATCTCCAAATTCCTCCTGTGCCAGTTGTCTGTGTATTCCACTGTGGCGGAACATGAAGGTGTCGTGGGTGCTGCCTGGTTATCTGGGCACTTGGTAGGTGATAACACAGGAGGCGTCACATTTCAGTGAGTGTGTGCTCTTCCTTTTCATGTCGATGTATTCTGCAACTGAAGGTGGCATATGGCAATATGTGTGCCATTGAAACAGCCTGTCTTGTCCTTGTCCTATCCCTCACTGCCAGAATCCTCATCCTCCTCGCCAAAATGTATAATGCCGCCATTGTGAAAGAGCCAGATGCATTTTGGAGATCATTCTATAGTTTGCACATGGTCACTTCCTGTACTGAGTCAGTGGTAATTGCATTTCTTAAAAAGCCATTTTGCGACTAGTCGCAATTAGGAAATCCTTCATACATGCAGTTGCGATTCACTAATAGGAAATCACTATGTGTGAGTTCTTATTTTGCCGATTTCCAAAATACGGTTTCTACAGGTAGAAATCGCTTTTTGTGACCGCGTTTTTGACATTCATACATACCAAATGCAAGTTTGGCATCTGCCCGAAATAGCGATTCCGTTCGTTAAGACATGCAAATTTGCTTCGTACATCTGGACCATTGAAACGTATAATGCTCTATTTTTTATGTTTTTAATGTAATTTGTGATTATTTTTAGACACAGATTCCAAAAGAAACCAATAGATCCTTCGACACATTTGCTGACAGTTAACCCATATCTATTTATACATCTGATGGCTAAAGTATTTTTCACTTGAACTGACCCCAATGCCTATTAAGAGTAATAACCTTTATCCTGAATAGTTGCATATCAGCGATGCTTGAGGCCATTTCAGATGTGTTCTGCATGTGTTGTAACACCTTTCAAATGAGGTTTCCCACAGTAATATCATCAACATTTCATGTGATGAAACTTTTTCTGTGTAAAGTGTGGAGCTATGTTGTTGTTGTACTAAGAGTTGTAGTTCAACTGAGGAAATTGTTAATTTTTAATTTGTCCTTAAAACCTTTTGACTGTAAGATCTGTAAATATTTATTCCAGAAGCATTACCTTCTTAATAACGATGTTTCTAAGTCACTCACCCCTTCTGGTTATTTCACTTGCTCAAGTATCTGAAATGTAATCCGATTTAGGTTACGTCCCTTTAAGTTTCAATGGACTGCAACTGGGTCTTTTGGTTCGTTTTTGTGTATATTGTTCTTATTTTAGTTTTCCTGGATGTCATGAGTTTGTAAGCTTTTCCTCATGGGTATATTACTATGTTTACACTAACTACAAAGATAGCCTAAGTTGTTCATAGCCTTTCCTTCCTGTCCAGTTTTCGATGAGTCTGTCAAGTAGATATTTCTTTGTGTTTATGCAAAATTTATATTTGATTCTGAATGGGAAACACAACTTATTCAATTCGCCTACAACTTGGATCTTGCATACAAATAGGTGTAAAATCTGTAAAAAATAAAATAAAATCATAAGGTGAATTAAATCATCTTGGAAAAGTTTATTAGCCACAGTAAAATTGCTTTGATTTTTAATAGGAACTTGTCTGTGTCTGTAAACAGACACACACACACACATCTATTAGATTTTGTATACTTTAATCTTGTTATCAGGATATGTGAAGTCTATGTTTGGTTTATGATCATACTTCAAAAATTGCAATTATTTATTCTTATTATTCTTGTGCATTTGTTGATTAAAGAGCTCTTCAATGTCTTTCAGTCATCAAACACTAAACACCATGAATCAGGTTGGAACGTTAAAAGCAAACTATTAAACAGCTGGTAATATTGAATGATAAAAATGCAAAATCATTTCATTATTGAGTATGACTACATAATGTACCTCACTGTGAGATGCATGATAGCATGGCATTTCCTATTTGGTAATATAAAAATGTCACATCTATAACTGAATAATATTTTGGTGTTATTTATCTACAGTGTATTCAATTAGATTGCCTGGAAGAGAATCTCGTGCTCGGGAACCCTTTGCAGAAGACATGAACGACATTGTTAAGGAAATAATAACTACGTTACTGCCACAGCTACAGGAAAAGCCTTTTGCGTTCTTTGGTCACAGGTAAATGCAATAACCATAAAAATAATATAGCCTCCTCCATTAACAAAGTTAATATTTGTATTCATTGAGCTTATATGGCAAATGTGCACCCCTGAGTGGATATGCTGCTGCTGTTAGAGTGGCAGTTTGCAAGAGAGTGGATAGGCTATGCTTCGTTGTTCTGGAGGGTTTTGCTAACACACTGGACCTTACAGATGACGAAACGGTATGGGTGTTAGAAGCAGGGACGTGAAACAACAGAGAACACTCAAAACCTACAAAGAGTGCAATAGTAGACACCTCAGGAGAGATTCATGAACTTTTTTGTGACTTACATTGTCATAAGTGTGAATTTCGCTTGACCATTTAGGCCTAATCCAGAAAACATGTTCTGTTGCTTTGTCTTACTGCATACTTAGTTATGAATTTCTAGGTGTCCGAAATGCCCATTCACGGTCCTGATTCACAGAACTTTATTTCTGTGAATATGCCTGTCTTGATCCCAGAAATGTTACAATTCCACTTAACATAACGTGAATTTGTAAAGCGCACGGTCACCCACAAGGGTATCATGGCGCTGAATAACAGATGTTTATTGTTACCCAACTCAGTGATACTCATTTTATCAACCTCAGAAGGATGAACAGCTAAATGGACCCGCTGGGATTTGAATCTGTGATCATGAGGTCAAACACTGGCCCCTACAGTGGATGCATTAGTCCACTGAGCCACCAGACCCATCTTAAGTCTGGAGAAAGACAAACTTACTCACAAAAACAACTTTGGGAATTGGGACTTGGTTGGAAAAACTATTGTATGATTGGCATGTATTGAAATGTTTCTTTGGGGTTGACTGAAACATGAAAATAGATATTTGGTTTAATTTAATTGATTTATTTAGCTTTAGCTGAAGTTTACCTATGACAGTTGTGCGGAACACTTTCTGTAACAATTTATGGTCACCATTAGTTAATTTTACCTTTATCTTTCGTCTCTTCCTACCATCCTTAACCCTAACATTTACAAAGGCCCAGCATGCAAACCACTAGCAATGATAGTTTTCTTTATTGAACATTTTATACCTAGCATTATATTTATATTTATTTGTGAGTGCATAGTGATAGAAATAAAATGATGTTACTCTATAAATAATACTGCATATTATGGCTTTTGTATTTTTAAAACTGCATAACATTTTTAAATCTCCAAAACATGTTTTTAAACACAAGAAATGTGCAGCTATTTGCATTTTGTCTAGAATACAACCATAATGCCAGATCATGACGAGTCAACACAAAAAAATTAATAGTGGGCACTGTGTCATCTTGTTGCCCTGTAATAATTAGTGCAAAAATAACACGGTGATAGAATGCTTAAATTAATCTGAGCCCCTGGCAATTGCTCGGGCCGCATCCCAATCCATTGTTTTTTGCCTACCATGCCACCTCAGTGTGGACCCAGCCATATGCAAATCAGTCTTAACTGTTCTCCTCTTGGGAACTGTACAGCCCGAACTGCCAAGCCAGGTCCTTCCTGAACCAGAACACAAGCAACCAATGACCGGTTTCGCCATTATTGTGGGCTCGTCACCAGGGTATAGTTCGGGCACAGTGGCACAGTGAGCCCGGAACCCACGTCTGGGCATACCCTGCACATTTTGGGTGTCAAATGCAAAAGCAACAAGGTGATGGATGAAATGCTTGAATTAATCTCAGCCACTGGCAATTGCTTGGGCCACTTCCCAGTCCTTCGTTTTTCGCCCACCATGCCACCTCAGTTTGGACCCAGCCATATGCAAATCAGTCTTGACTCTGCTCTCCATGGGAAAAATCCAGCGCGAAGTACCAAGCAAGTTCCTCCCTGAACCAAAACACAAGCAAACCAGGAACGGTTTCACCCGTGTTTTGGGCTCATCAGCCAGGTATAGCTTAGTTTCAGTGGCCCAGCTCAGGACTATATTGATCAATCAGATGTAGCTCTTGTTATAGGAAGGTTGGCGATGCCTGTTTTTGGCCTTCAGTACTGCTTTTACTTGCTGTCATCCTGTTCCATATTACTTATTACCTCCTCCTCATTTAATACCTTACTTCTGTTGTCAGTTGTTCTTCTTTTTTTAATTTTTTTTTTTTAATTTGTGTCCTCATTTGCCTTGTTCACACCATTCCACTTGCGTTTGTTTACTGGAGTGACCACAACCTCATTTGCTGAGACAGGAGTAAAAAAGGAAATGAGGGTTCACATGTAATCATCGCCCTTGGGTTGTGACTGCCCCCTTCCTTTTTCTCCCAAACACACAATTTCCCACGAGCAAGCCTGCTCTGTTAGAAAAAGGTGCCAGCTGAAGCAGAAGAAAGGCTTAATCATTCGACCCCTGATCTAACGGTCTTACTTGTTGCTCATACCAACATAAGAGGGGTGTCGCAAACTCATACCTTCTTTGCCCCTTGTCTGAAATATCCAACTTGGCCACAGTCCTCATAGAATTTAATCAGTCCTCATAACTGGGAGGGGCCTGTGACACCCACTGTCTGCAGATCTCTCTGCGGGCCAATTGAATAGCATAGAAATCCAACTTTGTGTCGTTATTATTGCGGGTCCATACCTCCAAAAATAACTAATAAAACACTTACCTTGTTATGTAACTTCAAGGAATTTGACAGGACATTACTCACAGCCTCCCAGAATGCCTAGATCTTTGGGAAGTATAAGAACATATGCAGATTATCTTCCCTAATGCTGCCACATTTTGGACACGCAACATCTCCTCCTTTCCCAAATTTGGATAGTCTTTTGGGGGTCCAGTAGGCCCTGTGAATGGTGAAAAGATGATTCCTCCTCAGGTATGCAGGTTTTACTATTTTGTACAACATAGACATAGATACTTGCCATTGATCTTCCAGCGTGGTCTCCGGCAAGCATCTTCCCCATAGGTCCACCGGCAGTGTAAAATCACCGTCTTCCATCTCATCAGCGAATACCACAATGCAATTTCTTTTTTTGGTACGGCCGCAGACAATAGCCTTTCTTCGAATTCATTGTATTTCCCTATTTTAGTATCCGTGGTCCAATACCAACTCTGCACCTGAAGAAACTTAAATCTCGAGATCCTTTGGCCGAATTCCTGATTACACCATTTCCACATGATCAAACGGCCTTTGTACAGTAAGTGCTTCCACCTTAGTATACCGGCCTCCCTTGATGGGATTGCCAGTGCATCCTTTGTCTTTTCTGGTGAGTCCGGAGAGTCCCAGATGGGGGCAAACTGACTGAAATATGACAATGTTATCACCTTCCTGACTTTATACCACGTCTCAGCCATGCCCACTAGAATCTTCAACCTGACTTTTTTTAAGTATTTTGGATCTGCATACTTGAACATAAAACCGACTTCCCCTCCATTCTCTTTCTTCAACAGCAGCTCAAAGAGCTTGTCAATCTCTGATTTTGTGGGTCTGTCCAAAAGCATTCTCCCATTCTATAATAAGAAAGCCCAAGAGTAAAAGAGCAGATCTGGTCATGCTAATCCACCTTTCTACAACCTCCTTCTCCACTTTTTCAAAGCAATCTGTGGCCCTTTGGATGACAAAATAAAAGAACTTATCCGACTTTGCATCTTTGCAAACCGATCTTTCTTAAATGGTAGGGGAATGGAATCAAGGAGGAAAGTGAACTTCGGAAGAACTATCATCTTTATAAGGTTAACTTGACCAAACAGAGTTAGGGGAAGATACAACCAGTTCTTCAACAAGCCACCCACCTCTTTCATAACTTTTTCAAAGTTTTCTTTGGTAAGTTTTGCAATATCTTGGGTGATCTTAACCCCTAAATATCTCATATCTTTTTTACACTTTACCTAGCCTACCTCTGTATTCCAGGCCATAGCCTCAGTTTTCTGTTTATTGATGTAACCTAAGATTTTCCCAAAATCTTCTGTTAGTGTTAAAACGCAACTTAAGTGTTCTTTGTAAGTTGGTAGTAAAGATTAGGATGCTGTCTGTATATAAGCCTATTTTCTTGCTCCAGCCATTATATTGAAAGGGTAGAATATCTGTATTGCTCCTGATTCGTCAGTTGTTCTTCTTGTATCCTTCTGCCAACTGTCTTTGCTCTAGTTGCCTCGGTTGTCACTTCAGTTGTGTACTGTCTTTGCTCAAGTTGTCTGCTAGTTCCTACATGAACGTTACTCCAACTAAGGTCCCAGTACTACGTTAGTTGTTCCTGGCAGTATGTGATGCCTCGTAGCATTCAGTAATTCGTGGACGCCTCGTGGCCCCCCAATATATTGCAATACGTCTCTTGGCTAATAACAGCATCATGGCGGTAAGTCGGTGGGCTGCTGGCAAAGTGCCCTCCACAAACACAAGAAGTGCAGTCAAGGGGGAGTAGTCCAATATTTGTCCGGTAACTGCCTGTATAGTTGCATAAACCTCCTCCCAGAAATCAGAAAGTGCGGGGCATTCCCAAGCAACGTGCAGAAATGCTGCGGCCTCTCGCCCACATTTCCAACAGCGCAAGTCAGGTCTCAGTTTCAGTTTAAACAAGTGTAAAGGTGTACGATAATAACGGTACAGGAATTTAAAGTGTATGAGGCGTAATTTATAGTTCAGGGAGAGGTATTGGGTTTGCTTGCAGCAGAACGCCCACTGGTCGTCCGTAGGTATACCATCTAATTCCATCCTCCACTGAGGAAGGGCCTGCGGAGCAGACCAAGGAGTATCAGCTTGCGTGAGAATGTAAAGCCTGGAGACCACTTTACGGGAGGATGGCGTCGTCAGCGGATTTTGCAAGGGTTTCATACTGGGTGGAGCCGCAGGGAAGGAGGGATGCAGTGCCTTACAGGTGGTTTTCAGTTGGTGGTAGAGGAGCTTATCTAGCAATGGTAGCTGTGCGCCATCTGGGCCTAACAGAGACTCTATAAAGACATCTTGTGGGCAAAGGTCACCCAATGTTGTCTGGCCCAATTTGCGTGCCCTGCCTATAGCTCCGGCATTTTGTAAACATGGGAAGTGTGGGTGATATGCAAGTGGCACCGACAGTGCGTATAATAGGGAGTTAGTTGTTCTCCTCCGCAAACCCTCCCATGCCCAACGTAAAGTGTCCACCGCATTAATTTATTTGTTGTTTCTGCGATAGGGATGATAGACAGCTGCATGTAGTGGGATGGGTTCTGCTATGTCCCGTTCAGTAGCTACATGGGGCTGGAATGGTATGGGATAAACCCAATAATGCAAATATTGTGCCTGGGCACTTAGGGCATAGAGCTCAAAATCTGGTGCACAGAACCCGCCCTTTGTAAGTGGTCTGGTCAGTAGTTCCCAATTCACTTGTGGCTGTTGTTTGGCCCAGACTATCTCAATCGCTAAAGAACGCAGAGTATTAAAGAAGGCACGAGTGAGTGGTATTGGAATATTGGCAAATAAATAGAGTAGCTTAGGGAGGACAACCATTTTTAAAATAGCAATCCTGCCAGCTATTGTTAAAGGTAAGGCGGCCCAGCCTTATCTCCCAACCAGTTTATAAACCTCCCATAATTGAGACTCCAGATTTGGGACATGTCTCTACTGAGCCACACCCCTAAATATTTCACTGCATCAGCTGCCCATAGCAAGGAAAACTCGAGGTCAATGTTCAATGGGGCATCAGTAAGTGGTAAGAGAGGATTTGGACCAGTTTATGTGTATACCAGACATTCCACTAAAGCGTAGCACCTCACGCAACACTGAGTTTAAATTATCTTCAGGTTTTCGAACATAAAGCGTGATGTCATCCGCATACATATAGTCTAATATGTTCCTATCCGTAAACACCAGGCCGCAGGATGAATGGTGTTGACGGAGTCTGGCGGCCAACGGCTCAATTGCCACCGCGAATAGCAGCGGTGACAGGGGACAACCCTGTTGAGTACCTTGAGTGATTGGGAAGGGATCGGAAACCAGTCCATTTAAACGTACTCGTGCTGTTGGTTTAGTGTATAGGAGCTTTATCAATTTTACGAAATTTTGGCTAAAGCCTAATATTGGCAGGATAGTAAATAAAAAAGGGGCGTTCCAAGCTGTCAAATGCCTTAGTGGCGTCCAAAAAAGCCCAGCAGTCGGAAGGGTTGGTTCAATTTGGTGTAGCACTGTGAAAAAAGTACGTAAGTTATGGGCGGTAGAGCGACCTGGGATAAAATCCGATTGGTCCGGTCTAGCTAACAAGGGGATGAGAGGCTGTAATCTATTTGCTATTAACTTAGCTATAATTTTAGCATCAACATTTATTACAGAGAGAGGCCTGTAAGAATCGCATTTCGTCTCTGCCTTCCCTGGTCTTAATAAAGCTATAATGACTGCCTCTCTCATCATCGCAGGAAGCTCGCCCTGCTCCAGTTATTCCTGATAAACATCCAATAGATAGGGTTCTAGCACGTCAGTGTACGTCTTATAGAACAAAACAGTGAGGCCATCAAGTCCAGGAGCTTTGCCACTGGCCAGGCTCCTAATCACCTGTGTGATATCCTCAATGGTGAAAGGTTCATCCAGGTATAGTCTATGGTCAGGGCTCAGCCAAAGTAATTCTACGGAGTCAAGCTACGCGGTTAAGTCAGGGTTAGGCGCATGCTGTGTGGACGTGTAGAGGTCCGTATAAAATGCAGTGAGGTGTCTGTGTGTGGCTTCTTGCCCACTGATGAATGTGGAGTCACTACCTATTAACTTGGTAATAAAGGTGGGGGGTGTATCCTGTTTGAGCATATTAGCCAGGGTCCTGCCAGGCCTATCACCCTCCCCATATTGTCGTGCTTTTGCATGTTTCCCTAGGAACCTGGTTTCTTTTTCGGCTTCCAGCTCAAAAGAAGATATATTATTGCGTATTTCAGCAAGCAGCTTGGTGTCGCTAGTGGCAACATATTGCTATTCCAGGGAATGTATCTCGCCCTCAAGTTTGGTCAGTGTTATCGCGAATCGATTTAAGTACTCCAGACTGCTTAGAGATGCAAGCACCTCGCAGCACCACCTTAAAGACCTCCGAGAGTACAGAAGGGGACTCCATGAACCTACGTTGGATGTAAAAAAGTTGGTATTTCTAACCTGATCTCTTCTGTAAAGGCTGCATCTAGAAGAGCGTGTGGGGGTAGGCGCCAGCTAAAAGCTGGTGGAGATGTATGCGTTATCCTCCATACAAGTAGTACTGGGTTGTGGTCGGATAAGGTGCGTGGCAGGTGCTCCACTTCAGTGGTCCAGGACGCTATGTCATGAGTGACAAGCCAATAGTCTATTCTAGACCAGGCGTGGCAAAAAGAAGTCACACACGTGCCCTCTCGAGCCTTCGGGTGTCTATTACGCCAAATGTCTAGCAGTCTAGAATCTGATAAAAGTCTGTTTATCTGCTGCGTTGCCCCATGATGTGGATTGCGGGCGGCACCCAGTCTGTCACATTCATTGTTTAAAACTACATTAAAGTCTCCACCCCAGATAATCGTGTCCCCACTAATTGCCATGGTCTTAGCCCATTGATTAAGAAAAAAGGCAGGGTTGTCTATATTGGGACCATAAACTGCTACCAGCGTGAGGTGTGTGGACATTAACTTCCCGGTCAGTATCACAAATCGCCCATTTTGATCAACGTGTATCTGGTCTGTAGTCCATACCAGGCCTCTACGTATTAATATCGCAACACCCCTGGCATAGTTGGAACAAGGTGCTGAATACACTTCACCCCAATATTTATTGCGCAGTTTAGTGTCGGTGGCATACCTTAAATAAGTTTCTTGTAAGAAACAAATGTCAATGTGGCATCTGCGGAAATAGTTGTGTACCAGTCTCGACTTTTTACCATCGTTAAGTCCCCTAATGTTCCAGGTAAGGAACTTAGCGTCCATCATGGTGGAGTATTGATATTCCAAGGGGGCCATGTAAGAATGGGTAAAGAACTGTCAACTGTAGGGTCTGTAAAAGTGGTATTTAATGTCACTATTCGTATGTATAAATCAATGAATGTTGTCAACGATTCATTAAAAAGTAGCTTTATGTCGATCTGCCTATGCAGATACCCTGCAACATATATGTTTGTGTCTGTGAAGTTTTGTACCCCCCATCTCCCACCCCCTCCCACTTCAACCTCCCAAATAGGTCAAGTAATCAATCCCCCACCCACCCTCTAGAAATACTATCCCCAAATCTAGAACATCGAAACATGGGAGATCTCCCATGGGGTTTGGGTTGGCGACTTAAACCTGCCTGTTGGCAGGGTGGCCGGACCTAGCACATTTAAATCAAGTCCCTCTTAGGCATGTCTTAGTCAGGAAAATCACCATCTGGAGAATGGACATCAGCCAGCGGCCATAGCAGGCACATAAAATATAAACACTAGACACAAACATAATGTCATCAGAAAACATCAATGAAATAACGTTTGGCAGGTGCAAGTGTCTAGGAGTGACCCCGGACCGGGGAGTAAGGAATAAAAGCGGAGACTGCAAGGTCAGTCGTTATCACTCAGATTGGGGTCTGCATTGGAGTGAAGTGCTGAACGCAGGGGCGAGCGCCTCGGACAGACATGCTTAGTGAATTTCAGAGCTGATTTGGCATCTGTAAAGAAATGGGATTTTCCCTCATGAGTTATTTTTAACTTCGCCGGATATAGCATGGCATATGGAATGGATGCCTCAGCAAGTAGTCTTTTAGTCGTCACAAACTCTCGGCGAGCCGCCTGTACAGTAGGTGTATAGTCCGGGAAGAATGAGAGCTTTTACCTTGGTGCACAATAGGACTGCGTGTTCTGGCTTCTCAAAAAATGGCATCTCTGTCACCATAGTTCAATAGGCGCGCAATTATTGGTCTCGGTGGCGTCCCCGGAGCCGGGCGGTGGCCAAGGGACCTGTGAGCGCGCTCAACCGTCATAACCGGGAACAGCACCGAGCCAAAGAGTTCGCGAAGTAGGCTGTCGATATAGGGCTCCATCTTTGGTATAGCGGTGGACTCCGGCAGACCAAATATTCGGAGGTTATTACGTCGCGAACGCGCCTCCAAATCCTCGTTCTTGGCTTTTATCACATCTAAGACTTTTTCCATGTTGAGTAGTTGAGATCTTGTTTCAGAGTGAGAGTCATGTGTATCTGAGAGCCGATTTTCAAGAGAGTCGAGCCTGGTCGCATGGACCTCCACCTTTTTCTTCACACTAGCTAAGCCAGAGGCGAGTGCTTCGATCTTAGAGTCTATAGTTTTAAGACTGGAGCGAACATCAAGCATTATAGCACGCAAATCCTCCTCCTGTAGCTCAGCCCATCTCCAGAACCCTGCATGCTCTCGGCCCCAGATGGCACCTCCATGGTACGGGTCTGTCTTTTACTCTTGAACGGTATTTTGGGCTGCTTAGGATCTGTCTTGCCCATTTCTCAATAGTAATCAAGCTGACACAGGTGATCTATGGAGCAATAAACGGATCGCGACAGGGACAAAGAGACACAATGGTGACCAGTCCAGCATGGAATATGGGATTTTGGGGTCCGTCGCACCGTTTTAGTACTCCCTTGCTACAAAGGGGCAACACACGTATAAGCACGTAGCTGGAGGTTAGAAGCACATGCGGTTTATGGCAGAATGTTTCTACGGACCAGATCACAGGGGATTCTGACGGATCTTCCGGTGGGTCCAAGTGCCTATGTCGTTGACGCAGAAGTTAAGGACCGATCATGGTAAGGCTGCAGTAAAGTTCAGGAAACCAGGACCGCGAGCCGCACAGCGGTCTCTGCCATCCGGATGGGAGCCACTGGTCTATGGGATCCTAAGAAACCAGTTAAATCTAGGCAGAGAGGTCAGTATGTTCAGAATGCACCAACTATAGTATGTGGGCTGGTGCGGTAGACAGCATTCAACCCCGGAACAGTATCTGGTGCTGAGGGGCTCCCGAGCCGCAGCACGGGCAAAGCAAGGAGGGAAGGCCCCACACGGAGGGCCCCGCGAGCCCGAGAGACCAGAACTGGCCCCACCAATCCAACCACGCTGAACCCGTAGTTAACAGGAGAGTATCACGGTGTGGCAAGGCCCGCCACAGCTCACCTCGGCCCCCATGATCCCCCCAGGCTGAGATCACCCCCATCCCCGAGCAACACAGAATCACGGGTACACCGCACATCAAAAGGACCCCAAAGGGTACAGCCATGTGTTCCCAACCGCACGCACGAAGGCTATATGGCGTAGGCACACTAGGCCGGGCCCAATGAATATCTCCCAACACAGGCACACCCCCCATCCTGCTTACCGCTATGGCTCTTGACAGCTGTTTCTTCACTCCACTCGCAGCCCAGCAGCACTGGCCGATCCGATGACGCAGGTACAATAGCGTTGGATGGATTGTTCAGCGTTGAATGGGCCTGTCGTCAGTTCGCAGCTCTGTCTCATGTGTCACACCCGGCCACCCCTCCGCTCACCAGGATACAGAGCTAAGTATGAGGCAGGGAGGCCAAGTCCGCTGCCACGGTGTAACTCAAATGTAGGGTCGGCAGTCCGGAAGGACAAGCAGCCGATCGCGGCAGCACCCCCACCGCGCAGCCGCTGCCCTGGCCCCCGACCAGACTGCACCTCGCACTTCGGGTTCCAATGCAAGGCACGCAATCAATTCAGCCAGTACACGGCCACGCTTCAAGGTAGGTGTGGGGCCGATGGTCTGGCACTGCTAGCAGCTGTCCGCCGATCGCAGTAGCTCTGCACCTCTCCACCGCGGCCCCAGCCTCCGACTAGGCCGTGCAGGCCTCAGTCGCCATCTTTCCCTCAGCCGGCCCGGCCGTCACTCAGCACACTGATTAGGATGCTTCCGAAGAAGCGCCACCGCCAGGATTGTGACAGACGAACGCCGCCGATGTCCGCCCCAGGGGCTTAGTTTTAAAAGCGCCAGGGACCCGTTGAAAGGATGTTAATAAAGGATATTTAGGTCTGACCTGTAGAGCCCCTTCACCAGGCAGCCATTCTGCAGCACGCCCCAAATATTTTAAATTTCTTCATTGCATTGATCACTTTGCTTCTATATTTATCAATTTTGCTTTGGTTCTAAGATTTGATACCTCGATCTTATTCTTATAATTTTGTAAGTATTTGACTTAAGTAAAGTCTTAACTTTTTATTTCTTACCTAAAATGCTGGTTGTGCTGTTTGACAATACTCCTCATATATTTATATGGGGATTGACTTGTTGCTCTGGCCTACTCAACTAGACTTGAGCCAGAGACCCTACAGGAACTGATTGCCAACTCTGGTCTGCATACGTAGTCCAATATGCTGGTTTCTCAGACATTACTTTCCTTCTCTTTTACCTCCTGCTTTTAATTTTTTATTTTTGTACCGCTCTCTCGTGTATTTGCCATTTATCTATACCTTCCCTTCCTTCCTTTTCATCTCCTTTCCCTTCTTCTTACCTGTGCCACCTTACATCATCTTTTTTCCAACTGCCATTTCCTCATTTGGCCTCCTCCTAAACTGTCCATTTGTGCTGCTCTCACTGTATTCAGATGGAAAAGACCACGGTGGCCCACACTTGGTCTTTTTTACAGTACACCCTTTCCATTTTCTGTGGCTTTTGGAGGAAATATAATTGATAGATTTTCAATTCTTGGCATTCCAGAGAGTGTTAGAAAACGTTTGTGCATTTCTTTTAAAAGTTTATTTGGTATTTCATACTGGGACAAATGTGCAGGTGTTACATAAAAATCAGCTGTTTTTCAGCAAGTTTGACATTCCCAAGTCTGGAGGTTCATGTATCTTCAAGTTGGCATGGTCTACTTTTATCGTGCGGGGGACCCCTTACCCAGTACATGTGTTAAGTGATTGTGTATAAATAAAAGTCCATTATTGTATTCTTGTTAGCTTCTGTAGTACGCTGGCAAGGATTTCCATTTATTAAATGATCTTCATGCTTGGCTTGGTATTTGACACATTCCTGTTTTCCTTCTTTCTCATATGCCCATATGAATGATTTTCCACGACAACTCGTGTCTGTGTGACCATTCCGTAAAAGATGCGAATACAAAAGTAAGAAGAAATTAGTGGACGATGACAGCTGGAAAAGCGATGCATTTTGCTGTGTCAACTCGACTGTGACACAAATGGAGCTCCTCTCCAGTTCCCACAATAACAGAAAACGTAACACTTGGGATAGCCCACAAAGTCTACCTGCATCTAATGCAAAATAGAAAGTGGGCAGCCAAAATAGTGCAAGGCAATTGCCTGTTTCAGTGGACCAGAGCTTCGCCCTGGACAAATTGGCACATGTAATGCTAAAATCTATACAGATTGCAATCATTTTGATATATTTTACTTTAATGCAAGTGAATGGAAGTTGGGGCACGTGATGAAACAGAACTTGTAGATAGTTACTAATGACGCTGATGAGCAGGCGCATCTCCAGGGGAGGAATGTGAGAACGTCCTTGACAGACGCAATTAGCACTAACAGGAGCTGACCCTACTTCTGACATCCTTGCTTTGTTGTGCCCACTTCAGAACAAGGCAACACTTTACTGGCACAGTTCAGTAATTGTGCATTATACAACATGGCGTTACACAACTAGAGGACATTTAAAATGTATGTCAATGACTGTGCAGCAAAAGTAAGGTTTTATGGTCTTCAAGCTGGTATAAAACCAACTTTGCAAGTAAAATGTGACTGTGCATGTGGGCATCAGCGTATTCATAGTAAACATAGATGTATTAAGACATATTGGGGTACATTCATTTTGTTATGACCAAGCAAATCCCTATGCCCTACACATAAAACACGCCAACCATCATCTTTCCCGGCCAATCAAACAAACGTGTGCTGCCTCGTGCAAGACAGGAGGGATCTAAAATCAACACAGTGGGAGGAGAGTTCTATTTAAAGGACAATGGCGCGTGATGTAGGACTTTAGCATCTTCTAGCCCTTCAGACGATATTTGAGAACAGACGATTTGTTCCCAGTGCTACTTGGACTGTATTTATTGTACTCGTCAAATAGAGAAGATAGAGACATGTTTAGGCTCAGCATGGAGCTTAGGTTCTCTTTTTACAAGCATAGCACGACAATAACAATTAATACTGCTCCTACTAATAATAATTGTTATTATTTATTGAACTAAAACGCAAAATTAACTTTCTGTGGTGCTGAAGTAATAAAGGCCACCATTGCCCAGCTGAGAGTTACTTAAGGTCTAACCTGTGAAGTGCCAGACCCTACACAAGTGCTTATTTCACAGAGTTGTCTAACCAGCGTAATGCGATATTGTCCACGTCTTACTCATGATCTGACGTTGATCCTCTGGGAATGAGTGGCTGCATAAAGAAGAAACAGGTAGGAGACCAGAAATGATCAGGGCTGTCTGGACTCCTGTTTCAGTGGGAGGTAGTGCTGTTTCATTAGCAGGGGTGTTTGGGCAGATTCACACCCCCATTGAGCTGCCGCATACTCCACTTAGCCTCTGTCTGGACTAGTTTGCTTTGCATTTGCATTAGCCATGTTCATACAATCCCTGACCCCCATTCTTTACTAATGAGCAATCCTTTTTATCTGATCTTTCGGTATTTTGGGCAGGTTCGGGTCAGATGTTGTTGTCATGAATGAGCCCCCGCTGACCAATTAGAAACCAGACAGAAGAGTAAGTAAGGGTGGCATTCCAAGTCCTGACCCTGCTTCTGTTGGGGCTAGCGCTTCCTCCCTTATTAAGGGAGTCTGGCCTTCCCCTTATAAATCCCGACCTCTGCTGCCCTGTGTGGCTTCTTGTTTGCTGAGGTGGATTCCTGATCTGCCGGTTCCGGTTTCAGAAACCATGAAGTTTAGACCCCATCTAGTCTGAAGCAGCCTACCAGTGGGCAAGGTAATTTGACAAATACATCTGTGGGTGTGCCTGTGAGTATGTGTTTGCACTTTCTTAGCTGAGCCAGACATACTGGAAGAAATTATTGACACAGGCAGCCACCCAGAACATATAAGGTGCACCTTTGGTAAGTAAAGTGCTGTCCCCCTGGCATGTGGAGGTAATTATTAGCATATTGGAGGCACACCATGCAGTGCTGGTTCTGACATATTGGAGGTAATAATTCTTGATACTCATAATAGCATGCTGGCCCGGGCATATCGAAGGAAACTACCGGCATATGGGGGAGCATCTATGGTTACATGCTAGCCCTGGAAGTAATTGTTTGCATTTGAGTGTGGGGAGCAGGGAGACACCAATGGCGTGATGTTGTCCGTTTCTGGAAGTGACCCTGTCATTGTGGCGGTAATTCAGTTCTTGGCATCAGTGTGTGGATCATTGGGATATGCTGGCACGCCTGACAAAATGCCAGCCCAGGCAAATTAACAGTAATTTGCTGGCAAATTAAAGGTAATTTGTGGCTTATGGTGGCCACACCCAGGAAAATGTAGGCCCTGGAGGTAATACTTCGCATAATAATGGGAATTAATGCCATTGTAATACTCAACCCTGGCAAAAAAACATTTGCCTGGCCATATTGGAGATAATACTGTTCTTGGCAATAGTGGGGGATCCTCTAAGGGTTGCTGGTGCAAGTACAGATGTGGGCCCATATTTATCAATACTTCACGCAATGCAGCAAGACACCTTGCTGCGCTGTGTGAAAGGGAGAGGGCAGGAATGCGCCACATCTAGCAAGATGTGGCACATTCCTGCTCTCTGCCTGTGCTGGCCCACAAACTGCTGCCTAGTACCAACGCAGGCAGGATTGTTTTTGTGCAGGAAGGGACACCTTTCTGCTCAAATACAATCCGTTGAGGCTTTTTCCTCTCACTATTTGTGCTGCAAAATACAGCACATGTAGAAAGAGGGAAAACGTGGAGAAATAGGGATATTTCTCCTCATTACGCCTCCCGTGGGAAGGTGTAGCATTCTGACTCATTCCCCGGTCTACTAGTATTAGAAAATCAAGGAATGCATCAAACTCAATGGGTGGATGCATGGGAGTAACCATAACCACCCACAGACATGCTTCCCTGGGGCAGAGTTACGCAAGGCAGCAACATGCGCTGCCTTGCATTACTCCAGATTTACCAAGCCACGCCGGGCCATGTAAGGTGGCCTGGTGTGGCTTGGTAAATCTCATTTAGGTTTTTGCATCGCTTTTGCATCCCCTTGCATGGTGCAAGGGTGACGCAAAACTTTGATAAATAAGCCTCAGTTCTTTTCTGAAAACTCGTCACCCTGCACAAATTTATATCCTCTATCAGAAACAATTTAGGAGCCCGGTTTATGACGCACAGCTCTCCCCTACTAACCTTTTCAATGGGATTTGGAAAGAGGCAACGACTGAAATAACGAAAATCTATAAATGGCCAGTGGATTGGACACTTCCTCGTTACTGGGTTGTGTTTTCCCCCTGGAACATCAGTGGAAGAGTCATTAGCTGTAGCGATGAGATGGATAGTGGCGGTATTGACATACAGCTGCCAACTTTGGAAGATAAAACTAATACGTTAACATAAATTATACAACCTGGACAGACTTCCTCTGAGCTTTTACTACTATTCAATGAAACTGTGATTGACACGTTAATGGGCACCTGGTCTAAGGCTTTTACTTGTTTACCGGTCAATAGGCTGGTTTCCGGGCCTCACATTCCTGGGGTCCATAACTTCTTGACACAGCACCCTGCTCGTTCAGGCTTCCACCAGCAAGGTGAACCCCAATTCATTTCCTATGATTCCCCGAGATAGAGATTTGAAGAGAGTAGAAGCTTTCTGGAGACAGATGACTTCCTTGGCCATTCTATCCCTCGGGCCATTCAATGTCAGCTGACTGATGGGAATATATTCTCATGCTTTATGCCACATAGCTTGGCTTCAGACCTCAAGATAGTTCTGAATCCGCACTGCTGGTGGTTACAGGGCACCTGCGCAACTCACTAGATAAGGACAGATCTTCTGCTCTGATTCTGCTTGATTTAAGCGCCGCGTTAGACACAGTTTCTCATGAGATCCTGTTGTATCGTCTACAGGAGACGTTGTGGTACCTCTTTTCTAACTGATAGATCCTTCCAGGCAATTTCCTCTCCCTACCAGTCCCAGATTAAAACTCTACATTATGGGATCCACCAGGGCTCTGCACTGAGTCCAACCCTGTTTAATATTTACATTCTCCCATTAGCTCAGGTGGCAAAATCACGCAACATCACACTGTTATCCTATGCTGATGATACACAGCTGGTGATCTTTCTCTAATAATTTCACACAGAACCTAGCCAAATTTCAAGATGACATGGTGGCCATTGCAGAGTGGATGGCGGCCAATTGCCTCCAGCTAAGTTCTAACAAATCCGAATTTCTTTTCTTAGGGAGAGATACCCATCTATGGGGCGATCCCTGGTGGCCTCCCGCGTTAGGACCACCCCCGCAGCCTAAAACGGCGGCAAAGAATCTGGGTGTCTGGGTCGATAATGCTTTGTCCTTTGAAGCCCAGGCAAAATGTGTGGAAAGCGTCTGCTTCGGACTCCTGAGAGGTCTAAAACCCATTTTGGGATTCTTCGACTCCCACACTCGCCAGGTGATTTATACTCTCTTGACTCGCTTAACTGCAATGAGCTGCTTTTGGGTTCCAATAAGAGAGTGATCAAAAGACTTCAGATAGCCCAAAATGCTGCGGCACAGGTTCTATTCGCACTCCCAAAGTTCTGTTCAATCTCTGGCTTCATCCAAAGGCTGCACTGGCTCCCGGTGGATCAGCGAATCCTCTTCAAGGCCCTATGCATTACTCCTAATATTTTCACCTGTCAGGGTCCTCCCATCCTATCAAATGTGCTCCGTCCGAATGTCCCCTCTCGAGCCTTGCGCTCTGCTAAGCTTCATATAGCCTGTGTTGCTTGGGCGAGAAGAGCAAGAGCAGGAGGGTGCTCCTTCCCTGCGAAAGCTCCCGCCCTCTGGAACGCTTTGACTTTGTCCATTAGGAGCATACAGAATCACTTGGCCGTCAGAAGGGCCATGGAGACCTGGCTATTCTCCGTCTAACCTTCTGTCCCTCCGTGGTCTCTTCTCCGAGACTAGCGCTGGGGCACCCCGTTAATGGGGTAGCCATGCGCTTTACAAATACATTAACATAACATAACATAGTTAGTGAGATCTTGCCGGCAGTCCCTGAGGAATTTAGAGCCAACTTCGCTCAAACCATTCAGGAGGGTCAAGATGCAGCTAAATATATTACCCGTTCTGGTCTAGATCCTACCGACTGCTTGAGCACTGCGGCCGGCAGTAGTGTGGTGCTTCAGCATCACGCTTGGATTAGATCAGTGGGCTTCTCCTGGGATGTGCAGGCATCACTCATGAATGTTACTTTTGACGGGTGTCTCCTGTTTGTTGAAAAGGCTGATTCTGCCCTGGAGAGCTTTAAAGAGAGCTGGACTGTTGCGTGTTTCATGTGCCTTTCTGCTCCTGCTAGACAAATTCCTCAGCAGTATTTACCCTCTCAGGGCTACTGTCGAGGTTTGGTGTTCTGGAAGCTCCAAGGCACATCAATCCCACAACATGCATCCCAGTCCTTTTGGGGACAGGGATCAAGCCAACAACCTCCAGGCCACAGGGGGCAACAAACTTCGCAGTCACCCGTCCCTATGGCTACTGCTGCCAAACTGCTTTAATTTGGTTTTAGTGCCACACGACCAACAGGAAGGTGAGGATCAGACATTTCCTGCAAGGTGGCAAAATCTAATATCCTACAGATGGGGCCTTCAGATATTTCAATGAGACTATGCCTTGCCTTTACTTTTTGACCTGTCTCATTTGTGACCCTCATCAAAGCAGCTATCAAAGGAGCAGTTGTCCATCTTGCTTCAAGGGGTACAGGCTCTTTAGGGCAAAAGAGCTATAGAGAGAGAGTTCCAGGCCTGGAAGTAGGAACTGATTGTTACTCACGCTATTTCCTCATGCCGAAGAAGTAAGGAGGCTTTCAACAAATTTTAGATTTCTGCCCTCTGAGCATCTTTTTGTGGAAGGACAAATTAAAGATGCGCATGTTGGCCATGTTCTGTCCGCCCTTAATCCAGACGACTGGATGGTGTCTTTGAACTGCAGATCCCTCTACATTCTCTTGCCTCCCCATTCTGTAGAATGGTCTCCTTTTCCACCTAAAAAGGTCTTAAATTAAAATCTTAACGCTGGTACCTGTGTTCATTGTTGATGCTCTGCATCCTAGAGTGCCGATTTCGACATGCAAGGTGGCTCCAATGTCACTTCCTGGTGCACCAAAGTCAGCGAGGAGCTGCACAGCAACACCTACCAGCGCATGGGAGCAATGCTGTTTAAATCTTCCAGGTCCAGTCTAGTATCTGGGGATATTCAAATAGTGAGAAATCTGAAGTTAGATAGAGTTTCCACCAGAAAAAGCATGAATAAGGTAAGTAACTTTTTCGTCTGGAAAAATGCAGAAGTGAATTGTGAGATGAAATAGTGTTTGTCCTAAAGAAGGCAGAGCAAAATCAATACAAGGGCCAAAACAATGTTGAACCTATTTTTAAATTAGGGATGTTAGGGGTGCTAAAAGCTCTCCCAGATATGAGTCAGTGAGCACTTCTGAATCAGTTGGAATTTTAATAATATATTTAGTCAAACATTTGTGTTCTTGGGTGAGGTGGATATGCGGTTTGTTTCGGATAACTTTTTAACTTATTGCGGTAATGTTAAAAAAATTATATCATGTTGTTCACTAAATGTAGTGGTGTTATGAAATTGTGAGGACATTGATGATGAATAGAACAGATTTGATGAATCATGCAAACTCTTTTGTGTTTTTTTAATTTATTTATTGTGAGGAGAAAATTATTTACAATGCAAAGAAAAATTAAACAAAAACATTTTTGGTAAGTAATTATGCTTGTGTGTGCTGATGATTTTACATTGAATATATGAGACTACTGAAAATATTTATGAAGATAAGGATTTATTTTGATCTAATCAATCCAGTCTCCCATCTCCTATTTAGAGTGAGGTATATTTCACTTTGAGTAATTAAAATAAGAGGTGATTTTTGGTAGGCTTCATCCTTAGAACTGGCTAACCGCACTTGATTAATACAGCTCCTAAACATAGATGAGAAATATAGTAGGGATAATGATATTTGTAGTCCCCATTGACTGCTGAATTTTTATGGAGTACAACTGACAGCTTAGTCCTCCTCTGAAGAAGCTCTGACTGGTACTAAGATCTATTAGAATGTATATGACATGAAGTAGCAAATTGTTAATGGGATTGCCATGGTCATTTTCAGTCCGTCCATTTAAGAGTTTTGTCTAGTGCCCTCTGTTTTTGCTGTAGAATCCAGAGCAAACCTTAAAATGAACTCTTGCACAGGACTGTGGGGAACAGTATTTGAGCACTGTAACATGGTCCCCAGGGAAATATTTACACAATAATAGGCACATTCTTTCTGGTGAAGGATTTCTGGTGCCGTACTGCGCATCCTTTGTCCTGATAGTCTTTTCCAGACTGCTTGCTTGGTGTTCCCTTTATTTAAAGAGTGGCACTGGAGTTTTAGGCCAGTGTTCACTGTCTCGTTAGGCACACATCGTTATTTTTGCAATAACTCCATATCTGTAAGGCTACTTTCTGAGGAGCTTCCAAATCACAGTCAGTGCTTCAAAAGCGGGCATGCTAATCCCACGGTTTGACAAGTTCAAAGTGTTTTCAGCCAAATAGTTCTCAGCAAGAAAACCGGCATTCAAGGAGTTAATTCCATTATTTGTTTTATTCTTTTAGCGATACCATTAACGATCGGTAAGACAACGAGTTTCGGCTGAACTTTCAGCCTTTTTCTATGAAAATGTGGTGGAAGCAGCTCTTTGAGTGCAGGCTTTCTTGCTAAGCACATTATTTTTTACTATTGCTGCAAACTTAGGGAAGTGTGAGTGATTTCTGAGAAAGGCTATGCTGATGTAGACAAAAGATGAAGCCTCAGCTACTGTAAGTATGTTATCTTCAGAGTAAGTTCAATTCTCCACCAGTTGGCAGAACATTTGTAACTGGTTGAGTGGCATGCAAGGTTTTTGCAGGAGACAGGTCAAACCAAGAGGGATGGGCTCACATGTTTTGCTTGCTATAACCACACATTTCAATAGTTGGGCAAAGCAGGTTCCAGTTCATTTCACTTGTGAGTGGATGTCTAGAAATTGGGCAGATTGAATGAGCCAGAGGAGACCGTGTGTTGACTAGGTGGGATAGAATTGCTACAATGAGGAACACAGGATTGTCTTTTGTGAATTAACTGGAATAGCTGTGTATCAAGAATTAACTATATTAATTGTATTTATTACAGCTTTGGATCGCTGACTTGTTTTGCTACTGCCCTAAAACTGAAAGAGAGTCACAGCCTTGAACCAACACATATTTTTGTATCCGGTGCGTCTGCCCCTCATGTAAGAGAAATGTTTTTGGGAATCTCTTATGTTTCATGATCTAATTGTTCTTCTTGAATAGGAAGTCCTACGGTGAACACATAACAACTATTTGCTTCAGCTTTTAAACAAATTTAAGCTAGACTATTGAACTTCAGAAATTTGTTAGTTCCTCCCTTGACCAGAAATAAGGTGGATATTGCTTTTAATGCAGTTAGGATAACTGCTTACAGTGTATGGGTGTAAACCTGACAAACTAAATCATGGTTTGGCTTGATGTAAATGTAACAGAAGAAAAGCTAATGACTCATAATTTAATAGGGCTCATGGTTATTTATAGTCCATGGAACAATAGCAATTGATTTTTTTTTTTTTTATCTGTCACGAAATAGATATGTTCTTGTGCATTTTACATTGTTTAAAGTGCTGTAATAAAATGAACTTTAATGTGTCCTTTTATCGCAAATCTTCATATGAATGGTTTAGCTCTAATCGAAGTGGTACTTGTAATATACATGTTGAATATTTTAATTTTTGTAGACTGAATAGCCCTACTAAGGTGAGTAATACATTTGAAGGTCGTACAAAGACTTACTCTTTTATAAGATATCTTTAGTGCAAAGTTGTTAAAGCATTGTATGAATCTAATATTAAACTCTCTCACAGAGTAGTATATAGCAAAACTGCTTACATTCATTGTACTGTGCAACTTTTTGTAAAGATATTGACTTATTATAAAGCTTCTGTTGTAGAGATCTGTCTGTCATCTGCGGTTTGTAGGTTTGATCTTCAATGGAGGAAAAACACCTTCCCTTTTTTTGAGCCTGGAAAATTGTGACACCTAAGATAACCTAAAGGTGCCTTCTCCTGCCTGCAGCGTTTCTTTATGTTGGTTTTTGCTTCTCCGGGTATGTCTTGCTTTCGACTTTGATGTCATCTCATAAGATGCAGCAACCTGCTTTGATTCAATGAGAAGATTCTTCCTTCAAAAACACATCTGAAAGGGAAATCCGTGACCGTCCCACACCCTAACTTGAGTCTGGGAGTGTACTAGTGTAGGTCAGCCTCTATTTACTTTAAAGACTTCTATAAATGGACTTTATCGTTTTTGTGTGCATTATAGCCGTCTCCTTTCCATAAGCATTAAACAACTGATTTCCAATGTTCGGTATTAGAACAGTTTTTTTTTACTTAATCATATTTTCGTCCCTGCGGCCATTTGCCTATTTTAATTCCATCTCCATTCACCTTGGTTTCGACCTTCAAGTCCTAGAGAGCTTGAGTCGCAAAGATATTTTAATGCCAAGCATGTACTGCTTGTTTATTTTAACCTTCAATATAAATTGATTTACAGCTTTTATATTATTCACTAAAAGCACAATGCTTAGAACACTGAATCTACACAAATTGTAGACCTATGCATGGACTAAACTAATGCATTTTCTGTCAGCAGACAATTCCACATTCCCGGGTATTCATAATGTGTTGTTCATCTTAACTTCTTCCTTTTTTCAATACAATAGACCATTTCTCTCTTTGGAGACCCTCACTACACTCCCTGTAAAAACTTGGTGTTCTAGCAATTGGTCAAACTGCAAAAAGAATGTAGAGTGGCTTTGGATAAGTAAATGCTGGTTGTAAATCTATTGCAAATGTTTGTGAATACTTGAGTAATTACAATGTTGTGGGTGTTTGCTACATCTCCCTGCCCCCTCTCGTCGTTTCCACCTCTCACCCTAAACATACAACTGCAATAATCCACCATATGGCTTACATCCTGCGTTCACACGCTGAATTCACTTGCATACATTTCACTAATTCCTGTTCTATGAATCACGATGTAGCATTTGCAAATGTAAATGATTTTGGTGCATACCCAGGCTTTGGTGCCCAGCTGCATATGTGAATATTTCCTTTATTGCTTTACCTGTATTGTGGATTTGGTTTGTTATACATCATACTCCACAAAAACTATCTCTGAAGATCTGCCATGCTTCTCAGGTCAGTCTACCAAAAGGGAACCAAATGTGTCCCTAGAAAAATTTGGTGTACCGTTATAGGTCTCGGTGTTTGGGCAGTGTGGAAGCTTAGTCGCAACTCATGTCAAGACTGTAACCTCTCACAAACAGCCTAGCCTGCCAGTTTCATTTTTCTAAACTCCCTCTTTGGGGAAAAAAATCTTCTCAAATCTGAAATTTTACAAAAGGATGTGTACATAATCGTGCTTTGTATGGCTCTGGAATTCAAAGGCAAATGGTAATCTCCCATTATTTTCTGTAAAAGAAATAAAACTAATTCTTAGCCAAATTATGAACTAGGCATTACCTTGATTGCATGAATAGAGCTTAATATTCTTACTCAAGATCAGGCATCTTTTGGCTGCACATACTTTGATTCAGACAGAACTGTCTTGTAATCAAGAAAAGTAAAAATTGACAAAAACTGACACCTCCATAATGAGAACTTTTATTTCGAAAGATAGGATTCTGCACTCTCTAGCTCCAGATCTATGCGACAATAGACAGTATGAAACATTCTGTGTTTTATAGGTCTAATAGCTTCATCTCTTCAGGTCTTTCAACATGTCAGTCTTGGAACATATAATATACAATAGTAAAATATAGTTTACAGAAGAATTAAAAATTTCCAAGCTTTCGTAATGGAAAGTTTCAATTCTATTAAAGATGCGGAGGCAATGATTATGCTTTCTTTCTTCGCTTTAATTTTGACAGCAGCCATCTTAAACATTATATCAAACTACCTTTGGACGCGCAGACGGAGAACTCCGAAATGGGCATTCCGCGAGTGGCAAGGGAAAACTAAGCGCAGGCCCAGGCATCGCTGAGTGCTTAAATAACAGATGCCAGGTGGATGGGATGAGAAAGGGCCTGCTGGGGAACGGGGTGCCCTGGGTGGTCTCTCTGGTTCTCCCTCCCCCTTCCTTCGACCCCTGCTACCCTCCTGGATCCCCTTCCTTGCCTCCCGGCCTAAGTTGGGATTGACATCTAAAGTTATCTAGATGCCTTAAGTTTTTGTTATATTGGATAATTACTTATTCATTTGCATTCATGGCTTTATATTGAGACGAATGTGACACACACAGGGCTTGGTAGAGCAACAGTGATGGTACAGACGCCGGACTTAGTGACTCCCCACAGAATACTTTGCTACAATGGAACTATATCTCCATAGTCGATAGACAAGGGTTGTTAAAGGCTGAAGAACTGCTAGCTGGAATGAATTGAACTCTGGAGAAGGATGATTGCATGTTTATTGATGTTGATTTTAATAATTTGAAGTTGACTGTCTACGGCCGAGGAACCATATACCTGCTGTTGATCTGGAAATGCATATAACGTACTGTGATAATTGCCATAAATGCCAATAAAAATAATATTAAAAAAAAAAAACATAAAATCCACAGAACGTCAGCAAATACAAATTTCTACTTACTACCCATAAGGTTTCTGTAGAGGTACATCTGAATTGCCAGTCCGGGTGGGAAATGGTGTAAATCCTGGGTGGGATCCTCCTCGCTTGCGCATCCTTGTTTTATTTTTTGTTTTTTTTCCACAAACTTTATTGCATTTTTCAATGCAAAAAAACCAAAACACCTTCCTCTTTTTAGAAGAAGCATAGATATCAAAACATTTCACCGTAGCAGCAAACTTATTAACAATAGTATATAATATCCATCCTCATTAGGAGAGTTGACGTTGTAGTTCGTAAAGCACATCTTCATGAACTGCGTCCTTACAATACTTGTAATGTGTACTGTAAACTAAAGGTAACCCCTCCCCCCTCCCTCCCCAAAACTAGACATCCTCACGATTTGCATACATCGTGTCGTTCTATGGAAAGGAGGAGTCGTGATAGTGTGGTTGCTGCCAATAAACCTAAAGGTGTATGGGTATTAGTGATGGTGTGTATTTTAGCAGTCATCTTCCCTCTGGGGACTCCCACTCAATTATGTCATGAAGTGTGAGAGTATTGTCGCTCCAGGGGGCCTTCAGGTACTGTATATTCTGGGGTTCTCTGGGGTAGTAAGTCAGGTGTCATTGGCCTTGGGTTTAAAAAGATTTCAATAATGTGTCCCGCTCCATAGCTTTAGGTTTTTTCGTAGGTCCCTATATTCTTTCCCGCGTAGGGTTCATTCTCCGCCAGTCCTGATCTTCCCACCCCTTCCTCCACTGAGTTATTAGAGTCGCTTCTGCATCCTTAATAGAATTGAAACATTCTGTTATAAAAGCTAGGAACATTTTAATTCTGTGTCAGGACCGGTGGTGAGGATTATGCTTATTAAAAGCTTGTTGACCAGAAGAGACGCCTTATCTACCACAGGCTTGAAGTACAAACATTCGAATCTAGAATCCGAGGACCAGTTTACAGAGTTCAAAATGTCCTCCAGGCGAGCCACCAAAGAGAAGGTTTATGATGCCATGACACCCGTAGTGGAGTGTGTGCCACATTTTGAGGTATTAATACCAGCCTCCTTCATCGCCCACCAAACCCATCTAGCAATGTTTGGGGATGAGATGGCATGAAAAGGTTTTCGCAAAGCAATAAGGAGTTGCTGTTCCCCTGTGGGCCTAAATTCATCAGTCATTGCTTTGTAAACTTTAATGCTATCAAGGGGGACCCCCTCTAAAGAAAAGTAAGGTCAGGGAGAAGAGGGGAAAACAACAAGGAGAATAAATGTACAAAACAAGCTCCCTCACAACCTCTATTTCTTTTACTATATAGAAAAAATCTAGTGTGGGCTAAACATTATTGTACACAATGTCTAAGCAATTCAATACTTCCAACAATATATTTTGTTCATCATCGTTTTATTAATCAAAACAGTTATATCAAAATAAATTATTTTCTCAATTTTTTGTAAAACAATGTTCGAGGCATGTGGGCTGCTGAATTCATATCTGTGCATAGATCGCCGCCTAGTGTTGGGTCCGGATGTTTGCACGTTGTTGTCCTGGAAGAGTCTTCGAAGTATCCTTGGATAGGTGACTCCTCCCCTGGACTACAGTGCGCATGGGCATCCTCTCCATCCTCAGATTGTTTTTTTCCGCCATTGGGTTCGGATGTGCTATCTTAGCTCAAGTTAGGAAAAAATTTTGTCGAGGCCACAAGGCCTTTAGTTCGCGTCGGTACTGTTTATCGATCGGTTTTCGATACTCTCTGTTAGTTTACTAACTTTCAGCACCGACTTTGTTCGCATTTACCTGTCCATCAACTACTTCGACGATGGAATCGAGGACGCCATTCAAAAGGTGTCCGGTATGTAATGCGAAGTACCCACACATCGACGTCCATCCGGTGTGCAACAAATGCCTTTCGCCGGACCACGACGAGTCGACATGTATGGCCTGTGCCCGGTTCCGTTCAAAGAAGACTCTGCGGAATCGTCGAGCGGCGAGGCTCGAAGCGCAGCACGCGGCACCGGCCCCAGCTGACATCTTCGACGACGCGGACGACGTCGAAGAAGTAGAAGTCTTACCCTCCAGTCCCGTTTCCGACCAAGAACCCGGATCGGACGAGGCCGACGAGTCACTCTTCCACAGAGGTGAAGACGACACCGAGGTAGGAGACGACGAGGAGGCCTTAGGGGCCGAAGAGAGTAGCTCCGATGATGAACAAGGCCTACCTGTTCAAACCGAGAATTCACCAGTGCCACAGACTATGGCTCCGGTCGAGGGATCGCCTTCGGGCCTTACCCGAGACCTATCACGCAGTCCTTCGGCCCCGCCCTCGGGCCCGGCCTCGGACGTTCAGCGGCAGCCATTACCGCTTAAGCCAGCTGGTTTCCCTTCCACGAAACCGAAACCGAAAGCTGCTCAGGTTCCTACGAAACCGAAACTGAAAGTGGCGCTAGTCGGATCGAGGCCTTCAACACCTTCGACGCCGGCGCACCGTGTCGGCACCGACCGCACCAAGGGGGACTTCGGTGCCGAACTCGAGACGGGCGACATGGGAGTCGACAAACGGAGGAAGGCCATCGGCGCCGAAAAACCTGCTCGGTTACCGGCGTCGACGCCACCGACACCGAGGGCCGTCCCGCCTGCTACGCCTCGCAGCACTCCCTCGACGACACCGAAACCTCACGTGTCGAAGACGTCAACGGTGATCTCCGCACCTCGGCTCGATGCACCACGGGCGCAGAAGATATCTGCAGCCGCCTCGACGACCCTGGCGGGGGCCACGACCTCTAAGGCGCCCCGAGTACGGCCTGGCGCAATGCCAGGCTGCAAAACCAAGGCTGCCCTCCAGGACCAGTCGGGTTCGATCGATCCAGCGGTTTCGTCGGTGCCGACCAGCATTACCTTCGGCTTGCCTCCATCCACAATCCCGAAGGCTTTTCAACTCAGGACACAGGCCACCAAAACTGCGGTTACGCCTGTCGAGCCGTCTCCGTCACGCGTCATCGACGCCGACACTGGCAGGATGATTCTCCACGACCGAAGGATAACTTCGGAACCGCCATTGGAACCTTTCAGGATCCCGCTAAAGAGGAAGCTGCCTGTGGACACAGAACCTCTCCTGTATGAACCCTTTCATTCACCCTACCAGGATCCACACCGGGCCTCCCCCACACGCTCCGACACGGATGCATTGGAGGACTACATGGGTGAACAAGTCCCCTACCATGTGGACACGGACCCTGATGACCAGCAGGACCCTGACCAAACTTGGGGCGACCCTGCAGACCCCAGTGCACATCTTGATGCACAGGACCCACAACTATATGGGGCAAAAACGTCACCCACAGAGGATACTGCGGCGTTCAACGCTCTGATTGAACGGGCGGCGAACAACCATAATGTACAGCTTCACTCTGATATCATCGAAGATGACTTTCTAATGGACACCTTTGCATCCTCAGAAAGACATGTAAAGACTCTGCCAATGTTGAAGGGGGTCCTTAAGCCAGCCACTGACATTTTCAGGGAACCCACCAGGGCACGAGTGATAAACCCCAGGATCGATAAGAAATACAGATCAGCACCTGGGGATCCTACTTACATCAGAGGACAATTACCACTCGACTCCATCGTTGTGGCGAATGCCCGCAAGAGGGCACACTCGCAGACAACGGGTGACGCTCCTCCCCCGGACAAGGAGTCCAAGGTGCTGGAGACCTCCGGCAAGCGAGTTGCCGCACAAGCTGCAAGCATATGGCGCATAGCTAACACTCAAGCGCTCCTCGCTCGCTACGATAGGGCGCACTATGACACAATGGAGCAACTCCTTCAACACCTCCCTGACCTCTACAAAGAAGGTGCAGAAATCCTTATCAGAGAGGGACAGCTACTCACAAATGCTGCCATCAAATGTGCACTAGACGCTGCTGACACGGCTGCCAGGGCCATCAACACTAGCGTCATCCTACGACGTCACGCCTGGCTACGTATCTCAGGATTCAAGCCTGAGGTACAAAACAATATCCTTAATCAGCCCGTCAACCCCGACTTTTTGTTCGGGCCTGAGGTTGACGCCACCCTCGAGAAGATAAAAAAGGACACGGACACTGCAAAGTCCATGGGCGCCCTACAAACTCAGTCCTTTCGGAGCGGCTCCTTTCGTCGCCCCGGAAACAAGGGAGCAGGCAGAGGACAGGGGTCACAACAAACATATAACAAGGGTAATACGCAGACCACCTACGATAAGAACACCCGAGGTGGCTATCGTGGCTCCAGTACCAAGGGCAGAGGACGTGGCTACGGCAACACCAGGTCCTCCCCCAAGAACAAGCAGTGACGCCCTCTCCCTTCCTCCCGACCACATAACACCTGTCGGGGGAAGGCTACAACGGTTCCTGTCCACGTGGAACTCCATCACCACGGACAGGTGGGTCAAAGATATTATAAAATACGGTTACTGTCTGGAGTTAACTTCCACTCCACCCACAATACCACCAAGAAACCGTCCTATGTCCTCAGAGCACTTGACGCTCTTACAGCAAGAGGTAGAAAGTATGCTTCTAAAAGGCGCTATCGAGGTCGTACCCGTCCACGAGCGGGGCACGGGGGTTTACTCCCTCTACTTCTTAATTCCAAAAAAGGACGGGTCGCTCAGGCCTATATTAGACCTGAGACCCCTGAACCAGTACATTCTTTCGGAGCACTTTCACATGCTCACTCTACAGCAAGTCCTTCCGCTTCTCCAGCAGGGAGACTTCCTAGCATCACTGGACCTCAAGGATGCGTATTTTCACATACCCATCCACCCCTCACACAAAAAATACCTCAGGTTCACTGTTCAGGGGCAGCACTATCAGTTCAAAGTCCTTCCCTTCGGAGTGACAACAGCGCCCAGGGTTTTCACAAAGTGCCTAGCTACGGTGGCGGCACATTTACGGAGACAGCACATACACGTCTACCCCTACCTAGACGACTGGCTCGTTCAAGCGAGATCAGCCCAGCAATGTGCAAGCCACGTGTCCCGTACCATTCACCTTCTTCACAGTCTGGGATTCTCACTAAATTACCCAAAGTCTCATCTCCAGCCCGCACACGTACAACAGTACCTAGGTGCGACTATAGACACTCTGGCGGCCACAGCTCAGCCAAATTTAGTGAGGATCAACGGCATACAAGCGCTGATCTCCAAGTTCAGACCCAACCACTCGCTTCCAGCGCGAGTGTTTATGCAGTTGATAGGCATGATGGCCTCCTGCATCTTCATAGTCCCGCACGCGAGATTACATATGCGCCCACTTCAGGAGTGCCTAGCACGTCAGTGGAATCAGGCTCAAGGACAGTTGAAAGACCTAGTGTTGGTGAGCGGTCGGGCATACAACTCTCTGCATTGGTGGAATCCACAAAACCTTTGCAAGGGCCGACCGTTCCAAGAGCCTGTTCCACAAATAGTACTGACAGCGGACGCGTCTCTCCAGGGATGGGGAGCTCATGTACTCCACTACACAGTGCAGGGACTATGGACGACACAACAGAAGAAGATGCACATCAACCTTCTGGAACTGATGGCAATCTTCCTGGCCATGAAGGCTTTCAAAGTACATCTGTGCAACAAGGTCGTGTTGATCCGGACGGACAACATGACCGCAATGTACTACATACAGAAGCAGGGAGGGACACACTCTCCACAGTTGTCTCATCTGGCTCAGAGCATGTGGAAGTGGGCCATTCAGAGGAACATGTTCCTCATGGCGGAACACCTCCCCGGCAAGGACAACCAGATGGCGGATCTGCTCAGCAGACACAGCCACCAGATGCACGAGTGGGAGTTACACCCATCGGTACTCCAACCGTACTTCCAGCAGTGGGGTCACCCAGAAATAGACCTATTCGCGACAAGCGAAAACGCAAAATGCCAAAGCTTCGCCGCCAGATTCCCACACCCGCAGTCGCAGGGCAATGCGATATGGATGAACTGGTCCGGCAAATTTGCGTACGCTTTTCCTCCAGCACCGTTGATACCGCTGGTGGCTCGCAAACTCCGACAACACTCCCTGACACTCGTCCTAGTTGCTCCCACGTGGGCACGCCAGCCGTGGTACACCACCTTCCTCGAACTTTCCGTGGTACCGCATCAAAGGCTGCGGATCAAACCCGCGCATTTGACGCAGAACCATGGAGAGGTTCAGCACCCAGATCCGCAACAGCTGAACCTGGCGATCTGGCTCCTGAAGTCCTAGAGTTTGGCTATCTCAATCTGCCACCTGACTGTATGGACATCATCAAGGAGGCCAGGAGACCCACTACAAGAGCTTGCTATGCAGCCAAATGGAAACGGTTCGTCATTTATTGCGGTAATAATGACATTAACCCGCTGGACGCATCCATCCACAACATCATATGTTACCTCTTACACCTATACCGATGCAATCTGGCGTACACCTCTATACGGGTCCATTTGACCGCAATATCAGCCTATCTGCAAACCAGGCAGCACCTCTCTCTCTTCAGAGTGCCTGCCATCAAAGCATTCTTGGAAGGACTCAAACGAGTCATTCCACCTAGTCACCCACCGGCTCCAATGTGGAACCTCAACTTGGTCCTCACACGCCTGATGGGTCCACCCTTTGAACCTCTACACTCATGCGAGATTCAATTCCTTACCTGGAAAGTAGCCTTCCTGGTAGCGATCACTTCCCTAAGAAGAGTTAGTGAACTCCAGGCACTAACCGTTCAAGAGCCATTTATTCAGGTTCACGCCAACAGGGTCGTACTACGTACCAACCCCAAATTCATGCCCAAGGTAATATCGCAGTTCCACATGAACCAGACTATTGAACTGCCCGTTTTCTTCCAAAACCCACAAACTGTTGCAGAGAGGGCATTACATACACTAGATGTACGGAGGGCCCTCATGTACTACATCGACAGGACTAAACCCTTCAGGAAGACAAAACAACTGTTCGTTGCCTTTGCCCCACACCACAAAGGTAACGCCATCTCCAAAGCAGGGATAGCCAGATGGATAGTTAAGTGTATTCAAATCTGTTATCAAAAGGCAAAACGCACATTAACTATTCCACCACGAGCCCACTCAACACGCAAGTTGGGGGCTTCCATGGCCTTCCTAGGAAACATTCCCCTGCATGATATATGCAGAGCAGCCACATGGTCCACTACACACACATTTACAAAACACTATTGCGTAGATGTGCAGTCAAAACAGCAGGCAGCTGTAGGACAGGCTGTTCTCAAAACACTTTTTCAGACCGCTGCAGCTGGCACGGGTAGCCGCCGCCAATAGAGGGCACTGCTATGTATTCTATGCACAGATATGAATTCAGCAGCCCACATGCCTCGAACTGAATATGCTACTTACCAGTATGCTTCTGTTCTTGGCATGTAGGGCTGCTGACATTCATATCGCCCTCCCTCCTCCCCGGCGCCTGTCGCAGCTGCAGCTCTCAGAATTATTGCAAGCATGGTCATCACTTTCTGTATCTACTCCATCACTGCCACAATGGCGAAAAACAATCTGAGGATGGAGAGGATGCCCATGCGCACTGTAGTCCAGGGGAGGAGTCACCTATCCAAGGATACTTCGAAGACTCTTCCAGGACAACAACGTGCAAACATCCGGACCCAACACTAGGCGGCGATCTATGCACAGATATGAATGTCAGCAGCCCTACATGCCAAGAACAGATGCATACTGGTAAGTAGCATATTCAATATATATATTCATTTTTATTTGTATTTGGTATTTTTTTTATACATGATTGCACATCAGCCAACACATTGCAGGCTAATGCAACATACTACTCTGGACCCCTGAATAATCAAATGATACAAAACAATTATCAGATCTCAAACTCACTCAGTCGCAACCGCACACATTCATACATCACCCAAAACCAACATTCATATTTGGGTCTTGGGGAGACTTAGAACTAATTAATCTCCACGACCCTGTCGGATGAACTGGTACAACAGGGACTGACAGTGAGGTCGACGCGCGTTTCGGTGTGGTAGAAACAGATGGAAAACCACCTTCTTCAGGACCTTGCCAAATAGAATGGTTTATCGCAACCAACCAGGGGGTACCTAGAGAATACAGACAATAAATTGTATTTACATTAGCCCATATGCTATGGGTTATATAAGAGTATTGATTGGACTAGAGTAGGAAAATCAAATTGATTAGAGTACCCATGTTTGTTGACAAACTACCACCAGGAGAGGCTCGTGCCATGAGAAAACCTTGTGCATGAGATACCTTGTGGCTTCCCATACTCACATTGGGAAACGTAAGGTAGAAATAGAAAAAGTGATAAAGAGTTTTACAAGCAAGTCTGACATTACTCTAATAAAGTTATTATCAATAAAGAATCAAAAATGTGCAAGAAAAGAAAGGACTCATGCTATAAGACTATAGTGTACTGATTATATACAAGATGATCTCCTTATAAACCATCCCCTAATATGTTTAGAGCACTAATACTCACAGAGGGTGCAAATATGCACCAAAAATCCAATATATACACTGAAAAAGTCGTCATTGACTAAGTCGGTCACTGCGCATTGGTGTTTCAATAAACTGGAGTACTAACAAAAATGAACAGATTTTGAAGATGTTTTAATAATTTAGAGGTCTTTAAGTGTGAGAGGGTAGGGAGTATAGTAACAAAGCCATGGGCCTTACCTAATATGCTCTTATTTATATCAGTGGTTGCATGGCTCATCCATTGCAACCCTATCGAGTTAAACGCTGTGCTCTCTATATACTACGGGCATATTTAAGGGTTGATACCCACACAAACACAATCAGGTTGTAGTTTATAACTATTACCATGCTCGTGAGTCACAGGCCGCTCTCTATACACAACTCGACTGTTAAAAACGGAGAGCTATGTAATCATTTTGCTCAGTGTGTTGGGGTAACTCCACCACAAAGTTTTCTTCACAACTAAATTTCTTTACTATAGGGACATCCCCTTTGGGACCTAAAGAATTAAGAATCGCTCACCCCACGGCATAGCTACATATTCTTGAAACATATATATTGTCTTGGAATCATCAACGGAGCCGACATCGCATGCCTGGATTAGGTGTGTATGCTCCCCTATAGAAGCGATTGGGCACATATTGGAATTCCGATTGGGCTAAACATGGCACCACAGGAATTTATAAATAGTTAGGCATTAATAGATATTAATTCCATTATAGGAAATCCTTTGTGACAATTATATCCATGTGTCAGGAGTATCTACTATGACCACACAGAGCTGATATAAATAAGAACATATTAGGTAATGCCCATGGCTTTGTTACTATACTCCCTACCCTCTCACACTTCGAGACCTCTAAATTATTAAAACATCTTCAAAATCTGTTCATTTTTGTATCACTCCAGTATATTGAAGCACCAATGTGCAGTGACCGACTTCGTCAATGCCATCTTTTTCAGTGTATATATTGAATTTTTGGTGCATATTTGCACCCTCTTTGAGTATTAGTGCTCTACACATATTAGGGGATGGTATATAAGGAGATCATATTGTGTATAATCAGTACACTATAGTCTTATAGCATGAGTCCTTTCTTTTCTTTTTTTGCACATTTTTGATTCTTTATTGTTAATATCTTTATTAGAGTAATGTCAGACTTGCTTGTAAAACTCTTTACCACTTTTTCTATTTCTACCTAACGTTTCCCAATGTGAGTATGGGAAGCCACAGGTATCTCATGCACAGGGTTTTCTCATGGCACGAGCCTCTCTTAGTGGTGGTTTTATGGCAAACATGGGTAAACTAATCAATTTGATTTTCCTACTCTAGTCCAATCAATACTGGTATATAATCCATAGCGTATGAGCTAATGTAAATACAATGTATTGTCTGTATTCTCTAGGTACCCCCTGGTTGGTTGCGATAAACCATTCTATTTGGCAAAGTCCTGAAGAAGGTAGTTTTCCATCTGTTTCTACCTCACCGAAACGCACGTCGACCTCACTGTCAGACCCTGTTCTACCAGTTCATCCGACAGGGTCGTGGAGATTAATTAGTTCTAAGTCTTCCCGTGACCCAGATATGAATGTTGGTTTTAGGTGATGTATGAATGTGTGCAGTTGCGATTGAGTGAGTTTGAGATTTGATAATTGTTTTGTTTCATTTGATTATTCAGGGGTCCATAGTAGTATGTTGCATTAGCCTGCAATGTGTTGGCTGATGTGCAATCATGTATAAAGAAAAATACCAAATACAAATAGAAATGAATATATATATTGTTTTACAAAAAAAATGGTGAAAAACAAATGTATTTTGATATAACTGTTTTGAATAATAAAACTATGATAAACAAAATATATTGTTGAAGTATTGAATTGCTTAGACATTGTGTACAATAATGTTTAACCCACACTAGATTTTTTCTATATAGTAAAAGAAATCGAGGTCGTGAGGGAGCTTGTTTTGTACATTTATTCTCTTTGTAAACTTTAATACATCTCACCAGTCACCACACATAATTTAGGATGGTCATCAAATGCTGGGTAATAGATTAATCGTGAGGTTCATTTTCTATGTCTAGACACACCTGTAATGTTCAGTGCTTTACTCCTTCTGCATGAGATGAGGCACAATAGCATAGCAAACTTACCGTAGCATTGTTTCCGAGAGAGGTATTTATTACTCTTCCAAGACAGGATAAGGATGACATTCACATCCAAGAGAACTGAGTACCTTGGTTCTAGAGGAAGGGAGAGATGGATGCTTCTCATCAATTTTGGTACTAATGGATATTCTCCAACCAGATAGCCCTCGATTGGAGGATGGCCTGATGAAATAGCAGAATGAAAGGTGTTTACCAATCTATAAGCCATACCTTGTGAGGCTAGGGAAGACAAGAAGTTTAAAATTGAAACAACTCTAGACCCCAAGGGATCTAGGTCCCTCTGTAGACTCCAACCCAGCCATTTCGCCCACACAGAGCGATATCATTTCATTATACCTTCTGTCCATGCCTTTTATAAGAGGCATTGAGCTTCCTGCGAAAGTCCTGGGAACTTCTGTCATTCCCTGTAATCCTCCATGCCATGAGAGGCAATTGCCCTTGCGAGACCAGCGGATGCTGGTTCCCCTAGGGATCCAGGAGAAGATCTGGGACTAGGGGGAGAAGGATTGGAGAATCTTAAGAAAGTTCCATCAGATCTAGATACCAGACTTGAAACCTCCAATTCGGGGATAATGCCACGAAGTCTGCGACATGTCTCCGTAACTGGGCTGATAACCATGTAATCATTGAGAACGGGGGAAATGCATAACCCCTCTCCTGGCTCCAATCCTGTAAAAAAGTGTCAGTCACCCTCGCCAGTTGTTCCAGCCTCCATCTGAGCAACCTCTCCAGTTGGTGGTCCAGTCTTGATGCAAACATATTCACTGAGAAGGGACCCCATCTTTGAACTTTGAAGATCAGGGTTTGCAGCTTCCAATTACTCGAATCCTGGAGGTGTCTGGCGTTCCAGTCTGCCCCCTGATTGGCCTTGCCTGGAAGGTGTTCTGCAATCAGCGAGATGTTGCGATCCAGGCCAAAGTGCCAGAAGCTCTTGGCCAGATCTGCCTGTGCTTTCGAGTGCGTCCCACTGAGATGATTCATATACTGTACTGTGAAAACGGTTATCTTCAGTAACAAGCGGAACTGAGTTCTCACTTGGTCCAGCACCGTATGGCGAAGGAAACCACTAGGAGTTCTAGACAACTGATGTGTAATTGTCGTTCTTTAGCAGACCATTTTCCTCCAGTGGACAACTCACTGCAACTAGGTAACTAGCCGTTTTTGCTGGTGCCTGATTCAATAACCATATCTGGATTGTAACCGAAAATTGCTTGTCGGTTCCACGCTTCCATATCTGTAAGCCACCATTTCATCTCTTCTTTTGTTTCTTCCGTCATAAGGAACTTCACTGAGTTTTTCGCACCTCTGTGGAGATGATGAGCCTTCATATTTTGAAGTGCCCGATAATGGAGAGGACCAGGAAAGATGGCCTGAATCAACGAGGAAAGGAGCCTCACCAGAGGAGCTACCTGTCTCCAGGGGGTCTGCCCTTTTGAGAGAGTCTGGTAAATCTCCTGTCTGATTTTTGCCACTTCTGTTTTTGGGAGGCTGAGGGTGGCCAACAGTTGTATGAAGGTGTTCACATATTCTTGTTGAACATTGGTCCAGCATTAGAATATCTTCCAGATAAATTATCAGATGCATTCCTTGAGCTTATAGATGTTCCATGACTGGCATCAACACCTTTGTGAAGAACCAAGGGGTGGAGGAAAGGCCAAATGGCAGAGAGAAAAACTCGTACAGTTGACCTACCTATGTAAATTGGAGAAACCGCTTGTGGGGTGAAAAAATGTGAGATATGCATTTTTCAGATCCAGGCGGCACATTCAGTCAGAGGGACTTAAGATATCTCAGAAGAGATGGATGCCCTTCATCTTGAAGTGGCAGCAGACCAGCCACGTATTGAATTCACTTACATTGATAACTGGGCATTTTCCCCCATCTCTCTTGTCCAAAAGGAAGAAGTTGCTTACGAAACCCTTGGAGTGCACAGTGGTAAAGGTTATAGCCACTTTGTTTAACAGTTCTTCCACCTCCTGGGAAATGAGGAGAAAGCCTCGGTCTGACAATGCGAGAGGACGAGGAAGTTGTTTGTGCACTAGAGTGCCATACACTTTTATGTGGAAGCCTTCTATAGTTCGGAGGACCTATGCATCTGACGTGAGATGACCCCAGTTGTCTGAAAAACTGTGCCAATTGCCCTCCCATTTTTAATTGGGAAGAAGGGAGAACACTTACTGGAGCCATTGCCTTGGAATTTTGCTCGTGATTCTCCTCTGCCGCCTCTATGGTGAGGTCTTCTGGAGAGGTAGAAGCCTCCAAACTTGGATTGGCCTTGCCCCTGACAACTTTGAGGTCCATGGAGATGGTAGTTGAGAGTGTACGGCCAGGTGAGCGCCCTTTACCACGACCGGCCCCTGTGAGAACCCATGGGATAAAGATGTGTTTCACAGAAACTTGAGCTGTCTCCAGAGAAGTGAAAGTAAAGACAAACTTGCCCAGTTCTTTAACAAATGGGTCTCCAAAAAGACCACCCTTGGCAACGGAAGCTGCTTCCGAGGATGCAAGATCAACCAACTGAGGGTCTACCTGTATCAGGAGAGACCTTTTGCGCTCGGTAGACAAGGCACAGTTAGTGTTGTCTTAGAAAATGATCATGTGTTGCGCCTAGCTAGATAAAATGTCTGGGGAGATGAGGGACCTGATTGTTTAGCCTTGTTGAGGTTATTCGTGAGGGGTCCTGTAACGCCCAATAATTTATCTTGGCAGGACCGCCAAGAGTGGTCAATGCCTTTCGTAGGAGCCCTTATGTATTTCCTTATGAAGGGCTATATCTGAGGTAAAGCCATCTTGCCCTCGAGGGAGGGGTGAGGGCATTCCTCCCTGAGGTGAGCTCCAGACTCTTTTTTCAGGGGGTTTTTCAGCCTACCTGCAGCATAGGTTGCAACTTTCTCTGCCGAGGCTCATTTGGAAGAACAGGGATGTATCAAATTGTCTGGGTCAATGTCAGAGGTAGCTGCAGGAAGGGCTTTTGAAAGGGGAGAATCATCAGATTCCAAAGAGGGTTGCCAAGGCCTTGAAGGACCTGGTACGCCATCAGAATCCCCCATGAGATTTGTCCGCCTGGGAGTCATCTGCTTCCATTGAGGGCAAATGTAACTTCGTAGACTGGGGTGCAGCACCCGGGGAGGAGCCCCAAGAGGGCCCATGGACTGACAGGAGATCTGAGTGAAAGAATTGGGACAGAAGCACCCTTTCTGGTTTTTTTATGGGGCCATTTGTCTGTTGCTTGGAGTCCTGCATAGTGGAGAGGTCATCCATCAAGAGAAGTGATGCAGGCTGGCAGTATGCTGGTTTAAGGAGTTTGCGATCTGAGGGATCAATCGCTGAGGCAACTACTTGGTGTATTGACGTGCCCCGTCACAGAACTGCTAATCGGGTGGGAAGAACAGAGGATTTGCCTCTTCATCCATATAGTCTGCCTCTGACTGGTGCATTTTGGTGGGCTGGGGAGACACAGATTCAAATCACTTGACAGCCAGTGGCTGAGATATGGTGCTGTGGAACAGCGCTGTTGGAGCTCTCTTGCTCTGCAAAGGGTACTAGCCCTGGGACAATTGCGCCCTTGGTTATCTATGGTCAGTGCACCTGGGATGTCCCTGCAGTGTGTGGGCAAGCTTTGGACCTTCCTGCGATATATACAGACCCCAAGGGTGGCCACAGAAGGTAATTGGGCTTGAGAGGCCCAAAAATGTAATACAGACCTACACGGGCGTCAACACCGATATTTAGCTGTGATCACCAGCCTTTACAAACCCAGAGAGGGGCGTACTTCTCCAGTTGCTGCGGACAAAGGCTCTCAAGTTAGAGATGCTCCAATTTTTAGGTCTCGCCTAGCGAAAGCAGCGCATGCGCTGCACTCGCCATGGAGAGCACCTTTTGTAATCGATTCAGCCAAAGCTGAATGCACGCGCGTCCAAATGGACAAAGATGGCTGCTCTCGCCATCGGCAAAGCTAAACATGCATGCGTAGGGACAAAAAAATGCACGCGCATGTGGACAGCCCGACGCCATCTTTGTGCACACACGCGCGCATTTTTTTGTCCCTACACGTGCATGGCGGCGTGCTTTCGCTTTCCCAGACAGGCTGAAGGGCCCGGCGGCAGTGCTGAGGAATCCGCCACGGCGAGCGCAGCAAGCTGGCGCGAGGCTTCCCGCTAGCACTGCCTGTTGCAAATCTGTATGGGAGACTGCCTGACATGACTCATTTGGAGACTGTCGCTTTCTGTATTAACTAGGAGCTTTTGTTGGTCTCATCTCTTCCTTTACTTTGCAGAGACAAACACAATAACCACAATGGTTGTTTGAGAATGAAAAAGCTGTGCACCTCATGTTAGTCTTATTTAAAGTGACACTTCGAGAAGCTTCTTTTCTAAATTAATATTCATTATTCAGCCAAGTATGTTTGAACAGCCCTCAGCCCCATGCTCAGTGGTTGGCACCTGTTGCAAGTGCTTTGCATACTTAGGGTTTTTGGCTTCTACCTGCCGCTGAGCCGTTTGCCATTTTGTAAGTGTGCATAAACCTGTGTGATCTTACGCCACATGTTGATTCCAATTGTTTATGGACACATCAGACCGTTCTCAGCAGATGCCGTCTTTTCGCGTTTGACATTAAAGAGTGTACATTTGCAAGCCTAAAATATTCTCTGAAAGCACTTTAAACCCAAGCAATTAGCAGCGAGGTTTATTTACAGAGAGCCTGATTTGTGCTGCAAACATGTTTTCTTTTGTCGAGGCCCGGACCTTTAACCCTTTTTCCTTTTTTCCATCAATTTTGAAATGTGTCTGCAAATAGTTATTTATATGTATGAATTCACTGGCTCATTCTTGTGAGAAATAGGTCATTCTGGAACAGTGAGAAATGTAATTGTTGAATTTCAAGCAGTTTTTTGGCTGCGCCGGAGCTGCAGAAAATGCAGTGGGGTCAAGGTGGCGCTTGCAAGGATTCTGTCACTGCCGTCGCAGTCAGACTTCAGATAGGGTGGCAAATATTCAAATATGCCCTTTGTCCTTCGTCGGCTAGAAGAAAACGCCCCCTTGATTTTATAAAGTAATTTTTTAATCCACCTCGGCCTCTTGATTTGCATCCGTTTCTGCTTCCGTGAGGTCTGAGCAACAATTTTCCGATTTGCGCTCTATTGTGCGGGGATTAAATGGAGGGATAGTCAAAGTCAAGTAGTGAGGGTATGCGGATTGGCACTAAGACAGGTGAATTATTTAGGGTTACCGAAATTGAATAGGCAGTAAGGGATGTGTACAAAGGATGTTCATTCTCTGAGTGTCAAATTAATGATGTTTAAACGAGCCGCATCATTTTAAAGGAATAGAAGTATCATATTGCATAGAACGCAATGGTAAATATTTGTGTACTCTGTTTTAAGGGCGAAAAATGCAGTAGTGTTTTCCTTTTTCGGAACAGGAGGTTGAAGCTGCCATTCAGCGAATAGTCCCGGCCAAGGTAGCAGGACCCGATGGCCTGCCAGGGGATCTTTTCCGAGCCAATCCGGCGAAATGGGCAAAATTTATTGCACTGTTAATAAATGCTATTGACCATGGTTGTCCCATTCCAGATTCCTGGAAGGGAGCAGAAGTCGTACCTATTTTTAAAAAAGGGAGTAGGGATGACCCTGCCAACTATCGCCCGATAAGCCTGATTGACTCAACCCAAAAAATAGTTGGCCGGGTACTGTTAGAGAGGATCCTTGTATGGGCTAATGAAAACAGGATCCTTTCTGACTATCAAGCTGGTTTTAGAGCAGGGACAGGAACTATCGAACAGGCGTTCAGGTTGCTACTTCTATATTGGAAAGTGGTTAAGCTAGGCAAAGGCAGTCTCTACCTTGCATTTATCGATCTAAAGACTGCCTTTGACCTGGTCCCACGTGAGCGCCTGTGGCAAGTTCTGTCAGAGCAGGGGGTGCCCAGATATATCCTCAATATGCTAATCCGCTTGCATGAGGCTAATTATGCCCAAATAAGATGAGGCTCACAAGGGCAAGCAACAGCACGGATACCGGTGAACAGGGGAGTTCGCCAGGGCTGTGTGTTAGCCCCCATCCTATTCTCCTTGTATGTCAATGGGGTGGTTGAGCATTTACAGCAAATACCATCTGATGCCCCAGCCCTGGCAGAGGGGAAAATCCCTACTCTCCTGTTTGCGGATGACACCCTCCTCATCTCAAAAACCCCAAAGGGCCTACAGACTCTTCTTAACAGTTTCAACCAGTTTTGCAACACCAGAGGGCTGATCATAAATACCCAGAAAACTAAGTTCCTAATTTTAAATCCACCTAAAACGTTCAGGAATCCTCCCTTACTTAATAGTGTACCGTTGGAGAGGGTTGCTACATTTGACTATTTGGGAATCCGCATTTCTGATTCTATGCTTTGGAGATCACATCTGCAGAAAATGCTCCTGAACCATAAAAGGGTGGTGGGGGCAATTCTTAAAGAACATCGCTCCTCATCAAGCAAACCAGTTGCCCCCGCACTAACAATATATAAGGCCAGAGCTGTAAGTTCGGCACTTTATGGTGCCGAATTGTGGGGCCTATCTAACACAGACCAAATCTGTAGATCAGAGAACAAATTCCTAAAGGACCTACTGATGCTCCCTTTGAGTACACCTACCAAGCCCCTCTTATATGATGTTGGCTGCCACTCGATCGGAGACATAGCAAGATTACGTCCTCTTTTGCTGTGGGCCCGCTTGTGGCAGACACCTGAATTAGCTAACTATGCTGCAGGCCTTAGGGAGGTAATGGACATGGATGGGTGGCATAAGATCGATTGGCTAAAAGGAGTTAAAAAGCTCCTATATGACCTCGGCCTTAAAGATGCTTGGATCAACAGAACCTCTCCACCAAAGGCTGAAATCAAGAAGGCGTATTGGCGGTGGGTTACTGCGAATGAATTCCTTAACCCCAGAGCTGGAAGGCTAACAGAGGAATGTATGCAGCATAAGCATATAAGTCACTTTGAACCATACCTGGACTCAATACAAAAACCATATGATAGAGCTTTGTATTTCAAGTTCAGGGTGGGCATCCTCCCTTTGCAAGAATTCACCGCTCAGTGGAAGCCACCAAATCAGACACTTCCCTCTTGCCCAAGCTGTGAGGCTCCCAAGGAGACAATTCCACACTTTATGTTTGTCTGCCCAGCTTACAAAGTGCCAAGGGGGCGCTGGCTGAAACCACTTTGCAGGGAACTAGGTACCCGTAGTCACCACAAAGCACTACGCATTCTAAGAACTGATCCTAGGGACTTTTATGCCTGTGCAATAGCTAAATTCCTCAGATGGGCATGGATCATTAGAGCGAGAAATCTGAGTATTAATTTTCAAACAATCTAAGTACTGTTTGTTTTTTAGCCCTGGCACGTCCCTTCCTACAGATACAATGTACATACAATTTTACAAAAAAAATTTTAAAACTTTTTTCTATTAATCCTGTCTTTTAAAATACTTTTTTAAATCATTTGTCTTAATGTATTTTATACCTAAAAATGTACTGAGGAGTATTGTAACTGTTTATCTGAGTTTGTTCAGCTTTTAAGATATCTTTGTATCGAAATAAAGCTTATTGAATGTTGAATGAATGTTATTATTTTTGCACCCACAATAGGGCACATGTTTGACTACGTTTCTTAGCCAAGCAATTTTTTCATGTAGGGGCCTTCACGTAGGAACATCTGCATAGGAGGCTGGTATGGTTTTAAAACAAATTGGCGGTATTTCATTGTAATGTGAATTCTGACTGTGAGATATCCCTTAAAAAAACAAGCATTGAAAATGCAATAGGTCTCGCCTTTGATTAAGTTAAAGCCATTTGCTTTGCTAATGGTATTGTATAGCAAAGCAAATGGCTTTAACTTAATAAAAGGCGAGACCTATTGCATTTTCAATGTTTGTTGTAAATGGAGTCACGCTGTGCTCGAGAGCCTGAGAGAGCCTCTATGGTCAAAATTGAGCTGATAACGCCCTCTAGTGTGCAGAGGTCTATATCACACTTAAAACTGCCTGCAATATATACATATAACTGGCGTCACGTGAGGAACGCTGAGATGCGTTCTTACGGCACCACTATGCTAATAAAACATGATAAATTCCCAAACAAACATGCAGAGTAAAGACACTTATTTTATGGCTGCGTAGCAGTGAAGAAAGAGGAGGCATGAAGATGAAAGAAGAACTAATATTTGCCTGATATTGTGCTGATTGGTTAATGTTATGTTTTTCCTTTCCAGAGGCCTCATGGGAAAGGTAGTTTGATATGATGTTTCAGATGGTTGCTGGTAAAATAAAAGGGAAGAAGGAAAGTATAATCCTTGCCTCCAGTCCTGATATAAAATTAGCCTCTGCTAAACATCACTATGTCCAGAAGGTTAAACCTATGTATGCAGATGCTTTAAGATCTCACAAAGCTCTCATTAAAGAGGCCTGCTCCACTCATTTTGCTGTTTGCATTGACTCAGCTAGACATACTTGAAAGGTGAACTGGTAAAAATTGTTTTAAAGTGTTCACGGCTTCCACATCCTGTAGCAAATCAATTACACCTTTTGCCTGCTTTCCACTTGGCTCTCTGTGCTTTTAAAAAAAAAAAGAATTTGGACAATATACAGTTGGTTTTTTCGAGGCAGCATCTCACCTAACCTCATCAGAATAGTTTTCTCACATTCTCCCCACTCAGTGCCTCATGCACTTCCATATAGCCAAAGGCATGCATTTTGGTTCTTTTGTGGAACCATGTGCAGCTATTATTCTGTCTAACGCACTCGACATGGTCAGCCTGGTATTTACTGAGCTCTGCAATGTTTCTCCTACATCTGGAATATTTCCTGACGACTGGAAAAAGGCTATAATCATTCCAATCCTTAAGAAACCAGATGCTGATCCAACTAGATGAGGCAACTTCTGCCCTATTGCTTTACCTCCTTTCCTGGTCTAAATTCATCGACAACGACATCAACCAGGAATCGTCACATTATTTGGAGGAAAATAAGCTTCTTAGTTGATTCTGTCCAATCTGGGGTTCCTCCTTCTCACAGTCTCTTTGCCATTACTGATGACATCCTTTTTGCTTTAGACAAAGGCATAAAGGCTGTTTTGCATACTACACACCGGAGAGGCTGGCCAGACTAGACCAGTCCAGGTCACACCATTTTCCCAGATGTCAAATAGAACTCATAATTCTTTTTCCATTTGACCTGGATCTCTCCTCTTGTGCAGGAGTTCTAGAAAGATGTGATAGGCATGATTTCTGAAATGTTTGGCATAACTGTTGAATCACTCCCACCGACTGCCCTGCTGGAATACATCAAGATGATATCACCCGAAATCACTGCTCTTGCTTTTTTGCTCATTAAACTGAGAATAGCTATGAATAGATGAAGGAAATACACCAGAAGAAGGAAGGCTTTTTGCAAGGCCTGTTAAAGTGCAATCATAAAAGTGAGTTGTATGCCTGTTTCTAAACCTCTATCTCACAACCCAGAGATATCTAGTTGCAAATTTGTCAAAAACTGTTCAAAGTTTTCTAATCTTCTTACCATTCACTAGAACACCCACTGGTGGTATGATTGCTCCAAAAATGTCTCCACCTAGTTGTCATCACCTATGCTATGTGTATGTCTATGTGATGGTGTCATTGTTAGTGCATCTATATCATATACATGATACATTTTAGGAAATTGCAAACCTAAATAGCAAATACCTTGCCATCAACTGGTAATTGAAAATAAGCATCCAACTCCAGGAATGACTGTTTCATCTCCTTGTAAAATAGACCATGTACCCTTCATAATTTCAAATGTGGGTTCACAACTACTAATTCCTACGTTTCTGTTTGTAGTTGAGGTTCTTCTATAAACACGTATTTTACCCTTTTGTTTCCTATCAAATTTTAATTTGGGATATATCATTTTCTTTTTAAATTCATCTTCTATCTTCCAAACGTTTTTCAAAATGTCTTCCTCTCTATTTTTACTATGTGAAATGTTTGTACTCCTTTCCCCTAATGTCATAATGAATACCTTCTCTAAGGGTCTCATTAAGCAGGTTAAAATGTTTTCGTAAGCCTTTACAATCGCTACAGGCGTGGATGGTATAAAATAATACCAAGCTGTGTCCATTTCTTTTACCTGTGGGTGTAAATTCATGTTCTTCTGTAATAGTACACTTGAAAGAACAAAGTCCTAATTTGAATAAAAATATTCAGTGTTCTCACTTATACACTAAGCTTAGCCATATTCTACATTCAGTTGCGTATGACAAAGATATGTGGTAGTAAGTCCCTTCCTCTGCAGCTGATAAAGGTAAGTGGGCACAGACATAATAGTCCTTTGTGTCTAGTGCCTGTGTATATTCTTGAACTAACCTAGAATAAACATTTGTTGACACATGATTGATGTCTTCAACCTTTCCTCATCTGTTGTGTGTGAGGATGTCTTAGGAGTAAGTGTTGACCTAATCTGATCTTTTTTTGGTGTGAACAAAAACCCTACTAATACTGTTATCATCACTAATACTGTTACTAAAAATGTAATACCCATATTAATCCTGTATCTATTCCTGGCTAGGAAACACATGTTTGTCTGTGGTCCGATCATTAAGCAAAATATTTATAGCAGCAGTAATTCAACAGTTCAGTTCAGTTTTCTTAAAAAGTTTCTTGTGTTATTCTTTTTCTTTAAGCAGTTAGTTCTTTCAGCTTTATTTACAACAATCTTCGTATAGTCATCCTTAACCCTACTCCGTCTTCTTCTAAGTGTGCTATCCCTACTCTACTACAGCAGCCTTGGGCCTAGGAAATCTTCTTAATAACTAAAACTAAAAAAAATAAAAAAAATCATCTTTTGCACTCTTTCATTTAGTAATGTCTCGAACCTTCATTTTTTTCCAGAAATATTTTTTTTAAAGTTTATCAAATTTGTTTTTAGTGTGATGTCATGGGGGCTCAAACATTTCAGACTTCAAGGCACTCGTGCTCTCTTTGATCTCCTTCTTGTCTGTTGATCTTCTTCTTTGTTACTTACACAATTTGACTCTATCTCCTCTGCAACAGACGGTGGTATGCGATTAACTGACACACTTGATTTCAATTTCTTTTGATCATACTTTTGTGTGGAAATATCAACTTCATATTTTCCAGCTAATTCAGTGAATTCATCATGAGTAACTCCTGCATGTCTGGTCATTTTTTTGCAAAAATATTACAGCTCTTTTCCCTGTACTGATTCATATGCTCAAAATCTAAAGATCCTCTGCTTACTTTTTCTAGCTATTCTTTTAACCTTGGGTCATTTAGCGGTCGTTCTTTTTCTGTCTCTTGTGTAGTGGGAACCTGATTTTCTGTCTTTTTATTCTTATTTCTTCAAACGATGAGGGAAAAAAACCCTCCTCAAATTGACTAGTCTCACCCTGTGTGATTGGTGGTGTAATGACAACCCTTCTCCCAATGACTGAACTGTTTGTGGTGGTGTCCAAGCAACAATTTGTGAATTCTGCTCTGTCGGGATAAACCTTGTCACAGTTGCTCCTTGAACAGTTCTTGAAATTACTGCATCTGGAACAATATTAATCGGAGCACCTGTTGTGCAAATCTCTAATGGCTGTGCTGATATAACCCTAGTAACAGGTGCTGGTACAGTTACAACAGCAGTAGTAACACCTGGAGGTATTAACTTAGGAACATTCTCAGTTCATGCAGGCTCAACACTTGAAATAACAGGTTGTACAGTAGGCTGTCATCTGTAATGGTCTTTCAGTCTGGATCATGTTTGGATCAACAGGGGCTCTAGCCACTGTCGCATTGATGTCAAAGGACCCTATCCCAGTGTCTTATTCTTTTTCAGCTTCTCAGGTTTGTCAGTAGTAATTGCTGGGTACAGTCTAGTCCCCTCGACTATGGCTTTCCTCCACATCTGTTGTTCTTCATCCCATCGAGCATCTACATAATTATGAAAAGCTCTTTTAGTTGAATTCTGGTATTTCTCTCTCTCCTTAACATGTGCTGTTTTCTCCCAAATATTTAATGCTTTGTACTCTGGTTTTATGTGGTGGCTTCATCTCATATAGCTTTTCTCTCACTCTTTCAATGATTCTCAGTTCAAATGTACCATATCTAGGAAAATTGAAAGGACCTTTATTTGCAGGGATTTTGCACCATTTACGGAGACACAAACATGTATGAAACCCCATATTCGTTGCCTTATAATATTCTTGTGAAACGTCGGGTGGCACCTCTTCACCTTCCCATACTGGAACTGTTACACCACCTCTCACAAGACTCTTAAATCCTTTAAAATATTTCATGATTTCAGATCATTCAACAAATAGCAAACAAGGTAATTCATCTTCAATTGTTTTGATTCTATTCTGTATACGTCAGATCTGTTTCTCCAATCCTGTTATAGCTTTAATAATTAGAGACTTGTTAACCAACTCAATGCGACATTTGCACAACAGTTGACCTATAACAACGCACCACTCTGTGTCATCATTAACCAATAGCAGTGTGATAATACACCAGTCATAGTGTGGCACACAGTGATTTATGAACTCACTCCTTGCAGTGGTTCACCCTTCCTTATGAGGGTCACCCTCCTTTACGATTTCTCTCGTACACACATTTCTACAAGTCTGAGTGAATGTAAATAAACAATATTTGTCTGCTCCTCTACATAAAAGCAATTAAACAATTGAAATATTAAGGCATTTACACCTTTTGACTTTTCCACACAGAAAGATTTTTCACACTCGCGAATGAAATCTCAACAAGCGGAAATCGCCCTAATCAATGTAGCTTCACCTTTTGCGCAATTAGGTTCTGCCAACACCAATCAATATTAATACATTCACAACAGTTTGTTATAATCCCTATCTTAATTGTGCAGTCAACCGTACTTCACGACCTACACCACCTCTTTCGCAGACAAGAAAACCATGTAGTGTATTCTCCACTTATTTCAATATCCCGGGATCTTAGGCTACTTCGCAGTCCGATAATCTCTTTAACTTCTTCACAATAAGCATATATACATCACCAATTCATTCAACACACATACTTAATACCTCACAAATAAAACGCATCAATAATCAAAATTTGCAACGCATAGCCCTGTTGATACTCACACCTTCAATACAGCAACTGCCTTCGAAACTGCACCTTATCAGTTTTCAAATTCTGGGCTTTGGGCTATGGGACTCAGGTATTACTCTAACTCGGGGTAATTATTTTATATCTCCTCTACTCATGACGTAAACCATCCTCTGCTGCCAAGTTTCCTGGAGCAGGACTCAGTTCTCAATTAAAGTTTCTTGGTTTACCATCATCCGGGCTAATTCCCGCTCTTATTCTCTGGTCTGAGGCAAATGGATCTTTGCCGTTGTTTTAGAGAAGATCTGGAGCTGAACATCACATAAATTATAATCACAATTTCTAATCTAATTTTCAGTCAATAATGAGAGGTATGAGTTAATGGGTTTTATTATCCAAATCTTTTAGTAAGTCATTTTTATGCGGTTACAATGTGTTTGTATTAATCTCAATAATCAAATATCAACAGAAATTGATCATCAATATTAGTCAATCAACTAATCATAATAAACGCATTAAGCGCATTCCACAAAGGAAAGAAAATCTCCATTTTAATAAATCGGGAGAGAATGATGTCAGTCAGAATACATAAAGGATTCTAGTTGGAGTGAGTGAGAGTTTAAGCATAAAGCTTTGGCATATAAAGTAATTCAATTCATCAGAAATCAGTCCTAGCAGAATTTCCCATAAAGAGAGGTTCATGCAATTCAATACACTCTCAAAGCACCATCTAATAAGGGCAAATGGAAGTGTGAAAAGTGTGCTCTGGAAAAAGTGTTAACCTACTCTAGGAACACGCACTATTATAGACAACACATAATGAATCTTTTGCAACATGTTGCTTCTTGCGTCGTCAATCAGCCAATCAGCTTTCAATATTCCCATGAGAACAGGATCACTCCGCTTCTTCTCACAGGAATATAATAGTGCACAGACAGCAATGTTGAGGTTGCAACTAAGTTGTACCATTTCTAAGTTCATGTAGGTCCTTTTCTCACTCAGGTCTACTTTCCCATGTAGTAACTACATTTCTAACCTAATATATCAAGTTTATTCATTTACTAGCAAAGGTCTATGTAGAAGTTGAAGCATCAATATAACGCAAAAACATTTTTCACATCAACCATTTATATTCTTTAAACAATGCTGCATCTTTATAAGTGAACGTCTTCATCACCTCATTAAATGACAAAAACTAATCATTAGTTAACAGTGATGTTTTTGCAAGTAGGACCATTTTGCAGAGTTAAATGAAAACATTTATGCAACTAATATTTATTAAAAAAACGTGTTCATGGAGAGGACAAAAAATAAACATGATATGTTGCTTTAGCCATTTGAGGTCTAGTATGAGTAAATATGGTTGCCTACTACAATTTTTGCATTTGAATGCATTTTACTTTTCATTAAAGCCTACATGTTAATTCTGCACATTTATTATAAATTATATTATTTTCTCAATATTAATTAACCACTTCTACATGTTTAATCCGCAAAAAGATGGCCTGACATGGCACTGTAGATGGTTGCTCAGCAATAAGCCTGTTATGCATGTTGACTGCCTTCTTCTCCTTCAGATTGGTTAATTGATCATTCTTTCTTGGACTTTTTTCATATTTAACCCCTTCTGTGCCACGCCCTTTCCCCCTCCTGTGCCGGGCGTTTCATTAGTGGGTGGGGTTCATGACGAGACTATCTTGTCATGGGCACAGAAGAGGTTAAGCAAAAATCAATAGAGCCACCCTACAAAAACACACCTTTATTCTCACTGAAATGGCCCCTGTGTCCCCCTCTCAGTGAACAAAAGAAGCTTGGATGATGTCATTAGTGATGTAATTTGAGATGTCATGAGTGATGTCATAAATTATGTCGTACAACATGTTATGAGTGATGTAATTTATGAGGTGATAAGCAGGGCATGGTGGGGGCGCAAGTTATAGTTAACTTTCAGTGTTTTTTAGTTTAAAATGGCATTTATAGCTGACATTTTCACCTAACTATGACATCACCATAACCTTTGTTTTTTAAGTGAATTTTGAAGGCCTTTTTTAATGCAGAGTAAAATATTATTGCCAGATCTAACTATAACATCAGTTTAAACTTTGTTTTTTCAGTGAACATATGTTATTATGTTGCTGGTTCATTAATTAGTCGCTAATTTCTTTTTTTATTAATTATGTAAATTTAGTATAGTCATTCAATTTCAAAGATGTGTTCTAATTATAAAAGTTGATTTGTTTTTTGCTATCAAAATCTAAAATTTGTTGTCTGTCTTTCCCGCTAGATTCCACAGTTTATTTATTATTCCTTTATAGTTAGGCAGCTCTTATGAGAAGCTTATCATGCTCGAGCATTTACATGTGTCTGATCTCAAAAGAGTAACCCTGTGGCATTCTGTAAAAAATGCCATAATTCATTTTATTGTGGCTTCATCGCCAACACTGGAGAGTGCTTCAGGCCATGTTTCGACTTTTTGCTGGATTCCAATGGCTCCTCGGTCAGTAAGATGTGTTATCAAACTGTACCTTTTTCATTTAAATAAATACACAATTTTAATGTTGCAGTCAAAGACACGGTATCCAGTTCATAAAAGAACAGAAATTAGTGATGAAGAATTTCTCAAATGGATGACAAGTGTTGGAGGCACACCTGTTGAGATTCTGACAAACAAGGAGCTTGTGAAAATCTTCCTTCCAGTTTTACGAGCAGATCTTAAAGTAGTCGAGAATTTCATGTGAGTACATGTACTGTATTTATAAACTTAGATGTTTAGGAGGATTAGAATCATGACCCATCCCACGTGGACTTTGGCAAACAAGGCCATGTGACGTCCTTCTGGAAGTTCTGCACTAACTTTGCATTGCACAGCTTTTGAATACTATAGGTGATGTTATCTACTTAGCCTGTTCTATCCTTGCAGAAATTTGTGATTCAGTCACAGAGCTTCAATGTACACTTGCACTGAAAATGTTGAATCACTTTCTGAGGGATAACCTTCCTTTTGGCCCGTATGTCCTGGGAGGGAGTTTCCAGTGCCCAATCCTTTCTGGGCACCTACAAACTCACACATGATGCGGCCTGGCACTTGCTTCCAGACCCCTTTATGACTATGCATATGACATTATCAGAAACGTCAAACACTTATCTGATGAACTTGGGAGGGAGAAGCCCAGCCCGAGTAAGGAACCAGGTGATTACTGGATTTTTTTTCTTTGCCTGAGAAAAAATGCAAACAACATCTGGCTCCTTCCTTGGGCACAAACACACGTCAGGGAATCATCAACATGTAAATATTCTAAATAGGCATCAAACAGAAACAATATTGTAGTTTAATACTTTCCCTCCCCTAGCCCACTCACCTCATATAGCTGGTTTACAAATGAAGTCAAAGGGAGTGCATTCCAATACATTAACATCCTAATAACCTATACCATATGTGTTCCAAGAGGTAACACCTCACCGCTAATGCTTATGCAGGATGTCTGAAGGCAAAACCGCTTGCATCAATATCTCTGTGATTAGTAGATGTTGTCTTTGGTAACTGAACTTTTATGATGTGCTGCTATTTTTACACCCTTTGATTCACCTCTTTGTATTACATATTTATATATATATTAGAACATGAAAATACCAAGCAGTGGTTCATCTTTGATTTGCTTCAAGCTCACTCTCAATAGGTTGACAGTGTTGACCTCTTAGCAGAGATATTGTTTTTTAAAGTCATCATCGGGCCAATGACACCACACTTGTCCCTTTCGTAGAGACATGTCTTCAGTGATCAAAGGAAATATTCTAACTGCCTCTTGCCCTTTTCTGGGGCACATACGCACAAATCAGTGCCACAGTAAGGACTCAAACACTGTTTGAATGTGTTCTTTGCCTAAGAATACATTTGATAAGTATATGGCTCCATTCTGGGGCTCAGATGTGTGTGCCCATGGCCAAGAAAGGAGCCTGATGCTGTTTGTATTTTTTGATATGTTTGGATTTGTTCATAGCCAAAGAAAACATCCAAACACTTTCCGATTCCTTTCTGTGACACAAACACACAGGCCCATACCCCAGCATGGAGCCAAATGCTGTTTAAATATTTTTTTTACGCTAAAATAAAATCCAAAAAGCGCTGGGTCCTTGCTAGGGCCCAGAATTGTAGCTGACATGCAAAGCAGATGAAGTTGGTCAAATGCCCACGATACCCAGAGCCAACAATCAAGATGTGGTTTTCAATGATTTTCCTGTTCTCACCATGCATCACTTGATAATGAAAACTCCAATGAATACAAACTGTGGGTGAACAAACTTTGTATTTTTGAAAGGTCCTCAAGAACTTGTGGTTAGGAATGGGGTGTCATTTGAGCCACTCCAAAGTCAAGTTTTCTTATAGTGCTAGGTATTTTTGATGACGTTTGTTGAAAAGGATACCAACTTACAACATAAAGCCAAAACTATGAGAAAATTCAATAGATAATATCAAATGCCATACCATCCTGCATTCCCACACTTCTCCCAATTACAGGTGTACCCCACATGTGTGGGTGGGCTTATCATCTAGAACAGAAAAGGCCCACAAATGTGACAATAGAAAGAACAAGAAAAAAGCATGGAATGAGGTTTATTTTTGGGATGTGGATAGGTTTATTTGATCCCGGTGTCAGCTAGCACCTTCTGTAAACTATCAACCCCACATATTTCTGAAATCTACTCACCCTGGGGTATCCAGGGTGGTGTAATTTGTTTGAATGCCACCAATTTTCTTACCAAGGTTTCCTTGCAAACCTCAAATATTGATTCGCAACATTATTTCTGTGACAGAATGTTGTGAAATTAGAAGGGAACAGGCACCCGTCCCACCACCTAGTGTTCTCAAATTTCTACTGACAAAAACAGTACCTCACATGTGTAGGTGGGCCTGTCATAATGTAGAGGAGCCGGACAAAATTGTGACCGTGTTAAGTCAATGTGCTGTCAATGTGGTCTTCACACAGTCAAAGTTTTGGCCTACATCTGCCCTATACAATACCTTCCACCCATACATGTGGGTACCGTTTTTTAGGAGAAATGTGAAAAGGTTGGGTGGTAATGTTTATGCTGTATGCCGTGCGTTCTGGAGTTTTCTGCCACCAAAAGGTGCAGCTATTGAGATTTTTTTTTACCCATACTTTGACACCTGCATGGCATTTTGGTTAATCAAATGGGCTAAGATTCATACAAAACTCAGCAACCTAGAGTCCCTTGGGTCCATTTTTAGGTCTCGCCTTGCTATCGCGTAAGCGATCGCAAAGCGAGACTATTGTAAGGGGCTCCCAAAAGTGCTCCGAAAAGTGGATTGCATGGCGAGCACGTGCACTTCAAAGGGTCCGCTCCCCCACCTGGAATGCGCTCCCCCTCCAAGCGCGCGCGCCACGCTCCGCCGGGCTTGTCTTGTTCTACTTTGAAGTTCTACAAATTACCTACCTTGCTATCATAGATCACAACCTCTCGTGCCTTATCCCAGTAATACTTCATCTGTTCCAGCCCTGTTCATCCCTCGATCCAGTTCCTTTTTGCCAGAAAGTCTCACTAATGCTGCCATCGAAATGTTAATTAAATTTACCATAAAGGAAACTGAATTAAATGCACGGAATGCTTCTCCTCAGAGCAGCAGGCTTAACCTAATAACCAATTAACCGCTGGATTTAACCACTAACCCTGTGGTTCACAAGTACCATGCTACTTACCATAAAGCGCTTCAAGCCCCTTCAACGGTAGCGAAGCTCTAAACAAATGCATTTACTACAAAATAAGTTACCTTCCCCAGGATCCGAACCCGTGACCCGCAAGACACCCCCAGCTCTGTAGCAGGGGACTTAACTACGAGCCATGGGGTGACAGACAACCTGTGACATGCACCACACGCGCAGACCAGTGCAGCAGGAGGTGCATTAACCACCCGGGTTAACTCACAACCACTACGAGCGGTTTATAAGGTGATCCTGCAGAGGGGAGGGAGAGAGTCTCTCTCTCTCTCCCCCTCTCTCTCTCTCTCTTTTCCCCCTCTGTCTCTCTCGTTCTTTCTGTTTCTTTCTCTTTCTCTCCCTCCCTCCTCTCTCTTCCTTTCTCTCCCCCTCTCTCTCTTTCTCCCCCTCTCTCTCTCTCTCTCTCTTTCTTTGTCTTTTTCTCTCTCTCTCTCTCTCTCTCTCTCTCTCTCTCTCTCTCTCTCTCTCTCTCTCTCTCTCTCTCTCTCTCTCTCTCTCTCTCTCTCTCTCTCTCTCTCTCTCTCTCTCTCTCTCTCTCTCTCTCTCTCTCTCTCTCTCTCTTCTCTTTCTCTCCTCTTTTCCCCCCTCCTTTCCCCCCTCGGACCATTTATCCGCCTGAGGTAGGTAAGATTAGTATGGTTGAGTTCTGTAGTAGTAACTCCTGCTGTTGAAAACGCTGTGAAGCTATTAGAAATAATGCATAGAAAAATGTATGTCCACCAGTGTGTGCAGTGCACCACAACCCTGCCAACACAAAGCCCGGTGACCACTGCTCCCTAAAGCTTTGCACTTCGCAGAAAGGATGCCCTCTTCTGCCCGACCCTTTCTGCTGACCACGTTTCGCCCCCTGAAGCCACAGCTGCACTGAGGGATAGTGAGTGATCTATAATTCATAGCGCCTCCCTGCAGCCTCCGGGTGCATGCACATGAGTGCAGATGTCGGGTTTGCTCTCACGAGGACTTCCGAGGGTGTTCACTCTGCTGCTGAATTGCTCTCCTAGGCACAAGCTAGCGCCCCGAGGCCCTCGGTACGAGTGAAGAGCTACATTCGGGCAAGGCACAAGCCCTAAAATAAGCATTTGCAATGCAATAGGTCTCGCATTTATGCGAGTTTGAGCTATTGACATTGCAAATGACAATCCCTTTTATTTTTGTTTTCATTTTTAAAAACATAACTAAAAGGCATTGTCATTTACAATGCCAATAGCTTAAACTCGTGTAAATGCGAGACCTATTGCATTGCAAATGCTTGTTTAAAAATGTCTCGTGTCTGTAGATTTCTCTGGGTGAAAGTCGACCCTTAGCACAAATAGCAAGCCCTTAAGGAAGCTCCTCCATCAAAAATAATTCCTGTTGCTTAGCATGTGGAACTCTGCACAAATCCATTGAAAGGTCACTCATATCTGGGTCCCCCACTCAGAAAATAACAGGGAAGAAAGATATGGGTCAGCCCGTGAAAGAGATATCTTCCTGCGTGAGGTAGACTGAAGGGAGTTCACATGTTTTTGAAACTAAAAGATAAAAATTGACAAACATCATTTCCAGCACGATCTGTCTTCCGGATGCCGTCGCAGTGCTAGTAGCCAAACACAGGGGGCCTAAACTGATTTATTAATATTTATTAAGCTGGTCAATGTGTAACCCTGTCATAATGGACATTTTGAGATGCAAACTGTTACTGCATGGGTCACATCAGAAAATGAGAAACAGATCGTAAAAACGTGGTGAGGAGGTACATTCACTATTTGTGACCTGTTTGTATGTACATCTGGCCATAGGTCCTTTGTCTTTCCTTTGTCTTTCCTTGGATACATTGTAATTGACTAAGAGTATGATGTACTATTCTCATTCGGAAATAAGGGATATTATGGCATGCAGACTGGCTTGCGAATAGAAGAAATGCTGTTTTCAATATGACCAATGTAGTAAATACACTGCATGAATATTAATGTGCATGTTGTAATTCGTGACAGCCTGTAAATTGCTGCAAATGCAGGGATGGCCGCCCCAGTGTTTATCAAACATGAAATATTTTTTATTAACAGCATCCTATGTCCATTAAAGAAAGAGATGCTGTTTTTCAAAAATATACATGTGTATATATATATATATATATATATATATATATTTCCAATTTGGGAAGAAGGTGGGGGTAAGCGATGGTACTGCCTGTTCCCATGGACACCGCCTGACATTCCCAAAGGAGAAGCCATCCCTAGGTGACCACTTCCTTTTCACAAATCAGTTACATCTTCAACTCGGGATTCAGGAACTGAACGCTGGTTTGTAAAAACAATTCCGCATAATACATCCTTTCCCCAAAATAGTGGAGTATTTCTCTTTCATGCACCCCCCTGACCCCCTTCCTGTGATTATTAACTTGTTAAGGGGTTGCAAAAGCCCTTTAGCGAGTTTGAAAGCTTTTACTGGCTTGTAAAGGGGATTTTGTACATTGTGGTCACAAACAAACGGTGTGTGGCTGCAATCCAGGGCAAAGTGGTTCACTGATTTGCAGAGGTTGGTTAATGGTCACTTCCTTACTTCCGAGTAAAAACAGTGAAAAGGCCACTGCAGTGCACAAGATAAATCTGTGTGACCATTCCCTGCCCCCTACCCAAACAAACACACAGGTAGTGTGTTTGCTGAATTGAAAGTATTGTTGTCACAGGATAAATTATATGTTGGCCCAAACTGCAAAAGCGGATGGACTCACTGACAGCACGTCTATAGTGCGAACTACCTAACTGGGTACCATGATTGGGCCCATTATAGTTGTAGACGTCCAACAACAGAATCACATTTTTTTTCTTATTTACCTCTCCTTTGGGGAGCTTTTTTGGGCTGATACCATGCAAGATGACGTGTCATGTTCAGGTTTCGCCACTACAACACGCATGTGCTGTCAGCGAAAGCTTTTGTGAATAATAAGTTTTAAAACGGGCATATAACCCACCCTATACTTATCGTTACTCACCATTGGTTGGCTCCCACCTCGCTCACATTCTCTTGCTTCTGATTGGGCAGAGCCTCGTGCTGGTCCCACTTTCTCTTTGCTTGTACATGGAGCTTGGAACAAGTACAGTTCCGGTCTCTACAGTTCCGGTCTCTGTAGCAAGTGTCCCTCCACTGAACGCAGCTTGTACAGGTACTTTTTTTTACGGTTCACCTGTAAAGCGCTGTCTGTGGTTGTGAAATCTATTCTATTAAATATATCTTAAAGGGGACTTATTGGTCCTTGTGCTTGTCACTTTACTTTTCCTCGTTTCGATTGGTTGTAAGCGTTCTATTTCCTGTTCTTCCATGTGTTTCTCTTATCAGTTTCCCATCTGCAAAGTACTGTGTTCATCCGTTTTGGTGGAACTTCTTTTAAGCTTCTGAAGCAATGATGGGGAAAACAAAATAAAAGCAAGAGCACCACCCTTGCTTTAAAGTTACAGCACTGCCCGAGTGCCGTGGGCTCTGGGCGCTGTGGCTGGTCTCAGTGGAAACCTCGTGAATCCAGTTCTGCTAGGGCACTCACCAGTCCCCGGGGCAACGCGCACTCACCATTTGCCCCCCAGGGATGAAGCAGACTCTGACTCTAGTGCTTCCTTTCGCTGCGGAGGCCGGCACTTGTTATGAAATTCTAGTCACCCTAATAGTAGGTACAGCCAAGCAATGTATTTAGCACCTGTACAGAAAGTGTTGATAGCCCACGTTCATTGTTAGTATCTGGGCACTGGGCAAGCTCGTCAGACAGGCCGTGTGTAGGCAATAGAGTTTGAGCTTAAACTATCCATTCTAAAAAGAGACGCGTAGTAACATGTTCTGTATTGCAGTACTTCGAGTCCTGTTCCCGGATTTGTGGCACTATATAGTGCCGGAAAGCACACCACTAAATCCAAGCCGTCGCCGGACATCTTTCAGTGTTCATGCACTTGGTAAATGCCGCTGACCGCGGCCCCCGCAGGGGGCCACTCGGCGGTCGGCGCCTTAGTGGCCCCGGGGCCCCGGTCACCCCTCCCCACTCCCTCCTTCGGGGGGGGCGGGGGGCAGGGACTCGTACTGGTGCCCCCCTTCGTGTCAGGGCCGGAAGTGACGCGCAATGCGCGTCACTTCCGGGCCCAGGTGTGAGGGGGAGGCTATTTAGCCTTCCCCCACCCTCACTGGCGACCTCTTTGTCGCCCACCTCGCCTTTCCCTTACCTCGTATCGGTCCGTCGTCCGCGCCGTCTACGTGCTCCTCCGGCTCCCACGGCACCTGAACTTCGTCTTTAGCACGCTTGGTTCTGGTAAGTCTTGCAGCACCCACTCCGCCCCGGCCCTGTCCCTGGGCAGTACCAGGTCGACGGGGCCCTGTGGCGAGGATCGCCACGGGCGGAGGGGAGGCAAGATGGGGGCTTGGGGGTTTTGGGGAGGTGGGGTTTCTTTGGGCCTAAGAGCGCGCGGTTGGTTTTCGCCGTCGGTGGATGCACTCGCGTTCGGCCTGGGAGACCAGGTTTCGAACATCGGCGCAGGCGGGAAAAAACAAATATTAAATTGAATTGGCTGAAGTAGGTCAATAGGGAGTGCGTTGGCCTAACGAACTTAAGTCCCTTGTTCGATCCCCGGTTTCGGACCAACTTGAAAAACAAAATGCATATTTATCAATGTTCATTTTGCATAATGGGTGTGGGGCGAGTAGAATGCTGTGGTCCAGCGCTCCACATGGCGCATTCTTATTAACTGTTTCGGGGGCGAGGTCGCAAGTGTGCGGGCTCAGTTGCCGGGTTTGTCGTAGCGAAAGTGGGCGGTTGCGATGCGTTTGAGGTTATCCGCTCTGCCTCTTTCACAAAAGCACCTTTTGCAGCGTCATATCGGACACAGCGCGTAGACGCACTGCGATCACGGTACAAGGCCACTGTCTGAACATTTGCCCCAAGTGCCCTGGAATCAATTAATTGTGAATAACGTCGGGGAGTATTGTCGGCCTTGGTTTTCAATCGCAATGTACACGCGGTGCCTATGTAAAGCGCTCCAATGCCTCAATGTGGGGGGGGGGGAGCATGGTGCTCAAGATGTGGGACATTCAAGAGGGTAAGTGGCTACTGAGCTCCCCGTGCCGGGCGTAATACTAATACGGGCTCATGTAAACGCGCCCGAGGTCGGTTGCTTAATCTTTCTGTGCCCTGAAAGGGGTTTTAGAACTAACTTTCAGCCGTGCAAACACTTTCCTGCGACATAAAACAACATGTCACAGGATGCAAGGTGTTAGCGGCTTAAAAAGAATGACGCGCATAGTGCATAGCGACGGCAACCGGCAGCTATGCCGCTGACCGCGGCCCCCGTAGGGGCCCACTCGGCGGGGTGAATCATGTGACGGGGTGAATCGTGTAGTTGGCCTACGGGCTCAGGCGGTCATTATAGAATGGGGGGACCCGGTTGCAAGCCTCGGCAATGGCGCTGTACAACCCAGTGATCCTGGGCAAATCACTTAATCTCCCTGTGCCGGATATAAAAGGAATGGTGTCCGCAACTGTGCTCCGCCTCGCTATGATACCCGATGTTCCTCCAAGCGCCTGAGCATATAGGTACAATCGGGGCTCATGCACAGTGCCCTAATACCTTCGGGTGAGTTCGTGCGGTGTTTCGGGCAAAGCACTTTGCTTCCCCGCGCCCGGAATGAAGGTTTTAACGGTAACGGGCTGCGGGCCGAGGCCGGAACATATACGTAGATACTGTGCCCAGGCCCGGGCCAACGTACTTTTCGGGCGAGATCGCGCTGGGATCCTGGGGTTGAAGGGTTGCATCTTACTGCGGCTTGAGGTGCGTTAAAACAGGGACACGCGTAGCGGGCGATTAGTTTCGGGTCGCACCACGCAGCGACGCCGAGAAGCACTCACGCCCCGTGCCTGGACAGTTACGTCAAGACGGTGCAATGTAGTCGAAGAGCGCGGTGTCTAAGGGCATACAAGTTAACCCCAAGTTCGCGCTGTGTCCCTGCGCACGTCACAAATCTGCAATGAAGGGATAAGGCACCCGACGTGCGTGTAAAGCGCCGCCATAAATTAATAAAAACATAGCAACGCTTAGAGCAGCGCTCGCGGCAAGCGCACCCATTACTTTTGGGTTAGCCCAACGCTACTTAGGGAGGCGCCTCTACGGCGGGGGCAGCATGGTAGATGTGTAAATTTAGACGGTGATTATGACATTCGAGCACCTGTGTGGCCCTGTGATCAAAGGCATATCATTTGGTTTGAATTACGCGCCTAGTGCCTGGTTGTGTAATGTAATTAGGGCACTCAGGTAAAGCGCTCAAATACCTTCGGGGCGATGGCGCGCTGCATAAATATGCAACAGGTTGCTCCTGACACTCGCTCACGCAAGATGGTACTTGGGAGCGAAGCACGGATTGCGGACTGGTGGCAGCGCGGCCGCCCAGGGGGCGCGAACGCAGGTGGGAGCTTCGTGGCTGCGTCCACATCCTGTGATCAGGGGCAAATCACTTATTTTCCCCTGGTAAGGTGTCCCATACACTCGGGCGACCTCGCGTGATGATTACCAAAGCAAATAATTACTAGTTGAGCATAGTGGCGCGTCTAGCACCTGTTACCCCGTCCCTGAATGATTAATGTACAGACGGTGACAATGCAGGCAATTGTGTGACACGGTGGGGAGCTCCAGCTCCATCTGCATTCGTGGTGCGCCCCATCCTCGGTGATTTCGGCCAGTATGACACCCCCTGCTCCGGAATGGGCGGTGCTAGTGCCCGGCGCTTTAGGGTTTTTCGCGCACAGTACAGGTTTGAAGGAATTTCGGTATTCCACGCGGCTGGGGCGAGCGGGGGCAAGGGGTAGGCGTTGTAACCTGTGAGTTGGCTGTTGGTTTAGGGTAACCAGTTCCGGCCCGCGGGGTTGCGTCCGCATTCGGCCATTACTATACCCCCCGCACCTCACTGGATAATCGGGTGCGGTGCTCGTTTTATCTGGTACACTCGATCACGTAATATTGTATTTTGAATTAAGCGCCCAGTGCCTGGATGTGTAACGTAAATAGGGCACTCATGTAAAGCGCTCCAATACCTTCAGGTCGATCTCGCGCTATATAAATATGCAACATGTAATTGCGGGCTGCCTATATAGGCAGATCCATGATACCAGTGCATGCATTGCTCGCAAGATTTTGCTCCATATACTCGAGCACGTAGGAGACTAGCGTGGGTTCACGGCCCCAAAACACCAGCACTGCACGGCTGGGAGCTGCCTGGGTCCCCGCTGATCGCGGGAGGTGCAACACATGTGGCGCTCCCTGGTTAAGGTTATCGCCCCCCCTCCCGTCGGCTACGCTGCCGTTGAGGGTGGGGGGGCATGCAGTGGGCTGCGTGCGGCAGGCATAATGGACCTGGCACGGGGATCGTTTAGTATGATACGAATCTTGTAAGCTCCCCGTGCTTGAATGTGTAATGTAAATAGGGTGCTCAGGTAAGGCGCTCCAACACCTTCAGCTTGCGCTATATAATTATGCAACATGTATTGCTGGCTTCCTATAAGGCAGATAAATAATACAAGTGCATGCAATTTTCACATACGCGATTACTGGCATTAATAAACCCCCCCGCACCTCAATGGAGAATCTGGTGCGGGACTCGCGCGGTTCGGTCGGGGAGCGGGTAATATGGTATGAATGTCGTAAACACCCCCTGCCTGAAGAGGTAATATAAATACGGTGCTCATGTTAAAGTGCTCCAATGCCTTCCGGTCAAGTTCGCGCGATATAACTATTCATCATGTAATTGCAGGCTTCCTATAAGGCGGACACATGATACCAAGACATGCACTGTCCACATCACGCGATTACGGGTATTACTAATCCCCCCCGCTCCTCAAGGGTTAATCTGGTGCGGTGCTCGTGTGGCCGGGCACGGCGATCGTGTTATATGGTACGAATCCCCTATTCTCCCCGTGCCGGCTTGTGTAAGTACGGTGCTCATATACAGCGCTTCAATACCTTTGGCGTCGAGTTTGCGCGACACAAATATGCAACATGTATGTGCTGGCTTCCTATAAGGCAGATACTTGATACAAGTGCAGGCATTGTTCACAAAATTTGCACCAATACCTTCCGGTCGAGCGCGCGCTAGATAAATAGGCAACATGTGGTGGCTGGCTTCCTATGATGCAGACACATGATACAGGTACATGTATTACTCACAAGAAGTTGCTCGTGCCCACATTCGCGCGCATTAGGCGATCCCGGGCATTACGACTCCTCCTGCACCTGAACGGGTTATTTGGTCGGTGCTTGTGTCCGGCGCTCTAATTATTTGGTGCGCAGTACGGTTTGAGCTAATCACTAATCGACCGTGCCCGAATAAGGTATGTAAATACGGGGCTCATGTTCTGCACTCCCAACACCTTCGGGCGGGTCACGCGGTGACTCTGGCCAGATAATTATTATCCACGTGCCTGATGATGTATGTATATACGGTGCTCATGAACGGCGCGCCATTACCTTCGGGTCGAGTTCGCGCGACATATAAGTGCTAATTACAGTAAGGGTCGCGCAGTCCGATCCTGACCACACGTGATCACGTGTCGCTCGTCTCCAACCTTTTGCTGAAAGGGGGCTTGGGTCGCTTGTCATTGTTGTTGTCTCGTTACCCACCCCCATTGCTTACGGCCTCGCCCTCCCAGGTGCATCAGTCCTTGGGCAGGGCGGACCAGTGTGGGGATAGTCCTAACGTAGAACTGTCATTGCCATGTTAGTAACAGTTAAACACGGGTCGCTGCCGACAGTCTAAAAGAGGTATGCTTAAGCCCGCAACTTGGCCCCGCCAACATGCTTATGTGGGCCGCCTTCAACGGTCACTGATATGGGGTACTCACACATATCTAACTGTAACCTAGACACCCGGGTGGGTGCCTAGTCGGGCAGGGCAACGCAACCGAGATAGAATGGTAGTTATTATCTAATGCTAAAGGAAGTCTGGATTGAGCCACTAGATGCGTTAGATATGGGTGCAGCTCAGCGCCCCAATCGCATTGAATTCGGGGACGCACTGACATAGCGGCAAAAGAATAAGTGGTCACCACATAGCGCATCACTAGGGCCTAAATCACGGCACAAGGTTACCGGCGTGATTGTCCAAGTGGTTGCGGGTGCGCCGCTCGCGAGCGGATTGCAACCCGTGGTTTACCTCTGTCTCAAATCGACCGATAGTTCATGGTTAAGCCGATTGGCCTGCAGAACACTGAGCTGGGCACCATAACCAAGAGTTAGGCCTGCAGGAGGAGTAGCTGAAGGAACCATATAGGAATAGGTCCAGATGTACTTTGGGGGGCATTCCCCTGCAACCAAAGACAGATTTCGGGTTGCTTCAATGAAGACCTTCCACCCGGCTGGTGGGTGGTATGGTTGTTATATAGCAAGTGTGCGGTCGTTCAAAGTTTGGTAAAGACCACGTAGAGCCCCAGGGCATCAGGGCATTATTGACCGTGCAGCATTCGCTACGTTCAGAATAGGGCCGGTATTTGCACCAAAGTTTCCGGTTGGTTCCCACAGACTTGTCTGCTCCCAAGGTTATCCTCTAGGGGTAGAACTTGAGACTAAGGGGGCATTGCCTGCTTCGGCGGCACAAATAAGCGATAGCTACGCCGGGATGGAGTTACCATGCAGGTCCTGCCACCACTGGGTTCCCCCCCAGGTGATGGGATCAAGTTAGGTGGGACTGCGAAGTCTACGGTTCTTGGGAAACTTCCTGCAGTAGGGCATTTAGCAACAGATAAGGTACCAGCGTGTGAGTATCAGATATCTGCTTTCCAGCAGCACCGTGCCCTGGGAGCACACGCGTTGCCCTAACTCTGTGGCCCTCCCACAAGGGAGCCGGGTAGCAAAACAAGTGAATAGGCTCCTTAGGCGGGCCTCTGGCCTTCAGCTGGGTGTAATCACCATCAATTGGAGAGAGGCCCAGGTAAAAATGGGCTTTCCGTAATGCTTGGAGGACCATTGCGGTTGGTGGCACTCCCCACCGGAATCACTGGTCGCGTACGGCAGCTGCAGGAGACTGGGATCCTGGTTTACGGACACTTTTACCGCGCTATGGGTGCTGCTGTCCCAATATCTGGGGTGTCAGCGGGGCAAACACAAGGGGACATTATGACAGCGCGCAACGCTTAAGCCAAACAGATTCCCGAAGCTGGTATGCCTAAGGGATCATCACTGAGGGATCCGTAGGGGCATAATTCCTATAAGGTATAAGGGATGGTGGGCAGGGGCAAGAGTCGCCCCTTGCCCATGGTCACGCGCTGGCAGTGAGGTGCACTCCCGTGCCCCAGGTTAACTATCTGAGGGGACTGTACAAATGTTAAGTAACCCTTCTCGTCATAATAGTCAAAGCGGGCAGGCCCAGGATTGTGAATAGGTGTAACCTTCCCGCTGGGGGGCGAATAGTTATCGCACATCTTCACAGGCCCCTCTATTTCAACAGACCCTATCCGATTGGGATAGCGTCTAGGGATTGGGGACATAGATGGGGCCATCTACAACTCCAGGAGCTATAGCTCACTGGTATGTCTTTGGCCTGTGGTTATAAGGGATCTCACAGGGTTTGAGTCCCGCGAGCACTGTCAAACTGTCATGAGGTGGCAGAATGTTAAACTCTTCTGTCTGCAGGGATGGTTCCCTTCCAGCTAGTTGCAGGAAGCCCTAGATAGGAGAGGTGCAGGTAAGACTATAGCGGGTTGGTGGGGGGCCCTGGCTGCGACGGTTAGCCGCCTCCAGGGCTGTGGCGGAGTTACAGGGCGATCTGGAAGCAGGCCGGTACAAAGGGTACCTCTGCGCGGCACCACGTGGTGCCTGAGCCAAAACGAGGAGCCTCCAGAGAGGTCCCGGAAGCCGGTCGGCGCCCCGCTAGGCCTGCGGGCGGTTGTGGGCCTGACCAACCGGGGGCTTGCTATGCGACGCTCCGCCCCGAGAGGGGGGGTGTGAGTAGAATTTCAACGGCACGTGATCGTAAAAAAGAATCACTTGGGGGGCAGCACTTGCGGGTCGTTCCCGTGCTGCCCGGCTCATCAGGCGGGCAGGTGAAGTAGATGGCCGCCTGCCCTTGGATCGCCCGTAAGATAACCCACCTATTACATATCCTGGAATTATGTAATAAAACCTGCAGCATTTGTTACCCACTTACAACTGTTTCTTGTGTTTTCTTTGGGTAACCTAATTTGGGGGAGGGGGGAAAGCGGGGTGCCCCTGGGGGTACTATGCCGCTGACCGCGGCCCCCGCAGGGGGCCACTCGGCGGTCGGCGCCTTAGTGGCCCCGGGGCCCCGGTCACCCCTCCCCACTCCCTCCTTCGGGGGGGGGCGGGGGGCAGGGACTCGTACTGGTGCCCCCCTTCGTGTCAGGGCCGGAAGTGACGCGCAATGCGCGTCACTTCCGGGCCCAGGTGTGAGGGGGAGGCTATTTAGCCTTCCCCCACCCTCACTGGCGACCTCTTTGTCGCCCACCTCGCCTTTTTCCCTCCCTACCGCTTACCCGGCGTAGGCGTCGTGGGGTGGGGTTTTTGCTGAGCGTTGTAATGTTTTCCTTTTCGTTGCAGGCGGAGTTACAGGGCGATCTGGAAGCAGGCCGGTACAAAGGGTACCTCTGCGCGGCACCACGTGGTGCCTGAGCCAAAACGAGGAGCCTCCAGAGAGGTCCCGGAAGCCGGTCGGCGCCCCGCTAGGCCTGCGGGCGGTTGTGGGCCTGAACAACCGGGGGCTTGCTATGCGACGCTCCGCCCCGAGAGGGGGGGGTGTGAGTAGAATTTCAACGGCACGTGATCGTAAAAAAGAATCACTTGGGGGGCAGCACTTGCGGGTCGTTCCCGTGCTGCCCGGCTCATCAGGCGGGCAGGTGAAGTAGATGGCCGCCTGCCCTTGGATCGCCCGTAAGATAACCCACCTATTACATATCCTGGAATTATGTAATAAAACCTGCAGCATTTGTTACCCACTTACAACTGTTTCTTGTGTTTTCTTTGGGTAACCTAATTTGGGGGAGGGGGGAAAGCGGGGTGCCCCTGGGGGTACTATGTGCTGTAACAGAAAGCGAGAGGCGCGTGTGCAGCTGTTTGCAGACAATACATAAAATGGTGGCCAATTCTGTTGCGGTTATTGTTGGCTGTAAAGAAATTGGGTTAAGTTTTTAAAAAAGTTACGGCTTGTTGTGATTTGTTGCCATAGCGATGACTTGGGATGCTGAGGGAGAGTTTGCAAATATTCAGTGCAATCCCTGGCCGGTAACATTTTCATTGCTATCTTCCCTCAGCTTTTTTTTCATGGCAGGCTGCGACATTAATCAACCGTGCGAGTGACTTGAGAATACTGACGTACTTGGTGAAGTATTTGGGCAAAGTTTGTATGTTTTTAATAAAAAAGTGTTTCTCATCGGGGTTTGTGTGTTGATGGAGGAGGCCTGGACCTGTGCGCGCCCTGCCGACGCTGACCCCAGTTCTGTGCTTTGGAGCAGGCTGTGCCGTCAGAGCTTGGGCGCACATCGGTTACTGTGCAAAGCTGAGCGCGTTTGTATATACACACAACGGATTTCAGCACTTTACACGCAGTGTGTTGCCCGTATGATCAGGCCAATATTTTCCTTGCAGCTCATCTTGCGCACAGACTGGTGTCACTGCAATGTCTTAAAACGCAGACGTTTTGGAATATTTTAAATCCTTTTACCTTATTTGCAGCCATGTTTTATGTGGTCCCCGAGCTAAATTCGTAATCTGGGCTCTTGCATTTCCTGAGTAAGCAGAAAGGACTCATCTGTGCCTAAGGAATCAGCCTCACTGCCTGCTAGACCCGCCAGCCTTAGGGGTTCTTCACCCAAACCATGTGCCAGAAGCGTCGCCATGAATCAAACCCACTCCACTTTATACACCATTCTCCCTACCTAGTGCCAGCGCTACCTAATAACAAGGACATCCTCCTTCCTACCACTTGCTTTTCCCTCCAGACAGGAGTACATTCAACCCTATGAGACACCCCTTGTTTTCATGGGTGGCTTCCCCATCCTGCCACGTTACCAGCATGGTCTCTGAGTGACAGTATCTTTCCTTACATTTGTCCTATGCTGCAACACTTTTTTGCCTCACATCACTCCATGCAGGTGCTGCTTCCACCTCCTCCACGGGATTTGATCAGCCGATTACATCCTGTCTGTCTCCGACTCCCACACTTCTGATTTTATTATGTTGTTTACTGTTGTCATATATCACATTTACGACAAGAAAAGGCTACAGTGCATTCCTACCCGGCTGTTATGCTACAGAACTCATTCATGTCTTGTTATCAATGCCATCCTCAAGAAGCTGCCACCTGTAGCAAGAAGCATTCATGATACTGAATCTATTACATGCAATACACACTTTTACTACATGGAGTAATTCACAAGCAAATCTATTACTCCCTTAGCCGAAACCTAATGCATTTAATGTTGCTTGTTAGGTCTCGCCTACGCAGCGCGCATGCGCTGCATTGGAGGAGACCTTTAGTAATCGATTCAGTTTTTGGCCAAAAAACGTGCACGCGTTGCATTGCTTGCAATGGCAACGCTTGCACGTTTGGCGATTCCCTTGCGGGAGCGAGCTTTGAAACCAGATGGTTCCTGCTCGCTCCTGCAAAGGAAACAGGCGCAGTCCCCCTCCTCTCACCCCTCCCCCTGCTGCCAGCGCGAGGCACATGCTTGTTTCTTTAGCCAAATTTTCTGAACTTTTTGACAAACAGAGTTTTTTTTTGCATCACCTACATAGACCGTATGCACAATCGTCTGCACAACATATTGTATAACCACCTCAGGGCAGGCCGTATTATTGCTTAAGAGATTTTCACAACTTTATATAAATGACTGCATGACACATTGCATTGCAGAATGCTTATAACAGCGCGATGAACATGACACACAAACTCCGTGCATGTGTACGTCAAACTCTGTAAGAATCCCACGGAGCAGCACCTTACATGTCGACAAAGCGCTTCAGAGCCTTGTTAGAAGTAGTAAGTGCAAGCGAAATGCTTCCGCAATAGAATGCATGTGGTGACCGACAGCATGTGTAGCAGACCGAAACCAATCACAGGAGCTAGGGACGGGTGGCTGCAGTGACGGCTACGACATGCTAGCAGCTCTGCTAGGACAGATGCAACAATTTAATATGAGGAACTCCCGCTCTATAAAACAAGGGAATACCCAAGAAATGAGCGCCCTAATCCCAAAGGCGCAGGCGCCACGTATTTACAAAGTCAACAAATTTGGATTTTGTACAGTGAAAAGTTGTCTCGGGCTTTGCAACGTGCACACAGATGAGATGCCTTGATTCGTTAAAGATCAGTGCAAACTCCCAGAGTACACACAGCTTAGGGGGCGGTAGTAACTTCCCAGACAGAGTGTAGTGCAAGCTTACATCGCACAGATGAACACAGCACGAGCAGCAGTATGCAAAGGTTCCCCAATCACAAAACAAATAAAGCTTAGAGACAGCAGGAGTGCAGGCTAGCCTCACACACATCGTGCAGCACAGGCAGCTGTGCAAGCTCTCCTCACACATACAGTCCAGTGAAACTTCTGCATCACGCAGACTGCAGCACAAAGCATGGACATGAACTCCAGTTGCATTCACATTTGTCAGAACTGCAGCCTAGAGAAAAACCTGGAAATATATCTTATTTCCAGGTGAAGGTCCGATTACTGCTATTGTCAAAGATGGATAACATTTGCAAACAGAACGTGCCGAGTAAATAACCCGGGCAATCGTGTGATGGCCACTGAATCATAGGCAAACATGGGGATTTTGATCTTTGTCATGCAATGGAGCATGAGGTAAGTCAGAATTTAAGATATTTCGATTTGTTTCATGACTCACACAACTAAAGAATGCGGTAGTTGAGTGCAACAACTTCTTTCGTTCTTCTCACAGATGTCAAGACAGGAAGCAAGACAAGTGAAACTTTTCCAGAAGAACTAACAGGAACGGGGGCGCAGAAACAGTGGATCCGAGTGAGGTTTACGCGGCCAGCAATGGTTAAATCCTAAACTCTTTTGGAATTGTTTTCCAGACCTTCAAAAGCCATAGCAACTTCCAACAAGCATTGGCATAGCCAATAGGTCTCGCCTTTGGGACCTTATAAGTGTTTAGTTATCCAGCACAATATCCTTGGTGCAACAGCATTAACTGTTATATGGCTAAACACTTATAAGGTCCCAAAGGCGAGTCCTATTGGCTATGCCAATGCTTGTTTTTCTTTCTAATCAGACAGTCCTTGAGAGGGCATGTCTTTTCAGGCTCTGTCTCCCCCTCTTAAACCCTCCCACCCTCTCTCCCATCTTTATGTTGATGCGGAGCAGTCCTTGAAGGAAGTACGGTGCGGCTGAATGATTTGTGCTGCCGATGTTTATCACTGCATTTTTGTATATTTTTAAATACGCTGGGACTAAGTTTTACATTTTGGTGAATCAATGTCATTGAAAAATGTCCTTCACCGGTGAAGGTGTTATGTGATTTTTATTTTGGCAACATCATTTGATCAAGCGGAATTTAATGGGTAAATGCTTCTCTGTGGCGTTAAGAGAAACTTTCAGTTCAATTGCAAGGAACACTGACTGTTTGCGTGGCATGCACCACAAATTGAATTGTCATTTGGCGCTCAAAAAAGTTACTTTCTGATTTACAAGTTCCTATAATCAACCGTGGATGGATTAGACTCTGGGACTACATAGTACACTCTGATTTTAACACTAGACATCTAACCACATTGAGCGTGCACAGTTATCCTAAATTATGACAAATTACTCTAAGAAGTTTCTTTCCGAGATTGGGTTCTGTTCACCCCCTATCTCTCCTTTTAGCTGTATGGTGGTGTCCAGATTTTGTAATCGTCCCTTCTGAGGTGTGTCTGCCGTGATTTCAGTCATCAAACGATAAGCAGTCACACTTTGAAAAGTTGCAAACGCGCTTATAGGCTATAAATGCATTTTACTTACTTTTAAGTCAGGCTTTCAGGTGCTTTACGAGGTAAAGCGTAAAATCGGATTGAAGGTACTGGCGGACATTCCTTGATATGGTGTAATTACAGAAGCTAGGATACCAGAGGAGAATTTGATGATATGAGGTAACCAATGCTGAGTCATAAGGGACCACTTTTGAATCCGAGCTGCTGGATGCGGGAGATGAACAATGGCGCGGTGTTATTGCTGTTTTGCGAAAGCCCGGCTCAGGTGATGGGTTATTTTCTGAAAGGGATCATGTCAAGCCAGAAGATGGGTGTGGGAGGAGGGTGGCTGTCTTCCTGGTGCAATGTGGAATGCTTGCTTTGTGGATGCTCCACCATCTGTCTGCCCATTGCCAAGTACCTTTTCCAAAGAGAGTGTTCGCTAAGATGCTCACACCGCCTTGAAACAGCCTTATTCGTGGAGTATTTATCTTTTGTTTCCCAGTACTTGAACAGTAACAGCGAATAACTGTATTGGGAATCTGGTACTTACAGTCTGTGCTCTCTGCGATACCCATGCATAAGGACGAATTGCACAGTAAGATTGTGACTGTATATGGTCGTTGCCCATACTTATGTGTGAAGGGGAAAGGTCACGGTTTTTGATAGGCACAGTGTGGTGATGGGAGTGTACTTAAGTGTGGGGTATCAGATTGGATTGAGAATGGCAATCTGTCACCGACGCCTAAAGTGGTCATGTTAGTGTTTAAATAAATAACATGTTCATTTGTGACCTCCCAATAGTCTGCAGAAAACCTATTGAGAGAAACACAAATGTTTAAAATTCTCCGCATTGTATAAGGTAAACTGCTCTCTCCAAACCCTCTTTTACAGACCAGATTCAAGATCCGGAAGCAGTTACTGAAATGAATCTGCATGCAAAGTGGTCTGGGCACGGGTGGGACTGCTTCGGAACATGCCCCACCATCTTAAAGTCAAAAAACTAAATCCATAACATATAAAAATATAAAGTACCCTGGCTCCAAATTGCGCTAAAGGCACCGAGTAGGTGATCAGTCAAGCTCTCGTGCGTAGGCCGAACTTACTTGAGAATTTCTAGAAACTCCTAGTCGAGAGAATTCAAGCTTTGAAACTAGCCATGGCACTTTTCAGATTTTGAGCGCCAGTACTCGTGTAACTAAAACTAAACCCAACCCTTTGCCCTATATTGAAAGCCTGTGATTCATTGTTTTATTAGCAAATCTCTGCCCCTCCCACCCTTGTCCTGTAGGTGGCACGTCGATGCCCGACTTGAAGTGACCTTTCAGCTCCTGCCTTAACCCGCACCCTTATAGATGAGGAGACTGGCCCTGCTCCACTTAGTTTGCACATATGTGTTTGAGGTTTTGCTTTGTGCTCAAACCCTATAGGCACTAAAGTGATGAGATACAAGGGGGGGGGGGGAGAGATGCATGTTTCCTGGGCAGTGGGGGGGGAATGCTGTGTGAGGCACATGTAACTACTGCTGTGACTGTTTTGCACACACATTTTCAAAGTTGAGTGTTCAGTTTTCAGTTTACCTCTTAATGTAGCAAATTTGCCTGTTTCAACCGGCTGTCTGTATCGATAGACAAGGAATCTGAAGAAGTTGGAATGATTTTTGTCAGGATCACACACCTTGGCAAATTGTGGACTTAGAGCTCTGATTCTGTGTTGAAACAGGGAACATGTTTTGTAAGTGAACCCAGACAGTCCATGAAATATCAGTTTTATGAAGAAATGCAGGTGCTGTTTTACGAGGATGGCATTAGCTTATTTGTCACCAGCTCTAAGATTCTGAATAGATTGAATTGAGTCATCACCTTTTTGGTGAAGCTATGAGGGTACTCGGGTGTAGCCACCCACTGCTGAAGGCATAAGGTCTTGAGTTAAACCAGTACCATCCTTTGTTAACCACTCATTATGCTTCTGGATCCACTTGCCTGTCAGTCAGTGCACTTTGCAGACACTGCTTGTGATTATAAACTCTTGTGTTCCTCGTGTAGGCCAAAACTAATTGGCTCTAGAGACAATTTAGTGATCGAGCAGTGAAAAATTAAATTGTATTTGGTGTATTTCTACAATATAAAACTCATTAACAAATCTTTTTGGTACAGCAAAATTAGCATTCGAGGACTAAAACAATCTAAACTCTTCCTATGCTTACAATTATTAAATGAGACCATCACATCCCATCCAACCTCTGCTTCCTGAGACACAAACTGACTAAATGAACAGGTGCAAATCTGTGGCTTGATATGTCCCCGTTGGGCATTGAGACTACAAACACAACATTGATTTGGTTTAGTCCATCTGAGTTCTTTTTCATGGTTACCTCTTAATTTCTTTATATTGACAATCATTGTACTGCAGAATGAGAATTACAGAATCTCCAATATGCGCTTCTTTGACATGGGTGTCGCCTGAGTAAAGATTATAATGGGGATGACATGAAGGTGCTGTTTTGCTAAAGACATCTTGGGGACATTCAGAAACTTGACCTAGGAATGCATTCTGGCTGTTGCTTACCATTGGCTTTGTGGCTTGTAACTCACATTTTCTGGCTTTCTATTTGCTGGCTCTATTTGCTTTAGCCTGTCCAGCTCGAGTTCATCCCTCCCATTGCCCAAACCTTGTTTACTGTATTCTTCTACGAACTCGCTTTCTGTAAACAGGCCTTTAAATCTTGTTCTTATCTTGTCGCATTTGCTGTGCATTCAAAATGTCAAATGTCAGGTTGTGTCTTCCAGAGAGCATGGGGTTTATTTTTATTTTTCTCACTTCAAAGTGAGAGGATTTATGTGACCATCATGTAGGCTACTTGGGGTCTGCTTGAGGTAGTCTGTACAATGTTATTTTTTTTCTTGCACTCAACAAAATGTAAATGTCTGTAAATGAACTGTGCTGGTGTTCCATACATTTTTTGTGCGATGTATTCTTTTATCAGTAAAACTGTACGTGTATGCAAATTTGATGGTCATTTCAATTGAAGATGTGTTGTCTGTAATGTACCGTGCCATGCATACTCTGCGTTACCCCACCCCACTCCACTCTGCACCACTTCACGCCACTGCAATCTACTCTGCACCACAAAACACAAATCCACTCCACGTCACTGCACTCTTATCTGCACCACTCCATGCCTCCCTACACTACACCACTACATCCACTCCAGTGCACTCTACTCTGTACCGCTTCACTGTACACCAGTGCACGCTATGCCAATCCCCTCTATGCCACTCTAATCTACTCTGCACCACTGCGCTCTACTCTGAAACAATATACTTTATGCCACTGCACTCAACGCTGCTCCACTGCACTCTATGACAAGGCACTCTACACTTATTTACTCAAAACCAATTCCCCCTTCGCCAATCTACTCTGCATGACTGCACTCTACGCCACTATACTCTATGCCATTGTGCTCTGTCACTGCACTCTATGCTACCCTATTCTACTCTGCATCACTGTACTCTACGCCACTGCTCTCTATGCCACTCTACTCTGTCCTACTTCACTCTTCACCAATACACTCCTCACCACTCTATTATACACCACTGCACTCTTTGACCCTATACTCTGCAACAGTGCACTCTGCCACTGTACTCTATACCACTGAACTCTATGCCACTCTACTCTGCATCGCTCCACTCTACGCCACTGTACTCTACGCCAATCCACTCTAAGCCATTGCACCCTACTGTATATCATTGCACTCTATGCCACTTCCCTGTACTCTGAAACAATCTACTCTATGCCACTGCAGTCTACACCACTCTAATCAACGCGGCGCCACTCCACTTTACTCTGTGCTAATCTACTCTTCACCACAGCACTGTATGCCACTATACTTTATGCCACCCTACTGTACACCATTGCACTCTACGTCACTTTACTCTGCACCACTCTACGCCACTGCACTCTATGACACGTTACTCTGCAGCACTGCATTCTCTGTGTCACTTTACTCTGCACCACTTTTCTCTGCGCCACTGCAGTCTACTCTGCACCACTCTATTGCACTCTATACCAATGCACTCTGCGCCACTACACTCTACGGCTCTCTGCTCTACTCTGTCCCACTCTACTGTATGTCAGTGCACTCTACACCAATACACTCTAATCTACTATGCACCACTGCACTCTTCGCCACTGCACTCTACACCACTCTATTCTACACCACTGTACTGTATGCCACTGCTCTCTACACAACTGTATTCTGCACCACTATTCACCAGTACACTGTATGTCACTGCACTCAATGCCACTGCATTTTGTGACAGTGCACATAATGCCACTGCACTCTATGCCACTGCACTCTGACACTCTATTTTTCATGACTACACTCTATGCAACTGCACTCTACTCTAAATCCCTCAATTATATCCCACTCTATGCCACTACACTCTAAGCCACTCTACCCCAATGCACCATATGCCTCTCTACTACTCTGCATCACACCAGTCTATGCCGCTGCACTCTATTGTGCACCACTCCATTGTATACCACTTCAGTCTACATCACTCTACTGTGCAACACTGCCCCCTCCGCCTCTGAACTCTAAGCCAATGCTCTCTACACCACTTTACTCAAAATGAATACACTCGGCACCACTGCACTCTATGCCAATCTACTCTGCACCACTGCACTGTAAACCACTATACTCTACGCCATATCATTGCACTCTCACTTTACTCTGCACTCTACACCAGTGCACTCTATGCCACTGCACTCTACACCAGTGCACTCTGTGCCACACCACTGCACTCTACGACTCTCTACTCTGCAGCACTACACTCTCTGACACTGAACTCTATGCCACTCTACCCTGTGCCACTTTACTCTATGCCACTGCACCCTAATCTGCCCCACTCTACTACACTGAAAGCAATGCACTCTATGCCACTACACTCTACGCCACTCTAATCTACTGTGCCTCACTGCACTCTATGACATTGTGCTCTATGCCTCTCTACTCTACCCCACTCTACTATGCACCACTGCACTCTATATCACTCTAGTCTAGGCCACTCCATTTCGCACCAATCCCCTCTGCAACACTGCACTCTACACCTGTGCACTTTATGCCACTAATCCATACCTCTACACTCTACCCTGCACTAGTCCACTCTACACCACTTAGCTCTACTCTGAAACAAGCTGCTCTATGCCACTCTATGCCACTGCAATCATCGCTGCGTGTCTCTATTCTATGGCACTGCGCTCTATGCCACTACTCTAAGCCATTGCATTCTACCCTGCACCACTATACTCTAGCCTTCACCACTGTACTTTATGCCACTTCACTCTAGGCCACTCTACTCTACTCTACTGTACTCCACTCTACAACACTATAGTCCACTCTATGATGTTCTACTCCATTATACTCCGCTCCACTAACATTCTACTCCACCCTATGCCACTCCACTCTACTGCACTCTACTCCATTCTGTGCTGTTCTGTGACACTACTCCACACACACAGCTCCTTCTATGCCGTTCCATGACTTACCTCCACTCTATTCTATGACACACTACTCCAACCTACTCTGTCACAGTACTCTGACACTCTATGCAAAGCCGCTCTGACATTGTATGCCATTCCGCTGTATGACACTCTATTCTGCTCTATGCCACTCTACTCTACTCTACAATACTCTACTCCACTCTACGCAACACCCTCTACACCACTCCACGACACTCTATGCCACTCCACTCAATGACACTTTACTCAACTCTGACACTGTACTCCACTCTACACCATGCAATTCTATGCCCTTCCACTCTGACACTCTACTCCCACCATGACACTCCATAACACTGTACGCTAGTCCATGACACTCCACTTTACTCCTCTCCTCTCAGCTCTACTGTACACCACTCCACGCCACTTCATAACACTACACTCTACTCCACTTTGCGACACTCCACTGCATGCCACTCTCCTTTCCCCCACTACCTTTTAGCCATGCTGAACAGCAGCCACTCTGGTGTACAACATTTCTAAAACGCATTGGCAAAACTAATAGCTATTACATAGGCGAGACATATTAGCTTTGCCAATGCTTGTTTCTGTTTGATTGGGCTGTGAATTCCAGATTTTGTCCACTTGTATCACATAGTAATGCTCTCCAGTATAGGGCCTATTTACTCTCTGTATCTAGAGCAGGACTTCCCCTCCAAGCACAGTGCTCTCACAGAGGTACAGATATACAGAGTCGAATCACAAAACATTTTAAACTAGGACTATTTCATGTCCTCGTGGTAACTTAAGGCAATGCTTGACACAAACACCCTTTACCACTGTATTATGAAAGTAGGTGTGTGGAGGTGGTAATGTGTCACAAGAATATTTTGGCATTACTTGTTGCTTGTCATTTTGTTATGTCGGTGAAGTATTCTATTGTTCTTTGTGCTGCTTTGGTTTTGGGCTTCACTATTGTCATGTGATGTTGTGTTATACGCAGTGTTTCATTTGTTGGGAAAAAAAGGAAAATTATAAGAGCCAGGGCCTTTCTAAATTGGCCACTGCAACTTGCCCCACCCATTGTCCATACCATCGCTGCCAGTGCTAGTACCAACACAACTACTGCGCATCATACTCCGACAAGTGGTACAATTCAGATTATTCCTGGCCACTCAAAGCTATAAGAATGGCCTTGGCTGCAGATATTTTAAAAACTTTAATATGTAGTGCATAAAACCCTCCGTTGGTGTGTTCACAGCAAAATTAGAGAAAGTGAGCCACCATGTGGTAGACTGTCATAAGTGTCGGTGTTAAGAACCAGCTCAAATTAAGCACTGGTTGTTGTGTACTGTTTTGGTGACTTGAGCTCTGTTATGTTTAAATTGTATTTCTACTTTGCTTTGTATATACTGTTGGTTAGGTTCTGTTGTGTACTTGCGATGTGTCAACAAATGCTGCTAAATTTCCAGCCAAACTGCCATAAAGGTTCCTGCGACAGGCAGCCATTTATTGTGGTCTAATATGGTAAAATAGCACTGCTCCAGCTCTTCAACTATTTAAGACACCAGTCAGCCCAAAACTGTTTCAAAGGCAGTGGATTTAATTAGTATTTGCAATGCTCACTTCATTTGATATGGCCCTTAATATTTATTTCGCGAATGAGGTTCATTAGTTGCATTTATGAAACAACATAAAGCATTTAAATTTTACTCTGGCCTGAATTGATGACCAGTGAAGCTTTCTCAACATTAGGTTATTGAATTAATTTCTTGGAGATCCTGAGCAAAAGAGAGGTACGGTAATCTGTTTTTCAGCCTACTACAGCTTTGGCAATTAAGGCTCTATTTTATTCAGAAGGGAATTACTTAATTCATTGTAGTAATTGATAGAATTGACCTGTACCTCTCTGGTTCCACGTTGGCATTTGCACGCTGCACAGGGCCACTCCTCTACCCTCCGAGATTTTGGGAGGAGTCGGATTTTAATTTCTGTCTTCAATTTCATTCATTCTGTTGGTGGTCCTTCTGCCCGTCTTTGTCCTGCAGAGAGTGTTATAAGCTAAATTGTTATTAAAGTGATCCATTTTCATATAGACATGGACCTTTGCTGATTAAGATTTGCCATAATCCCTAATTTCCAGAGCAAATATATTCCTTAGAGATTCAAAGCGTTGCTGTTCTTTTTAAATCTGTGGTAGTGTATTTCAACCATTCAAGAACGCTTCTTAGTCAATGTATGTGTTGTGCATAGGGATATTTAATATTGTGCAGCTATATTGAGCCACTATGTTAAGACTGTGATTCCATTAGCTTATCCTGCTCCAAAAGCTCTCTTGCATAGGATTCTGTGTGCCAACCATGATAAAAACAACATTCTGGGCCACATTTTCTAGTTTTTCCATAGAGGAAATGTGTAGGAGAGCTACATGGGTATTACATTCTGTGTGATCAGTCAACAGGTGCAAGGTTGTGAGATTCAAGAGTCAAGAGATTTTGGATATATGGTTTTCTCAGTAGTTCCACAGATCTAATTTATTATCTGTGTGGCAAATCTTTCGATCAATAAAATGGATTGGTGGCACATCAGTGTATTTGTTGGTTTCATTGAATAGCAGTCTTGATCAGTTTATATGCTTGGAAAGTTCCTCATTAGGTATGCCTGAAATGTGTAAGAGAGGCAAGGAGGCAATGATTCTATTACTTACTAGTTATCTTGCTTAGTCTGAATCTTGATTGCTCTTAATCTGTTCTTCCTTGCTGCTTGCTTTCCATCTCAACCTTCCGTAATAGAAAAGCACTGTTCAGACCTGCTTGTGGTGCTGCTGGAGCAGAGTTTTCTGTTGAAAATTCATTTGGTTTTGAAGCTTCAGTTGTCTAAACGTGGTAAAAATAAAATTACTAATTTTTAATCATTAATTATTTGTTTTGTGTAAATGTTTTTTTTTATTAATCAACATGTATGTATTAACAAGAGAAAAACTGACACGAGGGAAACGCTTATATGTTGCTATTGACAATGTGCATGTTTTATTAAATAAACGTTGCTGAGTGCTGTTTATTTTTAAGCACGAAACGCTTTTGAATTAATGCTTTTCTGTGTTGCTAAAGCTAGATAATTGCATATACATAAGGGTATTAGTGGGGTTAACACTGTTTAATCATTATGCTGTGGTAATGTTGTTTTGTCTCTTTTAATTAAGATGGTCTATTGTGGCCTATTGTGGCCTACTAAAAGATGGCTGACTTTTGAAGCCTGGGTTCGAGTGAGAATTTGTGATGGAAAAGGCCTTGCTGAATATGGACGCGAGTCATCTGTCCACAGTCCTTGCCTGGTTAAAACTTTCCGTGAGGACAGCAGCAGATCTGGGCATGTTTCCAGATGTATTGGGACAGCAGCCTTGGCAGCCTTGGAAAACAAAGGAGCTTTAAAGAAAGACTCTAAGCTGTGAGCTCACCAGAGGAAATATGTGGAAGTTGAGAAGAAACATTTTAAGATTTAGTTCCAGTTCTGTCTTTTTATTTTTGTGACTTTTTCTGAGCGGAGATTTTTCAAAATGTAGCGATGCTACATCCTTTCCTTCTCGCTCTGCTCAGCGGTTTGGCGGATGAAGAGAAAATTAAATGTTTCTTTCCTTTGTTTGAATTATTATAAATATATTAGACCAGAGAGGGTTCCATTCCATTGCGGTTTTACTTTCTTCCCAAACCTGCGTTGGTGAGGATCGATGCTGTAAGGACGGTGACTTGGGAGATTTCTACCGAGAGACTTGTCCTGATGACCCATTCTGACATTTAGCTAGAATAGGTAATTATGAGAAAATGATTTATTCTGATTAATTTCTTTTGACTAAACTTTAGATAAAAATCATAACTTTAATACGGTGTTGGTGATTATTTCTTGTCAATTATTGAGTACTCTATTTGATTATTGATGTATAGATTGTTTAGATTATGACAATTGCAATAGCTAGGTCTTATCGACCTCGGTGTAGGTGTGGGGTTTAGGAGTTTAGGATTGTTCTTTCCACAGGTTCGATGCTAGTAGAGTATTTGAGTATATGTTAGTGAAATGGGCCCTAGTGTATGGTGAGTGTATGTGCGTGTAACTGTGAAATTACTCTATCCGTGGAAGTAGGGAGATTTTGTACACCCCAATCTGCATCAAGTTCCTGGTAGCAGAGTGAGGATGGTTATTGATGATTGTCTTGATCTGATTAGATTGCTTGTACATTAGCTTATTGATTATTGATTATTGATTGATGTTGGTATATGTACTAATACTATATGTTGGAGTCGTCATGTTGAGTTATATGTAGTGCTTCTGGAATTTGGGAGCTAGTAGCAGTTCCGTAGTAGGGCAGAGGGAAGTATATGCTGCTCTCGGGAAAGACGGGATTATTGGTCCTGTATGTATGCAGGAAAATTCACATTGTCTGGGTTCGGAATCAGTGACATTGTTATATGTTACTATTAGAGATATTTCTGGTATATAAGGAGTGCGTATGGTAGTGAAGGTTATCTATGAAACTCTGGTTTTAAGTCCCAGGGATCCGTAAGGTTCGCCGTTAAAGCTTATCGCGGGAGAAGTAATAGGTATTCTCTGAGCTTGTTTGAGAAACTTTGGTGTGTGTTATAATTCTGTAGTGGAGCAGATTGTTCGCTGTTCTCGGGAAAAGCAGGATTCTGTGTGTATGTACTATATTTTCTTGTATGAATGTGTGTGAATGTTTATGCATTTAATTGATTGTAAGACTCTTTGGACAAGTCCTAGAGGAAACAGTTAATGAATGTATGTTAGAAGGGCAGAGTAGAGGGATGTGCTACTGTGTCAACGAGAGGTTTCTTGTGAAATAGATTTTCTTTATTATTCTTTGGTTAGCGAAGCAGACAATGGAGATGTTTATATGTTGTAATTAATAGATTTTGTAGAAATTCGACACAAACTCTACTGAGAAATTTTGTAAAGGAGGGGTAGACGACTGACAGGAGACAGGAGCGAGAAACTGCAGCGACTGCTGACGTCAAACAGACCGCGCTCTCATTGGATATTAGATCGGAATAGTGCTCGCGCTGAGATTGGTCCGTTGGTGTGAGCCGCGCAAGGATTGGTGGAGCTATTTTAGTGACGTAACGTTCCAGGATTGGTGCGTTAGTGTGAGTCGCGCTGTTATTGGTTGAAAAATCATATTGTGTAGTTGTATTACGGAAGGGATTAGAAAGTTTTGGTAAGCGTTAAAATGTATTACCAAGAAGAGAAAAAGAAAAAATCTTTGTTCAGAAAGATTAAAAATTGGTTTGACAAGGATAAAGATGTTAAAACGAGAGAGGGTGAATTGTTACCTCCATCGAAAACGCCTGCATCCTTCATGGCTGCGAGATATGGGTATCATACCTGTATATGGTTGGAGAATTGGGTTAGGTATACCAAAGAAGATGGAGTCTTGGCATTTCCAGAACATGGTTCATTTAATCTGGCCGTGTTGAAAAATTTACGGGAAAAGATGTTATGTCTTGACCCAAGACCAAGGCCGACACAATTCGAGGCTTTAGTGGAATGGGAAGAGGAAGTACATGAGCGAGAGAAACAGAGGTCTGGAGGCAACTATAGGTATATGTTTGGGAGGAGACATGGTCGTGAAACTCATCATGATCGAATGACCAGATGGCGAGATGCTAGTATGTCAGAGGGATTATATCCTGTGAGAACAGTTGAAGAGGGAGCAGAAAGGGTTCCTGAGGCAGAAGTGAGAAGATATGGAGTTAATGAATATGAGGATGAGGTTTTAAATGACATGATTTACAAAAGACCACCTCCATATAGACCGGAACCAGAAGAGAGTACACCAATTGTTTCTCCGATAAGAGATACGCATCGTATCATTGAGACAGAAAATGTGACACCTGAGTTAAGAAGTGGTAATCCTTTCAGGGAGAGAGAAAATAGAAGCAGTGGCGAAAATACGAGAGAATTAGCCAGAACTACATTGGAGTTGACTGAAAAAATCAAGGAACTGACAAAAAATCTAGATGCTGTTACGGTACCCGTAACCATAGGTCCGGTTATGCCTGTTTTTGATAAGCAGAGGAAGGGTGAGAATGGTTTGGTCATTCCATATGTTGGAAATAGATTGACAAGTTTGGCTGGTCCTTCAGGAGATTCAGGGAAAAGGGCAGGAAAATTCAGACATAACACCTGTAATGAAGAATTAGAGGAGTCTAATTCAGGACTGGATGCTGGTGAAGCTAGTTGTTCAGGGATGCCGATTTTAGAACCGCAGAAGAAAGTGGTTCCAGTGAGAAAATCTACTGAAATAACAGCTGAGGATTTGAATGAATGGATGAAAGTTCTTCAAAAGAGGGATAAAGATTCACAAGCAATTGATGTTGCTAGGTTACGTGTAGAATTAGAAGAGCTTGTTGCAGGGACAGTTCCAACAGAAATTCTAAAAAATCATCATGATGGTGAATTATTATTCATGTGTAAGAATATTACCTGGAGACCGAGAAATACACATGACAGATTAAGAGCAATAGCAAATGACTATGGAGTTGACATTGATAAAGTGAAAGTTTTGCAGAAGTCTTGCAGGATGGATTTCACAGACAAGGATATAGAAAATTTGAATGGTACTGGTAGAACAGGACAGATTAAAGAGATGATCGCTTTATTGCGAAAATGGGGTGATGTTGAAAAGTGGAAGGATAGATGGTACAAAAAGAGAGAAGAATCAGGGGATAGGACTTATTCAGCATTCCCTGTGAGAGAAAAGGAAAAACCAGTGGATACTTATCCTATGAGAGAAATACCTGGAGGAGGATATGTACATGTTCAGTGGACCAGACAGGATATTTTGTCATTTACGAATGATTTCCCTCGATTGAGAGAAAAGCCCGTCGAGTGGTACAGGCAGGTAGACAGGTTTGTGAAATTGTCAAAAGTGCTGTGGATTGACCTGAATAGTCTGTTTGATATAATTGTTCCAGCAGACTTGTGGGCTGAGTGTAAAATAGTTGTGAGTTGGCCTACTGAGGAATATCCAAGAGATCAGAGAACAGGAGCACCAGATCCAGAAGTAATGAGAAAGTATGAGCAGGTGATTGTATACCTGAAAAATAAAGTACCTCCAAAAGAAACAGACTGGGTTAAAATAGATCGAACACATCAGGAAGCAAAAGAATCAGTTCATGCTTTTTACGAGAGGCTGATACTGGCATTTAAACAATTCAGTGGAGATGAACACCTGGGTGACAAGGATTTGAGTCATTTTGTATACAGATTTGTATATGGCCTGAGACCTGAGATTAGTGAAAGAATTCGTGAGCATACTGTGGATTGGCAGAGTAAGAAAATAGATGAGATTCTGAGACATGCAAAATACTTCAGTGATGAGATTGAAGCAAAACAAAGAAAGCTGAAAGAGAAAGCAATGTGGGCACAGGTGAAAGTTGCGGAAAGACAGGAAGCACAGTTGGTGGAACAGGCGAATAATCCAGGAAATAATGCAGGGAATAGACCTAGGTATGCAGGGAAAGGAAAGGGGAATCATGAGGAAGCAAAAAAGAAGTTCCCATGTCACAACTGTGCCCAACTGGGACATTGGAGATCTGAGTGTACCAATCCACCATTAGTGAATAATGAGGGAAACTCCTTGAATCAACAGGTGCAGAACGAGGGGAAAAATCAACAGCAGCAACAGCAGAAAGTTGTGAGACAGCAGAGTCAAGAGCCAAAACCGCCCTTGCCGCAGAATAGAGGAGCACAAAAGTATAATCCGGATTCGGGATTCTACAATGATGAGCAGGTAAACAAACCAAGACGTTCTAACCAGGTACAACAGTACTTGTTAAAGAATGAAGGGAGTGAGTCTGAGGGTGATTATTGACGGTGCCGAAGAGAGGAGGAAGAGTGCATACTTGGTGCAACTCTAGAAATAGACCAGACAGGACCATTTGTGGATGGAAAAATAAATGAAGAAGGTGTTACTTTTTTAGTAGACACAGGTGCGACAAGATCAACTGTCAGGTCAACAGATATTAGAAATCTTCCTCTCTCGGGTGAAGCAATCCAAGTAGTTGGTGTAGCCAATACACAAATCAGAACACGTCTTACTGAACCAGTAAGAGTACAAATAGGGAAATTCTCAGACATGCACAGATTTATCGTCTGTGACACAAGTCCAGTGAACCTGTTAGGTAGGGATCTACTGTGTAAGATGAACTGTACAATTTTTTGTACACCAGATGGAATAGCTTTTGAAACACCAGATGAGGATGTTTTGTACCGAGTGACTCTAGAAAATAGAGAAAGTGAGTTAATTGGTGCATATGCTGTGTTTGATCCAGAGGATTTGCCTCAAGAGCTGAGAGACAGTGAAAAGGACAGTTTGGGATTTTACTGGAGAGGATGTGGGATTGATGAATAATGTAGATCCTGTGAAAATTTCAGTGAAAGAGGGAATTACTTATCCTAACATTCCTCAGTACAAAATGACACCAGAAATAATTGAGGGAATAACTCCTATAATTGAGAAAATGATTCAGCAGGGAGTTCTGAGAGAACTACTGAGTAGTCCGTGTAATTCACCGATAATGGGGCTAAAGAAGCCTAATGGGAAATTCAGGATTGTACAGGATTTGAGAAAAATTAATCAAATTGTGGTGGCATGTTGTCCTATTGTGCCAAATCCATCAGTGATTTTATATCAGATTCCACATGATGCTGAGTGGTATACAGTGATTGATTTGTGTCATGCTTTCTTTTCAATTCCATTGCATCATGACAGCCAGCCGATTTTTGCATTTAGATTTGGCCAGCGTATCTTAGCATGGTGTCGTATCCCACAGGGGTATACAGAGAGTCCTTCAATATTCAATCAGTTATTGAAAAAGTCATTGGAGAGTTTGATCATGCCTGAAAACTCAGTACTAGTGCAGTATATCGATGACCTACTTGTGGCATCAAAGACACGTGAAGCTTGTGAAGTAGATACTATAGCTTTACTGAATCATCTGGCAGATGGAGGGTTAAAAGTATCTCCAGCTAAATTGCAGTTCTGCAAGAAAGAGGTGCATTATCTTGGACACAATATTGAGAAAGGTCTGAGAAAAGTGACTGATGACAGGATCAAAATTATCAGGGAAATGAAAGCCCCAAAGACCCAGAGGGAAGTGAGAATGTTCCTGGGAATGGTGGGTTATTGTCGCCAGTGGATAATTAATTTTTCGCTGATAGCAAAGCCACTGATTAAACTGACTAAAAGTGAGATGACAGACCCATTGGAACTAGATGGAGAACAAATGGCAGCATTCGAAGAGCTGAAAAGCAGAATGTGTGAAGCCCCTGCTTTGGGTATGCCTGATTATGAAAAGGAGTTTGAATTGTACTGCAGTGAGAGAAATGGATGTGCACTTTCAGTGTTAATTCAGAAGCATGGATTACTGAGAAGGCCTATTGCGTACTTCTCATCGACACTTGACCCTGTAGCTGTGGGTTTACCAGGTTGTCTGAAATCTGTGGCTGCAACATGCAGAAGCCTAGAACAGAGTGAGGGAATCATAATGGGATATCCTGTAAGGGTATTCGTACCTCATAATGTGGCAATTCTTTTGACGAGAAGCAGAACTCAGTACATGTCACATAGTCGGTTGACTAAATATGAAAAAGTCATTCTGGGAGCATCAAATGTGACTCTTGAGAGAGGTGTGAATGTGAATCCAGCGACATTGTTGCCGGATATTGAAAATGTGGGTGTGAAAACAGAAGATGATCACAATTGTTTGGATGTGCTTGATTACTGTACAAAACCGAGACCAGACATAAGGGATCTTCCCTTGCATGAGAGTGATCATGTGTTGTTTGTGGATGGATCATGCCTGAGGAATGATGAGGGTGTGCTATGTGCAGCATATGCAGTGTGTAAGGTTTCAGAAGTAATGGAAGCATCATCATTGAAAGGAGTGAAATCTGCGCAAGTTGCTGAAATAATTGCATTGACAAAAGCTTGTGAAATTGGGAAAGATTTGAGAACGACTGTGATGACTGATAGTCAGTATGGATTTGGAGTTGTGCATGACTTTGGCCAACTTTGGCTACAAAGAGGTTTCTTGACGTCGAGTGGGACTCCAATAAAGAATGCTGAAGTGATTGGGAAATTGCTTGAGGCGATACAGCTGCCTAAAGAATTAGCAGTTGTGAAATGTGCTGCCCATGGAGTAGGAGACGATTTTGTGACAGTTGGAAACAGATACGCGAACGACATTGCACAATACTGTGCAAGAAATAATCAATCTATTAATCGGGAACGAGAAGGTGAAATGTCTTTTTGTTCTGTGATGTTTACTAATGTCTTAGAGACATGGGATGAAGTGAAACAGTTGCAGGATGAGGCAGAGGAGGAAGAAAAGAAAGATTGGATTAAGGCAGGTTGTGCCCCGAGAGAGACAGACCATCTTTGGGTCTATAGAGATGGCAGACCAGTAATGCCGAACTCCATGCTGTCAGCAATGGCAAGGATGTATCATGGCCAGGGACATTTGGGGAGGGATGCGATGATTAGGTCCTTCAAACAAACCTGGTACAATGCAAAGTTCAGGACAATTGCAGAGAGTATCTGTCAAAGATGTTTGATTTGCCAGCAATTTAACACTGGGAAAAAGACAGTGGTGAGTCTGGGAACAATAGGCAGAGAAGGAGGTCCTTTTACAAGAATGCAGATTGATTTCATTGAAATGCCCCAAGTGAACAGACTGAGATATATACTAGTAGTAGTCTGTTTGTTTTCAAGATGGGTTGAGGCCTATCCGACTAGGAGAAATGATGGAGTAACAGTGGCAAAGTTACTGTTAAGAGAGTTGATTCCTAGGTACGGATTTCCAGTAACGATTGAGTCTGATAGAGGTGGACACTTCTATAATGAACTCATGAGTTTGATTTGTGAAGCATTAAGCATACAGCAGAAGCTACATTGTGCATACAGACCAGAGGCTTCTGGTGTTGTGGAGCAGATAAACGGCACAATCAAGAACAGGATTGGTAAGATGTGCTTAGCCACTGGCATGAAATGGCCTGATGTTTTGCCTCTAGTGTTAATGACTATTAGATCTACTCCAGATAGAACTACTGGTTTAAGTCCGCACGAGATAATCATGGGACGTGCAATGCGACATGCATATGTACCTGTCAATAAGTTAATGACAATAACTGATGACATGATTTTGGATTACTGTAAAGGCCTGGCTGACGCAGTTCATTCTGTGTTTCACCAGATTGGAGAAGAAGCTACTACACTTGAGAAGAAGCAAGCTCATGATCTGAGTCCAGGGGACTGGGTGAGGATTAAGGTGCACAGAAGAAGAAATTGCTTGGTTCCAAGGTGGGGAAGACCAAGACAAGTCATTTTAACTACGACGACTGCAGTGAAGTGTGCTGGTGTGAAAAACTGGGTGCATGCGAGTCATACTCTGAGAGTTCCAAACCCAAAGGATGGGACTGGTAGAGAGTATTTTGAAGAGTCAGATTCCAGTGATGATGAAGACCCAGATCCAGTAAGAAAGGATCAAGGTTCAGGGAAAGAAGTCTTTCCTACAAGTTCAAGAGAACCATTGAGAATCTCAGAAAGAAGATCTGATTCTGAGAGAGAGCCTGAAGTTCCAAAAAGCAGTGGAGGAAAAAGAAAAGAAAAGAGCAGTTCCACAGAAATTACTCCTGAATCAGAAGAGGAGGAGATTGAAGAACCACTTGAGATTATTTCTGAAGAAGTAGGGTCAGAAGAAGATAGAGAGGGACAGATTGCGGAAGACCCCCGAGGAGGTGTAGGGAACACTTCTAATGAGTTAGGTGAAGGGACAAGTAGACAGCAAGAAGATTGCGTGTCGGAGACCCGAGGAGGGAAAGAAGTAGGGAAGTCTCAAAGAGTGGTGAAAAAGACTGTGGAGCGAAAGAAAACTGCTGAAGAACAAAAGCAAAAGAAAACTGCTGAAGAACAAGAGGCATTTGAAACAGAATTGGATGAAAGTGAAAGTGAAAAATTAAAGGGTCGAATTCTGAGAAAGAGAACTTGGATTGGAGAAAGAAATAATACGGAGATAAGACCGAAAAAGGTCATAAGAGGAGATTTTTGGCCTAACAACAGAGTAAAGAGGCTGAGATATAGACTGATAAGAGGAAATACATTGAAAGCTGAACAAGTGAATGAAGTATCGAGTCAAAACGAAGTAAAAAGGAAGGAGCAAAAGGAGTCAAGAGAACCTGAGGAAATAAAGAGAATTAGAAGAACCAACCAAAAGTACAGATCACCGGAATGGTCTTATGTGGCACTGTCTGAAGAAGGAAAAGAAGAAACAGTGACTCGAGATAATCCGGAGGGGATCTTGAGAAAAGTGGTTGAGGAAAAGGAAGAATCTGTTGGAATCTTAAAAGTTATCCTGACTGACATTGGAGAAGAGTCAGATGCACAGGATGTTGTTGATGATCTGATACAATTTGATGTTGCTGAAAAAGAAGGAGTGAAAAGTGATGAATATCCAAATTGAGTGAACTGAAGAAATCACTTGGAGAAAGTGAAAAGGAGAAAGTCTGAAATTCAGCTGTCTGAAGTAATCCAAAGTTTGAAGAAATACAGTAGTGGAGTAGTAGAGGCTAAGACAAAAAACAAGGTAAAAGTAGTAAAATGGCTAACATAGAGAATAAACAAAGTAGATGTGCCTTCTTAAAAAGATGGTGTAGAATGTGCTGCTGCTGTACTGGATTATTAATGCTACTATGGGGTATTTTAGCTTTATTAGTTACATTTAGAGTTTCAATAGGTACATTTGAAATACATACTGAGAATGAGACAAATGTAGAGAAGAATTCGCAAAAAGTAGTTCCAACTAGAATTAGTAATACTTACATGCATAAAGATAGGTCAATTAATGATTTTTCTAGTAATGTTTTTTCAAAGCTGTTATACGAATATGTGAAAACAATGGAAGTAAGGGATTGCTACGTTTGTATGCAATTACCTGCATCCGTTTCAGAGGGTGTTACTTATCACCATTTACCAGCTACGTATGGAATTTCTTGTAGTGTACTAAGTAGTGTGTTTTATTTGTTAGGGAAAATAGATTATAAGATGTCTAACAAAGATAGTATTTTTGGGCACTTGCCAATGAACAAAGAGCTGAATCCAGCTAAAGAAGCTAATATTTTTGGTGAGATTTTTATTGAAAAAGAAGAATTAACATTAGATTACATTTTTAAGAATAATTTAACTTGTAGTTTGGAAGAAGAGGAGAAAGCTTTCCTGAACATGGTGGAGGAGAGGAGATTGAGTATGCATGAAAAGGCAGGGAAATATAAAGTGAGTGAGACAATTTGGGACATTGAGATGGGAAAGGAATTGAGAAATGGGGCTAGTCCAACTTTAGCTTTAGATGCACCACAGAAGGGTAAGCTGTGCATTACAAGAGGGAAATCCCAATATGATACATATTTTGTTGGGACTAGTGAATGTCATGATACATACTTCATTGCAACAGGATGGGGTTTCAGAGGTGGAGAAGATACAATTTTTCCAGGAGTGTATTATGTTTGTGGGAACAAAGCTTATTACAAGTTGCCTGACCATTGGTATGGCACGTGTTATGTGGGCCTGGTTTTTCCAAAGATTTTTCATATAGATAGAATAGAAGATGTAGAACATATTAATTTACTAATGCGCTTCAAGAGGGAAACTTGGTTTGAAATTGTGGGTGACATTTTTGGAGCTTTAATTCCAGCAGTGGGAATTTCTTTAAATGCTAATGGGATTCGGAAATTGTCAACAGTGGTGGATCGCTTATCGACAAATACCGCTGGAGGGTTTCTTTTGGTGAATACGGAATTAATTGCCGTACGTGCTATGTCTATGCAAAATAGACTTGCTCTTGATATTCTATTGGCCAAGGAGGGTGGAGTTTGTGGAATGCTGAAAGTTCAACATTGTTGCACTTACATTCCAGACGAAAGCAAAGACCTGAAGGTCTATATCAAAAATATTACTGATTTGCATGAAGAATTAGTACCACTTGAAGCTGAAAGTATCTGGACTAAAATAGCTAATAAGGTGATAGCTGTTAAGAGTTTTATTGCAAAAATAGGTAGTACTATTATAGGTAAGATATTGTTTCCTTTAACTTGTATAATTGTTGCTTTACTGATATTGAGATTAGTGTGTGTGTGTTGTAAAAACAGGGGAGGGAGAAAGAAGTTAATCAAAAGAAACAATGAAAAGAGAAATAAAAAGTTGAAAAGAGAACCACAAGAAATTGAATTAGAAGAATTAAGGGAGAGTGTCTATTTAGAAACAAAGAGGGATGATGAAAGAGTGTCTGGTGTGTAGTGTTGTGTAAGGAGGGAAAAGACATTTCAAATTTCTCCTAAAATGGGACTAAATTTCACAAAATTTTTTTTTTTTTTGTGTGGATTATTTGGTGATAAAAATCACCAAAGGGGGGATTGCTGGAGCAGAGTTTTCTGTTGAAAATTCATTGGGTTTTGAAGCTTCAGTTGTCTAAACGTGGTAAAAATAAAATTACTAATTTTTAATCAAAGTCAAAGTCAAAACAGCTTTATTCGATTTTTAAAAGAAAAACCATAAAAGCATACATATAAAATAATTCATTTTTTACAAAAAGCAGTACAAATTAATAACAGTTAAAAACATATCCTAATTCATGGAGATCCTAAATCTTATAATGGTTTTAAGAAATGTTGAAACAGAGAAAATGAGGAATTCATCATCCAGCAATTGCAGTTTAACCAAAGCCACTCTACATTGCCTCAGCCCTAGTTTTTTTAAAACGGGTCGGAGCAACCTTTTCCTAGGTTCTGAGTAATATTTGCAAAAAAGGATACAATGCAGAGACGATTGAACGGAGACCTCGTCACAGGGACAGGGAGTAAGTTCCTTAGACCAACAGTTCATCACAGGAAAAGTCACTAATCTAAAAAAGGCATCAACCCTAAATCGGGTTAAAAGCATTCGAGAATAGCAGCTAGGGACAAGATTCAAGTATGGCTGTATGCCTTGCTTCTGAATAAGTAAATGGTTAGCCATAACGGAGCTCTTGCATTTCTCCAGCAACCAGCGTTTCTCTGACAGAAAGACCAGGCATAATTTCTTAAGTTTTTTTCTTGACAGTTCTGCCATGGTGTCTGGAGAATCAAAGAATTCCGGATGGCCCATCTCAACAAAAAAACTTTTTAGATATTTAAACCAGGAGATTTTTGGAGACCCATCTAGGCCAAGACAGTCCTTGATTATATCCCTGTTCAAGCCCGTCTCGGTGCCCGACCAAACTTTATGCCACAACAGAATGGGCTCTAGGTTAATGAGGTCTGAGATATAAGGTACGCCCAGCTCTTGATGACAAACGTAAGAGGAAGTGGACCCAGGTACTGCCAGTAAAAAACGAAGAAAAACATTTTGACAGATCTGGATGGTCGAGGCGTTTCCTATACCCCAAATTCCTGCACCATACAGTGCGGTGGATACACATTTGGCTCTATAAATGTCCAACAGCACTGATACAGGACGACCCCCTACCTTATTAGAGAAATGTTTGACGGCTCCTATAGCTCGTGAGAAGGCTAATTTTCTTGATTCCCTTGCTGCTAGCCAAGTGCCCTTTTTGTCAAAATTAATACCCAGATAGGAGAAAGTATTGACAGTCGCAAGTTTTGTGTCAGATAAAAAAGAATTGCAGCGAAGGTTCTTCTTTATTGTGCAGCACATAGTAAAAGTTTTGCTGATATTGATCTTTAAACCCCTATTGCCCATGTACTCTGAGAATTTGCTAATCGATCTTTGTAGGCCGATTTGAGTCCGGGCCATAATTACAGCATCGTCTGCATATAAAAGAATGGGGATGTGGGAGTTGCCGATTTTTGGAGAGTCCTGCTTATCTTCCAGGAGGTGAGATGCGACTGAGTTAATATATAGGTTAAACAAAAAAGGAGCTAAAATGCAGCCTTGTCTCACACCCTTTCCTATAAGGAATTTGGAAGTGCACTCCCCCTTATCTCCGAAACGAACCCTAGCACCCGCATCTCGATATAGTTCTCTGATAAAAATTAGAAGGTTTGGGTCCACACCCATGTCCTGCATGGTTAGCCAGAGTTTGTTGTGGTTGATGCCGTCAAAAGCCGAGCTTAAGTCCACAAATGTGAGGAATACATTTTCGTTTTTTGCCTCAACATATTTGGCTACTAACAGAGCTAGATTCAAACCTTGCTCAATAGTTCCCAAACCTTCCCTAAAACCATATTGGAACTGGGAGAGAATACCTTTTTCGTCGGCCCATGTTTGCAGTTTATTAAGTATAACTCTCCCCGCGATCTTCATGAGAGAATCAAGTAAGGAGATCGGTCTATAACACTTCGGTGTGTTACGATCTCCTTTCTTGAAAATGGGGACCACGATGGCTTCCTGCCAAGTCCGTGGGAAACCCACTTTAGTAAAGCTGTTAAGAACATTGGTTAAAAGAGGAGCCCATAACTTATTGTTTGCCTTATATATATCCACGGGTATTCCGTCCGGGCCCGGAGCCTTTCCCGCTGGGCTCTTATCAATGGCTATCAGTACTTCGTCAATAGAGAAGGCAACGTTAATTGGATAGTGCAATCTATCCTGTAATCTTAAATTTTTCCCCCCTTCTGTAACTACCGTGGGGTCTTCTTGATAGAGTTCCCGAAAGTAAGTCACCCAAGTCTCTTCAGTGATTGCTATTTCAATAGAGTCTGATTCATTATTAGTAAAAAAAGGAGCGTTCACTGCTTTCCAAAAGGCAGTATTGTTTTTAGATTGACAGGCTTCTCGGAGGGTAAACCACGCATCCTGTTTAATTTGTTTCTTCCTTTTTTTAACTGCCTTTTGATAGGCGGATCTGGCCGATCTGACATCCACCATTACTCTGGGGTCTCTCTTTAGTTGGGTCAATAAGTAGGCGTGAGTCCTACTACACTCTCTGTCAAACCACCTCTTGGTTTTGTTAGCCCCATGATGAAGAGGTTTTGTAAGTAAATTCCCAATTTCCGCAGAAATACTAAGGAAAGCATCGGTCACTTTTGAGGGATCGGCGCTCTCAATTAGACAAATATTGAATTCATCTACCCTGGAGCGGATTAAAGTACCGAGGAAGGCCGCTGGTTCTACTTTGTCCCATTTTAAGGTATAACCATTCCTCCTGGCAAGCCGCAATCTATGGTTGTATAGATTCTGAACCGTGGAGTCGGTGTTGCTTTTAGCCTTCGGAATGGCCAGGGACAAACTGAGGGGTAGATGATCACTCATTGCTACCTCGCGTAATTCAAACGAGCAAATGTAGTCAGAATAGCGTTTAGATATAAGCAGGAAGTCAATGATGGAATTACATCCTCTGCCTATAAAAGTGGGGCTTAATGGGACTGATGGAGAACAAAGTTCGTTAGCAAAACCCAAATCCAAGGAGAAGAGTATGTCGTTTAGATTTTTTCCTAAAGGGGTGTGGGAAAAATGTGCAGAAGGAGCACCCTCCCTATCCCCCAGGTCACATATGTTTTGATCACTGAATGGACATAACGTGTGATTAAAATCGCCAATCCAAATAACACAGGTATCAGAGGAATCCTTGTCGTCCAAGTTTTTTAAGGATTCAGTTAGTTCCTTAAGTGTTGAGGCCCACAGATCTTTCGGTATGTTGTTATAAAAATTTATCAGATCTATATGTAACTTCCCCCCAGCGTGATATGCAGAATTTGGTAAAAAGCAGAGACTGGTGCAAAGGAGATTTTTATGTCTTTTACACAGTTGGAAATATAAGTGCATAGACCCCCTTTGTTTCTCCCTCTAGTGGTGGGTATTGCAGGAGTGTGATAAGTTCGGTAGCCCATCATATGAATGGGATCAACCGTCCAACATTCCTGGAGGCAAATGAGCGAAAACGTTTTCAAAAAAAGTGATACAATTTGTGTCTCCTAGTCTGGAGGACAGACCTGCAATATTCCAAGACAAAAGGGTGAGGTCAGAGCATGTGTCAGCCTCTTGCAAGGAAGGAGGAATAGAAATTTCACAAGAAACAACATTGACAACCGGACCACTGTTTGGACTTAAGGGATAATTCGGAGTCTCTACCGTCATAAAGTTACTAAAAGTAGTATCAGGATTAACCCGAGGGGGGACTATCAATTGTGCTGTCTGTTGATCAAATGATTTTAACTCTTCCTTATTTACAGCCCTCCCTACAAGTTCTGAGGCTGGGGGGTCATTCGGGGGCAGTCAATCAACCGCATCTAGGCAACTGTACCTATTTGCGCATGAAAAGGACTCCAACCAGTCCTGGTCGGTTATAGCCATCCCGCCTCTTTCAGAGTTGCCGTTAGCTTTGCCTCGCCCAACCTGAACCCACCAGTTGTTATTAGCTTGGGGAGGATAGAAATAAGCAAGTGGGAAAGGGGTAATGCTGGTAAAATGTAAGGAGGATCGTGTCTGTTGGATGTGTTTAACCGCATGAGGGTTGCTAAAATTAATCACAATACAGTCCCCTGTTATATCTTTATTTCTTCTGCCCACCCAACTAACTCTCCGCACAAACAGAATCTTTGCGTGGGTACCAGGAGGGAGTGGTCGGTTGTTATTGAGCCAATGCATTGTTTTGTTCTTTAGCTCGTGATATGACTCAGTAACGTTAGCTCCAATACAAGGTACACCCGTCAATACAATAACATATGGGTCGGATTCTGGTGGAAGGTCTAGAATGGGTAGGTTATGTACGTTTTCATTGGGCAAAACCCTTCTACTAACTTTCGCATTATTATTCTGTACCGTGTCGTTTGAAACTATTATATTAGCCTCTGGGGATTTCTGCTGAGGTATATCTGCTATAAGTTGATCTTTAGTGGCACTAATGCTGGTAGATTTTTCAGTGCAAGCAATAACCTCGCCGGTTCTCCGGGATATATCTAATGGCCGGGCCAAGTGAGGAATAGTCAGGAGAAGAGAGGTTTTCTCTGTAGAGTTACTTGCAATATTAGCTGGTGCGGGGGATTTACTATGCTCTCTATGTAAATCTATCTTCATTAGTTGATTAATTTCAAGATTTGTTAGAGCAGTTTGTTCTATTTTTTTAAGGCGCTCTTCTATCTTGATGAGCCTATCTAAAAACGGTCGGGTAGAGTTATCAAAAATTTCCCTTATTTTTGAGAGGAAACCCTCATCTATTTGCGTGGATTTGTTTGGGGTTACTTCAGACAGAGTTTGTTCGTTAGTCCCCAGAGAAAGATTAGACGGGAGTTTATCGTTTTTGGATTTGCTCGGTATAGATTTATTCCCCTTTTTGCCACGCGGGGCAGCCTTTTGTTTTGGTTTGGCCCCTTGGGTTGAAGCAGGAAGGGGGGAGGTGACATCGGAGATGGCATGTGATTGAGCTCGAGTCGAAACACCGTCAGATTGGACATTCACAGCATCAGACGAGATGATGTCAGATCTGTTGGTATTTCTAACAGTATTAGCCCTTATCCCTTCCAAGCTAGAGTCCATAGTTAAGTCAACACTACCCCCCTCGCAAATCGTACCATTATTTGTACCAGAAATAGTATTACAAGGCGCAGGTGAAACAACTGTGGCAATAGTCCCTAGAGAAGAACGTTTGGCAGTAAGCGAGTCCAACGAGAGACGACGCTCTGTTAAGTCAATTTCACGTTCTAAAATGTTAGCTGCCCTAACAATGAAATTGTCCAGAGTTCCAGCCAGAGTAGTATTGGTAGCGGAACCCTTAGCCCTAGGCATTCTTTCTGCAAGTTCTGATATATATATCTCTCTCACTAAGAAGGCCGAGTTGCAGGGGGGGTGGCCCAGCCCAGTGTCTCCAGTCTCGAACGGCCTCAAACGGCCCGCTCTTTGCCCGGTCTTAGCCCCGTGCTAAGACCCGCGCGCGTCCCGCTAGCGCGTGAGGGCAAGATTATGTTTATAAAGGAAAAGGAAACGGTGTTGGGGGAGGAGTCGGGAAGAGGACCAGGTGCGGATGATCAGCTTCCCGCACAGCACCCTGGTCCTCGCAGTCCCGGTTACGCCGGTCGCTCACCGTAAAACAAGCATCCAGCAACGTCCCCTCACCACAGCAGAGCACAGCACAGCGCAGGGGGGCCAACAGCGTGGAGTCAGGGCATCAACAGGGCATCCACAATGACCCAGGCAGTGAACAGCGAAGTCCCAGTCCCTCGAGCGGCGCCCGCGCAGCGGGGGCCGCGAGGCGCGATGGAAGATCAAAAGGCTGGGGTAAGAATCCAGGCAGTCCTAGCAGTAACGAGCAGCACAAACCAGTTTCTCCAGTTTATATGCTTGGAAAGTTCCTCATTAGGTATGCCTGAAATGTGTAAGAGAGGCAAGGAGGCAATGATTCTATTACTTACTAGTTATCTTGCTTAGTCTGAATCTTGATTGCTCTTAATCTGTTCTTCCTTGCTGCTTGCTTTCCATCTCAACCTTCCGTAATAGAAAAGCACTGTTCAGACCTGCTTGTGGTGCTGCTGGAGCAGAGTTTTCTGTTGAAAATTCATTGGGTTTTGAAGCTTCAGTTGTCTAAACGTGGTAAAAATAAAATTACTAATTTTTAATCATTAATTATTTGTTTTGTGTAAATGTTTTTTTTATTAATCAACATGTATGTATTAACAAGAGAAAAACTGACACGAGGGAAACGCTTATATGTTGCTATTGACAATGTGCATGTTTTATTAAACAAACGTTGCTGAGTGCTGTTTATTTTTAAGCACGAAACGCTTTTGAATTAATGATTTTCTGTGTTGCTAAAGCTAGATAATTGCATATACATAAGGGTATTAGTGGGGTTAACACTGTTTAATCATTATGCTGTGGTAACGTTGTTTTGTCTCTTTTAATTAAGATGGTCTATTGTGGCCTATTGTGGCCTACTAAAAGATGGCTGACTTTTGAAGCCTGGGTTCGAGTGAGAATTTGTGATGGAAAAGGCCTTGCTGAATATGGACGCGAGTCATCTGTCCACAGTCCTTGCCTGGTTAAAACTTTCCGTGAGGACAGCAGCAGATCTGGGCATGTTTCCAGATGTATTGGGACAGCAGCCTTGGCAGCCTTGGAAAACAAAGGAGCTTTAAAGAAAGACTCTAAGCTGTGAGCTCACCAGAGGAAATATGTGGAAGTTGAGAAGAAACATTTTAAGATTTAGTTCCTGTTCTGTCTTTTTATTTTTGTGACTTTTTCTGAGCGGAGATTTTTCAAAATGTAGCGATGCTAGATCCTTTCCTTCTCGCTCTGCTCAGCGGTTTGGCGGATGAAGAGAAAATTAAATGTTTCTTTCCTTTGTTTGAATTATTATAAATATATTAGACCAGAGAGGGTTCCATTCCATTGCGGTTTTACTTTCTTCCCAAACCTGCGTTGGTGAGGATCGATGCTGTAAGGACGGTGACTTGGGAGATTTCTACCGAGAGACTTGTCCTGATGACCCATTCTGACATTTAGCTAGAATAGGTAATTATGAGAAAATGATTTATTCTGATTAATTTCTTTTGACTAAACTTTAGATAAAAATCATAACTTTAATACGGTGTTGGTGATTATTTCTTGTCAATTATTGAGTACTCTATTTGATTATTGATGTATAGATTGTTTAGATTATGACAATTGCAATAGCTAGGTCTTATCGACCTCGGTGTAGGTGTGGGGTTTAGGAGTTTAGGATTGTTCTTTCCACAGGTTCGATGCTAGTAGAGTATTTGAGTATATGTTAGTGAAATGGGCCCTAGTGTATGGTGAGTGTATGTGCGTGTAACTGTGAAATTACTCTATCCGTGGAAGTAGGGAGATTTTGTACACCCCAATCTGCATCAGTGCTTGGTATCAATGCTTCTAGATTCGATCCATTATGGGCTCCACCTAGGATTGTGGGTCATCAAATGTTTGTATTTTGAAATCCACAAAAGGTTTATGGCTTGGTGGTGGATTCGTCTCAATCCAGTTACAACTGAAGACTACTAGTAACTAATCAAATTGACATAACAAATGAACACCAAAGATTTCCTCAGTTCCGCATGTTTTTCACTAAGCAGCTACTACCAGTCACATTTCTTCAGCACGTAACATAGATCTATTACTTTATTTGTTCTTTTGTTAAATTTATTATGTTTTGACACGGTACTCTTTCTTCATCTACAGAACAAAAGTGTCGACGAAATATTACAGAAAGTAGCACTGAAAGTATAGCACTGGACTTTTTCTCAGACCATCAACTCTGAATTGTTTGTTGTTGTAAGACATTTATTGTGGAGGGAAATCTAGTGAATGAAAAATAGATTGTAACTAGTTGTCTATTTCAGGTTTTGATGTTAGCACCGTTTTATAAGCGATGTGTTTCAAACATTGATAGAAACATTTTCTGCTTGCAGCTATGAGAAACCACCAAGTAAGATATTTTCTTGTGGAGTTACGTGCTTCGATGGAACAGAGGATGTGCCACATGACTTGGAAGGTAAAAGTGCTATACCATGAAGAAATGCATGCTCTCATTTGATTGTCCTGGCATAACAAAACACTATATTGTTAGTTGTAAAATTGTGTAGTCTTGTTTATAGTAAGCGTGTGATTTATACCTGACCAGAATTGTCATCAGAAAAATGTAGCATATGTTAAAAAGCTACTCTCACTTTGGAAATTTTGTCTAGATGTTCCAGAGACAGGGCTAGATGTTATAAAAGTGTTTATTTCACAGCTCCACTTGGAGAAAATGCTAGAAAAACAAAGTTAATTTCTATTTACCTCCCAAAATCTAATTCAATGGTGAATTTTTGGTAACTTTAGTGGAAACATCTCTTTATAAAAATGTACTTTGGTCAGTCTCCACCAGAACTGGATTGAAATCAGTTCTTCCACTCATTACACCTGCAGAGGCAAATGCATATTCCAGGTTGGAGTTGATGACTGCTAGAGGACAGCAACCTGGGCTCTGGAACCCGTAAGGCAGAGATGTTGCCAGCACCTGTTGACTTAGCAAGGATAAACCATTTAGAAAGGGTATAGGACAGCTTGCACAATTATGTACAGTCTGAGTCCTTCTTTTGACTTGATGATCCTTAACAGGGCTGACAGAATATGCTCCCATTCAATCCCTGAGTTCTCCTAGACAACGTTGAGTCCAACCTAAAGAAAATAGACAGTATAGGGTAGGGATCATTCTCTACTCATTGCTAGTGCACAGGATAAGACTGACGCCTCACCGCCACCTCATCAGAACATTTCCAGGCCTAGGAAGACTACACCCTTAAGAGGAAGGCCCTGCAAGAAGAAAATGACTCAATGACTCCTAGCTCCTGCTGGAAGGAGTGGACTCATGCTGACTCCGCCTGGCATCCAAGGACTGGAACTGCTTTCCAAGGATCAGGTGGCTGACCTTCTGTTTGCCTGCTCCAGGGACACACAAAGCAGAGTGTATTCTGATGCTAACAATGCCCAGCTGACCACAGAAGACTGGACCCTGAAGGAGCCCTGGCTGGAGAGAGATGTGATGCCTAGAAGCCTGCCCTGGGAACCGTGGGGTTTCAGAAATGACCAGAAGGATGGAGAAATGTAAGACCAAGATATGGTACTGAGGTTACCCAGGGAGTTTACATCCTAAGCGGGTTAGAAAACCAGGTTTGTCACACTCTAGGCTTTTGACCATGCTGGAAATGGTTTCAACTGGACTTTTTGATGAAAGTATCCGGGGCGTAACACAGGACGCTGCAGCCCCCAGGGTGCAGAGGGCCTTCGAGCTGCAGGTGGCCCCCTCAGCACAGTACTCAGACCTGCGAGCTCCGGAGTAAATCCGGAGCATTGGCCCCTCCGTGTACCTTGCAGGAAGGCCCCCTCAACTTTTATTACACCACTGGAAGGTATCTACCTCGTGAACCCCTACCCAGCTATATATAGCTTTTAGCCTAGTCCGGCTGGAGGATTTTAAGAACTTAAAAAATTACTAAGTCAAACTTGGTCAAGGGTGAAGCAGCAAATTCTTTCCAGTGACGAAACAACTGTGGTGGCTATGAAATTCAGCTTTTCCCACTCTGGCATATACAGCTTCATGGGACCATTGGCTGCCTTGGAGGTTGCTACACTGAGGAATTTTTACTTCCATCTCCAAGACTAATTCCTAAGGTTCAAACTTTGACCGAGACAACCTGCTTGGTGTACCCCAACCCCATTCCATAGCCTGTTATCATACCTCAGTCCCAGTCAACCATGAGCTGATATTTTTCAATGTCTTCAATACTTTGGTTTAAACCTTTTTGCTTAAAACTTTAAAAAAATTCACGTCTCAGGATCTCCTTCTCTGATTTTAATTAGTTTATGTCTTTTTCTCATTAAATATTTTGTCTATTTTTATAAATAGGCTTCTGAATTTTATTGTGTTGTTTTCTTTACTTTAAAATGTTTGGTCCTGCTTGAACTTGGCGCACATTTCTTTGGGGAATTACCTGATGCTTGTGTCGTAGCTTATAGTCATTGAGCAGAGTTTCTCTGAAACTTGAGTTGAGACCTAATAAGGGTGTATTTATTAAGTTGGTAAGCCTTTCCAAATGTGTACTCCACTTTCTGACAGACTACTTGCTTTTTGAGTTCAACTTCAATGGTGCATTAGAGCTATTCATGCAAATTCTCTTGTCAGTGAAAAGATACACAGGTCTCTGAGGAAGTTTAAGATCTCATTTTCATTTAATTCACTATGGTCCATTGCATCATGCCTTTCGAGTCGGCGGCATTGAACGTAGCACCTTGCTTGAATCCACCCCTCCAGTGAAACCTCATGTGCAGTGCAGTATCATACATGAAAAAGCGCCTTGCAATCTCTGGCGTCTTACCCCCACGGAGTGTTGTGCAGAAATCCAAAAACCTTTTTCCTATTCCAACACATTTGACTATATTTATTTACCAAATGTGCCGTCGCCATCTCATACCATGATCACATTTTTTATATTCATACACAGACCGCTCTCGTACTATGAGTGCAGCATATATTTTAATTTAGGATAGCATGAACAAAGAGCATTCTGTGTTATGCTTTTTTCTTCTCTTTGGTAGACTGTTTGATTGTGACCTAAATTGTGTTTCCAAAAGACTTTAGGCCCAAACCATGTTGCTCTCACTTGGATGTATATTTGGTCCTGCTATAATTTTCTGGGTTGGTATTCTTTAAATAGTCAGATTGTTTTGTATTGCATTTTATTTTTCTATTGGTACTTGGCTTGCTTTATGGATGCCATTGCAATCACATTTAATTGTGAACAGGTCTAATTTTACAAGTAAGCAAAGTTTTTGCTTTTTTAAAAAATAATCTAAATGAAATTAGTCATGCATTATTAACCAATAATTTAATATGCCATATGTGGTTAATTTCCAGTGCTTGATTTTCTGTCTTTTCAGCATTATAGGATAAGGATGGAAATTAACCTGAAGTAGCTGCCAGATTATCTGTTAAACACAGACCTATTACCTAATTTATGTGGGTTTCTTCCACATTGTAGATTGTTGTATTTCTATTACTCAAAGATAACTTCATACATTTTTTTTCCAGCATGGAAGGATTTAACAAGTGGAGAAGTCAACATTCACAAGCTTCCTGGAGGACATTTTTACCTTAAAGACCCAGTCAATGAAAGCTTTATAGTGAAGCATATTACAAAATATTTAGAAACTGCAGAAATGGACTATCTTCGAACATAAACCTTTTTTTATGTTAGAAAAAAAAAATCAAAGAGCCACCATATAGAGATTCATAATCAGCCGTTATGATTTATTTGGTTGACCTTTTTTTGAGACCAGAAATGATGAATAAAACATATACTAGATTATCAAGTGGTGAACGTGTATACCTACAAGTATTTCCTTCATTGGTTAATTTGTGCGGGTGGTGTTATGGGTTGGGATCTTCAGGAACACTACCCACCAGAAGCCCACCTTCCAGCACTACAGTTTTTGGTAGTTGAAATACAGATTATCATTATAGCTAGAGGAGAAGAAGGGTTTGACGGAGGATACCAACGGGATGGAGATCTGGAACAAGACTAAATCACCCGATTACTTCTAGAGTAAAATCAACAAATCAACATACACAATACATAAGTTCAAAGTTTTTATACCAGAATCATTTTTACCTGATAAGGACATTTTAGTGTTTCTCACTGGGAATTTGGGATTCCACTTTTAGTTGAAATCATAACCCTGCAGCCAAAATTCTCTTATATTTTGCAGCTGGCTTTTCAACAATGTCTGAGTTCTGAAAACTATAAGAATTTCCAAAGTTTTGTTATTTCCCAACAATCAGCACAGTCGCGAAATCGAAATATGTACCAGGCCTTTTTCCACCTTGAATAGTTGTGCATTTCACTGTGAACGTTCTCCTAAGAAAATCACAAATAAATGGCATATCCCACCCAAGTCTGCAGAGATTACCTTAAAGCTCTACTTGGAATCCTCATATGGCAAAGAGTCAACTCTCTGAAGGCTACCCACTAGCTGCCTCTGCTCGTTTTTGCAACCAGCTATAGCTGCCAAAGATAAAATGAACACCGCTATATTTATTCAGAAAATGGCCCTTGAGATTCGTTTTTTTCTGCCTTCAGCCCAAAGTCCATTGACAGTCCCCACATAATCACCACCATCTGTTGAGCCAGAAATGTACATGTTCGTGTCCACAAGGTAGTGGGAGTCTGCAAATGTCTTTCGTTGGCATTGCCATTAGACCCCGCATTGTATTTGTGATGATGCACAAGATCGTAATGTGCAAGGGCGAGAGGGAGCATTTCTTCACTGATGGGTCACATGTGTTTTCCTTGTTTTTGGTACCAGCAACAGGACACCATCATCAGACTTTAAGCTACACCTAGGGAGAGAGAGGCAGAAAAGGGAGAAAGGAGCTGGAAGAAAAAGGTAGGAAATCAGTCACAAAGGGAGAAAGCAGGTATGAAGAAGACCTGCAAGAGTGAGATAAAGAGACGGGGGTCCAGATTTACGAAACCCTTGCGTGGCCATTACCTTACGCAAGGCAACATAAGGGCTTCAGTGAGATTTACTAAGCTACGCAAAGCCACCTTTTGTGGCTCTGTGTGGCTTAGTAAATTTGGAGTATTGCACGGTTGCCTTGTGTTACTCTGCCGTGGAAAGGTGTTCATGGGTGGACCATGAGTGTTCCCAGGCATCCACCAATGGTTTTAAGCACACTCACAGATTTACTAACACTAATAAACCTGGTAATGCGTCAAAATGCCATACCTTCCAAGGTGACGCGTAAGGAGAATAAATACCTATATTTCTCCTGGTTTTTCCTCTTTCTATATGTGCCTCATTCTGTAGTACACATAGAAAGAGGAAATGGCCTCAGTGGATTTCTTTTGTGCAGGAAGGTTGCTTCCTCCAGAAACACAATTATGCCTCTAGCACAGGCATCCTTGCATTATGGCGCAAGGATGCCTGCGTTGGCGATGGGCTGCACTCAGTGCCCCAGCGCAGGGAGACAGCCGGAATGCGTCATCTCTTAGTATGGTGCATTCCTGCTCTCTCCCTGTCACGCAGCGCAGTAAGTCTGCCCTTTAATGTTTTAGGTGGAGGAAGAAAGAGACATGAGATGAAATGAAGACTAAGCAGCGTTGGTATTCAGCAATCCCAACATTTGGCAACACTAGCAATGGGCTTCTAAAAATAAATTGGCTCCTGCCTTCTTAAAAACAATTAATTGAGCACAGAATCCCTTCTTAACATAAAGCTTTTCATCATGTGCACATGTAGAGCACCTAGCTTCGGACTGGACTGTTCCCATGAGGCACAGGGTCCAGACTGATTTGCATATAGCTGGATCCGAACTGGGGTGGCGAAGTGAGCTAAAGAACGATGATGGATTCAACCCAGATCTGTGACTGGGGGTGAGTGTCTGAAAAGGTTCAGCTCTCAGTCCATCATCTCCTTGTGTTTGCTTTGCGCACCCAGCTTCAGTAGGGAGATGGGTCACCTCCACAAGAATTTCACAACTGTATTTATGATATTACTCGCACTGAACCTCCAAGACATCAAGATATTAAAAAGTATATCTGCGTTGATGCTCATACCAGCGGCCTATGATGTCATTCAAAAAGTGTTAATTGATTGTCAACCTCATTGTGGGTGATTCTCTGTGTGTTTTAGTTATTGTTTTCTGTAATGGGATGTAGATGTAACAAACTGGAACACCATGTTGAAGAAAAACTGTTCGAGTGTGGAAAGGCTTTCCTGTATTCCCCAGGATTAGACATTTCCTGATAATATTGCAAAAACTACAGCCATAAAGGACTGTTTGGCTTTACATATTGTGTATTGCAGGAAACTCAAGAAAGACCTTACATTCTTTGTACATGGTAGTGGAACATTCCGTGAAACTATCAACCAGCTTACATTGCCAATCTTATTTCTCAGCCCACAAAAATCAATATATTTAGGCAATGAAGCCAAAGCTCCCTTATTTGAGATATACTGTAAGCAGTAGGTAGTGGGCATGAGATATATAATTGCCAGAATGCATCAGGATTCCTAAGCACCTATCCGGAAATAAAATACTGGTAATTGTGCATCTGCCTATATGTCACCTTGTAACTGTGTCTGCCATGCCTATGACTCCCTGTGGTTTTGTGTGGGAAAGTCAGGCGTGTTAAGTCATCTGATTGGTTGCCTGCGCCAAATAAGTTGACTGCCACATCCCTATACATTCATGCTATTCACATTTGTTACAAAGCTGCTACTTGCATTGGCACTCAGATTTGGCTGAATACCACACTGTCTTGCTAGTCTGGAGTGAGAGTCTGGAAAAGCACCTGCCACAATAACAAATCTTATTTGTTAACCCATGACAAATCAGACTTGCTGAAAAGCCCTGCTGCTGTTTCCTGGATCCCAAACCCACCAGGCATCGCATCTGTGGTCGTTGGAGTCTGACATGGATAGAGGGTGTAAGTCCATCCTAAGGATTCCTTTCTAGGCTGAAAAGTACAAAAGAGGTGGTCAAATCTGTGTCCATTCTTCTGTCATTCGCTTAGAATCTTTACTACAAATGTCAGAACATGCTCATTGAACTGTATGTTAAGATGATTCACGAGTGACCGTTTATTGCGTTCTAGTAGTACACGTTTTAATTTTCTTCCTGCCCCTAGAAGAAGCCTCTTGCAATTACATTATTCTTTCTACACTACTCTGGCCATGATTCTCAACAAATACATTGTCATTTAATCTGCTCACTGACAGGTAAATTGCAGCTTTCCATACCCGGTAGGAAGACAATCATGATTTTATTTGAGACAGAGGCAAATATTCTGCACACCATCTGTATTGCCTTCATACACCGCATCAACAAGGATAGAACTTCAGTATGCTAATCTAACATAAAATGTTAGAATAAGCATAAGATTGCAGAAGATGAAGACATCTACATCTACTCTCATCTTGTCTGGCAAAAAGATTACACTCCCATCAATCTCCTCATTTTATCAAAATTAACCTGGATACAAAACAGACAAGCGGACGGCCTCCTCTAATAAGTCTTGTCCGGGCTGTAGCTGTGACTTAGAGGATGAGCTTCATGTTCTCTTCTTCTGTCCAGCATATACCAAACCAAGAAAACACTGGTTGATACCATTGTGCAGAAATCTGGGTTTTAAACATTGCTTGAATGCTTTTAGAATTTTTAAAACCAATACATCGAGCCCTATTGTTTTTGCACTTTCTAAATTTTTGCTAGCTATGTGGTGCAAGCGGCGTAAATTAATTGATATTGATTGCTAACTTTAATGTTTACGAAATGAGCGTTTGGAACCTGATTTATTTTTAAACATTTTACAGATGAGAGGGTATTTCTGCCTGTACGAAAATATTGCCATGTGTATATGAATTAATTTTAAATGTTATTTGCCTTCCCTTCCCTCCTTCTTCCCTTTTGTCTTTTATTTTCTACTCTTTTATGGCCAAATTGGCCGAAATAAAAATTTTTTGAATTGAATTGAAAACAGACAAGCATTTGCAATGCAATCAGTCTCGCCTTCGGGACCTTATAAGTATTTAGCCATGCTGCACATTTTCCTGGGTGCTGCCACTTCTGCTGTTCAATGTGGAAGCGTTGACACTAATAGCACTGCTTTGAGAAGTACTTGTTATGGTCATTTGTGTGTGCCCCGAGAGTGGTTGCTAAATATATACCATAGCACCTAAGCTACCACTAATTGTACTTTCAATATTACAATTTTTCCTTATCTTGCTGCATAATTTACTCAACCCTGCTGCATAAAGCTTTGTTAAACAGCCAATCGAACCAATCCATTCCTTAAAATTCACAGAAATAGAAGAGGGTAACGATTTTTTTTTTTTGATGAGCTAAAACTCACTTTTTTTATTATTGTTTAAAGTATTTCTGAAAGTGATGATTGTGAAGTCCAACCATTTGTTAACACTGCCTCCTTAAAATTGATTTGACTGAGAACGCTAAAAGATGGCACAAAATGTTAGAGGCTCGGAAAGGCTTGTAAGCTGAGGCAGTCAATTTAAGAGGCACTGAGGCATGACTTCGGCAGCGTTATCGTTCGCCACCATATTGTTACTTTATAATATACATAGTGTTGCATATAGATGCCTTGTGCTGTGATTGACAAGCCACAAAAATGGCAGTAGAAGCAACTAAGAAGGCGCAGAAAGTGCTTTATGTTTAAAGTATAAGAGACCTGGCTTGATTGAGGGTGCATGCACAGGGTCGTGTTAATAACAATTATAACAAAAATTAATAAAAACAAGTGATCAGGTTGCCAATAATTGCCACAGCGGGACATGTGGCATTCCGCAAGTTAAAAAATGTAGGCAAATGACATTTTTCAGTAGAGAGGTACCAAAGCGTGCGGCATATATTTTCATGAAAACGTGAGCAGCTCTGCTGTAGTGACAAAAAATGGAAACGAAAAAGCATGTCAGCTAAGATAAAATAAAGTAACAGAATAGTAGGTCATTACGTAAAAATTATACATGAAATTACATTAGGAGATGAGGGTTGGAGGTGAGTAAGTTGGAGAAAGAAGGGGGAGGCTTTTGTGTGGAAATCACCACGGCTGTTACGGCTACACAGTGGCATGTTTGGAATTACAGATAAAGTAATAAACACCATTTATCAGTGTTTCGAGCCTTTGAGAATGCAACCAGTGATTAGTCCCTCTCAATCAGGCTTACATCACCAGCTGCACAGCGCAAATGCACAAGCAATCAAACTCATTGCAAAGAATTATGATGCCCCGTCAACATGTTTTTTTTTAAGTAAAACGTTAGTGTATCTGCCGTCGTTTCCCTGAAATGATCCTGCATCAGGTTATTTCTCAATGAAAATCTGTTGGTGTGAAGGTGAATGCTAATTAAAAATGGTCTTATGCTGTTTCTATGACATAATCCCATTATCTATGCCTTTTTAAAATGAGACTTGCTGCTCAAGGGAATAGTTCACTAAATGAGCGGCAGTAAATCAAAATTGTGTTGGTTAAATACAAACATATCATAGTTCTCATAAGCAAAAACCAATAAGTCTGGCCTCGGTGAAAGTGATTTCACAAGTCTTCCGTCTTTGTTTGCAAACATATGCAAAATACATTAAACTCTGCAGCTGTGTGAAGGTGGCATGCATATATATGTTTAGCAAATAAAAAGAAGTGAAAATTATACATGAAAAAACCTCTCCGTCCCAGAAAGGAAGAAGGCGCCCTAAACCTTTCTGACAACAAATGCAACTGTCCCTGTACTTTGGGAGATACTAAGTGAAAACGAATACAAATTTGTGCTCGGAAACAGGTCAGGAATGGGGGAATCAGCTGCTGCTCACAGCAGGAGCTGGGGCTGCTCGGTTGCCAGATCATCTGGCCTGCACCCCGAGCGTGGATAATGTGTTCTTTATCACCCACCAACTTTCTGTGTTTTGTGTCTCTCTCATTGGGGCATCTGGGAAGCTATGAGCACCGCTTGAAATGCACGCACCAGAGAGCCGCCACACTGTACCCACTGAGGACTCGCCTTATTTACAATAAAAACACAGCTTGTGCCGGCCACAACTGCGGCAGTAGTGGGGTTACCTCAGAGGAGTGGTGGTGGGGGCGGGCAAGCAGTGCTGGGGGAAGAGATCCAATCACGGGCGGGAACGGAGCTCAAAGTAATAAAACTGCCTTAAATTTGAAGCTGCTGAACAGCGACCTCCGAACGAGAGGTGGTGGTGGGGGCAGGCTCAGGGTTGTGAGGAGGTCGGGCAAGCTGTATTGTGGGAGGGGGAAGGTGTGGATGAGTGGGGACACTGTGACGGGAGCTAAGTGACGTGCGCAAAGGGTGCACAAAGTAAATAAAACTGGCTTAAATTTGAACTCCGAGCAGCAACTTTGGAGCGAGGAGTGATGGTAAGAACGGCTCAGTGTTGTGAGGGAGTGGGGCGATGCAGGGGAGAGTAAGTGATTGAGATGACAGCTATAAACGTCACGCCCGAGGTGGAAATCAGAAAAACAAGTGTAATGTGAATGCTTAGATTGGAGTGAGGTTAGCAGCGGTTCCCTAACCCTCAAAGAAACCCTTCATTTTTCGGATAGAGCAGACATTATAAGTGGATGCTTGCACCAGTGCCAGTGTGGACATGGAAAACGGCAATGGGAGTGAGTCCAGTGTTACTCCTTATCATTATAGCGGTGCCGGTGCAGAGATGGCAGGGATTATCTACCCGTAGGCGACATGCTCCTGTGACTAGTTGGTCCTCGGCAACACCAAGGTGGACAACCAGATGGAGAGGCATGAGAGAGAACGTCATGAACATGATGTCAGAGCGTAGTCTGCTGATCTTCGGGACGGGTGCGGCCACTTTAAACTTGAGTCCGTTTTTTTGCTGATATATAGGTGGAAAGTCAGCAATTAATAAATAAACAATTTTAAATATATTGTTGGGAAGTTTATGCAGCAGTTTTGAAAGATACTTTGGTTTGGGGATCTCACTAAACGTGCATTGAGTATACACACGTCAGTTTGTTGTTAGGTGTGCAGGCTCAGCTCGGCTGAGGCAAAAGCGGCGGGAGCGTCAGAGAGGTTTTTTTTTTCTCGGGTTAGATTGGAGGAAGCTGTGAGGGGAGGGAGGAGTTGGGGGGGTGGGAGGCACCAGCAGATTCAGCAAACTGAAAACAGCCCTGTGTGATCGCGAGCAGAGGAAGCTGCAAGGGGTGGGAGGAGTTGTGGGGGCGTGGGAGGCATGGGGCCATTCAGTGAAGTTAAATCAGCATCGTGTGCCCCTGAGCAGAGGGCTAAGAAAAGAAGCTGCAAGGGGTGAGAGGAGGTGTTCTGGAAAGGGAGGCACTAGGAGATTAAAAGAGCTGAAAGCAGAGTTGTGCGCCAGTGAGCAGCGAGGAGAGGTTTAAAGAACAACCCAGACACGAGGGGTGGGGCATTGAGAAGGCATCGGCGGGGGTGGGGGGCAGGGGAAGAAAGTAGTCTGTGCAGTTAAGGGGCCAGTAGCCATGGAAGGATACAAATGACTGACCTGGCTGTCATAGGGAGGGACTAACAAGCTTAGAACCAACCGGAAGGCAGCATTTATAACCTAAGCCAATGAAGAAGATGGGCCGGAGAGTGGGCGGAGCTTCCACAAAGCTTCCACACTATAGTGTTTACTGCATGCATCGCAAAGCGATGGCAGCGCATTCGCGCTGCACCGCTAGCGAGACCTGAAAACCAGAACAGTTATAAGGTGTGAAATAAAAGGGAGTGATAACATTTACCTCAGTGTCTTCACCCAGCTATGGAAAATCTGGATTTTATGGCAAGGAACGGAGGCAAATATTATGCATGCTCAAGCTTTTCCATCGAATTTTCCACAGCACTCTATATATTTAAAATAATATCACTTGAAAGTGGACCTCACCAATCTGCACATTTCAGAATATCCCTAAAACATCCTCCTACCAGTATATGGTGCTCCAAACCTCCCCACATTAATTGCTGCTTCATTCATAACCTCTTTAATCCACCTTGATAATGTAGGGGAAGACACTGATCTAAGAGGCTGCCTATAAGAGACGATTAACTGTGATTTGTTGTGGGTCATTCATATTCCTTCAGGCAGCTGACTCTACATAAATAATGATGCCCCTCCACAGCGTGACTAAAATAAAAATACCTCCTCCCCCCAAGTTGTTAACACCTTGAGGTGACCTCTAAAGATCAAACATCCGACATGCAGCAATATAAAGCTAGACACAGAAGTGTGGCCAAATATCAGTTGCAGTTCAGAGGTGATTCCATTGGGAGTCATTACATCATGGTCATTACCTCTGGAGTACCATTACATTGCAATACTTTACATCAGGAGTACATTACTTTGCAGGTAAGTATAGCCAATATATATAATGGCTAATGGTGTGATATGGTTCAACTTTGCCATTGAGAGATTCTGGCGACATCATAACCCCTAAGGCTAGAGACCAATTGGTGTGCTAATGGTACCATAATGTTGAGATGGCAATATAGGACCTTGTTGGCCCCCAAGGACACTCTGGAACCAAAGGGACTTCATCCCCCATCCAACAGTGCACCAGGAGGCGCGTTTGCAGAGTGGTGGAGAAAGGGGGGCATGGCTTCCAAAGACCTCTCAACAATCCCGCTGTGTAATCCTGCTGGAGGTAACAGGAGGGCTTGTGGCCCCTAAGGACCCTTTGGAGCTAAGGGAACTTCATCCTCCAACCATCAGTGCCCCAGGAGGTGCATTTGCAGAGTGGTGGAGAAAGGAGGCATGGCCTCTAAAGACCTCTAAGCAATCATGCTGTGTGGGACTTACTGGAGATAACAGGAGTGTGGGTCAACTACCACTCCTGTGACCTCACATACTACATTACTCATATATATATATATATTTTAATATATTTATGTAAATATATAGCCTACTGGCGGTTGCCAGTAGGTAGTTATAGTTTGGACATAGTTGCGATAGGAAAAGCATTTTTTGATTTGTCCATAACTTCCAAACTATTACGCCAATGACTTCAGCTGCTGTCTCGGAAATTTTGGGGTGATTTCTCAAGTGGGAACCAAGAAAAAGGGGTGTGTCCCAAAACACGTTTTTACCATGCAATTTTCCGTAGGGATTTTAGACACGACTACAGCCGGAACCCCTGGATGGAATTACACCAATTTTGGCAGAAAGCTAGATTTTGGTCCAGAAAAAGGCCTTTTTGTAATTTGGTGTAAATCTGTTCAGTAGTTTTGGAATTAATAAAGAAAGAAGAAAATAAAAAAGATTTATGTATATCTACGGACGCAATCCTCTGCGGATCTGACAGATCTCAAAATGTGATCTGATTGGCAGCCAGCACTTTAACTAGAAAGTGTTGGCAGCCAGCTTGTGACGTGGCTGAGTCCCAAGAAAAAATATTAAAAAGACAGTGGACCGGGGTAGGAATACTCGGACGCCCTTGACCTGGTGCTGGGGTCCCATATGTACCCCGCTGGGGGCCAAAACATTTTTTTTTACATTTTCCCACTAAGCCATGGGGGATCCACAGGAATTTGTTTTTTTAAAACCAAGCGTGGTTACCCCAGGCCTGGTCGATATTGATAAGTGAGGGGAGCTGCGTGGCCCCCTTCCTGGAACCATTAATGCCTTGAGGACCTCATCCCCCAGGGCCTGCTCCACCAGAGATACTGGTTTCCCTGCTCCGCACTGGTGCGAGCACGAAAACCTGTTTTTGCTCTCGCTAAGTCCGCTCCTAGCGGGCAGGAGCATGAAAAATGCTCCCGCTCGCTGGGAGCAGACTGGATCTGTGATGAAAAAATTGCTCCTGCCCGCAGGGAGAAACATTTTTAGCCACTCCCTGCGGGCGGTAGCAATGTTGGCTACCGCTGGAGGTGGGGAGCCAGCTGGGGCCGCTTGGGCATTGGGGCTCCCCCTGCTGCCCCTAACAAAGATGCAGCGAGTGCCCTGGCTTGTCTGCAGGGCAAAAAACACTCCAATTTAGATAGGGTCTGAGGTATTTTTCAAAGAACTTGCATGGATACTCTACCCCAAAAACTCACAATTGTATAACAAATATATCCACCGGTCTGCATATATCGTTTCAGCAATAGAAATCTAAGACTCAAAAAATATGCGAATTTCCTTAATAAAGACCATTAATAATGGAAAAATCCTATTTTAAGACTGATACCCATCACTTACCAATGGTGACATGCTTCATCATCTGGGTCTCCTCTTTGTGTCGATAATGACACTAAGGGCTTGCAACCCCTTCAGAGGGAACAGGGAGCCCAAGGATGTTTTAATAAGGGGTTATAAATACAGCAATTGATGTTTTTCTACTCAAATAGGCAACCAGATGTGAAAAGATGTTTTAAGTGTGGGAATTAAGTGCAGTGCAATGTAATGTGATAAGAGTGGGTTAAAATTGAACTCTGAGAGAAACAACCTTTATTAATATCCCTCAAAATTCAACCTAAAAACAGTGCAAACGACAGTATGTATAACATTTTTAACTGTCTAGCGTATATGAAGGGTCAACATGTTTCAGCATTCACGGAAAACTTTGATTCCATGCCTTCTTCAGGACCACGAATGTTTTGCTGCTGCAATTATATGAAAAAACAAGAAAAGTGCATAAAAACGGTTGGAACAGACACAACCAATTCACCTGTAATTAGGAATGTGTATTACTTCCTCCGCAAATCATATGATGCAAATGGCATCTGTAATAAGATGAAACTAAGTGAATGCAATTATTTAGAAGTCATTAGCGACACAAAGAGGAGACCCAGATGATGAAGCATGTCACCATTGGTGAGTGATGGGTATCCGTCTTAAAATAGGATTTTTCCATTATTAATGGTCTTGATTAAGGAAATTAGCATATTTTTTGAGTCTTAGATTTCTTATTGCTGAAACGATATATGCAGACCCGTGGATATATTTGTTATACAATTGTCTGTAGGGCATCCACCCTTTATTGGATGGACCCTGGGAAGATGGGGTCCCCGGGGAGGGAGGCCACGCAGACTGATCCTACTTGCTTAGTCATGCCTTGGGTATGGGGTCCCCAGGACTGAAGGGGGGCTGCGTGCCCTCCTTCCCATTTACTATATGGCCAGGCCATAGGAGGATGGGTTCACCGGGTACAAAATCAGCCCAAGAGGGGGGCTGTTTACTCCGCCCCATAAATTAAGTAGTGGGCCCCAGGGAATAGGGTACTCGGGACCAAACATGGCCCGGTGAGGGGGGCCACTAAGCCCCCTCACCTAAAAAAGAAATGGCAGGCCCTGGAGAATGGGGTCCATGGGACTGCAATAGGTGGTAAAAGTGGGGTAGGGGCGAGACACCCTCCCAGGTTGGTTGCCTTAGGGAGGTTGGCCACAGGACCCAACCCCCCACCACACACGGCCAATGGCCGTGCTTGGCGTGGGTTTGGCTGCATGCGTGGGGTTGGTAGCCGGGCCTGTCCACAAGTCAGGTACTGTGACCAACTACCCGCTGCACGGCTGAAGACAGTGTGCGGCGGCAGTTGGATTAGCTAATGGTAATTAAATATTACTTAACATTTTTTTTTAATCTAGAAATTTACTGAAAAAACAAAGGTTACAGGAATGTTATGGATAGGAAATAGCATTACAAAACGAAGAAATTCACTGAAAAAAACAGTTACAGTTCTCTAAAGTATCTATAACATGTGCCCGAAGGTAACTATAACTTGCGCCCTCGCCATGCACTGCTAATTACCCGACATATTACACCACCTATGACATCTTCTATGACATTATTAAGAATATCAGTGCAACATTTACTGTAAAATTATTGTTGAGAAAAATGTGCATGGCGGGGTGCGAGTTACGGTTACCTTAGGGCATGAGTTATAGTTGCTTGAGAGAACTCTAACTATAACTGTTGAATTTCTGTGGTTGTGTGTGTGTAAAATCTGAGCCTAACTATAACATCCCTGTAACCTTTGTTTTTTAGTGTATTTATAAGGTTTTTTAAATTCCATTTCCTAACTATCACGTCCCTGTAACCTTTGTTATTTTCAGTGAATATATACACATATTCACTGAAAAAAAGCTTAAGTTAACCCCTTGAGTGCCCATGACGAGATGGTCTCGTCATGGGCCGCGGTTGCGCTGTGCCCATGACGAGACTATCTCGTCATGAGCCCCGCCCGCTAATGAAACGCCCGGCACAGGGCGTGGAAAGGGCGGGGCACTCAAGGGGTTAAAATGACGTTATAGTTATGTGAAAAGGTCAGTGACAACATTAACATTTTGAACTAAAACAAACACAGAAATTCTCCAGTTATAGTTAGCAGAGCTAACTATAACTTGCACCTCCACCATACGCTGCTTATGACCTCACATATTACATCACTCATGACATGTTCTGTGACATCACTCATGACATCTCAAAGGACATCATTGATGACATCATGCAATGAGTGTGTTAGTTTGTTTTATGGTTTAAATAGTGGCAAGGAACTGCCATATTACTTTTCCACCTAATTTTGTACAGCCTGTGTCCAACTAATGGGTGTATGTGTTTAGAAATGTTAATGTTGTCACTGACATATTCAGTCAATTTCTAGGGGGTTCTTTTGTAATATAAGCTAAGATATTATTTATGGAAAACTTACCTGAGATTGAAGGACTGTGATGTAACTCCCACTATATAACAGCAGCACATAGCAGAGCCAACTTTATTGACAAAGTGTGCACCCCTAAACACCTCTTCTCTCCCCAACTGTTTAGTAACAACACTTTGTTCACATTCCATGACGAACAGCTGCCAATGGACCTGTGAACTCAAACTTCTAACCAACTTCTTCAATAAAGCATTCTCCACTTCTGGAACACCATCCACAAAACGACATCCTGCTAACATTACCGATCTGTATAAATACACTGTCCTATAGGAAGCACCACCACAAAAACATATGTTAAATAATTCATCACATGAACTGCAGATGCCAAAACCCTTACCCATAACTCTATCAGAACACAAACAAAACCACCATACCATCCGATAGCCTTTATTGTCCCAAGAGGCTTGAAGCCTCCTCAGATAATTTTGACATCTGCTAGACTCCCAAAGTATGACACGCTATGAGCTGATGACCATCTGCCACTAGCCAATGAAAGTCACCCAGTACAAAGTGTAGAATATCCCCAGGTGCCTTATTGGATCTGGAAGATTTGCACTGCATTGCTTCCACGTGCTGGTAGGTGGTGCCAGGTGGCTCCACATTGATTTTATTCCACTCTGTAATGATGGTGAAGCCACATATAAACACCACCCTTGCGCATAAATGTTAATTCCTTTCTTTTTTTGCCTTTGCATGCAGATTAAGAGCTCACTTCAAACTTTTTCCTAGTCAGTTTTTTTCTGAAAATTATATTTTTTTCCAGTTTGCAAGCAAATTACATCCCTTCCTAAAACTACAGGGTTTGAGCCTTGTAGGGAATTTCACAAACAAATGTCTGTGGCAGTCCCCCATGAGGTGGGTCTCTGGTATTTGGATTTGGGGCCCAACTCCAAGTCCTGTGAAGAGTGTGACCGATGATTCCGAAGGTAAGCCACAAACATGTAGCAAAGATTTACATCCCTGAACACCGAAAGAAGCATGGAAATCCCACTGGATTCAAACGTGTAGACCTTTTCCCATTCTCAAGGGTGTTCCTAAGGCAGGTTCTTGTCGCATTCCAAGTCTTTTGGTAAGTCAGAGCACAAGCACAAGAAGGCCAAGCGGGATTCCCCCCAGTCCCACCACACTAAGCCTGTGAAGTTGCGTGGAAGTGAGGGTGCCTCTCTGTCACGTTCACCGCCACCCCCTACAAGGAGCCAGTTCCACAGCTGATCCTTTAAATAGGCCATGTTGCAGAGCTTGGACACTCTTCCGGCTCTCAACGGTGCCCGTTTAGGACCCAAGTATTAGTGGAAGTCTCCAGTCAGGTTACATTTGGCGGGTCTGCCCTCGATATAGTTTGGGTGTACTGAACCAATCTAGCATCAAAAAATTCATGTTGGTAACTTCAATGGTAGCCTAGACACCGCCAGAACCAGAAAAAGATCATATCCCTTAGTCCTATCCTCTGATCAGAATCAACCAGCCTTTTGAGATGACATTGGAGATGATAGGGATTATTTCACCCCGAACAATGACACTTGCAAAACCGCAAGTTTCTATATGGACTTGCAGGAGGCCAGTGGGTTGGACACTTCCCCAGACACTGAGTTGTATTCCCCTCGGGCCATTAACAAAAGAGAGTGCCTCCTTTGCCATGTTGATGAGACGGGCTGTGGAGGTATTCCATTTACAGTTGCCAACTGTGGAATTCAAAACTAATGTCTTAACAGAAGTTCTGTAACCTGGCCAGACTACCTCTGAACGTTTTCTTCCATCCAATGAAGTCCTGACTGACACCATAGAGGGCACATGTTCAAAGCCTTGTTCCTGCCAACAGGTGAACAGGCAGGTTGCCAGGCACCACAGACCGGTTCCCAATGACCCTAACATCTTGATAAAGCACCCTACACCAGAATGTTTGATGGTTCAGGCTTCCACAAGCAGGTTGAACTCCAGTTCATTCTCTGAGTCTCCCAAGAGTGAGTCAAAAAGAATAGAAACTTTCAGGAAATTGTTGTTTTCCTCAGCCAGCTTAGCCCTCCGGTCAGTCAGTGCCAGCTGTTTGCATGGGAGATATTCCCATGCTTTATGGTATATGGTTGGCAAGATCTTGCCCCAGTAACGGAGGAATTTCAGACCAATTTGGGTCAAACCTTCCAGGATGGTTAGGATGTGGCCAAATGCATCATACATTCAGGACTGAGCACTGCTGACTGCTTGGGCAGAGAAGTTGCCACTAGCATGGTGCTTTGGCATTACTCTTGGCTGAAATTCAAATAATTCTGTGGTGATGTGCTGGTCTCTTTGATTGAGATGCGATCAATGGATCTCCCCTGTTTGATGAGAAAGTCACTTCAGCATTGTAATGCTAGAAGGAAAGCCAGACCATGATGTATTTCTACCCCTGCAAGACAGTACCCTCAATAGGCTCACCTCTTACAAGGCTACTCCAGAGGGTTGGTGCAACACCAATACCAAGTCCCACCACAAATCCAACGGTAAGCCAACTCCTTTTGGAATCTGGGTGAGAGGCTTGGGGGCGGGAAATCAAGTGGACACCATCCAAACCAACCTGGCCAGCGAAGTTCCCTGTTCCCCCGGTCATGCAGCATCGGCGTCCAAGCCATTTTAGTTTGCCCTTAGTGAAACACGACACCCCTGTGGGAGGCAGGATCAAACATTTCTTCTAAGAGTAGCAAAATATGGCATTCAACAGGTGGATCCTTCAGATTGTTCATTGAGGCTGAGCCCAGCCATTCTTTTCCGACCCACCGTACCTTTCATCCTCACCAGAGGAGCGACTGTCCATCTTGCTCGAAGAAGTGCACGTTGTTTTGGCCAAAGGGACCATGGATCCTGGCCCCAGAAACAGGGACTAGATGTTACTTCCGCTATTTCCTCTTGCCAAAGAAGGAGGGAGACATTCTTCTTATTTTAGATCTCTGCCCCCCTGAACCTCTTGTTGCGGAAGGGCAAACTCAAGATGCTCATGTTGGCCAAGGTGCTGTATGCCCTGGATCTGGGCGAGTGACTGAATGATGGCTTTAAACCTGCAGGAAGTGTACTTTTATATAGCCATCTACAGCCGCACAGCCACTACTTGCAGGTCAAGGGTGAAAAGGAGCATTTTCAATTTCCCGTGCTCCACTTTGGCTTCTCCAGTGCCCTTCAGTTATTCACAAAAGTGATGGAGGTTATAGTAGCACACCTTCGGAGATTGGCTACTCCACTTTTTTCAGGCATCTCGATGACTGACTGTTAAAGGCACACGCGCCGCAGTCTGTTGTAGACCACATCCAGACAAGGGCGCACCTCCTGACATCGTTGAAGTTCACTATCAATTGATCAAAATGACTCCTTTGCAGAGTTTTCCTTTCATTTGAGCCATCCTGGATATGATGCAGTTTCTGGCCTTCCCTCCACCACCAGTCCAGGACACTCGTGCTATGATCTTGATGTTTCAGCCTCTGTCCTGGGTCTCGATAAGAGTGGCTATGATGCTTCTGGGCCTCTTGGCCTCCGGCATCCTGCTCATCGACTATGCCAGGTGGCATGTGCACTGGAACCTTAAGTCTTTGTGAGCACAGCGCCAAAGGAAACTATCGGATTCCATCCTGTCTTCAGGAAAGACTACACAAAACCTGCAGTTTGACCACAGTTGGACCGGCAGGAGACTCCTCTCCCTGCCCCTCTTCGAGCTGAGGGTGGTGACAGATGCATCACTGCTGGGATGAAGAGGTCATCTGGGAGAGGTGGAAATCTGAGGACTCTGATCTCCGGCACAAACCTATCTCAGCATCAACCTGTTGGATTTGTGTGGCATTCTCCTGGTGCTTAAAGCCTTCCAATTAGTCATCAAAGGGAGGCTGGTTAAGGTTCTCACAGACAACACCACAACCATGTGGCGCTCCAAAAAGCAGAGTAGGGTTACATTTTGGCTCTGTGCCACAAGAGGGTATGGTACCTGGAACATATGTTGGCTTAAGCATCTGTCCACTGATCAGGCTACCGCTTTGAGAGGATTTCCTGTCACAGCAGCAGGGCAGGGTCCTTCTCCCAAACATGTGCAATTTGTATGGAGATTGAGCATAAGCAGGTAACTATATTTGATCTTCTGCCCGAAGTTGTGGATGCCATCCTTGCCTCCAGGCTTCCCTCTACAAATTTTGTTTATGCTGCACACTGGGCCAAATTTGTAGCTTGATGTGGTACCTGCAAAATAGCCCCCACTGCAGGCCATACTATTGGATGTCTTCTTGTTTGACTTATCTCTGTCCCAGCAGGGACTTTCAGTGGGCGCTCTTAAAGATTATCTGTTGGCCTTTGTACATTTGCCAGACCAGCTGTCCTTCAAATTACCTGTTGTGATGAGGTTTCTGAAAGGTTTGATACATATGTTTCCCCCAACCCTTTGTGATGCCCCAGTAGGATATCAATTTGGTATCCATTTTCCTTATATGCCCGCCCTTTGAACCAATGCACAGCTATCCACTTTGTCTCCTCGCTCTGAAGAGTGTGTTCTTGGTTGTGGTAACTTTGGCTCTGCAAAATACAAGCTTTCTCTGTGCAGCCACTTTACAACACTTTTTTTCCAGCTAAAGTAGTATTGAGCACCAGGGCAGTCTTTTTGCCAAAGGTCGTGACTGCTTTTGACAGTGGACAATCCATCACTCTCCCAATGTTCTCTGGGGGGGAAAAAGTCAAAGTATTACAGAAAAGGGGTCTGTCAAGGTGGATAGTCTTCTGTATTAAGATCTGCTACACAATGGAACAGCCTCTGGAAAGACTGAGGGCACATTCCACCAGGGCCTAGGCTGTTACCACTGTTCTGGCACGCAGAGTGCCTGTCCTTGAGTTCTGTGAGGTCACAAGACGGGCATCAGTGCTCACATTCACAAAGCACTACTTTGACAGCCAGATCTGTTAGTAAGAGTATTTTGGCATTGCGGTCATGCAGGACGTTTTGGTCTGAGCCATTCCAGAGACCCACCACCTTGGGAAGTTCTGCATTGGTATTTATTCTAAAGATGAGAAATCTGGGGTTAAAGGTTTCCACCAGGAGAACGAATGTCTTACATTTGGCAACACTTTTTTGGGTGGATACTCTAACTGCAGAATCCTCACTGCCATCCCTCCTCCCCATTTTGTGGAATTGTTTCTTTTGACATGTAAAAAGCTCCCAAACTAGAGATCTGCACATTGGTACGGATTAATATTTTTGGACTCTGGGCACGGACACAGTCAAGACAGAAGCTGATGCCGTGGCGTTTATATGTGGCTCCATCATCACTTCTGGGGCGGAACAAAGTCAACATAGAGCCTCACGATGCCACGTAACAGACTGTGGAATCAATGCTGTTCAAATCTTCATGATCCAGTATGGCATCTGGGGAATATTCTGAAGGTGAGGAATCTAGAGTATCCACCAGTAAGAGAATTACCAAAGGTAAGTAACTTGTTTGTCTCCTCCCCTAAAAGCATGGGATGGAACCAAATTTACAAGAGTTATCACTTGTAAATTTTCACACATAGGTTTTGGTCTATCCCGGAGTGGAGATCTCCCAATGGTAAAGTATAGGGAAAGTAAAAAAAGTTTATTACAGTTTAAAATGTAAAAAAAATAAGTTGCAGCAATATTGACATCATTTTGAAATTAACATTGAATTACTTTAAACACATTAAGCTAAAGAAAAATTGGGAAGAGTTAATAAAAAGATCCAACCTAGAGTAAAATGTTTATATATATTTATTATGTATTGAAAATTACTAAAGGTTAAGTATAGATTTAATTTAAAGTACTGTAAATACATTTTTTAAAACAGTTGCATTTATTTTTATATTTAAAAATGTTTAAAGGTTCTAATAGAAATTGTTATTTTTTATTCATATATAATTTTTTAAACATTAAATTAAATGTTTATATACTTTTACAAAATAAAAGAAAAAAATGTATTTTAATAGTATTTCCTGCAGGGATCTATTTAAGTTCCTATCTCCATTATTTTCTATGGATGAGTGTTGTAGCACCAACGGTTGGCCATGTGTGGTGCTACACTAACTCCAGGTCTGAGCTCGGGTACATTTATGAATGTTTTGGCTCTTTTTTTGCTGTAGAAAGTTTAGAAGTGCAATTTGTGAAAAGGATTAGGCTTTCTCTCTTTTGTGTTGGTGCATGTTTTAGAGTCATGAAACTCTTATTTTGGGTGGATGCATATTCCTTTTAATCCCCACCCTTAACCCTTCTTTACTCCTCCTTAAACCCCTCCCATTTAGTAATAAATAATCCCTGCTTTCTGAATCTGAACTGCTCCTCCTCCACACAAATTGCTGCATTTTCATTTCCACAAAGACACAGCCCTTTGCACCCATTTGTGCAGTTCTCCCACATCAATTGTTCTATTATTCAAATAAGCATCCTCTGGCATATTGAATATATGTTTGTTAAAATAAACCACATGTCTGGAAGCCCACAAATCTAACGTGTTTAATGCAAAAATAGCAATCAGCACAGTGAATAATCAAGAGACGAGTGTCATTTCAACCGACTAGAGCTCGTTCCCAAAAAAGGTAAGTTGTAGCATGTAGGTCACGGATTACTTACCGATAATCTTTATTACTCCGATTCTTTCTTCCATTTTTACCTCTTGTATTCCCCTTTCTCCATAATCTCCAAAGATTTTTCCTTTTCCATTCAAGTAAGATCAAGCTCCTCCCATAAATCCCTCCCCATTCCAAAGCACTTTCTGAGCCATACTCAAGCAGCATTTATGAACACCCAGATAGGAAGGCCAGGAATTTAGGGAGGGTCATAAGTATTGGGACGAGGAGGAGAGAATCAACGAAATGATGATTACTGGTAAGTATTCCAAGCATTACTTTCTTCGTCCCAATCCTTACGTCATGAGGATATACTCCACCAAAGACTTTCTTATCACAAATTAAAGACAAGAGCAAGGGCACACAGATATCCAAGAGTGCAACCAACGTTATTGTAAATATACTACACCCTAACACATGCCCCAATCAAGCCATAAAAAAACAGACTCACTAGAAGAACCTAGGACTGTCCTGTTTACAAGGGGATCTGGGAAGCAGCCTTAGAAAGGACAACAGAAGCTCTGACTAACATTAATTCTATAATGAGAAACAAAAGTGGATGGGGAGGCCCAGGTTGCTGCTGCACAAATGTCTGCCACTGAAACTCCTGCCCATTCAGCCCGGGAGGCCGCCAGGCATCTTGTTAAATGAGCCTGAACGTTTTGTGGAGACTCAGAACCTGATTGTTTGTAAGCCATAGAAATAACAGTTTTGATCCATCTAGCCAGAGTGGATCTTGATGGCTTATCTCCTCTGTTAGCCTGACCAAAATGAATGAACAAAGAATCTGACTTCCGAAAAACCGAAGACTTCTACAAATAAACAGTAAGGATCCTTACCAAATCCAAAGAAGCCACGTAAAGGTCAGAGGAACTCACTTCCAAAAGGAAAGTAAGGATTATGTCCTGATTACGATGAATGCAGAGTTAGTCTTGGGAAGAACACCCTCCACCACCAGAGCCAACTTCCACAGATGTATGTTGAACGTCACCGACTGGATGAAGGACAACTGACTCAAACTCAACACAGACAAAACAGAAATCCTCATTTTTGGAAACACCCCATCATGGAACGACAGATGATGGCCTGCTGAACTCGGCCCATCACTGCCTGACAGACCACGCCCACAACCTCAGAAAAAACTTGGACAGCAAGTTATCTATGAAGAAACAGGTAAACGCAGTCTCATCCGCCTGTTACCACACCCGGTGAGGCAACAGCAGAGGACATGCCTTTTCTCACCTGGAGGCCAAGGACTGGGAAGACCTTCCACTGCACCTTAGGACCATCTCATTGCTCCGGTAATTCAGGAAAGGACTCAAGACATGGCTGCCTAAATGAACAGAGCACTGCGAAGTAGCTAGCAGCTCCTGTGCCTTGAAACCCTCAAGGGTGATTTGCTGCACTTTATAAATCGTGATTGATTGACACAAAGACAAAATGACACTGTCATCAAACATTTTTACATAAGGATAGTGGCACTGAGGAGAACGCAATTCACCTAGTCTTCTGGCTGATTTTATAGCCACTAGGAAAAACACTTTAGGAGGCAGACATTTCTCTGAGACTTCCTCTAATGGCTCATAAGGGGGACCCTCCTAAAAAAGAGACTTGACTTTTGGTAAATTCAGAGAAAAACCTCAAAGAAGTCTACCTACCAAGGAATTAATAGACTCTAGACTACACCAGGGAGATATAAAAGCCCTGATAGCCGACCACTGCAGTCCTAAAGTAGAAACTGAAAACTTTTGTCGAAACCTTCCTTAAGAAATTCTGAAATAACCTCTGAAGAACATTCCAGGGAATAGAATCCTTTGGACCTACACCAATTATCAAAAGAAACCCAATGGTGGTTGTGAGATTTTCTGGTTGATTCCCTCCTGGAAGCCTGAAGAGATAAGGAAAGACCATTCTTCAGGAGGCCCTCATTTCCAACCTCCAGGCTGACAGCCAAAGACAGGCGAAGGATCGAATTGACAGGGCTGGATGAATGATCAAAATAGGAACCAGCGGAAGGACCCACTCCTTGTCTATTTCCATGGAGAGAAGCAGGGGAAACCAGTCTCCTTGGCCGAAAAGGAACCCGTAGAATGTTACTTGATTTCTCATTCTGGACTCTGAGCAAGACTTTCCAGATGAGGGGAAACGGGGTAAAGGCTTATTTGAGACCCTTTGGCCAGGGCTGGAGAAGGGCATCTGTTCCTAGAGACTGTCCTGTGCCAGTGAAAAGAAGTGAGGAACTTGTACTTTCGTAAACTCTGCAAACAGATCCATGAAGGGAACTCCCCATCTGTTGCATAGATCTCGAAAAACATGAGGATTCACTGTGAATTCTTGTGAACTACTTGGAAAAACCTGACTCAGTCTGTCTGCCTGAGTGTTGAGACTTCCCTGAATGAGAACCGCCCTCACAGACAAGAGATTCTTCTCTTCCCAAGACATTATCTGTAAAGCCAATCGGTTAAGGGACTGACCCTTTGTGCCAAACTGATGGTTTATATACGCTTTTGCAATTAAATTGTCTGTCTTGATCATCAAAGCTGAACCTTTCAATTGAGGAAGAAAAACATTCAGTGCTTTTTGCACCGCCTCCAGCTCTGTCCAGTTGGTGAGTGGCCTGCATCCTTGGAGGTCCAAAGACCCTGAGCTGCCCCAGAAACGTTCCCCATCCCCGTTTGCTGGCATCCGTAGTGAGAATCAGAGGGTCCATGAGTGCAATGGAAGTACCCTGATCCAATCCTGGAGACTCCATCCATTGGCTCAGATGCCCTCTGATCCTTGTCTTCTGAAACTGAGGACCAATGATGAAGTATATGAAGAACCACCTGCCCCAGATCAAAGCGGGTCCAGGGTATGATGAATACTGTTGTTGCCTGGAAATAAAAACCGAGGCAATAGAAATCAAATCAACCAAATAATCAAACTATGGCGGAATAAAGTTCAAAACAAGGGAACGGACACCACAATATATTTACCATGTCCCCTTGATCTCAAAGCCATTCTCTCACCAAAGTCGACAAAGGAGGCGATCCACATGTGCATGTAACTTCCTTCTCTGTGCCACTGAAAGAAACACCTTCCCGACATCCGTTCTGAAATTGGATCTGATGTATTCCAAATCTTGGATGGTGAGAGGTCGAAGAGTTATGAGATTTAGGTTAAAATCTTGCCCTATTAAAATAAAAATTGGTCTCTTATCTTTGTACTTGCACAGGCCATTCTTTTGTCTTTCACTGTCTCTTCTGTATTTGAAAGGCTGCATATGCTTTTGCTTTTTTTTCTTAAGCTCTTCCCAAAATAATTTCTTTCCTGAAAAAGGCATACAAAGGAGGCAAGTCTTTTGAGAAGAATCCACCTTCGATGCTCTCAAATGTAAATGACACTTTGCTGCCACAAACTCTACTAAAGCCATATCAGATGCCCAAAGACTGTCACCACAATATTGGAAAGAAACTTTGCTTGGACCTCCATACAAACCAGGAGCTGAGAAATAGTCATCACCTTCGTGAATAGCAGAAGATGATGACTGAAAGTCTTTAACTAAGGATTGGGAAGTGTACACTGAATACATTTCCGTTCTCATAGAAAGACTCAGACCTGCATATGCCCTTTTTAAAGCACCCTCAGCTTTTTTGTCCACAGAATCTGACATCACATCATCTTCGCTTAATAGGAAATTATGACTCACCAAGTTATCCAACGGGAACAATAGAAGGATTTTGTGACAGTTCCATATCGCCAGAAGCCAAAGGTTCCAGTCTTCCCACAAACCCAGGAACTGTAATCCTGTCAGGATCTCTCCATTGCCTTTGTAATAAATCCTGAACCGTTGGGATAACTGGGAGCTTAGGTACCGCAGGTTTTTTAAATTGCCAAAAACCAATCTCTACTGGAGGACGGCTGCTCAGAATTTTAGGTAGCTGCAAGGTAGAAGATAAATAATCAAGGATAGATTTAGTTTCCTCCTTATGAATATACTTTTCCCTAGGAGCCAAAGAATTATCCGGGAAACCCAAATCTTCCTCATTTTAATCTGGGGAAGCCCAGGATGAAACCGAGGAAGGAGAAGACACCAAAACCTCAGGGGAATCTGAACCAGGAGGAGAACGATGAGGGGATTTCATCCTACTCTTATAACGATCATAAGCATCAGAGAGGATTTCACCATCCCCTGTAATTTTCTGTTTGCCACTGGAGAAGAGCGAGATCTGCCATGAGAGTTCCCTCTTACAGAATGCAGAGCACCTGTCGTGGGAGAACAACAGGACGACATATTTCTCTTTCTTCGCATGCTTGCTCATCTTGACAGCTTAGCAGTCTCTCATACAATGGGCCAGAAGCTTAAAATCCCCTATATATAAGGAGGAGAAGGACCCCCACCTAGAGGCAGCTGAGATGCCTGTGAGAAAGACCAGGAGCATCAAAAGATACTATACACCAAGGAAATGTGAAAGATGCATATTTAAAAAATAAATGCAGATACAAATTATACAAATGTTAACCTGTTTTAAATCAAGAGGAACATGCAGATGGAATGATGTCTTACCAAGAAGATAGCTGGCCCTCATAGCTGTCTCTAAACCTCTTACAAGAATGCATGGCTGGCAGAAGAACTGGAAACACCATGCCGTAAGTATAAGCATGCTATGCTTATCTCCATACTTGTGGAAAAAATGCCCAAGTCATTGACCACTGCATCGTGAACAATCCTTCCATCAGCAGGAATCGCCGCCTTGAGCTGCCAGTTGCATGTATTGCACATGTAATGGTAATGGTGATGGTGCAGCATCTGCCGCTTTGCAAGGAGAGCCCCAGTAGCGTCAGTGCCAAAACATGAATGCTCCAAAATTAGTCTGTTGGTAAGCGTTTTCAAGACTCTTCCACTCTGGAGTACCCTCTCTGCCAAACTAGTAAATTGAGTCATATGATACAAATACATGAAGACACTGCTAAATTTATTCAAATCCTCAAATCATGCTTCTGGTGCTTAACATTGAAAGCAAGGCTATGCTTTACTATGAGATAAAGGAAATGCAAAAGTACTATGTAAAATAAAATGGCTTCAAGGCCTATTAGAGTCATGAAACTTAGCAGGCGTATTGAGGCTAAAGATCACTAATGATTAAAAAAAAATGACATCCACATTTGGTTATGAAATATATCTGTGCACATTGTGCTATACAGGTGCATAGGGACATTAACGTTAAAGAAATAGAAATACATGATTATGTTTTCACATTAGTTAATGTCTGTCCTGGCATCCTTTCAACCCTTTAACCAGGCCCTTTATGTTTCCTAACCTCAGCTCTGAATCCAAATCCGATGAACAACTTAATTCAACACCCCCACTCCCTGAGAAATGATCACAAGTCACTGTTAAGTGATCTTGTTTTTAATTATCTTTCCAGTCTCATGTTGGACTGTAGTCAATCCCTCTTCTTTCACATTTCCTGTTCTGTGTTATCTTGTCTCCTTGAGCGTCCACTTTTTTAAACAAATCTGTACATCAGAATCACCTGCCAAAGAAAACCTCTCCTCCTCTTGAACTCCTTCATGTTCTTTCCTTTTCAAATAAAAGTATATGTTTTCTCACACATTCAACCAACTGCTTTCATAACCGTTCTACCATAATCACAGAGGCCCTATCCTGATATCCTTGTATTCTTTCCTCCAGAACGTATCTTTACCATTATCTGACCTTTTGCCTATTTAGCAATGTTGAAACACTCAAAATACTGGTAAAATTGTAATTCTCACCAAAAACTGAATCACGTGTGCCACCTAATGTCTACAAGTGAAAAACTCCTCTAAAATCCCCTGCACCTTTTTGTCCATTGTAAATCTGTCCGACTTGCTGATGTGGGCGTCTGTTAAAAAAAATCTCCTCAGATCCTCTCCACGAATCAGCCCAAAATACGGGGTCCTCAATTCTCGTACACTAAAACACTATTAGCCCTGTCCCCAAAATGGACACCAGATGCGCATGAACATGTTTCTACGGCGGCCGCTTCAGGACAGCATTCCTACATTCTACAGTGTGACTTAAAATGTGTGCTTGCCTTCTCTTAACTACTGCGTGCGCATCAAAGGAAGCAAGCACTTCCTTGCGCCTTCCCTCTCTGGCTGCCAACGGCTCTGAGCTGATTAAACTGCATGCATGAGCAACACATCAAGAGGTACTATAATAAATGTTATCAGAAGCCTGGAAAACTCTAATGAACGCCCTAGAATAACAACTTTTCCATTATACCTATGAGACTGAATTGAATTCACAAGGATCTAGTAAAAGATATTAAATACACACTTTGAAAACACCATCTTATATTAATGTTACTCCCATCTTACCAAAGGCAAAGTACTCATACCATATTTAGGTCAAGCATCAGCGCACATGCGCTGTCTGTAAGACCTGCTGTAATCACTCTACGGAGTGTAATCCCGCCTGCTGCATGCAATTAGTTCACTCCTGCGTCGCTTTTATTTCTTGGCTCATTATTGGTTAGGGCTCACACCGATACATCACTTCCGGTTTTAGGCGAGGAGCACCATCCAACTACAGTTTCCTTACACTTGTGTTATGTGTTCTTTGGGGACTACTTGTTTACTTAATTTCATACTAGTGTTCCTTGCGCTGTTTGTTTCTTGCGCTGTTTATTTTTTCACCACTGCCCACGGCGGCCGCATGCATAACTTGTATGTATTCGGGCATCTGCACTTTATATATAGCACAGCACTTGCTTATTTTTTTTTTTTTTTGCTTACATAAATTTTATGTATTCGGGCAGACATTCAGCACCGTCCCTGCTTTACGTTTTTTTGGTGCTCAAATAACGAGGAGCACATAACTTGTAACTTAAGTGTCCAGTTGAAAAAGACGCGGCCATTTTGCAATTGGGATATCACAGTGAGTTCTTTCCTGCGGTCTGCCTGGGGTGTGGGCCAGTCTTCATACGCCCTTATCCACCTTCTTCTGTGCTCTAGCACCACTAAGGAAGGGGTACATCTGGTTCGAACCTACCTTTGTGAGCAGATAATGCCCGCGCTCGGCTCGATCCATTCGTCACTCTCTGTTTCATAAATGAGGCATGGCCTCGGCGCAGCTTATAACTCAGCTGGCCATGTCCCTTTCTGTTTATTCCAGACATGGGTGAGGTTTGCCCTAATGCGAGCCTTGTTTTTCTCAAAGGATTTGACGATCACACCTGTCCATTCGAGTAAGAGGATTCCAGTGCATTACATAAATAACAAATACAACCCAGTGTTTAAGAAAAAAAAACAACACAATCTGCGCCAGATTCTCCACCTAAGTTCTTAGGTACATTATCTGAGCAAGAACTGCTGCCAACAACTCAAGAAGAAACGTTTGGATGAATTGACTTCTCCATAACATATCCTCTCCTATTCTCTTTTTCCAAGTTGATTGTGTGAAGCAGGCAAGCGTGTCAGCAGTTGGTAACCCATAGGAAGGATTTTGTTTTTTGCAGGAACACGATTCAGTAGGTTGAAAGAATGGCAAAATGTTAAGGCTTTGCCATATGAAACTGTATTTGCCCTCTGGATAAATGACCTGCAGGCTACTATTTCGATTTACATCGAAGCCAAGTGTCTTTTATCCTTCCTATGTCGTTAATTTGTGTAGCTATCGTCTGGTGATAGTAACATAATTTACAGCACTTACAAACAGTGAGGTTGTGTGCTACATAAAAGCTAATTATTATTAGAGTTCGTGTGCATGATCTATTCTGCAACATAGTACAAAGCCAATAGGTCTGTCTTTGATAGTCCTCCCTTTTTTAAAATCTATTTTTACAAACACATTCAATAGGCATTGAAAAATGTATAAGTAATACATAGTAAAAATACTGCCAAATAGGCAAATAAAAAGTGAATTGTAGGAAGAAGGAATTTTATAAGGTACATGCAGGAACTTGCTCTTAATTTGTTTTATGTGTTCTATAATAATTTGTAAAACAAGTTCAGTTTCTCTATGTTAACCTTTTTTTCAGTTTAAAGGTCATCCAGGGATATTAAGATGTTTCCAGTGTATGCCATCTTTTTCTTTTTTTCTTGTGTCTGGTTGAATTATGTGAGAGCGCCTATTTTGTGCGCACGTCTGCGTATGGCGTGTGCTTGTGATGCCTGACTGTGCTTGCATTTGTGCGGTGAGTGTTATCTTATCTCTCCCCCTTCTCTCTTTTGCTCCCTGGTCTTACTCCTTCACCCATGTCGCCCCATCTCTCTCTCCCCCTCCTTCCTCTCTCACCTTTCACACTCACCTCTATCTTCATCTGTCTCTCTCTCCCCTTTCTTGCTGTCTCTCTTTGCCCATCCACCCATGTTGCCCCTGTGCTCTGCGTCCTTAATATCTCTTGTTTCTTCATATCGGTATCTCTATTTTTCCTGGTTGTGTTTTCCGTACTGCTCTCCCCCTTATCACACACTCATGTCTGTCTTTTGTTTCTGTCTGCCGTCCTATCTGCCTCTTATCTCCATCTGTCCATCTATTTTTTCTTTCTATATCTGCCACCCTATCTGACTCTTATCTACATTTGTCCTCTGCCCCATCAGAGCACTTCAAATGCTTAGCCTTTTCCAAACATGTAAATTAAATATTTCATTCAAGCCACCTCACAGGGGTGAGAAAAAAGACAGAGTGTGTGCGTATATATGCTTGTGTGTGTGTGTAAGCATGCATATATGCGTAGATATGTAGTAGTGCCTGTGTGTGTGCGCTTGTATATATGTGCATGCGTGTGTGTTTGTAAATGTAGCTCCTCTTGGTAATACTGTATCTGTATGCATGCTTGCTTATGTGCATGTCTATGTGCGCATGTCTGCTCAAGTATGTGTGCATGAGTGTGTGTGTATGTATGCTTATATGATTGAATCTATCTATGTATGGGCCGCAGGTGGCTGTTTCCAAATTAGTGCATGTATATGTGTTTGTTTGTGGCTGTGTATGTGTGTCTCGTATCTGTGCTTGCACATTTACGTGTGTTTGTGTGCATTTATGTTTATTTTGAAGGTTTTTTTATGCACATAAAAGGCCCAGGGGATGGGTGAGAGCACTTTACTAAAAACTATTTTTGTGACAATAACTACTGGCTGCGGTTAAGATTAACCTCAGTACTTTAGTACTGGTTCTCCAGCGGAACGAGGTCATACTAATGGGAATAGCGGTATGCAAATATCCACTACATACAAAAACAAAAGTAAAAAAATTACTATTTCTAACACCAAGAGCTCTAGCTTTCACAAATGCGAGACCTATTACATTGAAAATACTTGTTGGCTCTTCCACACAACCAACACTCATTTACCTGTCCAAACAGCCATAAATAACAAGCATTTGCAATGCAATAGATCTCGCATTTATACGAGTTTGAGTTATTGGCATTGTAAATGACAATGCTTTTTATTTAAGTTTGGCAACATAAATAAAAGGCACTGTCATTTACAATGCCAATAGCACAAACTCGTATAAAAGCGAGATCTATTGCTTTGCAAATGCTTGTTTAAGTGTTACCACTTGATCACCCTATAGCTAAAACCCGGTGAAAGTGTGGTGTTAGACTGAATGACGAACTAATGGTATATCAACCCGTGTGTGTAAAACCTTGGTAAGGTTAGACCAGGAAGTACCTCCAATGCGGTTAAAGCACTGTAATTCTGCAAGTAAAACACTCTGCGTAAATTTGCAGTCTAACTCGGATTACCAAGTGATTAGTAACGTAAACAACAAAAACAGCATCTCTCTAATGCCGAAGTCTTGCCACTATATCAGTAAAGAGCACGATCTACGGAAGGTAAAAGATGGGAATGAGTATCATGAGAGCGCATGTATACGTGGCCCCGAACACCAGGAATTAAACGAGCGTCTGCTTACCAGAAGATCGTCATTTAACGTCCCGATTCTATGAAAGAGAAAGTCTATGTAAATAATCTGTGTAACTCTAGGCCGTAACGGAGGAACTGAAATGCAGTGCTTAATTCCTAAACAACTCCCCGCTCTTGCCTTCAAACGTTGCGTGCGCGAGAAAACCACGTGACCGCTGGAAGGCGTGTGCACGTCAAGACGTGTGGGAATTTTCTTTTATAAGGAAGGAAAGTGATCATACAAGCCTATGCAACTTTATTGAAAGGTGACAACCACCTTATTTTACACAAAACAAAGAAGCCAATCAACCATGATACGAAATCGGGGTGTCAATCTAGTACCCCTTCAAAGTAACACGTGCTTAAAACGTGAAAAATATACTAGTGCATCTTTGTAGATAAACATGCTTACTAAGTGAAAAAACGCAACCATGAAACAGAGAATCAAAACTAAGAAATAAAAAAAATAAGTCGAAATCCAAAGTTTGCGGCATGAGACAGCTTGATAATGGCTGTGCCAGGGACTGGGAGCAAGGAGAAGGTAGGGATTGAAAATTGAGTGGGTTTTAGAGAGAAGGAGGGAGGGAAGAAGAAAGCAGAAGGTGCGAATTTGAACATAACAGCTGCCCACTTTGGAAGTGGAGTACTAGGATTGGCTCCAAATCCAGTGGTTCTGGAAAAAATCGCTTTACCTCCCCACCCCGTGCCTAAACAGGAATGTGACCATGAGTCATGTAAAACAGCAGAAAAATAGACGTGGTAATTTTATGTACGAGAATGCGGCAATACTGAACGTTTTACCTTGCATGTAGTATATTCTTGGAAATGGCATACTTAAGTAAATGTCTGTACTGTGTTAAAGTTAACCAGACTCTAGTAGACTGGCTAACCATTGAGTTCAGAATGTGGAAAAACGTGGAAGCTCTGTGCTTGTTAGTTGGACGAAGTCCCTCTCAAATATGGCCGCCATGTAAAGGAGGCTTCCTTAGTCCTCTTTCCATTATGAACATCCCGCCCTCGCTCTGCGTCCTCGGCAGCAGCAGCAACGATCATCCAACACTGGTTGTTGCTGTGGCGTTTGCAGGTGAGAGAAGAGGCGGCAATATTATAAAACCAGTAGGCGATGTGCGATTACGGGGTATGAGCAAATAATGATGAAAAGTGCAATATATAATAAAAGAAAACGAGGCCTGATGGGCACAGAAAACATGTATTGCGCACACGGCAGCAGCAACGATCGTCCAACACTGGTTGTTGCTGTGGCGTTTGCAGGTGAGAGAAGAGGCGGCAATATTATAAAACCAGTAGGCGATGTGCGATTACGGGGTATGAGCAAATAATGATGAAAAGTGCAATATATAATAAAAGAAAACGAGGCCTGATGGGCACAGAAAACATGTATTGCGCAAGAGACAGAAAGTAAATAACAGCGGCATGTGATAAAAGCAAAAGGATGGGACGGTGTATAATTAAAACAAGAAGGGCTGGGCGAGAAGGGAGGGGGGAATGCCAGCAACAGAGGAGCCCGCGAAAGTGAAAGTGATCGTGATTACGATCGCTACAGAGGAAAGACACATGGTGCTGCGCGCGTGCACGTTCACGTGCACTGTAGCTTTAGGCCACGGCAGCACTTTGAAAAGCCCAGTTATAAAATGTCTCTTCGAGCCTTTGGCTTGCGAGACCTAAAAACCCCGAACGCCAAATGAAGCATAGCACTTATCGATGCATGAGCAGCAACAAAATAAAGCAGATGATAAAATGTTGTAAGATTGGCATACTGAAGTTTTGTCCTTGTTGCTGCTGTATGTCAGGGTCATAAAAGAGGTTGCATAATATTGGCTGCCAAGCCAAATTGAAAACCTGTTTGAATACCAAAGAGTGGCCCAATAACAGCTTACCCCAAAGTGCAGAGCAATTAGGGAGCACGCTAATGAAATGCTTTAAGCCTAAATGTTCGCTACTAACAGTTCTATGTATACATATAGCCTTAGCCATATTTTCAGTTTCATAGGTTACAAGTAAAAATTTCCAATTTTTATATAGTGCGACCAATGGTGAACTCTGCTTCCATGCATCTGCAAAACACCACACAGGTTTTGCCAAAGGGCACAAACTGGCACATGCATCAACCAAAAATCAAGTCGCAAAAATACAGAATCGCTAAAATCACCCGTTAGCGAGTGGCAAAAACGATTCCCAATGCATCAACACAAATCGGTAAAAAATAAAGAATCGCAAAATAATTCCCCGCTAAAATAAAGAATCGCTAAAAGAAGCCCCGTCAAAATAACGAATCGCAAAACTCAAAAATCGCAAATACCAAATTCACTAATAGCGCCTGGCAAGTGCCAATCGCAAATGACTAATCGCTAATGAATGCATCAAAACTCGCAAATACCAAAAATCGCTATTTAGCATGAGCAGATTAAGGGGAATCAGAACCTGGAGGTAAAGTTTCATTAAAAAAAAAAAAATCCCCCAAAAATACTACATGTGCCACAGATGCTACCAATCAGTAAGCCATTCAAATAGGGCCAGGAGACCCTGTTTCCTTGCACAAAATGGCAGCCCTCTACGTGCTTGCAAGGAGGATGCGAATTAATGCAGCAGGACTGCGCAGGAGAAGGGTCCAGGAGAGAGTCTTCAGAGTGCGCATCACATTGCTAGGACAAAATGAGGATGAGGTTTACGACAAGTATCGTCTCAATCGTGCCATGATCATGCGCCTAATTGCAGACCTTGAACCACTACTGCAGCACCAGACACGTCGGACCAATGCAATTCCTGCGCACGTCCAGGTCCTATGCAGCCTGCACCTACTGGCCTCTGGAAGTTTCCAGGGGGTGATCGCCGTAGCGGGAGGTGTATCACAAAGCGCACTTTCACGCTTCTTCCACAAATTAATTGATGCCAAGCTGACAATGATACATACCCACATCAGCTTCCCTACAACCCCACAGCAGTTGGACCACACCAAACAGGCATTCTACCAGGTGGCCCAATTCCCCCATGTCATAGGATGCATCGACTGCACGCATGTCCCCATCTGTCCACCCTCAGCCAATGAGTACATTTTACGTAACCGGAAGTCCTACCACTCCATCAACGTGCAGGTCGTGTGCGATGCCAAGCACTTCATCACGGACCTAGTGGCACAATTTCCAGGGAGCACACACGACTCCTACATATTCAGACACAGTGGCATCCACAGGCGCCTACTCAATGGAGAATTTGGAGAGGGACTCCTGCTTGGTACGTACACATACCTTTCCAAAACATGAGCATCACAAATGTATATTCATCACTGTTGCTAAGCCTTTGCTTCCATCTTGTAGGTGACAGTGCATACGCCCTGCGTGAATATATCCTCACCCCCTACATCAATCCTGCAACACCACAGGAGCAACGCTACAACGCGGCCCACATAAGCACCAGAAATGTGATTGAGAGGACCTTTGGGATTCCGAAGAGTCACTTCAGAATCTTACATAAGACTGGTGGTGCCTTGCAATACAAACCAGACACCTGCTGCAGGATTGCAGCAGTATGTGCCACGCTGCACAACATCGCAACCAGAAGGGGGATACCCATAGAGGTGGACAGGAATTACGACTACCGGGATGACCAACCACCCGCACAACACCGACAGGCACGTTCCTAACACAGCTGAGGGCCAAAGGAGGCGGACATACATCACGCAACATCATTTCTGATCTAGATAAGAATGAGCCATGACAAAATCATTTCTGGTGCTACTGTTTAATGCACAGGAGCACTGATGTATGTGCGGGCACACATGAATGTGATTTAGAGCTCCCCCACACAATCAGGAAATAAACATGCCCGCTGTAGTCACGGGTGTGCAATTGTACAATTGGAGAGGACCATGGTTACCCCACCATGGTCAGGGATGGCGTACTGTATGTCTAGTGGCGCTTGCCACAAACGCCCAGCCTCCTCTCACCTGTCTCCTCCACCTCACCACGGCCTGTCCCTATGGCTGTGGAGCAACGCGAACTGCGCCTCCTGGTGCTGGTCTCCACCACGGATACGCTGCTGACACTTGAGGCAGCCTCACTGCCGTCCTCCCCTCCCAAGGTGCTGCCACTGAAAGTTCCGCTCTGCAAGTGTTCCACTGCAGTGGTCACCTGGCCTAGGGCCTTTGCAACGTCACCACAATAATGGCCGAGGTCCACCTGCAGTGACACGGAGCATCGGGACAATACAGCAGTGCTGTTGCACAGCCTAGTGATGGCCTTGGTTGATGCAGTGGAACGGAGCAAGTTCTGTCTGTGCCTCCGTCGCTCACTTTGATGCCCTGCTCTGATGGCACGGGTGAGTTCCTGGAGGTCCTCACTCAGTTTTCCGTTCCCCTCTGCCACTACAGTGGTCATGTCCCGCACTGCCTCTGTCAGGGTACACATTTGCTTTGCAAGGCGCGACATGTGTATGCTAATGGTCCCCATGTGTCTCCCCTGCAGGCGCTGGACACGCAGCATCTGTGCCTTGATGCCACCATATGGGGAGCTTGCCGGGTCGGCTACATCCGAAGTACTGCGCAGGGACCTGCGCCGCTGCGTGACTCGACCACGTGCTGGTGGTGGTGCTGGCGGTGTGACAACTGTTGGACTTTGGGGAGATGGTGTTGCAGGACTCGGGCATGCATCCAGCACCTGCATGGGGGGACTTGTGCCCTGCGTCTTCGCGGTTTGGATGCAGTTGGCGCAGCAGGTGTTGGTGGTGGTGGTATGGTTGCTGGTGGAGGTGGGGATTGACCCTCCTGCGGAGTGTCGCCATCAGAATCAGCTGGTTTCTCCGAGATGATGAGGCGGCCGCTGTCATCTGAATCGCCAGGAGATGCATCTGTGTGTGAAACAGTGCATGTTTAGTGGGATTATCACGACATCAGTTTGTAATTTTTCATACATGTCCTTCTATTAATTACAATATTTGCGTCTATGTTTTGCTTCTACTGCTGTTGGGAAATATTTTTCCTTTTATGACTATACTTGCACACCGGGCTGACATGACTACGACTCCCATGATGCACTACTGATATGAGGGAAGATGTGTGGTGCACTTCTGCCTGCACACTGTGATCGAGCTGGGGGGATGGGAATAGGTATACGATATGCAGAGTATGGGCGCAGGCATGCATCTTACCTTGTTCTGTTGTGGCTGCGCCGGAGGTGTCCATCTGCGTGACTCCCACGACCGCCTCTGGCTCGATGGTCCCCTCGACCAGCTCCTCCAGGGCAGTGTTTGCAGGCACTGTGGATGGTCCCCCTCCTGTGCCAGCTGCCTCCCTGACCCTTTTTGCGATCCTCTCCTTGGCCCTCTTCCTGAGGTCGTATCACCTCTTCTTTAGTTCTTCGATGCTGCGGGGCATCACTCCCACGGCATTGACCCTCTCCCTGATGCGCAGCCATATGCGTCGTTTTTCTGCCTCTGGCACCTTGAGAGACAGCTTTCCGAACAGCCTATCATGTTTGCTGCTCACCCCCTCGATCAGGTGCTCCAGTTCCCGGTCTGAGAACTTTCGCTTCCTCTTCCTGGCTGTTTCAGAGCTGCCTGGTGCATCCTTGTCCCTCCTGGTGAGGGTAGGGCGGAAGTCTTGTGAGTGGGGATTCTGTAGCCTCAGGCTGTGCCCTGTTCCTCCTCCTGTGAGCTCCTCAGGCGAGTGAAGAGGGTGGGGCCGCTGTACTTCCTGGTAGTGATGTCATAAGACCGTTCCCAGAGCGACCCGTTTTTTGCGATTTCGCTATTACCGATTTCGCTAATACCGAACTCGCTATTGGCTAATCTGTATTTGCTCTACTCGCTAATGTGGAATCGGTAAATAATAGCGATTTTAAGGAATCGCTCATTTTTACCGAATCTGTTGATGCATTCTGAAATGCGATTCCTTAATACCGATTCCTTATTTCTCGCTATTAAGGAATCACTTTTCACAATGTTGATGCATGTGCACCATTGTGTTTCATTTTGAAGCAGTCCTTAAGGGTTATCCAAGAAAGATTTGATTTGACATACTGTTGGTCTCTTAATACAAATTGAAATCTACTTCCTTTAGGTCGTGTAAAACCTGTGAGATATTTACATCTTGACGAGATGCTATGCCTAAGGCTTTAGGAAGAAAGTATGATTTGCACTGCAAAAAGCAAACAAAATTCCTGTGAAAATCTACTGTTCTCCATTGTCGTGTCGCCACACAGAGAACACGCGGAGACAGGTAGGCAAGCTTATGTACTTTATTGTTCTCCTTCTTCTTGGTGCCCACATGCACGTCTGTTTCCTTACCTTCGCCGTGTTCGAATGCCCTCCCCGCTCCCTGACTAGAATTGGTGTCCGGTTCCTGTCCCCTTCCATATTAGGGTGCAGGGTCCTAGTGCCCTCTGCCCCAGGTCACGACATCTCCCAGCTTGTAGAAAGAACATTTACATTTCCTCAGTCAGTCTCTTTGGCCTTCTGCTCACTCTCCTTGGATATGACCCTTCCGTTCCTTTGTTTGTTGCCTCTTGTTTGCCTCTTGTCTTCTTGTCTCTTGCTGTTGTGTGCCATTCTTCCCATGCTGTCCATAACTTCCTCCTTGTCATGTGTTGCATTGTTCTTTGATGCTGTATCTCCTCCATCCTCATCTGATGTCTTTAGTCCCTTGAAGTGGGAGCTATTTCTGGTGATCCGGTAGGGGCCCGATGCAGCTGTTATCATTGGCCCCTTGACATTTATTATTGTCAGCAGTTCGTCTGAGAACGAACTGTCTTATTTTCTTGATTTCTGTTGGCGCACCAAAACTGACTCGCTTTGTCTCAGGTGTGATGATGTGGCATGTCTCCTGGCGTCCGCATATAGTTTCATTTTGTATTTTGCTTCCTGATCTCTTGCTGCAATGCTATTGTGTTCTGGTGACGCTTTTGCCTCTAGTTGGGGCAATCTTGTCCTGCTTGTCCTTCCTAGCACCAGTTCTGCTGGACATCATCCCGTGGAGCTGTGAGGGGTGTTTCTGTAGTCTCTTAATATTTGACAGAGTGCCTGTCCGATGGAGATCTGCACCAGTTCTGCTCTTTGGACTGCTTTCTTGATGTTCCCCATAAACCTTTCCACCATGCCGTTTGCTTGTGGCCATAGGGGCGTTATTGTCTGGTGGTGAATACCCAGGTAGGCCATGAACTTGTGAAACTCCTCTACTGAGGAAGGAGGCCCATTGTCCGTCTTCATTGTTTGTGGGGAGCCCCAGGCTGCAAAAATTTCATCAAGTATCGGCAATGTTGCTGTCGCTGATGTTGATGAGACGTGTCGCACTGTGGGAAATCTGGAGTTCTCATCAATGACCACTAGCAAGTAGTTGCCCGTGTCCAATGGCCCATAGAAATCAGCTGCCTATGTTGTCCACGCTACTCCTGGAAGCTCCGACATCTGTAGCTGTTCTGGCTTTGCTGGTCGTCCTGTTATTTGGCATAGGTGACAGTTTAGGATGGTGTCTTCCACCAGTCGATCCAGGCCTGGGAACCATACTCTTTCCCGTAGCATCTTTTTTGTTGCTACTATGCCTCTGTGGTACTCATGTGCCAGTTTTACAGTCTGCCACCGTAATACTTTTGGCATTACTATCCTTGTTCCTCTAAGTATGATTCCTCTTTCTGTTTCCGAGACTTCCTCCTGTATGTTTTTGAATCCCAGTATTTCTTCCCTGCTCACTCCTTCTACCATGGGGTTGTTGTTGTTTACGTGTCTCCATCTTTGCTGTCGTGTTGTCAGTTTGACCGCTTGCATTGTGGCATCCCTTGTTGTCTCTTGTTCCAACTCTTCGATTGTTATTGGTGCGGGAGTGTTCTGCCTTAGCACAAAATGTAGGTATTCTTCTGCCATGGATGTGTTTTCTGGTGCCTGCGGTAGGGGATGCCGTGACATGTAGTCAGCTGGGTTGTGTTCCTTTCCCAGCTTGTGCACGCCCATACCACTGCTAGACTTTTCTTCTTTGGCTGGGAGTAAGCCCTTTCAATGTCAGATAAGCTCTTGCACACATATGTGACAATTTGCCTGGGCGAGTCTTTTCCAGGCATGTGTTGTGCTAGGATAGGATTGCTCCTAACCCTACCGGGCTGACGACAACGGTGAGCTCAGTGCATAGCGATGGGTCGAAATAAGCAAGATGATCTACAGCCATTACTGCGTGTCTGATGGCCTCAAATGCCTTACCATATTCCTGTATCCAGAGAAATTTCGGACCCTGCTTTGTTAGGTCCCAAAGCGGTGTGCTCACTGTGGCAAAGTCCTTTATGTAACGAGCACAATAGCTTGCTAACCCAAGGAATTACCTCACTTCAGCTACTTCTGTTGGAGGCCTTGCTTTTCCCAGTGTCTCCACTTTGATGGGTTCCGGCCTCATTCCTTTTTTCGAAAAGACGTGTCCAAAGAATACTAGTTCCATTTTCTCCAGTTCACACTTGTCTTTATTTAAGATCAGGCCTGCTTGTTTCAACTGGTTGCAGACCTCGCGTAGAGCCTTGTCGAGCTCCTTATCTGAGCGGCCGAACACCAGGATGTCATAACCGTAATTCAAACTGTTCTTTACCGGCCTGATCGCTTGCCTTATGATCTCTTGAAATATCTCTGCTGCTGATGATATTCCAAAGCTGAGTTGCTCGTAGCGAAAAAGACCCATGTGGGTGGAGAATGTCGTGATTTACCGTGATTGTGGATCAAGCACCAGTTGATGGTATCCTTTGCACAGATCTAGCTTTCAAAATCTGCATTCACCAGTGAGACAGCTGATCATGTCATTGAGGTGAGGCCCTGGGTGTCTTTCCCTCTCGATTGCTGTGTTTGGGAATCCCATGTCAACGCATATGCAAATCTTTGAGGTGTTCTTCTTTGGTACTGCTACTATTGGAGATACCCATAGGGTCCGTCCGTCAGCTGGCTCTATGATGTCTTGCGCCAGCAGGCTTTGTATTTCTTCTTCCACCTGTGGTTGTAGATGTATGGGCACTCTTTGTGATGCTGAGCCACAGGTTTGATTGCTTCATTGATATGTAGTGTTATTTGCTTTTCCTTTAGTTTTCCCAGCCCTTGTAGTATGGCTGGATGTTCCCATACAATATTCTGTCTTTCTGACATGTTGTAGGTCATTGTGAGGAGACCCATCACCTGTGCTGGGATGTTGCTTAGCAGAGAGGTTGCTGGAATGTCTCCTTGTAGTACATGTATTTCCTCTTTGACTGACCTTTCTTTGTATGTCAGTGTCTCTGTGAACTTGCCTATGTTCACCACTTGTTTTCTTGAGCCCCAGGTGAACACATCAATAGTGGACAGTGATAGCAGCGTTTTCACTCTCATCTTCTCATATTCTGACATGCACATGATGTTATATGTAGCTATAATGTCTAGTACAAAGCTTGTGCTGTGTCTTCCTACCTCAATGTTCACCGTTGCTGTTTTCTTTGTCTGGTGGTTTTTTACGAGATGACTGTGTTCTGGCGTGCGATCTACCGTTGGTACATCTGACATCAGATACAGTCTTTCCGCTGCCTCTGGCATGTTTGCACCATCCGATTCAGCTGAGGGACTGTGATTCTGTGTTTCTATGTGCCGTGCCTATCTGCTTGTCACTGTCCGTGGTCTTGCTGGTCTCCCTCGCTCATTTTTGAATTGCCCACTCATGCAGGCGCTCGCGAAGTGGTTTTCTCTGTTGCATTTCCGGCATTTGTGACCCATCGCCAGGCAGGTGCCAGCATGTGAAGATTCAAGTCCACAGCGATAGCATGTTCTTTCTTGCTTTTTCCGGGGCGGCAGTGTATTGTCTCGTTTCTTGACGTTTCTAGTTACGCGGTTTGCGTGTCCACTCTTCTTGCCTTCCCAATTTCCACTTGTCTGGCATGGTCAGTATTTTCTCTAGCGTGGACAGTTCCTTCAGAATTCGTGCGCAGAACTCCACTGACTAAGAGCCTTCAGTGATGTGCAGTCGTATTTTTTGCTCATTGTCAAACATGTCGAATTCGCAATAGGTAACTCGTTTTCGTAGTCTGGATGCGAAATCGCCGAGGGACTCCTCTGCTAGTTGGCATGTATTATTGAACGTGTACCTCTCAAAGTCCACATTTCTTTGAGGGTCAAATTTGTCTGTGCGACACTTTCAGTCCCTTGTATATTGAGGTCTGATCTCGGGGAAATGTTATCAAAAGGTCCTCAACCTCATCACCTACGAAGTTTAGTAACAAATCTATGTTTTGCTCATCTTGCATGCGGCACACATATATTGTTCGAATTGTCTTATCCATCTTTCCCACCGAATGCCTGTTTGTGGTTCTGACAAACTGAACGGTAGTGGTCTGCGGAAGATTGCGTTTGCTCTGTCTTGTCGCTTCTGTCATTTTGTTGTGGTGCAGACCTTCTTCTCCTTACTCTGTATGCCTTTCCTTTCATCTGTGTGCAGTTTTTTTTCTTTTGCTGTAATTTATTTTCTTTATTTCACCTTTATTTGCTGTAATTTCCTTCTTTTTTTTTCCCTCATTCGCCTCAGATTACAACAAACCAGTAGTCTGCAGGTCGCACACTGCTTCTCACTTTGGAGAGGTAGGTTTTATGGGGTGCTGCCCCATCCCTATATTGTCCACATACCAGTGGTTCATCTGCTTCGTAACCGTTGTTGACCTCTCGTTGATTAATGAGAGGGTGAATCATGCTCTCCAAGGAATTCTAAAGACTGAGAGCTTCCCAAGAGGCTTAATCATAGGAAAGAGACAAATTGGTTTTGTAAAGAACTAGGCCGAAGACCAATTTAACAGGCAGTCCCATATGGCTCTCTTCTTACTATTTTTTAATCTGATCAAATCTATTTTAGATGTTTTATACACAGATGAGAGCCATTCTGAATGTGTGGGAGGAAGGGCATGCAGATCGAGTGGCCACCAGTCAGGGGTCCATAATATTTTTGCCTCACCAAACAACATTACCTCCGTTTTACTAACGTTACACTGGAGAAAGTTGGAAGACATCCAGTGTGCCACTGCCTTCGTGCCAGCAGAAAAGGAACTTTTTACTTCAGAGGAGAGAGTCTTGAAAGGGTAGAGGAGCTGGGTGTCATCAGCATACGATACTGGAATGAAACCATATCTCCGCATCACTCTAGCCAGGGGCGCCACATATATGTTAAAAAGGGTTGGGCTTAAACAAGAGCCCTGGGGCACACCCTTAGAGATCTCGATCTCCGCTGAACGGTGGGAGTCCATGATGATTCTCTGAGAACGATTAGAGAGAAAGCTTTTCAGCCATTCGATGGCCTTATCCTTGATACCAGCGTTCGATAACCGTTCAATAAGGATAGAATGTGACACGGTATCGAACGCTACCGATAGATCTAAAAGCACCAAAATTACTGAAAAGCCCTTGTCAACAAGACAACTTGGGGTCCCCGGGCTATTCCATAATGGAGCTAATCTTGAGTAATACTCCAGACCATTAAGGATTTTAATTCTAGCCCAAATTTGAACTGTGCCCCAAAGAACCTTCAGCCTAACTTTTTTAAAGATTTTTTTGTCTCCATATTTAAAAAGAAAACCTTCATAGTGAAGCCCTGCCTGATATAACATTGCTTTAAACATCTTTCCTCTATCTGATGAATCTGGGTATTTCAACAGCATTCTTGAGTGGGTTAGTTGAAAAGCCCACGTGTAATACTGGACATCCGGGAGAGCAAGACCACCCATTTCTCTTCTCTGTCTTAATTTTTTCCAGGAGATCCTGGTTGCTTTATAAGCCCACACAAATGAATTTATTGCCTGCTGGAATCTATCAAATGTTTTTCAAAATGTAATGGAATGTTATTAAACAGAAAGGTTACCCTTGGTAGAATTACCATTTTAATCAGGTTAACCCTTCCTAAAAGGGTCAGGGGGAGGTGAGCCCATGATCTCATTTGTTTTTGGCTCTCTTTAAAGGTGAAGAAGTTTCACTCTGGCTATCTCCTCAATTTTTGGGACGATTTTAACTCCCAGATACCTCATCTCATCCTTTACTGTGATATCGACCCTTAGGCAAGTACCAGGTCATAATTACGGTTTTAGCTGCGTTGACTTCATAGCCAGAAACTCTACCAAACTTCTCGGCTAACCTGATGACTTGAGGAAATGATGTTTCTAAGTCAGACGACTAGATTAAAATGTTGTCTGCATACAGGGCCACCTTCCTCTCCCTTATGCCACTTTTGAATGGTAATATGGCCCATTCCTCCCTGAGACTTTGAGCAAATGGCTCTATATACAGATCGAAGAGGAGGGGGGAAAGGGGGCAGCCCTGTCTTGTTCCTCTCTTTATGCTGAAAGGCTTGGTTAGTTTATTATTCTCTATCAGCCTTGCCGACGGGTCACTATATATAAGTTTAATAATTCGGCAAATTCTTGGGCCAAATTTCTCGAGGACGGCAGCCAGATAAATCCAATTCACCCTATCGAAGGCTTTCGTCGCGTCAAGCGTCATAGCAGCCAGTGGTAGAGTGAAATTTGAGGAGAAATCAATTGCATCAGGCCGTGCAAAGAGATTTCTACCTTTTAAAAAACCCTTCTGGTCAGTAAGCAGCAGATCTCCTGCCACTGCTCCTAACCTATCAGTCAAGATCCTAGTAAAAATCTTATAGTCAGAGTTGAGGAGTGAAATGGGTCTGTATGACTCACAGTTAGTGGGAGGGTTTACCTGATTTTAAGATCAAAGTGATGTTTGCTTCTCCCCACGACGTTGGTGGTTTTGCCCCATCCACTAGAATATTGTTAAAGAGTATGGTCAAGAATGGAATTATCTCTTCGCCCAAGGATTTGTAAACTTCAGCCGGAAGGCCATCTGGTCTGGCCTCCTTGCCAGCTTTACAGGCGGAGAGTGCCTTCCTCACCTCCTATTGGGAGATTTCCACCTCTAGGCTATCCCGTTGAATAGATTTCAGGGGTGGGAGGTGGACCGAATTTAACCAGTCTCTAGCAGTGATATTATCTATGTTATTATCTTCATCATACAGTTCCTTAAAGAAGGTGTGGAAGGCATCCTCTATCCTGTCCTCATTACTTGTTGGTATGTTGGAATCTGTGACATTTATTTCTTTTATGTAATTTCGCGCCCTATCTGATTTGGCCTTCCAGGCCAATAATTTGCCAGCTCCCTCGCCATACTCGAAGTGGGCAAGCCTGCTCACCTCCCACCTGTTCGAAATTCTAACCTAAACTATACTGTCCAGAAGCGCTTTCAGGGATTCCAATGTAGCTATTAATATTTGATTATTCTCCTGATCTATCTCTTCCATGATGCCTTTTTCTACCTCCTTCATTTGAGACTCTATAAGTGAAATTTCCTCCCTATATTTCCTATTTTTGTGCGAGGTCCTATTCATAACTAACCCCCTCAAAAAAGATTTTAGGGTGTCCCAAACCAGAGTAGCATCATCTGAATCAACATTGATATCCAAAAAGATTTTTATCTGCTGAGATAGATAACTAATCTCCTCTTTATCTAAAAGGATTGTGCGATCGAACGACCAGACCTTTTGCTGAGCTTTCCCCACAAAATCGCAATGCATCCAAATGGCTGCATGGTCCGATAGGTGAGGAGTCGAATAACTAATGTCTTTAATGTGACTTCTTAACTCATGGCTAATCAGAATGTAGTCTATGCTGGATTTATGACTATATTTTTTGTTATAAAAGGATACACCCAATTGGGTGCCCGACCTCTCCCTCCAGACATCTATTAGCGCATTTTGTTTCATCATTATTTTTAAAAAGGCTCTGGATTTAGACAGGACATTGGCTCTGCTGTTTGGGAATTTATCCAGTGACGGATTCAGTACTATATTAAAGTCCCCGGCAAAAATTATCTTATCCGGGAGCCCCAATAGATTTAAAAAAATTGTTTTTAAAGTTGAAGGATCATCCTGATTAGGACCGTAATAACCAACTATATAAATAGGGGTACCTTCCACCAAGATCGTTCCTATAACCCATCTGCCACTAGAATCTGTCTTAACATCTATGGGGCTAACGTTGGCTTGTCTTTTAATTAATATAGCAACCCCTCTAACATTGGCCAATTGCTCATAACAGAAACAGTGTTCCACCCACCTAAGTTTTTGACATAAATCAGAATTTCTTTTTTTGTGAGATGGGTTTCTTGTAAGACAATTATTTGTGCAGGTGAATCTCTCAGGTATTGCAAAAAAAATGTCTCTCCTATTCTTAACTCGGAGGCCATTCACATTCCATGATAAGATTTGAAGCATTTTCATGGAGGATTGGGGAGACCATCCTACAACTCTACCCCCACCTGCAAGAAATTAATGCCTGACCTAAAACGGAAACGATAATATGATAAACCTAAATGACGAATGAGGATTATTTTTTCTTTTTTTGTACCCCTCTGCTCCCTATCCCGTGCTACCTCCCCTCTATCCATATCAATCCCCCCTTGGAGAACCCAAACCCCATTTACCTGGAACCCAGGTTCTACCCGCCGGTGGACCCCCGCTCTGCCTGAATTTTTACTTTTATTTTGTGAAAATGCTAGTGCTAAATAAATAAATCCAAAAAGGGAAATTAATATAACTAAGTTGTATATACCCAGTGGAAACCCAAGTGGTTAAGCATAAGCCCAATCTTGATTTTTGCTACACTCATATAATACCTATAGTGCCTCCATCATGAGGAAACCGGCAGATGTAGGGCAAAACTACATTCTTTATCGTGTAGGGAGTTTATTTTAAGCTTTCTAAAAGATCATCCGCCTCCTGCACCGTTCGAGCGTTGTGCATCTTGTTATTAGGCATGATCCTTAATTGAGCTGGGAATTTGAGTTGGACAACAGCCCCCAACTTCTTGAAATCTTCCATTCTCTTTCCCAACTCCCATTGGCGATCCAGAGTAACACACGAAAGGTCTGATCTAATCTAAAAAATAAAGTCTCTAGATTTCAATGATTTCAATTTAAGGGCGGCAGATAATATTTTTTCTTTTAATTCAAAGGGAAGGAAATGTATAAGAATTTTTCTTGGCTTCGTCCGTTGAGGATTTTTCTCCTAAAAGGGTCTCTGTGTACTCTCTGTATATCTCACCTCAGCTCTTCTTCTGATGCGTCAATCTGTACAACTTCCTTGATGAGGGACACAATAAAGATTTTAAGTCCTCCCCCTCTTTTCCTTCCGGCACCTTCAAAAGGCGTAAATTATTGCGCCTGGAGTAGTTCTCTAAAGATTCAATTCGGTCGCGAAGTGCCGCCTCCTCTTTTTTAAGTGAGGAGATATCCTCTTTGACCGCTCCCAGGTCAGTTCTAAGTTCTTCCACCGAATTTTCTAATGCCCCTCATCTTGGAGTTTATAAGATGTCTAATTTTTTCTCCAGAGACTCACAAAAGAGTCTAATGTCTCCCTGGATTAAACTCTGAAGTAGCAAAACCTTTTTTAATATCAGATGCCATTGCAAAAAATAGTAGTTCTATCAAAGTTTCTGGAGAGGGTTTGTCACTTAGAGGCACCTCCGTGCCCACGTTTGCCTCTTCCTCTACCACCACTACTCCCCCAAAAGTGGCATCAATAACTACAACCTCATCTACTGGGAGATTATTTGAGACCATAATCTCGTTGATTTTAGAGGTTGCTAGTGTGTCTGGTGCAACTGATTCATTCGGCTGAGGGAGCTGCCCCCTGCAGTTTGTCTTTCAGCTCAATATGTGCAACCGGTAGATTTGGAGGCAGACCAGGGATGGGCAAAAGATCTGTGCCCACATTTAACAAAGGGTGAAGGCCAGTCGAGGGCTGAGAAGTCTCTACTGCCATTTTAAAATAGAGGTGAGGCTGAGGCTGTATCTCCGAGACTGACGGGGCGCTGTCTGCCCTAAGAGCTTCCCCCTGCTTTGCCACGTCTAAAACTTGAGGCAAAACCTTGAAGTATGACCTCAACGAGGGGGTCACTTTGATTTTAGCGTCTGAGAAAGGGCCTTTTTTCCTTATATTTTTTGGGCCTTTTCCCTTATATACCCGATAGGGAGAAGAACTTTCCTCAATGTTCTCCGCAGACTTCCCAACAGGGTGCTCCTTGTTACCAGGGGGTGTTTTAATGTTATCTCCTTAGCCGCTTGTAGTTCCAGCTCAGATGGAGTCCCACGTTTGATGAATAGTTCCTATTTGGCCCTCAATTTTATTTTTTGTGGTCTGCTTGTTTTATCGAACTTGCTCACCTCAATGCCACTGTCGAGCTTTGCTTCTACCTGCCTTGACTCCTTCCCCTTATTTCCTTTATTACTGTTTTTTGTATAGGTAGGAGCTGGAATGGGGGGGGAGACCCTTTCGTCTCAAACAATATGGAGCAGAAAGGGAGCTGTCAAGTTTTTCCAGACATAGACTTTCAGCCCTGTTTTTACTGTTTTTTCTACCTTTAATGCCTTTAATGCCTTTACTCCCCTCACCCTCACACACTCCCCCCCAGTTCAGTTGTGACTGCCCTCGTCTTGCCACCCCCTACCAAACCTTCCTCCAAGCCTTCAGGGGTGCGCCAGCGTGTTTTGATGTCCCCGCAGTTTGCCACCGCCTCTGCCTCCAGTTTGAGTGCTCCCGCTGCCCTCCAGTTGCTGACTCTGCCACTCCTACCCCCGGATACACCTCAGGGGAAACCGCCGCAGAGCAGCAGACGCGCTGCCAATCTCCAGCCCCTCCAGCCCCTCCTTAGATCTGAGGCAGCAGCAAGGCAGCGAGGGAAGGCAGTCGTTGCACCAACGCACATACCTCGACGATTACCAGGTAGAAAAAGTATGCAGATTTACTTTAGAGCACTTCGAGCACTTTCACTCCCTTGCAGGCACATTAAGCGCCATGCGACAGCAAAAGCGGGAGAAACCACAGACGCGGCAGCGACCGCTTAACTCACGGCCGCCATGTTCTCCGCTGCCCGTCCGCTGTAATTTCATTTTGTTTCTTCCTTTTTTAGGTCGAGCATTCGAGACCTATTGTAATTTCTTATGTTGGGTTAAAGCCATCCCCCAGCTTTTCATTTGTCCATGTCAGTGTCCTTCAAAAATCCTTGCTTGCCAGTAGTCAGTCCTGCCTCTTTGTCCCTCCTGTCTCTCTTCCGTTCCTCCCATGCAGCAGGGACTAAGTACTGTCTCATTCCACTATTGTTCTTTATCTGTTCTCTGGGGGACTCTTTTCTTTCTTGGTTTCCTGCTCTGTTAGTGTTTGTCTGTGTTCAACTTCAGCGCCCGATCTGCTTACATTTAAATATAGCATTCTTCCTCCCACCTACTCTTAACACCACAGTTGTTTTACTGCTGCCTCCCTTGCCCTACCTCCCACTTGGTTGCTTGTTAATAATTGTCAACATCATCTATCTGAATTATCTATCAGCACTGCTAGCATTTCACCAGCACTGTGCTTTTTTCATCTGTATTGTGTATTTCCTAGCTCCACTTTCTCTGCTCTCCCTCCCCCTCCCAATATGTCATGGGGCACCGGCCGCCTCACAGCAGAGCCAGGCCTCAGAGCAGGGGGCACTGCTGTCTCTGCCTGCCCTGCTCCTCGCAGCTGTCGTGGCCATGGACTGGCTCAGGTTTCTACAGAGAATGACAGAGAATTCCCCTACATGCATTTAACAAAATGGAACTGCGGATGAATTTAAAGGTAATCTGAAGGAAACTGGAATTCAACCAGCAGGAACAAAGTGAAAATGAACCTCTGAAGGAGACAAGATGAACCCCTCGCCCTCGCCCTCACTCTCATAACCACTGACCATTTTGTGGGATTAGCCTTTATGGTGCACAAAAGACATGTTACTCAAAACAGCACTGCTGTGCCACTGCTGTGTATACTGTAATACAGCACACACCATATAAGGCAATTGTGCAGGAATCAAAGCAGAGTGAGTTAAGAGCTTGCTGCTAAGGTTGCATGTTTATATCATGAAAGGGCAAATACAGCCTTTCATCCTTCTGAGGTCGAAAAAACGAGGACCACTCAGTTGATAATAATAAAACCTGTTATCAACTTGTATAAAACGAAATAGAAATGTGTGCTTACATGTGCTATATTGTAAAACATTTGTAATATCCTAGTTCAAACAGAGGGTTATGTGGAGGTTTAGGCAAGAAAATGTTCAAGATTCTACCTAATGCACAAGTCACTTTAAGATGCTCTCAAAATAATTTTGCCGTAATTATGCAGCAGGGAAGGACCAGTAGGGAGAGTTAATAATGTAGACAGAAAAGGCAAGATATGCTCGGTAACGTAGCGCATTTTGTCACTTTTCATCACCTATTTGCTTGTTTACACATCTTAACAATGTATGGGCAAATATTTCACCTCATTAATATCATTTTAACACCTCAAATCAGCAACTGAGAGGTCACCTGCTTCTGAAGAGGACACGATTGTTAGCATTTTTTTTTTGTTTTTGTAAAAATCTGCAAATTGCGCAGAAGATGATGGATTATATGTTAAGTGAGGCACATCCATAATTATGTGGAAAATTTCAGGCCACAGAATTGCATAATTCCACTGGCCCTGCCAGCAGCATATGGCATCATCCTGCTGGTTTGTTAATTACCAGGCAGGTACTCAGTGTGGATTATAGACTACCTCAAACTACATATGTTGATTACTGCTCACAGTTGGGTCACTGGCCAGGGGGTGAGGGCATTCGATGGTTGAGGAGTGGGTGGGGTTGAAGGGTGGGCCAGACAGTAAGTCAATTAGTGTTGAGATAAACTCAAAGGCGGTAGGACAAAGGAAACCTGATCAAAGCTGAAAGCACTTAAGAGCACAGGCAACCGTCCACGCAGCACAATGTAGCACTTCCCAGCCCAAGCCCCCTGCCCCCCTCCCCACCAGCTCCTCCATAAAATGCTATTTTAAAAGCCCTCTGGGCTGCATGTATAAAATGTGGGGATAGGTTTGGCACACATAGCCGTTTGACCAAGGGCGTTATTCTGAGTTCCATTACCAAAACTGCAGTGAGGTGGCTGTGGTAAAGGCCTCCTCAGCCCCTCTGAGAAGACCAGCGAGTTCATAAAGCGCTACTAACCTTGTTATTGTGGTGACTAATTTGTGCTGCAGTTTGAGCGTCCCGCCCTTGTCCCCCCACATCAAAGACTTAATCACAGAGATCCCAGATAACAATCTAACAACAAGCATTTGCAATGCAATAGGTATCGGATTTGCGAGTGTTTGAGCTATTGGCATTGTAAAAGACAATGCGTTTTTTTATGTTTTAAAAACAACAACAAAAATAAAAGGCTCAAACTCGCGTAAATGCTTGTTTGCTTATTTTGTCCTTTTTTGCTGTTTGCCTGATTTTAAAATGGCCGCCTGGCCCTCTCCAGCTTCTTATCGTCTCTCACGCCTGACTTCAAAATGTCCGCCGCGATTTCTGTTCGGTGAGATTTCCTATCTCTTCTATTGCCTGACTCCAAGATGGCCGCCGGGCCTTTTTCAGCCTCTGATTGGTTCTCCCACCTGACCCTAAGATGGCTGCAGAGGTCTCGTGAGATTTCGGCTTGAAATCTACGCGGTAGGCTCGGAGTTACCTCATTATTTTGCGGGCGGCTGCAGTCACGGTCGGGTGCACCGCTCCCCTTCTCATCCCCTTTTTCACTCGATGTGGCCGGTGTGGGCTCCCGATATCGCTCTATTTCTCCACACGCGGGCCAGGGTGGGATCCTGGCTTTGCTTTACCCACGATTGGGGTGGGCTCCCGATTTCGTGTTTTTTTCTTCTGGGGCCGGCGAACCAGGGTAGGCTTCTGGCTCCGTTTCTTGCGACTGGGATGGACTCCTGAAGTCGCGTATCTTCGTTTCGGCGGTCGGTGGACCAAGGTGGGATCCTGGCTCTGTTCAGTTGTTTGAGCATGCACTTCTGGTGGCGGTTACAGATCCCACCTCATTGTCGCCAGTTGTTGTGTCGCCACACAGAGAATACGTGGAGACAGGTAGGCAAGCTTATGTACTTTATTGTTCTCCTTCTTCTTGGTGCCCACATTCACGTCTGCTTCCTTGACCTCGCCGTGTTCAAATGCCCTCCCTACTCCCTGACCGGAAGAGGTGTCCGGTTCCTGTCTTCTCCCCATATTAGGGTGCAGGGTCCTAGTGCCCTCTGCCCCAGGTCACGACATCTGTGAGACAATGTTTGCATGAAAAACAGAATGTGTGATCACAGTAAGAACTCTTAAACACAGTCCTAAAACAATACTTACCTAAGGATGAACTGAACATCGAACTAATGCTAGTGTTTTTCATTTATTACTCATAGCTGACATTACAGTAAATTTGTATGCCTTATCTCAGGTTAGTGATGTGCCATAACAGAACGTATCTTGCAGTGATTTTGGTGTATACTCCTCAGTCCTGGAAACATTTAGAACATCTCATCATGCAGAGAACTGAAACCATAAAAAGAAGGAAAGGCCAAAAAACGCAACCAGTGTGAAAAAATCTCACTTCAAACATTAGAGCTAGGTTATTACTTCTGCGTTGGAGAAGCGCAACCATTATGGGAGTATATGTTAAGTGGGATGAGAGCATATCGGCCATGATCATTGGCTTTCTTTGGAGGGGACGTGTGAATGAACCAGAAAGGAAAGGTGTATATCTAGTCCATATTCATGATGATTGGTTGTTTTTCTTGGGAGCTATCGCTAGAATCAGGGGATCTTAATCTATTGCTGCTGCTCTGACCTGGTACTTATGCGCCTTTTTTTTTCCTGCTTGTGCCACGCTATAAAGGTGTAGGTTTCTGATATCAGGCGACTGGGAAGACCTCAAGTTCACATCTATTGCCGTTTTTGCTAGGACAAACGTCAGACCTATACATTTGCTGTTGGAGTAGTCCATATTCGGTCTTCTCATCAGGTAAACTATGGAAATCTTGGGGTTGCATAAACCCTTTTTCTGTGTAAGCATTTCTAGTTGTGTTTCAATTTCTTGCCAGCATATCTGAATTGTATGGCACAAATAGATAATGTGGTAGATGAAGGCTTCCTTCTCTGAATGTCTGAGGGAAGTTTGGGGTATGTTTGGGAACATGATGTGTATCCAGGCAGGAGTGAGGTAAGTACGATGAATATAATTGAACTATATTGCCTTAAGCCTGGCATTGTTGATTATTTAGCCATGTGTTGAGGACCAAAATCTATTCCTTGCTTGGCATATTTTCCACCAAATAATTGTGCCTTTTGGCTCTTAGTCTGCCATCATCATTTTTACATGTTTCCCTTATGGTCTTGTACAGTATAGATCAGGTGTCTACAACGAGTTGATCAGATGCTACAAGTAGCTTGTAGACATCTTGAGAGTAACTCAAAGCCTTGAGTTCATTTTTAGGTGGAGCCTGGACAGCGCTGGTGCAGTCTGGAAGACCTGGTGTATCTCGCCTTGTGCTTTTAGCACACCTCTCAATTGCTATTGGTTGTTACATGTGGCATTTAAAAATGCTGGCTTATTATTGGTGCGTTTATGGAAATATCCATCTTCTGTGTGCTGAGTTCCCTCCCTGGTGATTTCACTAAGAGAAAGTTTTTGTTGGCCATCACCCTTTCCAGCATGGAATGGCCCCTCCTTCCGTCTGGTTTATTTATAGCTGGTATTGGCAACAAAACGGTCTTCCACGCTCCTTGTTGGCCATCACACTGTAGAGCATGTAATGTTCTCTCCTCCCCGTCCCGTGTGGCTATTGCAGGCATGTTTGTGCGTGCTGCGATAAGTGCGGACTCAGCCGTATATGGAATTTTTCATTTTTTTCGTCTGCTCGTATTGCACTTTTGTAATGGAAAGCAACCAAACTGCTATGCGATATAAAGTCCTATTAACACTGAAGCACTGAGCGAATAATGGCTGATTTCGTCATCCCTCCTCCTGTGTGGGTATGGCATAATACAGACATTACCTCGCTTCTTTTTTGCAGTACACAGCGTTCCTTTGTTTTTATTAGTTGCTTTTCCCCGCCGCTGTTTTTATGAATTGTTTGCCACCCGTCAATGTTTTTTATTAATTGGTTTCCGCCTGTCAATGTTTTTTATTAATTGGTTTCTGCCTGTCAATGTTTTTTCTTAATTGGTTTCCACCTGTTGCTATTTTTAGTATTTTTATTACTTTGGTGATTCACTTTAAATGCTTCTAATCACTGCGTTCCTTGGCTGCTACTGTCAGTACGGATCTGACTGCATTTGCGAAGATGGATCGCTGCTGGCAGAATAGGCTGCTGTGTTCAAACAGAAATCTTTGTAAAATTGCTTGATGCTCATGTGAAATAATACTGTTGCAGTAAATATGTAACACACAGAACGAGCTCACCATAGCGCCTGCGAATGTGAAGCAGTTTGTGTAGATGATTCGGCATACAGATGTCCCTGCATACCCACCCCCTCCCCCAGTCAGATATCCTGCCTATGCTGACTTTAGGAGAACAGGAAACAGGACAGGTTCCTATAAAAATGTGTTGCACCACCTTGAGGTGAATCATGCCTAGCATCGGCCATACAGAACGAACTGCGTTACAGGATTTTTTGATTTTTTGTACAACAAATTTCAGGGAAGGCGATGGGCCTAGATATGATCCCCTTAGAGTTTTATATTAAGTTTAGGAAGGCCTTTATGGGGATAATGACTTCAGTATTTCAAGGGGCGTTTGATGGGGCTCCCCCAGCTTCTTGGTCTCAGACAGTAATAGTAGTTTTTTTAAAAAAAAGGAAAGGATCCCTATGAGCTTTCCTCATACCGACCAATTTCTTTAATTAACGCTGATAATAAAATGTATTCAAAATGCCTGGCAAAGAGATTAGGGGGAGTTATTACTCCATTAGTCTCATTACAGCAACATGGGTTTATAGCTGGGAGGGGGACTACGGACCATGTTAGACGACTTATTTCTGTTTTTGATTGGGCTCAGGCGATGGGGGTACCAGTAGGGGTGGCCCTGTTGGATGCCGAAAAGGCATTCAACAGGGTCTCCTGGGAGTTCTTATGGGCAGTGATGAGGTGGAAGGCATTTCCTAATGATTTTATACGGGCAATACAGTCAATGTATTCCACCCCGGGCGCAATAGTACGGCTGGGGGGAGAGGAGTCACAGAGGTTTATGGTTAACAGGGGTACCCGACAGGGTTGCCCCTGTTCCCCACTTCTTTTCACTCTGTTTATAGACCCTCTCATCTCTAGACTAGAGACTGATATGGAAATTAGACCTGCAATGGCGCAGTCATACTCAGTCAAAGTATTAGCATATGCCGATAACCTCGCGGTTGTGTCTACTGATATGAACAAGGCCCTGCAGAGAATTGAGGTTTTTACTAAGCAGTTTGGAGCAGTGTCTGGCTATAAATTAAACTTAGGAAAGATACAAGTGTTACATACGGAGATCGGATTACCTCCGGAGATAGAGATAGTCACAGAGGCAACGTATCTGGGTATAATTATCTCACCCCAAATTCAAAATATCCCAAGGATTAATGCTTGTATCCTTGAATAAAACTTTGGAGCGATCAAATCGGTTGCATCTCTCTCTATATGGAAGGGGCAATGTATTGAAAATGTCGATTTTTCCGAAGTTCCTCTATCTTTTTCGGGCTATTCCTATTTTCTTTCCTAACTCTATATTCACTAAAATAGAACGAATGTGCTCACGATTTCTCTGGGGCTATCGTCGATCTAGAAGAGCAATTAAATGGCTTTACTTGCCAAGGGAAAGTGGAGGTCTGGCACTTCCAAATTTTTATTTATACTATTGCGCCTCGTTATTTCAATTTATGGGAGTCCTGGTCTGTGGGGAGATGGCGGTCTTGGACCCTGCTTTTTCGCCCTCAATATATGAATGGTGTTTGGGTAAATCGGCGCAAGCGCTACTTCTGAAAGTACTGGAGCCAAGTTACTACAAAAAGACCAGATTTCAAATTATTCAAGCGGCATACTCAGTTTGGAAGAGGCTACGTAAGCAGCTTCATATCCCTAGTATTACATGGCATACACCATTGGAATCGAATGCCCGATTACCTGCGGTATTCCAGGACTCGATCACGCGGAGGTGGGCACAGTATGGCATTAAATTAGTTGGGGACTTGTTGGAGCAGGGCGAAATGGTCTCCTTCTCAGTACTTCAAGAGAGATTTAGGGTTAGAAAGTCTGATTTCTTTAAATACTTACAGCTGAGAAGTTTTTTGCAGGGCGCAATTACGGGGGGGAGATGTCAGGTCCGACAGATTCCAATCTTGGATCTGTTGAAAGGGAACTGTAAAATAGGGCAAATATATATTGAACTTATGCTAACACAAGCTGATGATATGGCTAGACAGGAAGCAATATGGGAGGAGAAATTGATGGTAAATAATCCTGATTTACAGCTGGTAACGCAAACTGCTAACTCTATATTACTCTCTGGTAGCCTTAAAAGCCACTCGTATATGGCAATGTTCAATCTGTATTATACCCCTGCAAAGATTGTAAAATGGAAGGCGGGGAGGGGGGATAAATGCTCAAGATGTGGACTTCAAGCGGCAGATTCGGTTCACATGTTCTTTTCATGTCCCGCACTCCAGCCACTTTTGCTAGATATTGAGCGGTTTATGTTGCAATCCTTGGGTATCTCGATATCTTTAACAGCAACTCTGGTCTTGTTTGGTATTGAATTTGGTACAGAGGTGGGTAGGCGAGCGGTTTCCCACAGAGGCCTTAAGTTCATCTGTATGTCGGTTTTGAGGCTATGTATAACTTCTCAGTGGCTGGACTCGGAGCCCCCGACTTTCGTTAATCGGAGGGCTAGAGTTGTTTCAATATAGAATATGGAATCGGCATTGTATAAACTGAAAGGTATGTCAAAGAAAAAATTGTGGGCCTCGATATGGGAGCCGATAAGAAACTGGCTACAATAATGCTATTGAGACTACGTGCATTATTGCTGTATTGATGAGGAATTTTAGATGTTTTATATTCCTGTTTTTGCTTTTTGCCTTTTTTTTCCTTTGTCTTTTCTTTTCTGACAAAATGGAATGTAACTTCGCTGAATCAATAAAATTTATTTAAAAAAAAAATGTATTTGGTCATTTTGCAATATATTAGGCGGAAGCCCCACAGTGGCATACATGATCATTTGGAACGTATATGCGATAAAAACCATTTCCACCAAAGTAAATAGCCCCTGCCAAACATGCAGGTAAACTAAAGATAAAAGCAAAATAAACAATATACAGACCCCGAAATATAGTACATAATACAACAAAGTCCCAATATTCACTCCAATAAGGCGGTGATACAGTCAAACAACATAGTTCGGGGTATTGTAGGGCGGGGGGCAAGGGGCAGCTTTTACGAATCTTCCTCAGGCAGAGGGGGCAAGTCAATTCCCTGATAAGTCGTCCATCGTGTCCAAATCGTATGGTGTTTCCGGGGGCAACCCCGAGCCGCAAAGAAAGCGATCTCAGCTCCCATACACCGATCCAGTGCGGCCTTCCACTTGCCCATGGTCGGAGGAGAGGATGCTCTCCAACACTGCGTTATGTCCCTCTTGGCAATAGTAAGGGCAAGGAAACAGTAGATGCTGTTTATAGCGATTCCCCCCAATATCGTCTGTGGAATCTAATAGGAACAACCGTGGATCTAATGGGAGCACCCACCCCAACATCTCACTGAGACACGATCGAACCCTGTTCCAAAAGGACTGCAGGGCCGTGCAAGCAGGATTTTTTTTTTAACTGATTCTGGTAACTTCTTTAATGAAATTACACCAGTCAAAATATTGTTAAACAAAATATAGTATTAATAAGGATAGCAAAGGTGCTATATTTGATCACTGTATTTCATGAAACTGCATTTAACAAACCAGATATTACATAATTTGTTTACTATGTGGTTGCATGTGTGAACGCCTGTTTAGCAGAGGGCTGCCAGATTCTTCAGCGACACTATAGTGGATTTGAAGCCAATCACTTCCCCTCATATGGTTCAAAATACCGAAATTGCTTTATTAACATTTGTATGCACGTTTGTTCATTGGATTATACCATAATTCCAAAACTCCAGGGAGGTCACATCAATATTTTTAGGAGATTCTTTTTATTAAACAGTTGCTTAGTACACCATTACAAAATAATACAGAGACAGGGTACAGTCTGGCGGTAGAGAGCAGAAGGAGTACTACCATCCCAACAAAGAAAGACGCACAATATCTGATCCTTGTTACACATGGTTCCAGTCCCCTTCTATTCCAACATCCCCCCGGCCTTCATAATTACTTTCTGTATTCCTCCTATGGAGTTCAGATCTTTTCCCAGTGTTTGGGGCACCCTCTACTCTGGTAGACTACGTTCTCCGCCTGGCACCAATCTAGATTGTGTTTCCAGTCCCCAATCTTTGGTGGTTCAGTGACATAGCTTGAATCCCGTGGCAAAGTGAGTACGGGATCCACGTCTGGGCATATCCTGCCAAAAACACAAGGAGATGAACGACGGATTTTTCTATTTCCGGTGCTGTAATATACTGTTTTCAATACCCCCACAGCGCTGCACATGGTAGTAGTGAGTTTACAGATTATCGTACGTAGCTGTCACATTGCCACATATGTTTGACACCACCTTCCTTTGCTGGAGCAGAGTTTTCAGTTTGAAAATTCAGTGGCTTTTGAAGCTCTGGCATGTCTATTCGTTGTACTAATTTATTAATAATTAATAATTAATTATTTGTCTTGTGCAAGTGCGTTTATATTAATCAATCCGTTTGTCCTAACAAGAGAGAGTTACACGTGGGTGTGCATAAATGTGCTGTTTAAAAAATAACGTGCGTGTTTTCATGTTTAAACGTTGCTATGTGCTGTTTATTTTTTAGCACAAAATGCTTTCTGAATTAATGCTTTCCTATGTTGCAAGTGCTAGATAAATGCATACACATAAGGGTATTAGTGGGGTTAACACGGTTTAATCACTATGCTGTGGTAACGTTGTTTTTGTTTCTTTTAATTAAGATGGTCTATTGAGGCCTATGATGGCCTAGAGAAAGATGGCCGATTTGTGAGCCTGGCTGTGATTTATAATATGAAAACTGTGACGAGGGAGACCCCTGCTGGAAATGGTCCTGAAGCTAACTGACCATGGTCCTTGCTTGCTTGTTTGAAAACTTTCCATGAGGACAGCAGCAGTTTTGGAAGATCTCCAAGTGAAGTGAAAATGTCCTTGGCAGCCTTGGGAAACAAAGGAGCCTTAGAGAGAAGCTCTGAACTGTGGCTCGATTGCCGAGGAGAAGTAGAACTAATAAGATACATGTTTTATTCCTTGGTTCCTGTTCCGTAGTCTTCATTATGTGAACTTTTCCTGAGCGGAGATTCTCAAATGTAGCGATGTTACATCCTTTCCTTCTCGCTCTGCTCAGCAGGTCCGGCGGACATTACAGTTTTTTCTATGTTTCCAATGTATCTTTCCATTGTTTAGAAACTATAAGAAATGTTAGCCTAGAGAGGGTTTTTGCCACTTGTCATTTTGCCTTTGCCGCGTACCGAATCTGCGTTGCTGAGGATTGATGCTGAAGGGACTTCGTCTTGAGAGACATTTACTGAGAGACTTGTCCTGACCCGTTCTGACATTTAGCTAGAATAGGTAACTATGAGAAATGATTTACTCTGATTGATTTCCTTTGACTAATTTTAGATAAAGCAATATAATTTTAAACATGGTGTTGGATATTCTTTCTTGTCAATTATTGGGTTTACATTTTTGATAATTGCTGTATATGTTGTATAGATTATGTTCAAGGACAGTCACAAAAACCAGGTCTTATCGACCTCGATATAGATGCAGGGTGATTAGGTGTTTTCCTTCCACAGGTTTATTGCTGGTAGAGTATTTGAGCGTATGTTAGTGAAATGGGCCCTAGCGTATGATGTATGCATGTGCGTGTAACTGTGAGATTACTCTGTCCGTGGTAGTGGGAATATTATACACACCCTGATCTCTATCAATTTCCTGGTAGCAGAGTTTGATGGTTTTTGATGATTGTCTTGATCTGATAAGATTGCTTGTACATTAGTTTATTGATTATTGATTCATGTTGGTATATGTACTAATACTATATGTTGGAGTCGTAATGTTGAGTTATATGTAGTGCTTCTGGAACTTGGAAGCTGTAGCAGTTCCGTAGTAGGGCAGAGGGAAGTATATGCTGCTCTCGGGAAAGACGGAATTGTGAGGAATAACGTGTGACAATTGAAGTTGCGCGTCACATTGTCTGGGTTCGGAATCAGTGACATCGTCGTATGTTACTATTAGATATTTCTGGTATATAAGGAGTGTGTATGATAGTGAAGGTTATCTGTGAACCTCTGGTCTTAAGTCCCAGGGATCCGTAAGGATTTCCGTTAAAGCTTATCGCGGGAGGAGTAATAGGTATTCTCTGAGCTTGTTTGAAGACCTGGGCAAAGAAAGCTTGCTTAGTTGGTGTATGTTATAATTCTGTAGTGGAGCAGATTGTCTGTTCTCGGGAAGCAGGATTCTGTGCGTATGTACTATATTTCCTTGTATGAATGTGCGTGAATGTTTGTACATTTAGTTGATTGTAAGACTCTTTGGACAAGTCCTAGAGGAAACAGTTAATGAATGTATGATAGTAGGGCAGAGTAGAGGAAGTGCTACTGTGTCAATGAAAGGTCTCTTATGAAATAGACTCTCTTTTACTATTCTGTGGTTAGCGAAGCAGACAATGGAGATGTTTTTATGTTGTAACTAATAGATTTGTAGAAATTTTGACACGAAGTCTACTGAAAAGATTTTGTAAAGGAGGGGTAGACGAGTGACAGAAGACAGGAGACAAGCGACTGCAGCGACTGTTGACGTCAGAAAGACCGCGCTCTGATTGGATGGTAGATCAGAATAGTGCTCGCGCTAGGATTGGTGCGTTAATGTGAGCCGCGCAAGGATTGGAAGGGCTATTTAGTGACGTAGACGTTCCAGGATTGGTGCGTTAGTGTGAATCGCGCTGCAATTGGTTGAAAAATTCGTATTGTATATTTATAATACGGAAAGAGTAGAGAGTTTTGTAAACGCTAAAATGTATTACCAAGAAGAGAAAAAGAAGAAGACATTTTTTGGTAAAATTAAAAAGTGGTTTAGCAAGGATAAAGATGTTAAAACAAGAGAGGGTGAGTTGTTACCTCCACCTGCATCCTTCATGGCTGCAAGACATGGGTTTCATACCTGTATATGGTTGGAGAATTGGTTTAGGTATACTAAAGAAGATGGTGTTCTAGCATTTCCAGAACATGGTTCATTTAATCTGGCCGTGTTGAGAAATTTACGGGAAAAGATGCTATGTCTTGACCCGAAACCGAGACCTACACAGTTCGAGGCTTTAGTGGAATGGGAAGAGGAAGTACATGAGAGAGAAAAACAGAGATCTGGAGGGTACTATAGGTATATGTTTGGGAGGAGACATGATCGTGAGACTCATCATGATCGAATGAAAAGGTGGCGAGATGTTAGTATGTCAGAGGGATTATATCCGATGAGAACAGTTGAAGGAGGAGCAGAAAGGGTTCCTGAGTCAGAAATAAGAAAATATGGAGTTAATGAGTATGAGGATGAGGTCTTGAATGACATGATTTACAAGAGACCACCTCCATATAGACCAGAACCGGATAAAAGTACACCAGTTGTTTCTCCGATAAGAGATACAGTGTGTGTTAGTGAGACAGAAAATGAGACACCTGAGGTAAGAAGTGATCATTACCTTGATGAGAATGCCAGACAATTAGCCAGAACTACAACAGAGTTGACAGAGAAGATTAGGGAGTTAACGAAGAATCTAGAAGCTGTTACGGTGCCTGTAACAATAGGTCCGGTTATGCCTGTGTTTGACAAACAGAGGACAGGTGAGAATGGACTGGTGATTCCATATGTTGGGAATAATCTGACAAATTCAGTTGGTCCTTCAGGAGATTCAGGCAAAAAAGCAGAAAGAAATGACCTGAGACAATCAAGACATGACACATGTAGTGAAATATTGGATGCTAGTGAAGCTAGTTGTTCAGGGATGCCAATTTTAGAACCGCAAAAGAGAGTGGTTCCAGTGAGAAAAACTGCTGAAATAACAGTTGATGATTTGAATGATTGGATGAAGGTTCTACAGAAAAAGGATAAAGATTCACAAGTAATTGACGTAGCTAGGTTACGTGTAGAACTAGAAGAGCTTGTTACAGGAACAGTTCCAACAGAGATTCTGAAGAGTCATCATGATGGTGAACTAATGTTTATGTGTAAGAGTGTTACCTGGAGAGCAAGAAATACACATGACAGGCTAAGAGCAATAGCAAATGAACAGGGAGTTGACATTGATAAAGTGAAAGCTTTACAAAGAACTTACAGGATGGATTTTACAGAGAAGGATATTGAGAATTTGAATGCTACTGGTAGAACAGGACAGATTAAGGAAATGGTAGCATTATTGCGAAGATGGGGTGATGTAGAAAAGTGGAAGGATAGGTGGTACAAGAAAAGAGATGAGGCTGAAGATAGAACAACTTATTCAGCATTTCCAGTGAGGGAAAAGGAGAAACCAGTGGATAATTATCCTATGAGAGAAATACCTGGAGGAGGATATGTACATGTTCCATGGACCATACAGGATATTTTATCATTCACAAATGATTTCCCTCGATTTAGAGAAAAGCCCGTCGAGTGGTATAGGCAGGTAGATAGGTTTGTGAAATTGTCAAAAGTGCTGTGGGTTGACCTGAATAGTCTGTTTGATATAATTGTTCCAGCAGACTTGTGGACTGAGTGTAAAATAGTTGTGAGTTGGCCTACTGAGGAATATCCAAGAGACCCAAGAACAGGGGCACCAGATCCAGAGGTAATGAGGAAGTATGATCAGGTGATGGTATACTTGAAGAGTAAAGTACCTGCAAAAGAGACAGACTGGGTAAAGATAGATCGAACACAACAGGAAGCGAAAGAATCAGTTCATGCTTTTTACGAAAGGCTGATACTGGCATTTAAACAATTCAGTGGAGATGAACACCTGGGTGACAAAGATTTGAGTCATTTTGTATACAGATTTGTATATGGCCTTAGACCTGAAATTGGTGAGAGAATTCGTGAGCACACAGTGGATTGGCAGAGTAAGAAAGTAGATGAGATCCTGAGACATGCAAAATACTTCAGTGATGAAATTGAAGCAAAACAAAGAAAGCTGAAAGAGAAAGCAATGTGGGCACAAGTGAAAGTTGCGGAGAGACAGGAAGCACAGTTAGTGGAACAGGCAAATAATCCAGGAAACAATGCAGGGAATAGACCTAGATATGCAGGGAAAGGAAAAGGAAGTCTTGAGGAAGCGAAGAAAAAGTTTCCTTGTCACAACTGTGGCCAATTGGGGCATTGGAGATCGGAGTGTCCTAATCCACCATTAGTAAGTAATGAGAATAAATCCTTAAATCAACAGGTGCAGAACGAAGGAAATAATCAACAGCAGCAACAACAGAAAGTTGTGAGACAGCAGAGTCAAGAGCCAAAACCGCCCTTGCCGCAGAATAGAGGGTTACAAAAGTATAATCAGGATTCTACAATGATGAGCAGGTAAACAAACCAAGACGTTCTAACAAAGTACAACAGTACTTGTTAAAGAGTGAAGGGAGTGAGTCTGAGGGTGATTATTGACGGTGCCGAGGAGAGGAAGAAGAGTGCATACTTGGTGCAACTCTAGAAATAGACCAGGCAGGACCATTTGTGGATGGGAAAATAAATGAGGAGAGTGTTACTTTTTTGGTAGACACAGGTGCGACAAGATCAACTGTCAGGTCAACAGATGTTAGAAATCTTCCTCTCTCGGATGAAGCAATCCAAGTAGTTGGTGTAGCCAATACGCAAATCAGAACACGTCTTACTGAACCTGTAAGAGTACAGATAGGGACATTTTCAGACATGCACAGATTTATTGTCTGTGACACGAGTCCAGTGAACCTGTTGGGTAGGGACTTGTTGTGCAAGATGAACTGCACAATTTTTTGTACACCGGATGGAATAGCCTTTGAGACACCAGATGAAGATGTTTTGTACCGAGTGACTCTAGAGAATAGAGAAAGTGAGTTAATTGGTGCATTTGCTGTGTTTAATCCGGAGGATTTGCCTCGAGAGCTGAGGGACACAGTGAAAAGGACAGTTTGGGATTTTACTGGAGAGGATGTGGGATTGATGAATAATGTAGATCCAGTGAAAATTGCAGTAAAAGAGGGAATCACATATCCTAACATTCCTCAGTACAAAATGACACCAGAAATAATTGAAGGGATAACTCCTATAATTGAGAAAATGATTCAGCAAGGAGTCCTGAGAGAACTACTGAGTAGTCCGTGTAATTCACCGATAATGGGACTAAAAAAGCCCAATGGGAAATTTAGGATCGTACAGGATTTGAGAAAAGTTAATCAAATTGTGGTGGCATGTTGTCCTATTGTGCCAAATCCATCAGTGATCCTGTATCAAATTCCACATGATGCTGAGTGGTATACAGTGATTGATTTGTGTCATGCGTTCTTTTCAATTCCATTGCATCATGATAGCCAGCCGATTTTTGCATTTAGGTTTGGCCAGCGTATCTTAGCATGGTGTCGAATCCCACAGGGGTATACGGAGAGTCCTTCGATATTCAATCAGTTATTGAAGAAATCGTTGGAAAGTTTGATCATGCCCGAGAGTTCAGTGCTAGTGCAGTATATTGATGACCTACTGGTGGCATCAAAGACACGTGAAGCTTGTGAAGTAGATACTATAGCTTTACTGAATCATCTGGCAGATGGAGGGTTAAAGGTATCTCCAGCCAAATTGCAATTTTGCAAGAAAGAGGTGCATTATCTTGGACACAATATTGAAAAGGGTCTGAGAAAGGTGACTAATGACAGGATCAGAATAATCAGAGAAATGAAAGCTCCAAAAACCCAGAGAGAAGTGAGAATGTTCCTGGGTATGGTGGGTTATTGTCGTCAGTGGATAATTAATTTTTCCTTGATAGCAAAGCCACTGATTAAACTGACAAAAAGTGAAATGACAGATCCATTGGATCTAGATGCAGAACAAATGGCAGCATTTGAAGAGCTCAAGAGTAAAATGTGTGAGGCTCCAGCTTTGGGTATGCCTGACTATGGAAAAGAATTTGAGCTGTACTGCAGTGAGAGAAATGGATGTGCACTTTCAGTGTTAATTCAGAAGCATGGATTACTGAGAAGGCCTATTGCGTACTTCTCATCGACACTTGACCCTGTAGCTGTGGGTTTACCAGGTTGTCTGAAATCTGTGGCTGCAACATGCAGGAGTCTGGAACAGAGTGAGGGAATCATAATGGGATATCCTGTAAGGGTATTCGTACCTCACAATGTGGCAATTCTTTTGACAAGAAGCAGAACTCAGTACATGTCACATAGTCGGTTGACTAAATATGAAAAAGTGAGCATCAAATGTGACTCTCGAGAGATGTGTAAATGTGAATCCAGCGACACTTTTGCCAGATATTGAAAATGTGGGTGTGAAGATGCAAGATGATCATGATTGTTTGGATGTGCTTGAGTACTGTACAAAACCAAGACCAGACATAAGGGATCTACCCTTGAATGAGAGTGATCATGTGTTGTTTGTGGATGGATCATGCCTGAGAAATGATGATGGTGTGCTATGTGCAGCATATGCGGTATGCAAAGTTTCAGAGGTCATGGAAGCATCACCATTGAAAGGAGTGAAATCTGCGCAAGTTGCTGAATTGGTGGCATTGACAAAAGCTTGCGAAATTGGGAAAGATTTGAGGACAACTGTAATGACTGATAGTCAGTATGGATTTGGAGTGGTGCATGATTTTGGCCAACTTTGGCTACAAAGAGGTTTCTTGACATCGAGTGGAACTCCGATAAAGAATGCTGAAATGATTGGTAAATTGCTTGAGGCGATACAGCTGCCTGAGGAGTTAGCAGTTGTAAAATGTGCTGCCCATGGACTAGGGGAGGATTTTATAACGGTCGGAAACCGTTATGCAAACGATGTTGCGCAATACTGTGCCAAAACAAATCAGTCCATCAACAGGGACAGAGAAGGGGAAATGTCTTTACTCTCTGTGATGTTTACTAATGTCTTAGAAACCTGGGATGAAGTGAAACAGTTGCAAGATGAGGCAGGAGAGGAAGAGAAAAAAGATTGGATTAAGGCAGGATGTGCTCCAAGAGAAACAGACCATGTTTGGGTCTACAGAGATGGCAGACCAGTAATGCCCAACTCCATCTTGTCGTCAATGGCAAGGATGTATCATGGCCAGGGACATTTGGGGAGGGACGCGATGGTTAGGTCGTTCAAGCAAACCTGGTACAATGCAAAGTTCAGGACAATTGCAGAAAGCATCTGTCAGAGGTGTTTAGTTTGTCAGCAATTTAACACTGGGAAAAAGACAGTCGTGAGTCTGGGGACAATAGGCAGAGAAGGAGGTCCTTTTACAAGAATGCAGATTGATTTCATTGAGATGCCCCAAGTAAACAGACTGAGGTATGTTCTAGTGGTAGTCTGTTTGTTTTCAAGGTGGGTGGAAGCTTACCCGACTAGAAGAAATGATGGATTAACAGTGGCAAAGTTACTGTTAAGGGAGTTGATTCCTAGGTACGGGTTTCCAGTAACAGTTGAGTCTGATAGAGGTGGACACTTTCAAAATGAGCTTATGGGTTTGATTTGTGAAGCATTGAAAATACAGCAGAAGCTACATTGTGCATACCGACCAGAGGCTTCTGGTGTGGTTGAGCAGATTAATGGCACAATCAAGAATAGGATTGGAAAAATGTGCTTAGCCACTGGCATGAAATGGCCAGATGTTTTACCTCTAGTACTGATGACTATGAGATCTACTCCAGATAGAACTACTGGTTTGAGTCCGCACGAAATAATAATGGGACGTGCAATGCGTCATGCATTCGTGCCTGTCAATAAGTTGGTGACAATAACTGATGACATGATTTTGGATTACTGTAAAGGCCTGGCTGACGCAGTTCATTCTGTGTTTCACCAGGTTGGAGAAGAAGCTACCACACTTGAGAAGAAGCAAGCCCATGATCTGAGTCCAGGAGACTGGGTGAGGATAAAAGTTCACAGAAGAAGAAATTGCTTGATTCCAAGGTGGGGAAGGCCGAGACAAGTTATTCTGACTACGACGACTGCAGTAAAGTGTGCTGGAGTGAAGCACTGGGTACATGCGAGTCATACTCTGAGAGTTCCAAACCCAAAAGAAGGGACTGGTAAAGAGTATTTTGAAGAGTCAGATTCCAGTGATGATGAAGATACAGAATCAGTGGGGAAAGAAGTAGGAAAAGCTTCGAATGAACCACTGCGAGTATCAGAGAAGAGATCAGATTCTGTAAGAGAGCCTGAAGTTTCAAACAGCAGTGAAGGAAAAAGAAAAGAAAAGAGAAATCACACAGAGACTACTCCTGAATCAGAAGAGGAGGAGATTGAAGAACCACTTGAGATTATACTTGAAGAAGTAGGGTCAGAAGAAGATAGAGAGGGACAGATTGCGGAAGACCCCCGAGGAGGTGTAGGGAACATTCTTGATGAGCCAGGTGAAGGGACAAGTAGACAGCAAGAAGATTGCGTGTCGGAGACCCGAGGAGGGACAAAAGTAGGGAAGTCTCAAACAGTGGTGAAAAAATCTGTGGAAAAGAAGAAAGCTGCTGGAAAACGGAAACAAGAGGCACTTGAAACAGATGATGAGGATGAACAAACAGAGGGTCGAGTTCTGAGAAAGAGAACTTGGATTGGAGAAAGAAGTAATAAAGAAATAAAGCCGAAAAAGGTGTTAAGAGGAGATCGTTGGCCTAACAACAGAGTTAAGAGGCTGAGATACAAAATAATAAGAGCAAGTACATCGAAAGCTGAACAAGTGAATGAAGTTTCGAGTCAAAGTTCAAAAGCTGAAGGAGAAGAATCGAAGGAGTCAAACGAACCAGTAGAAATAAAAAGAGTAAGAAGACCCAACCAAAAGTACAGATCACCGGAATGGTCTTATGTGGCACTGTCTGAAGGAGGAAAAGAAGAAACAGTGACTCGAGATAATCCGGAAGAGATCTTGAGAGAAGTGGTTGAGGAAGATACTGGTGAAATTCTGAAAGTACTCTTGACTGACATTGGAGAAGAGTCGAGTACTGAGGATTTTGATGTTGGAGATCCAATACAATTTGATGTTGAAGAAATTGAAGTGAAGAATGACAAGTATCCAAACTGAATAAAGGAAGGATTCACTTGGATTAAGTGAACGGAAAAATCATTTGGATAAACTGAAAGCTGAAGAATTGCTGAAGAATTGAAGAAGTTCCAACAGTAGTGGAGTAGTAGAGGCTAAACTAAAGTAGTGAAATGGCTAACATAGAGGATAATAGAAATAGATGTGCCTTCTTTAAGAGGTGGTGTAGGATGTGCTGCTGCTGTACTGGATTATTAATGCTTCTATGGGGTGTTTTAGTTTTATTAGTTACTTTTAAAGTAGAGTTTGAGATGCATACAGAGAATGTGACAAATGTAGAGAAGAATTCGCAAAAAGTAGTTCCAATTAGAATTAGTAATACTTACATACACAAAGATAGGTCAATTAATAACTTTTCTAGTAATGTTTTTTCAAAATTGTTATATGAATATGTGAAAACAACGGAAGTAAGGGATTGCTACGTCTGTATGCAATTACCTGCATCTGTTTCAGAGGGTGTTACTTATCATCATTTACCAGCTACATATGGTATTTCCTGTAGTATTTTAAGTAGTGTTTTTTATTTGTTAGGGAAGGTAGATTATAAGATGTCTAACAGAGATAATATTTTTGGGCATTTGCCAATGAACAAAGAGCTGAATCCAGCTAAAGAAGCTAACACTTTTGGTGAGATTTTTATTGAAGAAAAAGGATTAACATTAGATTACATTTTTAAGAACAATTTAACTTGTAGTTTGAAAGGAGAGGAGAAAGCTTTCCTGGATATGGTAGAAGAAAGGAGATTGAACATGCAGGAAAAAGCAGGAAAATATAAAGTGAGTGAGACAATTTGGGACATTGAGATGGGAAAAGAGTTGAAGAATGGGGCTAGTCCAACTTTAGCTCTAGATGCACCACAGAAGGGTAAACTTTGTATTACGAGAAGGAAATCCCAATATGATACATATTTTGTCGGGACTAGTGAGTGCCATGATACATACTTCATTGCAACAGGTTGGGGTTTCAGAGGTGGAGAAGATACAATTTTTCCAGGAGTATATTATGTTTGTGGGAATAAGGCTTATTACAAGTTGCCTGACCATTGGTATGGCACGTGTTATGTGGGCCTGGTTTTTCCAAAGATTTTTCATATAGATAAAATAACAGATGTAGAACATATTAACTTACTAATGCGTTTTAAGAGAGAAACTTGGTCTGAAATAGTGGGTGACATTTTTGGGGTTTTGATTCCAGCAGTGGGAATTTCTTTGAATGCTTATGGAATTCGGAAACTGTCCACAGTGGTTGATCGCTTAGCGACAAATACCGCTGGAGGGTTTCTTTTCGTGAATACGGAATTAAGTGCCGTACGTGCCATGTCTATGCAAAATCGACTTGCCCTTGATATTCTATTGGCCAAGGAGGGTGGAGTCTGTGGAATGCTGAAAGTTCAACATTGTTGCACTTACATTCCAGACGAAAGCAAAGACCTGAAGGTCTATATCAAAAATATTACTGATTTGCATGAAGAATTAGTACCACTTGAAGCTGAGAATTTATGGACTAAAATAGCTAATAAAATGATAGCTGTTAAGGATTTTATTGCAAAAATAGGTAGTACTATTATAGGTAGAATATTGTTTCCCTTAACTTGTATAATTGTTGCTTTATTGATAATAAGATTGGTGTGTGTGTGTTGTAAAAACAGGGGAGGGAGGAAGAAATTGAATAAAGAAAAGAAAAACAAGAGGTTGAAAAGAGAACCGCAAGAAATTGAATTAGAAGAATTGAGGGAGAGTGTTTACTTAGAGACAAAAAGGGATGATGAGAGAGTGACTGGTGTGTAATGTTGTGTAAGGGGAAAAGACATTTCCGATTTCTCCTAAAATGGGACTAAATTTTCACTAATTTTTTTTTTGGGTTTATTTGGTGATAAAATCACCAAAGGGGGGATTGCTGGAGCAGAGTTTTCAGTTTGAAAATTCAGTGGCTTTTGAAGCTCTGGCATGTCTATTCGTTGTACTAATTTATTAATAATTAATAATTAATTATTTGTCTTGTGCAAGTGCGTTTATATTAATCAATCCGTTTGTCCTAACAAGAGAGAGTTACACGTGGGTGTGCATATATGTGCTGTTTAAAAAATAACGTGCGTGTTTTCATGTTTAAACGTTGCTATGTGCTGTTTATTTTTGAGCACAAAATGCTTTCTGAATTAATGCTTTCCTATGTTGCAAGTGCTAGATAAATGCATACACATAAGGGTATTAGTGGGGTTAACACTGTTTAATCACTATGCTGTGGTAACGTTGTTTTTGTTTCTTTTAATTAAGATGGTCTATTGAGGCCTATGATGGCCTAGAGAAAGATGGCCGATTTGTGAGCCTGGCTGTGATTTATAATATGAAAACTGTGACGAGGGAGACCCCTGCTGGAAATGGTCCTGAAGCTAACTGACCATGGTCCTTGCTTGCTTGTTTGAAAACTTTCCATGAGGACAGCAGCAGTTTTGGGAGATCTCCAAGTGAAGTGAAAATGTCCTTGGCAGCCTTGGGAAACAAAGGAGCCTTAGAGAGAAGCTCTGAACTGTGGCTCGATTGCCGAGGAGAAGTAGAACTAATAAGATACATGTTTTATTCCTTGGTTCCTGTTCCGTAGTCTTCATTATGTGAACTTTTCCTGAGCGGAGATTCTCAAATGTAGCGATGTTACATCCTTTCCTTCTCGCTCTGCTCAGCAGGTCCGGCGGACATTACAGTTCTTTCTATGTTTCCAATGTATCTTTCCATTGTTTAGAAACTATAAGAAATGTTAGCCTAGAGAGGGTTTTTGCCACTTGCCACTTGTCATTTTGCCTTTGCCGCGTACCGAATCTGCGTTGCTGAGGATTGATGCTGAAGGGACTTCGTCTTGAGAGACATTTACTGAGAGACTTGTCCTGACCCGTTCTGACATTTAGCTAGAATAGGTAACTATGAGAAATGATTTACTCTGATTGATTTCCTTTGACTAATTTTAGATAAAGCAATATAATTTTAAACATGGTGTTGGATATTCTTTCTTGTCAATTATTGGGTTTACATTTTTGATTATTGCTGTATATGTTGTATAGATTATGTTCAAGGACAGTCACAAAAACCAGGTCTTATCGACCTCGATATAGATGCAGGGTGATTAGGTGTTTTCCTTCCACAGGTTTATTGCTGGTAGAGTATTTGAGCGTATGTTAGTGAAATGGGCCCTAGCGTATGATGTATGCATGTGCGTGTAACTGTGAGATTACTCTGTCCGTGGTAGTGGGAATATTATACACACCCTGATCTCTATCACCTTTTCAGCCACCATCGTGGTGCATTCTGAAATTTGCAGGTTTCCTTTTAATATTGTATATGAGAGCTTAAAAACAGGACATGAAACGTGCAATTGACTTATAAGCCAAGGAGCTAAACTGAAGTACACCACACACTGTAATTTAGGGCTCTCTCGAATGTTGCAGAATGTGGGATAGGTATATCCACCATCATAGCTGCCAAGTTTCATATTGACCAGCTCTCCTGTGTTGCTGCATTGCACTCTCCTGCTTTTGCCTTGTCTTTCGCTGCACTGCTATCAATTTCATCCATATCTCTCTCACACACACGCCCCACACTTTCCCAAACAGAAAGATATATGTATGTGTGTGTGTATATATATGAAATGTTTAAGTTGCCTATCAAACAATTCTCATGCATACATTTTCGCTCAAACGCACCCACCCAATTTATAATCTCACACACACATTGCTCTTGCACATGCTTTCAGACACCCCTCCCTTTTATCACACACAGTTCCACCCTCACAGACGCACACTCAGCGTGCCCTATCTGATACATTCCATCACTGGTGACCATCAACATTTTGAACAGGTGAAAGAAAATAATACCTTTTTCATTGTTCATTCTCCCCTTAAATATGCTGCTTTAGGCAACCCCTAACTTTGGGAAGAATTACGTGTTAAAGAACAGTAGATGTTGCAGCGCCCAGTATAATGAGCTGCACGGCCAAATGCTTATAAGGACGCAATGACAAGACTGATTGCATTACAAATGTTTGTTAAAATAGCAAGTGTCACATTTTCCTTTCAAAGTTAGGAGAAGGCTGTGTTACGTTATTATCATCAAGCTGAAGATCGCTGGGCCTCATAATGAGCAGTGCTCATTCAGATTTATGACCCACACTGGATCATTGAGGTGAGGAACTGGCACACTGAAGTATTTAAACCCACTGCTGGAGCTTGCAACCCTCTCCACTCCATACTGAGTCCATTTTTTGGCTATTTGGGGTAGTTCACGCTTGGGGCTCCAGAGGGGGGTGGAGCACTGGTCTGGTGCTGTGGCGGCTGCAGGTGGGGGTGGGGGCACACCTGTCTTCGCTCGTCTCCTTGGTGGGGGTACTCCACTGGTGTGCCTTCCTGGAGATTGCGAGGACGCTGCACGCAGAGCTGGTTCATTTAAACCTGCGGCTCCTGGGCGCCCAGTCCTAGACTTCACAGAGCGTTGCAGTGGGGTGGCGCGGTGCCTCTTCTCCAGCCAGTGATGGGCACTTACATGCCAGACCCACATGCTTTGAAGCCAACGGGGAAGTTGCACAAATACCCTGCGGAGAAGACGTCACTCTGTTGCCCATTCCACATAGATCACACCCTTTACTACTAGCATCGCACCGGTGCCTGCCTGCTGCCCCGTGAGGTGCACTTGTTTGAGCCTGTTAGGATTACTGTTTAGTCCATGGTAAGCCCACGAGACGTCTTCACATAAGATTCACGTTGCTTTGGCCCCCGCGGAATGGGACGAAAAGACCCCAGGGAAAGAACCCTCCCCTTTGAGAAGGCGGCTGGAGGAGCAACATCTCACACTGCTGACATGGCGGACAAGGCGCCAGTTATGAACTTCCCCGACCCCTCCGGGAACTCTATTGCCGCCCTGCTCCTTGAAATGAAAGCCGGATTTAAGGCGCTAGACTCTCGTTTCGACTCCCTGGACCAGACTATAGCGACTTTGGGCACAGGAATGGCGAATGGACGTTGCGGAGGCTCGAGTCTCGGATCTGGAGGACGGGACAGCTCAGTCTCTGAAGAGGCTGGAACGGGCAGAGCGTCTGCTCAAGGAGGTAGCTATCAAAAATGAGGATTTGGAAGCGCGCGGACGCTGCAACAACGTTCGCATTATGTGGGTCCCGGAATCGACATCCACTGGCCGCATGGACTTGTTTGTGGAAAAGCTGCTCACGGACCGGTTTGGCGGCGAGGCCTTCACTACTGGTTTTGTTGTGGAGAGAGACCACAGATCACTTGGCCCCAGACCGAATCCAGGCCTTCCTCCTCGACCAATTGTAGCACGGCTCTTGAACTTTAGAGACCGAGACACCACGCTTCACCTGGCTCGAGAGCATGGTACAGTTGAGTGGCAGGGGTCCAGACTGTCATTCTACCCAGACTTTACTCCAATGGTCCAGGAGGCGCGCCGCAAGTTCCAGGGAGTCAAGGCTACATTGCGCATTCTGGGGCTCAAGTATGGCATGTTATATCCCGCGAGGCTCAAGGTGGATGTGGGCAGCAGATCACACATATTTGACACGCCAACAGCGGCCCAAGAATTCTGCCGATCGCACAAGCCACGAAACACACAAAATTCAGTGGAGAGCGCTGTTTCCTCCCTGCCTCACAGCGGCCCTGATGCAAGTGCGGACCTATTTTGAAACACTGGGGCGGGATGATGATGTATTTTTGTGTCTGATCTTACATCATGATGATTCATATTGGGGAAATTGCAATGTTTCGGTTTTTCTACATAGATGTGTCAAGTGGCCGGCTAGATTCCAGGCTGTCACCCCCCACCCCCTTGGTGCATCCATAGAGTTTGTGCATTTTGCTTTGAGGCCCAGGTAGTGGACCTCAAGTGTACCCCTGGTGATCAATATAATGACTGGGCGGGTTAGCTTTCAGGGGAATGGCCACCTTTGGGTTTGCAGGTGGCTGGGTGGGGGAAAGCGGGCTGGGGAAATGTTCACATTTTGTGAATATTGTTACTCACACTTTGGTTGAGCATTGCTTTCTAAGTTACAGCTGCAGTGCAGTCCTGACAGGACAATTCACAAGCAATGTTTAGATGTCACGGCTAGGTAATATACAGGGTCCTTCGGCCATCACCCTAATGTCCTGGAATGTGAGCGGCCTTAATAACACACGCAAGAGATGGCAGGTAATTCATTCTCCTCTCCGACACACAGTCGACATAGCATATTTGCAAGAAACACACCTCCCCCCCCCATGGATTCGGCTCATTTTGGCTACAGCTGGGGCACACATAGATACTTTACTAACTATAGCAACTACGCCAGAGGTACAGCAATATTGATCCATAGGAGAGTCCCCTTCACTCTCATTGACGTGACCCGGGATCCAATGGGAAGATATTTGATAGTCACAGGAACTCTACATGGCCACAGGGTCACTTTGATTAATATGTATGCCCCTAATGTCGACGCCCCTGAGTTTTTTCACGATCTCAATGCCTGAGTTGCAAAACATGACCCTCAGGCGCTACTGCGGGGGCGGGGGTCTCAATCTATTAATAAGCACCACGTTGACAGTACATCTAAAGCACCTGGCGCTAAGCCACGGGCGAGACAAGCCCTGAGGGATCTATGCACCCAATTCACTCTGTTAGACATTTGGCAACAGCGTAATCCCACCCTCACCAAATACACTCACTATTCAAGTCCACACGGTACCTGGTCCAGATTAGACTATTGGCTGATCTCGCCCGGAGTCATGGATTGGTTTGACTCACACACCACGTTTCCCAACACGTATTCTGACCACTCCCCGATAGCACTACATCTGCTGATTCCGCATCCGGAAGGGTATGAGAGGCATTGTCGGTTTCCAAGCGGGGCCCTCCAAGATGAAGTGTTCAAGACAGACGTTTGTGCAGCAATAGAGGATTATTTTGAAATCAACACAGGCTAAGTTGACACTGTGGCGGTTCTATGGGAGGGCTTCAAGGCTACTATATGGGGGGGGGGGTTTGCATATCCAAGCAAGCTGGGGTGCTCAGTGACCTCCGACAAACGCTTTTCCGCATTGAATGCGACATATCCCATTTGGACTCCCAACTTGCACCTGGCCCTGCTCCAGGCGGCGAGACTAGCTCTCTTGGCTGAATACAAGGACACTGCCGATAGAGAGATACTATACCTGGGTAAATATCACACGGCACGTAGATACGGCGAGGGTGATCGTCCTGGCAGGGTACTGGCACAAATGCTACGACCGCCGTATAGCAAAACTTTTATTAAGGAACTGCACTCAGCGTCGGGTACCAACCTCAGTTCGACGTCTGCTATTCAGGATGAATTTGTGGACTACTACACCACGCTGTACTCCTCCAGACCTGAGCCTGACGGCACGGCCCAGACGGCATATCTAGACGAGGTCGCACTGGTATATTTGGAGAAAGACATGCTAGACTTTATGGCGAATCCCATATCGGTCATTGAGGTCGAGCTTGCTATTGACACCCTACGGGGTTCCTCCGCCCCGGGGCTTGATGGCTTCACAGGGGATTTTTATAAAGAATTCAAGGGCATTCTGGCACCTCAATTGATTGAGGTTTACGCAGAAGCCTTAGAGAAGCAATGCCTCCCCCCCCCCCCCCCACATTACGTGAAGCAGTCATTATATTGCTCCCCAAGTCTGGCAAAGACCACAAACAATGCGGCTCGTATCGGCCGCTGTCTCTATTAAATCTAGACTATAAAATCTTGGCCAAAGTTTTTGCCAACAGGCTGTCACAGCTGTGGAGTACATCATTTCACCGATGCAGTCTGGCTTTGTCCCCCGTCGTTCGACATCGCTGAATCTCTGCACGCTATTTGTGGTTCTCCACAGAATACAGCCCAACATTCCAGCGGCTGCAGTTTTACTGGACGCAGAAAAAGCGTTTGACTCTTTGGATTGGCCATTCCTCGTGGAAGTGATGAGACGCATGGGGATGCCTTTCGGTTTCATTGCCACGGTTTCCCTACTATACAGTAAACCATCGGCGAGACTCCGCTTAAATGGCACCCTGTCCAGACCTTTACGGTTATACTGGGGGACCGGGCAAGGTTGCCCCTTATCCCCGCTCCAATTTATCCTGGCCATGGACCAGTTGGTCAGACATTTCCAGGAACGCCATCTACACAGAGAGATACAGTTTAATACGGGCCCGCTCCTTGCATCCCTATATGCAGACGATACTATTCTCTACATCCGGGAGCCGCACATCAATCTGTCGCCTTTTATCCACGAAATCATGCGATTTGGTAAATTCTCGGGTTTAGGTATTAACTGGCACAAATCGATCATATTTCCGCTTACGCCAGGCACAGTCCAATGGGACTGCGAATTTCCTCTCGAATGGTGCCAAGATTCGGTGAAATATCTTGGTATACACATCCATTTGGACACCGCTCAAATAATTCGCCTGAATTACGGACAGACAATTAACAACCTGGAAGAGCAGGTTGACAGGTGGCTGCGGTTGCCCTTGTCCCTGGCGGGTCGGTGGCTATTTTGAAAATGGTGGTCCTGCCAAAATTTTTGTATCTTTTTAACAACATTCCGATCCCCCTTTCAGACTATTTTTTCCGCGTGTTACGAACACTCGCGATTCACCTGGTTTAGGGTGGCAAGAGACCACGTGTCCGCTTGTCCACACTGACCCTGCCATATGACAGAGGCGGGTTCAATGTCCCAGACTTCCAACTGTACTACTTGATGGCGCAATGTCGATACGCGTCTGCTTGGTTTCGCCCGGATGCCCGTATTCAGTTTTTGCGACCGGAGGCGGATTTGGTACCTCCTGATCGGCTGTGTGAAGTCCTCCCGTGTGGTTTTCCGCGGGACAGACGCGACATACAGACGGTGTCTACAACCTCTTTGGCGTGGAATAGATTGAGGAAACGCACAGGTGCTGCGCTCTTGTATTCTTCTGCGTTGCCTTTGCCCAATGCCAGATGAATCCCAATTACTGGGGAAAAGCTAGTGCAATGTACACTGACCGCACTAGATATTGTAAAAGTAGGTGATTTCTTCCCGGGGGGTCACATATTTTCGATAGACGAAGACACTAGGTTCACCGATTGGGATTTCATTACATGGTTCCTTCTTAGCCAACTGAAATCGGCACTGCGGGCTGCGCTCCCCACATATCCGGTTGAGCCGGACTCCTTTCCCCGCTTAATTTGGTGCTGGAGTCCCCAAACGGTGCACGCCTCATTTCTAAAATGTACAAAGCTAGCGCTAAGATGCTTCCAGTGGACTACTCTAAAATTAGACTGGCTTGGGAGGTGGACACAGGTCACACTATAATGGATGCGCAATGGATAAAATGTAAGGTCACCCAGGACATTTCACTCAACAGGCGCCATAAGTTGCTGCATTTTAAATCATGCTCACTACTCCACTGGAGTCAAGCTATCCTGGCTGAAGAGGGGTGAAACCCCGAAACCGGTCCTAGGATGCTTGATTCCAGTCCAGGGAAGACATGGCGTGGCAGTTCGGGCTGGACTGTTCCCATGAGGCACAGGGTCAAGACTGATTTGCATATGGCCATGTTTGAACTGGGGTGGCGTGGTGAGCAAAATAACGATGGATTAAACCCAGATCTGTGACTGGGGGTGAATGTTTTGCCAATGTGCAACATTCCGTCCATCACCTTGTGTGTTTTGCATTTTAAATCTCGTCAGGCTTATTTTACACAGCCATGGCACATAGGATAGACACCAGCAGGCCGCACAGTTGTTTGAAGTGCGCGACTCCACATGCTGATTTTTTCCATCTGGCATGGTCCTGTTCCCACTTGCAGCCTTACTGGGCAGCGATACATGATACAATAGGGAAGATAATCGGTCTTCCACTAGTTCCCCTCCCTGAAGTCAGGAAATTTGCTGCATTGGGACTCCTACTGGCTAAAGGGAGGTTGCCATTCACTGGGGCAGGAAAACGGCTCCTAAACTACAAGACTGGCTGAGGAGTTTAGTGCACTGTAATACCAATGATGAGGTATATGCCAGCTTGATGCCACTGACATCACGGCCCAAAGACATATGGGGACCCTTGAGGGCCTATCTGGAGAATACAGCCAGACAATGGTATAGTACCTGAGGGAGTGGGCTGATAACCCCAGATGTTCATCTTTTATTTTAGGTGCTTCAAGATGGAGGTGACTCGCAGAGGTTTAGCGTGGTTTAGGGGACACTGCTGGCAAGGTAGCCTATTCGGGGGGGGTGGGAGAGGGTAGTCCTGGGGGTTGGCTGTTGTACTATATGAAACCACTGTACAGGCTGTTCTGGCAACCACTTTTGTAATACCACTGTCAGGAACAATTGGATTGCTTATTTGCGCTTCTTTGCAAAACTATGGAACTCTTATTCTTAATTGGAAAAATAAAGTGTATTTTTAAAAAAAGGAGCATCATTTATTTGTACATCTCTGAATTTGTGGGTAACCATACTAGCATATAATTTAGAGGTTTTTTCAAAGTGCTTTCTTTCTTACACACTGGCTTCTATTTGGAAGGTGAAAATGCAGCAAAATCGAATTGGTAATAACAAATTTCTAATATTCTATGCTCCCACATGTCTTCCAATAAAAATGGTACCTCACTTGTGTGGGTAGGTCTAATGCCCGCGACAGGAAAAACGCAACATGAACACATTCGATTTTTCTACTGAAAACACCCTTTTTTGCAAAGTAGGTAGCTGTGGAATTTGGGCCTTAACTCAGCCGACATCTAGGGCAACCTAGGAAATCTGCACATTTTTGAAAAGTAGACAACTGGGGGATCCAGAGTGGGATAACGTGCATGACACTCACCAAATTTATTTACCCTGCAATCTCTTACAAAACTGGAGGGAAAAAAACCTCTTATTTGTGTGATGGAAAGTTGTGAATTCTGCAGGGAGCTACAAAATGTCCATCCACCTAGCATTTCACCAAGTTTCCTGGAAAAAAAATGGTATCTCACTTGTGTGGGTAGACCTAGTGCTCACAACAGGAAAGGGCACAAAATGCAACATGGACACATCACATTTTTTCACTCAAAACTGATGCTTTTTTTTTTTTGCGAAATGGGCAGCTGTAGATTTTGGGCCCTAGCTGAGTCAGAACCTAGAGAAACGTAGCAAACCTGCACATTTTTGGAAACTAGATACCAGGGGTGGGTGGCTTGCATGGCTCACAAGATTTTCCTACCCAGAATCCTTTGCAAATCTCAAACTTTGACTAAAGAAATCCCACTTTCCTGTGAAGGAAAGTTCTAGAATCTGCAGGGAGCCACAAACTTCCATCCACCCAGCATTCTCCCAAATCTCCTGATTAAAATGGTACCTCAATTGTGTGGAAAATCCGCAACAGGAAAGGGCCCAAAATGCAACATGGCCACATCTAAATTTTCCACTGAAAACATACCTTTTCTTTTTCTTTCGCAAAGTGTTTGCTGTGGATTTTGGACCCTAGATCAGCCGGAACCTAGGAAAACCTAACACCTGCAAATGTTTGAAAAGTATACACCTTGGGGGATCCAGGGTGGGGTGTCATGCACGGCTCGACAGATTTCTTTAACTAGAATCCCTGGCAAAACTCTAAATTTCAGTAAAACAAATATTTTTACATTTGTGTTATGGACAGGTTCTAGAGTCAGCAGGGAGCCACAAACTTCCTTCCACCTAGCATTCACCTAAGTCTCTCGATAAAAATGGTACCTCACTTATGTGGGTAAGCCTAGTGCCCGTGACAGAAGACAGGCCAAAAGTGCAACATGGACTGGGGTTTCCGATTGTATAGCATTACATGCAGACGACCTCCTATTTTTTTTTTTATCTGACCCCAATAGGACGGGCCCAAGACTGCTCCGCATCATGCGGATCTTTGGCGAGACATCCAGCCTATTTATGAACTCCTGTAAATCAATCCTTTGGCCACTGAAGGTAGCTAGCGAACTGGACGCATGGACAAAGGAAGTAACAGTCACCACAGAGGGCATAAAATACCTGGGTATCTTTTTGTTGGCTTCCCAACACACATCATGGGAGAAGAACCTTGCCCCACTATGGACGCAGGGCAAAGATGAGATACGGTCCTGGTCGCACTTGCCCCTGTCCATATTTCAAAGATCCGCTATCTTCTAATGGTCCGTCTTTCTCGTCTGCTTTACCAGATGGAGAACCATCTATATCCGATACCAACTACATGGTTCCGACATATAAACATGACCTTGGGGCAGTTTCTCTGGGGGAGGGGGGGGGCTCCGCCCAGGTGGTCTTGCAAACTTGCTTTCAATCCAGATATTGCAGGGGATGGCTACGGCAGACACTCAAAATTACTATGCCGCCTTCCATCTACTGGTGCTAAACAAAGGTTGGTATGGCAGTAGGCAAGGCCCAGCATATGCAGTGGAACGCTGGTTAATGGGAGACAACCCTCCACGCATACCTTCACGCAGGACGGCGCTTCGGACCCTGCTGTCGGCGACATGAGTGGTGTTCAGAACCTGGAAACAATCACTGCGTAAGATGGGATGGTGGGATAGACTGACCGGGGAGACTCCCCTGTGGCACAATGGCCTATTACCCCAACTGGCCACATTGGCCGGAATTCTGGGCTGGGGCAATATCAGCATTCCCATACTCAGGGAGGTTATGTGGGGACAGACTAAAATCGTTCCAGGAGCTCCAAAGAAAATATGAAATGTCCTGTATGGAATTCTATAAATATCTGAATTTCCGACACGCCATATCTCCCTACATTACACACATTGAAGCCCTGCCTGAATGTAATCCAATAGAAGCCAAGGTTTTCATAGGTGACCTTGGGGGACCACAAAATAACTAAGATATACCAGTCCCTCATAACAAACCGCCCTGCAACACAAGACACACACAGAGGCTTGGCATGAAGATGTGGGCCTGCTCGACGACGACTGGACAGAGGCATGGAGTCCCCATGCAGCCCAGCAATCACCTTGCGATTAAGGATTATCCAGTTCAAATACTTGCACCAGGTGTACTACACTAGACAAAGGCTATGGAGGGCAGGCATTGTGGCTTCCCCTGTATGCTTGCGGTGTAGAAATACAGATGGCACCTTTTTACATACAATATGGCAATGTACGGCTCTTACTAAATTCTGGAAGAGGGTTACAACATGCATCTGAGGTGCTGGGTTGGGACATTCCTATGACACCAAGATTGGTCCTATTGCACATTACAGAAGGGATTGGAGGCAATTGTTACAAGCATCACTTATTGTTCCTGGGCCTCACCTTGGCAAAAAGGGATATTGCTAGGTTGTGGAAGGCCACCTTCTCCCCCTTTACTGACTGTATAGAGCACGGGGTGGACCACTGCATGGGTATGGAGCTGCATGTATTTAAGACTAGGGGATGCCCGTAGAAACACCCTAAAATCTGGAACAGATGGGTGGAATATCGAGGCCTCTATATCGAGCCCACCCCCAATAAGAACAGATATACAAATATTGGGACAATAAGGAGGCGGACAACGGTAGTATTATGTGATTCACTAACATTCAAGTCACAGTGGCTGGGGGTACAAATACGAGACAATAGAGCCGATGTAGCACAACTGGTTAAATTTCAAAGTGTTAACGATATATTCTACTCAATTTTCCCTGTATTGCTTTGACAAAATGGATGTTGACGTTATAGATTTATAGCAAGATGTTTCCAGTTCATCCCACAAACTTGGTTGAACCAAACTGTACCTGGCTGTTGATACAATAAAATGAATTCTTCAAAAAAAACAACAAAAAAAAAAACTCATAATGGCCACAACACAATTTTCCATTCAAAACTGACACTTTTTTGCAAAGTGAATAGCTGTAGATTTTGGCCCCTAGCTTAGGCAAGACCCTAAGAAACCTAGCAAATCTGCACTTTTGGGGGGAATCCAGGGGGGGGTGATGTGTGTGTGGCTCTTGCCAGGTTTTCCTACTGGGAATCCCTTACAAACCTTAAACTTGGACCAAAACAAAAGAAAAATACATCATGGAGCCTGCCACCGGGTGCAGGGATGAACTGCACCTCAGCTCTTTCCAACGAGAGCATACGTTTCTTTGGAATGCATGCTCCAATTGTAAAGAATAAGAATGCGACTGAACAGTGTTCGGTCGCATCCTAATTCCTGGATTGGGAACTATGACAAGAGGTTGTTCGGTCCCAGTTCCCAAACTATGTCGGACGGACTCAGGTCCGTCTGACATCGTAATCGGGCCCGGAGTGTGCGAGGGTCTGTGGGTGCATGAGTGTCCAAGTAGGGTTGTAGTATGAAAGAGTATGCATGAGGCTTTAAGTGGGTATAGGAGTGTGATAGGGGTGGGTGGTAAACTCCGCTGACAGAGTTTTGTCACTCACTGCCAGCAGAGCGGAGTTTGCTGGCAAGCTCACCCCTAGACTTAATCCCCCAACCAATAGTATGCTAGGAGGCCATTTGCAGAGTGGTCGAGAAAGGGGGCTGGGCCTCCGACGAGGTCTCAGCAGTTCCTCAATGGGGGAAACTTACTTCCAGGCAACAATAGGAGTTCTTGGCCCCAAACAACCCTCAGCAGCCATGGGGACTTCATTCCCACCCAGTAGTGCACTGGGCGGCCCCTTTGCAGAGTGGGTGAGAAAGGGGGCAGCCCTTTGAGGTTGGAGTAATCCCGCTGTGGGAGATTTACTTCAAGCAACAATGGCGGTTCTTAGCTCCCCATGACCTTCAGCAGCCAAGGGGACTTAATCCCCCCAACAACTAGTGTGTCAGGAGGCCCCTTTGTTGAGTGGTTGAGAAAGGAGCAGGGCCTTCAACAAGGTCTCAGCAGTCCCGCTGTGAGAGACTTACTTGGGTTTTATTTAGCCTCAGGGAGGTGGTGTCCCCCTGGTGCTCGGGAGGGGTCTGCATGGCCCCCCCAATAATCTTTATTTAGCCCTGGGGAGGGGATGGTCCTGCTCTTTTATTTTATTTTTTTTGACACACGCCACGGATCCAGCACAAATCCTGCCAAATTATTTTTATTTTGCTTTTCTGCCCTAAGCAGAGGCCTAGGGAGTCAATGTATTCCTACCCTGCCCAGTCTTTTTTTAAAAACTTTTTGGGGGACTCGACTGAAACCAAGATGGCTGCCAACACTTCCTGGTTGAAGTGTTGGCAGCAAATCAGATTTAACCACAGGGACTGTCAGATCCACGTCCCATATATACAAATTTGGTTTTCCCGTAATTTCTTACTCCCAAACCAGTCCCCCCACGTTCGCAGGGTAAGGAGGAGAGGGCCCTCCACTCACAAACCGTGATCAAGGATCCTGAGGCACTGAAATGCGCCACCCTGCTGGAGCTAGTTGGTCCAAGAGGGCACAGGGTCTGTTGCTTGCGTGATGTATAAAATATGTACATAGAAATCCTACAATATCCTAATTGGTTTTGTATGGTTGTTGATTGAGAATTGGTTGTTCCTACCATTTGTAATGTGTTAAATTGCTAACGCTATACATACTATCTCCTTCAGGAAGCTACTAGTGGATCCCCATTTTGGATTTACAATTAGACCACTGGTTTTATATCTTTACATTTACTTTGAGCACTTAAGCAGGAGCACTCATTATATAGGTCCTGAGGAATGCCACAACACCTCTGTGGAGCGTCAAAGGCAGAAACATGTCAACCTACTCTTTTGAGAAAATCCAGCAGGTATGGACATGCCCACCGAGTCCTTTACTTGGTTTTAATCCTGCCCAGGTATGCATGAATAAATTGCGTTGCATACCATGGAGCCAGTTTGTATTCACACACACTTCACTAATGCCCCACTTCCCTCACCATATCATGCTCATTAGAAAGGTAATTATTATACCTCTGAAAACATCCCTGAGCTCCTCTTTCTAGTGAGGGGGGTATAGCCCACAACGTGACCAGGCATTACAGTGCAAAGAGGTTCCCAATGATGAAGCATGGTGTTTGGTGGGTGAAGGAATTGGTCCTTTAAAAGGAACACGCCACCTGGGAGGACGCAGACGTACTAAGATTAGGCGACCTGTACAGCGATAGGCAGCTCGTCCTGTTGGTGGATCTGGCCGAAGGTTTGGGTCTACCGCAGGTCATTTCCTGCTACATGCTGCAGTGACGCACACAGTGAGTGCGCTGCGGGGCAATATGATGCAGGTACCTACCATCCACCTAACTGTACGATATTTACACAAATTGGGCACAGGCCGCCATCTCACCAAGTGGTTTGTTGAATCACTCGGAATCCACACAACACCTCAATTGCATCCCCTCCACACCCATTGGGATGCGGATTTGTGCCGGCCCATCACAGACCGGGAATGGGATAATATACTTGAGAGCCCCACACGAATTCCTCGCAATGTCAGATTTCAGCTCATCCAATATTATTTAATCCATAGAACCTACCTGACACCGGAATGTATAAACAAATACTTTGTTAGCACTAACGCCAGATGTGATGATAGGTGCAGATCTACTGCAAATGCTGTGGTCATGTACTGCATATTGGAATACAGTCACCAGCAGTCTAGCCCAGTGCACAGGACGTACCCTGGACTGGTCATAGGAATTGTGTATTCTGGGACTGTAACAAAGACCCAAAAAATACAAAGTGACGTCCAGATACATAGATTTGGGCCTCATAGCGACCAAGCTCTTACTCACGCACCAATGGAAGTCCCCTGCCCGCCCCCCCCCCCCAAGTGGCAAAAGCCTGGTATCAATCCCTATTGTGTTGGGCGCACGCAGAAACTGTAGCGCTCCGCAGAGAGGGCGCCATGGGGTTGCGAAAGCAGCCAATGGCAGCAGCGTGGGACGCAATACTATCAGACTTCCGCACGGGCTGGCAAGACCGCTCTGAAGTGTAAGCGGCGAACCTGGAAATGATGAGGGGTAACATGCGGTACACTGTAAGAAGAGTAGCATCCAGCACTCTCACCCACAAACCTGTATAGGCTTCCTTGGTAGACACTGCCGCTGCCCCCCCCCCCCCCCCCCACCCCCCCACCACCCATCGCTTCCTTTCTCCTCCTCACTCCCTTCTCCTTCAGGCCCCATCCCCCAATCTCTCGGAATCCCAACCCTTCCCGATACATATGGAGCCCCCAAGCACCGCAGTAAGCCATATAAATCAGTAACATTGGGTATTGGCAGGCATAAGGAATTAAACACACACCACACAAGGACGAAGTGGATGACTAGGATAGCACAACAGGATGAAGTAAGAATAGTTGTGCTACAAGTAGTGATGCATAGTTGTAATGTAAATGTTTCAGGAGGCGGGGCAAATGGTAGGTTTTTAGTTAAGTTGGCTATAGTCAAAATCTGAACATCAAGATACTACACCAACTGCTGATACACTGAATCTGTATAGACAATAACGACTGAGGTGTCTAACGCCATATCTGCATTCGTGATACAAAGTTAAAGTGTAAATTAAGTGGAAGTACAGATGTGTCGGATGTAATGAAAACTACAAAAATAATAAAAACAAATAAATTTAAAAAAGGGGGGGGGGGGAGAGAGAACATGCCACGTCAGTCGGGTACACCAACTCTCGTGGTTTCTCTTCTTTCTACAAGACCCAGGTGTTTTGAGAATGTATCTACTTCTGTCATACATTTTCTGAGTGAGGTGTTTTCTGGGGAAAAGGTTGCCCAGAGGAGTTAGCGACAGAAGATTGGCAAGCACGTGGTGTCAGCAGAGATGAGATTTCCTTCTAAAGCATTATTTGTCATATTAGAACCTCTCTCTATCATCCCAGGAGTAATGGTTTGGTGCAGATATTGATTTGGGTATTAAAGGACCAGTTGTAATTGGACTTGGTGAATAAAATTAGTTGGAAACATGTTGACTACTCTGCATATTGTGACTGGAGTGTCACATTTAACTTTCACGAAAGCAAGAGTTGCTGCCACTAGTTTGAACAGAGGATGGATCGTAAAATGGTGAAAAGAGATGTTGTAGGAAAGGTTTTAGATGTGAAGAGGGGGGTTGTCTGAAAGTGGAGCGATGAATGTGCCAACAGGAAAATGAGTGAAGGTGGGAGATTTGGGTCAGAATTAAGAGACTAATCAGCATGAAATTTTCCATGCCTACGCAGGTCATTAAAGCCATGTTGAGGCCAGGTTATGGTCGAAAGAGGAAAACAGGAGCACGATGTCCATTATGCCTTTTGGGGAAACTTCAGTTATGGGTTCCAAATTGTATTATGGTGGAGAAGATGATGGTCAAACTGTGATTCAGAGGGACTGTGAGGGTTCGGATGCAATTACTAATGGTGTTACTGGAGATACAGTGGATGGAGTTATTTGGTGCAAAGAGTACCTCATGCAAGAAGAATACCTCTGCCAAGGATATTTCTACCAGAGTGAAAAGAGCACCTGTACACTATAAGGATTATGTAATGGGTTAATTACCAACCTTAATGCATAGGTGCATTTCACGTATTCATATTGTAATGTGATTATTTGGGTTGTTATTTTGCATGATTGGGGTTTTATTGTGATGTTTATGGTATTAATCCAGGTTATTTGTGTCGGGGTGGGATGGAATGTGTGAGGACATGAATGGCTTTGTGACATAGGGGTTTATAATGCAGGGTGAGTTTGAGCGTCCTCGGGACAGCATCTGCTGCCCTGGATGGAGGCCTGACGTGGGGGTGGAAATAATAAAGACAATGGCTTACTATTACCCCAGTCTTCGACTTTCTTGTAGTACTTCACCCCCAACTGCCATCTGACCTCTCCATTGAGACGGGCCCCCCTACTATCCTCTCATCTGGTACTGGCCTTTACAGTTCAAATGGACACCCTCCTTGGAGTCCCACAGTCATTTGTCATCGTGTGCTTACTCGTGCTACCCACTTAGGCAGTGTTACCCTTTTTTCTTTCAGAACCATTGAGTAGATGCGATCCGGGCTCTGGTGCCAGTGCACTCGTTGTCCAGGTTGCAGACATTCTGGGGACGTCAGTGTGGAGCGATAGGAAGTGTACAGTCTCCTACAGCAGCACTGGCATATTGAGGCGGATTTGCAATAGCCTACTGTGGCAATGGAATCAGTTGCATCTCCAGCGTTGTAGCCAATGTTACATGTACTACCTCTACAATTTCTTGCGGTCCTTAACGAGTGTTACAGTCGCAGGATACTTCCCCTGGTTTTCTGTTCCTCGGTCCATGTCGCTGTACCTCTTGTAGCAATCCTGGTGCATTGTATGCTGGGTGGGAATTCAGAGTGTTTCTATCTCACCACCATTTGTACTCTTGCCAGTGTCACTTCCCTTTTTGACCACACCCACTGGGTGACTTTCCAGTAGTCAGCCTGCATGCATCCCGGTTCAGTCCGCAAATTGACCTTACTGCTTGGACTGCTCCCACAAGGGGTAGTCTTGCACATCCTATGTGGACTGCATGGCACCAGGATACCCTTCTGGCCACTTGTCCTTTTTTTTTTTTTAAACCAACCTATGTTTATTCCCCCCACTTCGTTGGCTTGCCTCCACCCATTTGTTCTTACCTTTGATCTTTTCCTCGTACTCCACTCTGGTAATTTCTGTTTTCTCATTCCTCCAACCCTTCACCTTTTGCCCCTCGACCCAGTGCCATGTTGTTAATTCTTATAGTTTAGTCCAAGTGTTGCCTTTTTCTACCTTGCTGCGACTGCACCATATTTGTCCTTGGAGGGTGGTGGTTACCATTCAACTTTTCATTCTCCTCTCAGCAAGTTCAAAACCTTGAAATCGCATGCTTTCTCCTGCCCTTCAACTTATAGCCTTTCTTTCCCCAGACTCCTACCCTTTCAATGTTCTCTCCGGGTCTTCTGGCAGGCACCTCCCTCCTTTGCAGTTTGATGCTCCTTTATCCCAGACCCCAACCTTTACAAACTGGTTCTTGGTTTTCGCAGCCTGATTGGTCTTCACCCTTTTACAGCACAGTGCCCTGGTTTTTGCAGGCCTTGGATTGTGCCCACCCTGCCTGTCCCAAATGGATTTTATTAACCCCTCTTCTCCATTGTAGACATGGGGGCACATCATGGTCCCTTACTCAGCACCCTGAATGGCCGTTCGCCACTTTCTCAACCCTCTGCTACATCCTGGCAGGCCTGTTCTCATTTAGCTTATCTGTTGCTCTTTTATATGTGATTCCTACTAGCACTCACTTGCTCTCCGAGTGTCCCCACCAGACCCCCCCCCCCCTCCCATTTACATTTATTTGTTAGAGTTTTCCTGCACTTGTGGCATAACTCCTTTTAGACTCTCTACCCAATGTGTTCACCGTTTACTCGGCCAATCACCAAACAATTAATTTCAGCTTTCTTTCCATCCTCCTCAATTTGTCCCGTTTGGACTTTTCACCAAGTTCTAGCCTTGCCCTCACATTTTTATAAATACCATCCCCGCATGTAGCTTCTTTTGCTCACGTTCTCCATGCTCTGGCCCAACCAGCTTGCTCCTGTGGGCTCCTCGACATCTCGTCTCAAATTCTCCCCCCCCCTTCCCCCTTCCCCCAACCAGCTCTGCCATGTCCCTCAGACTTACTTCTTGCATGCTGTCCCCATCAGTGCCTTTACCCCTTCCGTTACACTGGCAGCCATGGCCCCCACAGGCTTCCCTCGTTTGTCCCACTGATACTTTCTATTGACTCATGAAGGCACCTGCATTTGTCCTTACATTACGCAGAGGTTCATAGATAAAAAAAAACTCAGCAAGTACTGTAGTCCAAAGACTTCCTGAGGAAGCTACTGCCCAACCGTTGCTGTTCTCACAAAGACGCTGGCTGTCGTGTGGCCAAGGAGGAATAAAAGGTTATTTTGTGTGCATAATCGTACGCGCGGAAAACCGTCTACATAGTAGAAGCAGGAATTCTATTACAGGACCGGAGGCTTCGGATTATGCTTCTCTTTCTTAGATTTGCTACTCACAGCAGCCAATGAACAACGTTTTGTATGCAAACAAAAACTACATTTCCCATGATGCTCGTCCATACATCACATCCTGTATAGCCCCATAAGAGCCACAGTGTCCTGTTTCTCCTCCTCTTTCTTTGCTGCTCACGCAGACAGTTAAGTGCTCAGAACGTTATGTTGTGCATTATGCCTTATTTGACTGTTGAATTATCTTTGATGTTGCAGTTATGTTTGCGCTTATATTGCTCTAGATGGAATACTTGTGTTTCAACATCTGTGTTTTGTGCTGGGGGCAATTTGTCTTGTTTCATGGTGCCATGTATTGCTCGATTTAGCGCTCGCGGGCGCTATGGTTATCAGTTTACCGACACCCCCGATGGCTTGCAGGCCCTTTAGAGTTTCCCAATTGGGGTAGGGCGCTCCCGCGTGGAGCGGAGCTTGAATGGTTGCACTGACAGCATGTACCGCCTTCGATTCACTCCCTGCTGGCCGCTGAGTAAAGCGCTTTTCACGCGCATGGCGGAGTTACTGTGGCCTATGATTAAGGTTGAGACTAGTGCTCTCTAGGTTACGGGTTCAGTTGCCGTTTATTCGGTTCATTTTGCGCCGCCATTTCCGATTTGGAAGCGGGTGTTGCGCGTTCCCCGCCAGGAGCGGGGAATCTTTAATGTGGGCGGCCTGATCGAGCTTAATGGTGCTCCCGCTGACCTGTAAGTGCCGCGCTGCTCTTGGCGGCTTCCGTTCAGGTTCCCCTCGCGCTTCAGGTTTGCAGCAGGTCTATGTGGCCTAGGGGCAAGGCTCTTGCCTCCAACCCCAGAGGTTCGGGGTTCGCACCCAGGGTTTCTGGGTTGTGTTTTTTTTGCAGGACTAGATTTATTTTATATTATAATTGGAACTCTTAGTACAATTTAGGCGTTTTTCGCTGATGCATGCTCAGTCTTGATACTGCACTGCCCACCGGGGTTCAGATCAGGGTCGCTCCCGCTGGAGTGGAGATGGCGCACTGATGCCTGCGACTTCACTGATTGGGCCTCTGTTGATCCTCATGGGAAGGACTTGATATGGCTAACGCTCCCTCAAGAACTAAGATACGGCGCTGTTGTTGCAGCATTCAATATGAGTCACTGGGGGACAGTGATTAGGTCTAGATTATTACTCTAAGGTTAGGTTTCAATGATTATGGTTCTCTGCTTTAACATTACTCCTGTCATTTCCATAGGGTTGCTCTGATCGTTGCGCGTTTTTCGCGCTTTCTCCGCCAAAGGCTTTCCCTAGTAGCCGAGTGCGGTTATGGAGTCATAACGCTCCGGTGTGCGTAACCCACTTGGGCTACATTTGGGAAATTTGGTTTACGCACGTCGCACGCGTCCCTGGTTTGCTTATCAGGTTCACAGAGCCTCGTGCCTTACATGGGCAGGCTTCTTGTACGCCTTCCAGGCTGTAACAATCGGCTGGCCCTTGGAGTGCGCACACGCTCCTGAGAATTCACTATGACTCGGACGCCCATGGGGCTGGAATAATTGGACTACAGCTTTGCTGAGGAGCCGATACATTATTTTCACTTCGTGTGCATAGGGTTGGCTCCCCCTCTACTCCTCCATTACGCTGTGCTTGGCACTACTAGGTTGAATACGGACACCCCATGACAACGCATGGGTGAGATATATAAGGAGGATGTGATCTAGTCGAACGGAGCGCACACGGCTCCCGAAATAATTATGTTGACGCTCAGGGTCTACACGCCCTTGAGTAGGTCAACCAGGCCCCAGATGTACCAGCCCCTAGCTAGGGGACGCAAAGCTTGACTGACGCCCATCATTCTTGAGTCACTTTTTCTATATCATTCGACATAACAAATATTAGGGCATCCGCGCACGCTCGACGGGACTTAGATCAGGGGAGCAATAGGTATAGCTCGAGAACTGCGGCCGGATACACTGGTTACGGGGGAAGAGTCCCTCTTTACTTGCTAGTTGTACAAGAAATCTCGGAAAGGGTTTCACGGAGCTGCCAGGTTGCCACGACAACCTCCGGGTCAGGGCCAGATGCAAGCAGCAGGGGGGGGGGGGAAGCAGGGAGCATTATGGCAACAGCTAAGAACTGCAGTAGGTATGTAACAATCCTAGTGTTACCATTTTTTAAAATAAAAACACTAACCATTTAGAAAAGATCAGATGGTTTGTTTATTCTAGCTCCTTTAAAACTGCCCAGAGAGCAAGACTGTAGAAAAACTATACAAAGCAGTTATCACAAAGGTTTACATTATTGAAATTCGGCATCATCGCTGGCTTTCAATATTCACGAATGTTACAGTCCATACTTTTGTATGATTTCCTTTGCTTTCGATATATAGGCAGCCATGGCATCTTCCTTTGAGGTACCTAAAGGTAAACAAAGGTTTAGCGATAGGTTTGCTGCTACAGGTTGTAAAAAGGTTTATAATCTAAATAAAGATGGAGTAGTTACCCTTTCTTAGATTCCATGCTTCCCATTTGGCCTTCGCCTTCAAATCTAGCATTCCGGGAGCATCTTAAAAAAAACATAAAGCACACTATGGTTAACAAAAATACATTCCAGCATAAGTCTACATCGCTTCAGGCATCTGTGCTAGCCATACTCCGCTTTAAATTGCCGCTCCTTTCAGTTTCTCTTTTTCAATTAAATTCATGTTAGTAAGGGCACCCCCTCCCTTAAAAGTTTAAAACAAGTTACATTTCAAATCGAATCGCCTTGCACTTGCCTCAGAGTAGCTCAGTGTGGCTGGTTATGAAAATTAACCAGAAGCTGCTCAGAACTCTATTGGATGTGCAGAGACTGACATGTTTCAAACTACTCCTCCAGATCCGTGCACCCCACTGCAGCTCCATCTGGATACCAAGACCATGCCATGACCAGAGATTAAGGTGAACATTTCACAACTAACCAAAATACATTCCCAAGGATTTCATGTTGGTAGAGAAAATGGCATACATACAAGCTATTGACGGCATCCTGGACGCCAGGTCTACATTCAAGCAGATTAGGTTGTTCCTAGATGAATGTGACAACTCCGAGAGCAGATTACAGAAGCAGCTTGATAATGTTAGTCAATCGGGCGATTACAAGTAGGTTCCCCTCATGAAAATGTCCAAATTGAAGGCCCTCATGATTGATAGGACTCTTTGAACCGTTTTTTTGGCAGTCGGAGATAAAAGTTACCCTGACAAATATTGTTCTAAGTCGCCCTCAATCTCCCTCCGTTGCCTTTTTAGAATAATGCAAAAAAAAAACAAAAAAAAAAAAGAACAGTTGATCGACAGAATGCTAAACAATGACAACCAATCACCCCCAGTCAGTGGTCTGGGCCTAAAGCCGTTGTCTTTTGTACTCCCACCATTCCAGTTTGGACCCAGCCATATCAGGAAAAAAAAAAACAGACTTGACCCAGCTTCTCATAGTACTAGTCTGGCCTGAAATGCCAAGCCAGGTTCTCCCTGGACTGGAAACAAGCATCCTAGGACCAGTTTTGGGGTGTCGCCCCTCAGCCAGGAGTGCCTGAATCCAGTGGCACGACGAGCCCAGGACCCACGTTTGGGTATACCCGTCACTCAGTGACAAATGCAAAAAGAATTGAGAGACTGAACTCTATACCCATTTGGAATAGACATGTGAATACAGCCCAGTCAGTTTATAGCAGGGACAAAGGACATCTCTCCCCACCCTGTGTTGGTCTGCCTTGACCAAATTACTTTCCTATGGCTTCACGTTTTGGGTCTGCACATCAGGGCAGCCTGCTGCACCTTTGCCATCTGCAGTTCATGCCTGCCTGAAACGTCTTTACTTGCCAGCAGGAAATCACCCATGTTGCTTCATCTTCTGTGCTCAAAAAAATCAGTCTAACTTCCAGTCTCCTGCCTTTCCTTTGTCGTCACTGTCACCTTCATGCCCCTGCATGGCTAAATGGCTTGCAAATATCCCACCCCTCTCCACATTTAGGCCTTGTACTCTACCATCCTTCCGGCGCAGTCAGCTTGGAGTCTACCCCTGGTGCCTTCTGCTCTACTTCCGAGGTCTGCTTTGCCTCTACCACTCTATTCCCACATGGCTGTTTACTCTACCTTTGGCTATAGATACATGGACACATTGATACCCATTTGCAGTATGCAAGACAAAAGGTTATAGAAAGAGTGGTAGAATGAGAGATTGAGACCAAGAAGTGAAAGAAAAAGGAAATACATTAGTTGGCCATTGCAAAACCCATCAGCTGTTTTGCCTTCCTCCATTTTTTCTGACCTCATTTTTACAGGCTTTATGACTTCACTTTACATCTGCTAACCAGTGCTAAATTACTTGTGCATTCTCCTTAAAACATGGTAGAACTGGCTTATACCCATTTGGCATACTTTATTTGTAGATAGGATGCGGCCTAACTGCTACAGCAGTCCACCTCGAAGTTGGGGGAACAGGGTTAGAGTCTCAGCAGGGAAGCCCAACATCCTGTGTCTGTCTGCAACACAACTGGTGCTCATGTAAAAACTCTCAAATTCCTTCAGGTCTGGATCGCGGTTTATGAAACTCAGAAAAAAACAGAAAGGAGAACAAAATCCCCATTAAAGTGGCATTCATTGTGCCCAGGGCCTGTAAATTAAATGCTACTAGTAGCTCTGCAGCACTGACTGCCATCCACTTAAGCAGCCCTTTAAACAGGTTTCAGTCCTGCCATTTTAGAGCCTGTGTGCAGTTTTAAACTACCATATTCACCTGGCAAAATTAACCACGTGCCTGGCCTAAACCATCCTTTTTAATACATACAATTCACCCCGAGGGTTGGTCCAGACAGCAGGATGCAATGCATTTAAAAAGTAGGAAGTTTTACATGTCCTGGTACTGAAAAACTCCTAAATTCGTTGTTTAGTGCTGCATGGACTACCTCTCCCATATGACAAGATTGGGATTACCTTATTAGATTTTATATGTGTAATTACCGAATTGGAAAGGTAACAGGTCCATGTTTGGCGTGTCTGAAATCCTAATTTAATTTCCTAACTTATAATGAAATCAGATTTTGAATTACATTTCTGAAAATGCCACTTTTAGAAAGTTGCAATATTCTTGCTAAGTCACTTGATGCTTTGGTCACAGTTTGGCTTTGAGCATTCCTCGCAAACAGAGCACACAATGGGAGCTTCAATGTAACTGGATGGGCCATCATTGGCAGGATTGAGGGAGGAGATGGCCCGCCTTACTTACACCTGAAAAGGCTTTGTCCTGTGTACAAACAAAGGGCCTAACAACCCTACATTTTCACTTCAGCCTGCTTGGAGCCAGAGCAGGGGAAGGGAGTTCCATGCACTTCCAAGTCAAACAAACAATATTCACTGTTAAGCAAAAAAACCAAATGAAATTAAAAGAAAAGCGTAAATTTGAGGTGCAAGTTTTGAATTCTATGCGTATCCAGTACCAGTCCTTTAGGTATTTAAATTAACACTATCTCGAGAAGCAGTTTCCATTCTTGCTACAAGACAGTGGCTGTGATGACACAAGAGGTCATTGAGATTATGACATACACAAAAGTAACAGTAAAAAGGTAACTGGCTTAACAAATAATGCAATGACTTAAGATGGCTATTTTACAACGATTGCAACAACAGAGTAATTTACAGTGTAAATTTACACTCTGATTTGGTGACTAGCCAAAAGTAGCAAAGTTACTCATAAGTGTAGAGTTGCACCGCCACCTACAAGGGGGAGGAATTTGCAAGCGCAAGTTATGATGGCAGAAACAAAAACCACGGTATAAAGTTGTAAAGCCAGCACCACACATGGTTACCCACCAGTACTGCACCACCCTCCAATAAAAATAAAAAAAATATATATATATATATATATATAAAATGGAGACAGGGTCATAAATGTAAACCTCAGGATTTTTTTTTAAATTTACAACGGTTACACTGTAAACAAAAGTAATTTAATGCTAAATTGTATATAATAATTTTTATTTAGTTCTAAAATATTTTAAAGTAAAAAAAATACTTTAAATTATATACATTGCATTTAATGACTACACAAAAAGAATTTAGGTGGCATTTGTGTTTTGATTTAACCTTCAGAAAATGTTACTGTACATTTTAAATAATTCAATTTTTCAATCTAAATTTAGTTAGTGATGTAGCATTTTTTCAGTTCTACATTTAAAATAATTTTTACGTCTCAGAGCACACCACAAAAAAATGAAAAAAAAGACCAATAAATCACTGTATATGGAAAGACATAGGAATAGGTCTCAGAACCGATCTGTAGTCTGATAATAGGCGTCCCACCTTGGAATGGCTTAAATGGCCACTGGCTAATCTTTACCTGAACCAGAGAACATCCAATGGTACCCTAGTCGACAAGCACGCAGGTGAGATTTCTATCTAGCCTCATTGCTACTACCCAGCTTTGTACTAGCGTCACCACTACTCCGGCTTAAACCTAGTGTGTCCCATCTGTCCCCTTCCTCTTCACATTTCCTCCAGCCTCACTCCCCCTCTATCTACCTTCTACAGTAATCAACCCAACTCCATCTCTGCCTACAAAAACCACACCTCTTAGCTGGCCTCAAACTCACAGCCCCTCATAATCCCCCCCCCCCCCCCTTCCTTACCTCACCTCTTCTCCCACATTACTTTCCGGATAAGATTTTCCAAATAAGCATGGATTCCACTATGGAGCTTGCAGGGCAACACCTATACCATTAAGTACCCACCTAACCATACAAAAATAAATAAATAAAACAGCCAAATGTTTTAAACAAACTTCTCAAATCACACCCAGAGACCCTGATCTCGGACCCCTACTTCTCTACAAAACAAAGGAGCTATAACTAATGACATCAGTTTTTTACATGGAGAAGAGCACAATAGAGGAAAGCCTTCTTCGCTCTGTTAGATTTCCACCTTTAGGAAAACATCACACGTTCTCAGGATCTTGATCGCCCACTCACCAATTTACAGAGCAGAGGCACTCATCACCATATAGGAATCATCCTCATACAGTCAGACCGTAACCTGGACTTACTTGACAATATTTTTCTCTTATCAAGGAGAAAGTTATGAGACCACATCCCCCTACCCCAGGCTCTCAACTCCAGAACACCCCCTAATATCCCTCCTGAATCCCCTACAAGGCAACGACCTATTACTCCCAAATTTATATACACACACCCTGTCCAGCAGATACTCTAGGTTGCAAAAATCACCCTCCTACACCAAAAGTACCCAATCTACACCTAATCCCCATGTACGTAGTATATACCCCAATTTGACCACAGTAACTATAAACAGAGCCCTAGCCCCTCCTCACATCCACTCCGTACACACCTCTCCTCCTCTATCCCTCCCCCCACCTCCCAAGATAGCCACCCCTACCGGCCTCCCCACTTAGGCCCAGGATTTTGTAATTGAATAATTAGACAATCTTACGCGAGGCCCCCCTCAAACAAGAGCCTCTAGATCCAGTCAAGCCCCTTCTCAAACGTACACTACTGAAATGTAGATCAGCTTCAAGACATGTGGCTGACATAGCTGATCTCATACTCGCTCATGAACCAGACCTAATTCTGGCCAAAACCTGGTTGAATGAATAGTCTACGCCTATCCAATGTTTTGGTCCCCCCCAAACCATGACATCACCAGATTAGACAGAACTGATAGAAAAAGGTGGGGCATTGCCGGCATACATTGGAACAGTCTCTCGGTGAACCGATCTCATTCACCGGCATTATCCTCATGTGAATACCTATGTATTGATATCAAAAGCAACAGACCATTCTGCTCCTAGCACACATTCTACCACCCTCCAGGTGATAACCTCACCGAACAGTTCATGGCTATCGTGACTACAAACACAGGACAACAAAGTACCCAAATCTTCCTAGGATCTCAATCTTCATTGGAACGACCCTAGCGACTGTGGTAAATAGCCTCAAAGCATTCCTGACAGACCGCGACCTGACTCAAATCTGCAACAGCCCTACACATGACAAGGGTTCAATCCTAGACCTGGTCATTTCCAATGCAAATTCTATTCAACTCGAAACTATCTTCCTATGTGATAGGACAGACCACCACTCCATTATATTCCTCATTAATGAATCGATAAAGCTATATCCAGTACAACCTATGAAACCTGAAATATGGAAACGTAATCTAAAAAATGCTAACAGTAATCTACTAACATCCTCCAGCATCAACCTTGTGCTACCCCCTGAAGACTTATGATGCTCACGCTCTTACAAACCACTCATTTAAATTCATGACTATGGTAATAGACAGTTGCTCCGCTACAACTGAAAAGGCTCTCCACAAGAGATTCCAAACCATGGTATGACGGCAGCTTCAATGCTGACAGACGTTCATTAAGATTAATTGAACGCCGATGGAGAGCATCCCAGTCCCTTGACCACCTTAAGCTTCTAAGAGCTACCAGAAATTCTTACTATAAAAAACAGACTGTCTAAATCAAACTTTTAGGAACCAGTTAGACCAAGCTAAAAATTGTCCCAAAAAAAACTATTTTAACTTGTAAAAGCACAATGAAGTGTCTTACCATACCCCCCCTCAAGTTGGAGCGTGTGCATAACCAAGCTGTGAAGAATTTGCCTCTTTCTTCACTGAGGCAATAGAAAACTAAGCTGGACCTACATATGGCCTTAGTACTTCATAATGACACCCCCAAAGACACCCAATCACCCTCCCTGGCAACCCTTAATATATGCATACTAAAGTTCGCCCTCAAAATTAACTCTGCATGGTCCTCCTTCAAAACTTTTAGTGAAGACAAACCTAAAAGTGCTCACATCATTGAACCCTTCTAACCACTTCAATCCTCTTCCCACCAACTAGTTAAATGAGTTCAAACCTATGCTACTACCACTATGGACCAAGATTATCAATGCCTCTCGGCTTCAAGGCATTATACCAGAAAACCTTAAATCAGGACATGTGTCCCTCCCCCCGCCCCCTCCTATAAAAACCAACTGCAGAGCACACAGACTTAAATAACTACTGTCCGTTCTCTAACATCCCAACACTGGATAAACTCCTAGAATAATATTTACACATCCAACTTGTTAACCATATCAACCAATTCAACCTGCTAAACCAATCTGGCTTTCACGCAGGGCAAAGTACCAAGTCAGCTATGACAGTTGATGCACTTAAAATCCTAGACCAAAACGAAGCCGGTCTTCTAATCCTGCTCTGCCTATTTTCAGTATTAGACACCATCAAACATGACAATCTTCTGGAGCTCCTGAAATATAGAATGGGTCCATCAGGATCCATACTAAATTGGTTCAACTCTCCCTCCAAAATATATCCCAAAGATGCAAGGTCAATCAATCCTCATCAATATCCATCCCAGTCACATTAGGAGTCCCACAGGGTTCCTCCCGCTCACCTACGCTTTTTAACCTTTTCATGGAACCTCACCAAAATTCTCAGATCCAACATCCACTATCACATGTACGCAGATGATACACAACTGTACCTAAAGGTCACTTCTCTGGAGGAGCTCAGATCGCTCAATTTAACTCTACAAATAAACAGATTTGGCTGGCTGAAAGCCACGTGAAACTAAACACCCTCAAGACTGAATTCCTACTAGTTGCTCTTCCCAACCAAATAACCATCATAGAGGAATGACTTAAACAACTTCCAGCGCTCATTTGCCAGCCTCAAGTTATCGATTCAGTTAGATCGCTGAGATTAACACTTGACAGGAATCTGAACATGCATAAACTGTGTAGCAACAAACGGAGCAAATGTACAGATGAATATTTTGAGAAAATTAAAACCCATCCTTCCCGCTATGGACTTCAAATTGGCAGTACACGCTCTAGTAGTCTCCATACTAGATTATGGAGTACAACTCTGCGGACTTCCCAGGTCTAAAACGGCCCCTCTAAGAGCCTCCCTCAATTCAGCAGCCAGGCTCATGAATGGTACTAAAAGAAACTGCCACATTTCCTCCGACCTTAAAGCTCTCAATTGGCTGCCATTTGAAGCAAGAATTAAACTAAAATTCACCGGCATGAAAAAGACCTTCACAACAACACTGAGCTATCAGGCCCAGAAACTGGAGCTCTCATGTGGCAACAGATCTTCCAGAAGTTCCAGCACTCCTTAAACCACAAAGATTTGCCAAAAAGAAAAAACATACAACCGGGCCTTCTCTAGATTCGCTCCAAGGATCTGGCATAACTGCCAATAACTGGCATAACTGCCAACAGAAACAAGACTGAATCCCTCTACTGCCTCCTTCAAGAAAGTAGTAAAGTCTCTACTCATGAGTAAACTTACATGAACAACGTATCTAACCCTCTTAACGGATGTTGTCCTACTATTTGTCTTTGTGCATACACCTTTGTAACTTTCCATAGCAGGACATAATTGTGACATACATCATTTGTCTCCCCCTGTAAATCGCTCCGATACCCGCAAGGGTCATGTTCACGCTATACAAAGCCTTCAAAATAAATAAAATTTATATGCAGCAAAAAATATTACAAACTTTTATTTTCCCCTGCACTTTACCATACAGACAGCTTTTCCCCGGAGTCTCCCTTTGTTAAAGTATAGGGAAAAGTTTTGAAAGATATATTTTAGCTTTAGAAAAAGTTTGTAAAAATATTTGTTACAGATTACATTTATATACTTATTTTACATATATAGCTAAAGTACTAGTAAATACATTTATGTAAATTTGTTATGTCAAGTTTAGTTTAAAACTAAATCCTCAACATTAAGCAAAAAAAGTTATTGCATTATTAAGGGCTGTATAAAATTTTACTAATTAAATTATATTCAATAAAATGTATTGTTATATGAAGTTTCACAAGCAAAAAACTTCTAACAAAAAAAAAAAAGTGTACCAATTTTATATTCTAACATTAAATTTGATTAATCGGATAGACACTTAGCCGCAGATTCCAGACCTTAAAATACTTCCCAGGCATTAGACTGGATCTGGAGATTTGAGTAGTACCCCCGCGCTGGTAGATGGAGTTCCTACGGACCAACTGAGGCCTCCATCCTAGACCTGCAATCAACAAAGAGAGGTACCCCCCTGAAGGTACTTTGTCGATCTGGGGGCAAGAGGGAAACGAGAACTATGCTGAACAAAAAACTCCCACCTGACCTGAATCCTTTTGCAATAGGCTAGTATCAGCTCTTTGGGCCACCATTAGCTATACAAAACACAGCACAGTGATTTGTTCATTTGGTTCTTTAATTACATTTTTTTGGAAGTTTTTTTTATCTACTAATAAAAAAAACCATTTAATTATACAAAAGATAAGTCTGTGCAGAACCTCGTTAGGCATCTGTAAAGTGCACTGCATGCATGTTGTACAATGCCATTATACTTTGTCATATTATTTTGATAGTAACATGGTAATTACACTTGGTATATGCTCCCAAGCAAAGACAAAAAACATACATATACTCGTGCCACACATCCTAACCTGACATCCCAATTCATACATTTCTCACATTCATACAACACCGAGCCTACAACAGCATACACTGATGGGATCATGGAGTTGGCATTTCAACCATCTGCAATAGTGTTGCCAACTGGGTTGTCACTCAGCCCGGTTACCGGCCAATTGCAATAGGATTCAGGTCAAGTCAGTTTTTTGTTCAGCATAGTTCCATCCTAGACCTGCACCTTCAACTTCTGGAGAAACGAGAAGTTCAAGATGCTCACTCTAGCTCAGGTCCAGTCTGCCCTAGACCCTGGATGGTGGCACTGGACTTGCAGGTCACATTTCCAGATCCCCATCCTGCCTTTCCACAGACCCTACTTGCGATTCAATGTGGGCCAGGAGTACTTTGTTTGCCGCCCTCCCCTTTAGCCTTGCCAGCTATACATACATGCTGTACATCTCCAGAGTTTGGGAGTTCCAGCCTTTCCCTACCACGATGACTGGCTGTTGAAGGCAGGCTCTTGCCCAGCAGTTGTCTCCAACCTTCAGACTATGACAGCCATCCTGCATTCACTTTCAACGTGCCGAAGTCACATCTGACTTAGAGGCTTTCACCTGAGCCGTTCTGGACACTGCAGTTTCAGGCCTAACCTGCCAAGCGGAGAGTCCAATACATTCAGACTATGATACAGAGGCTTCAGCCTGGATTTTGGTGAGACTAGCTAAGGCTGTTGGGCCTCATGACCTCCTGCATCCGTCTACTGACACATGCCCATTGGCGTATGTGGGCTCTGCAGTGGGACCTGAAGTTCCAGTGGGCACAGCAGCAGGGGAATTTTTCTGACAAGAGCTGCATCTCAGCAGAAACTTCAAAAGACCTGCAGTCGTGGCTGATTATTGGGTCAGTCTCCCTTCCCCAACCAGAGCGGACCGTAGTGACAGCTGTCTCTCTTGGGCCAGTCATCTGGGAGAGGTGAAAGGAGGAGGGGGGGGGGGCAAAGGGAGAGAGGGAAAAGGAGAATTCAGAGGACTCTGGTCTCCTGCGTAGTTCGGCCTCTACATCAACCTGCGAAGGATCTGGGCAAGACGCCTTCTTTTGGAGCCAATTTGTGTCATGTATGCATCCAAGCATATTGACCCCCTCTGCACCCCTTTTCCAAGTCTTGTTATTAATTCCATCTTTGGCCTAGCTGGGCTCTGGGCACCGTTAAGGGCGTCCAATCAACCATTTTGCAGTTGCTGGATGAACCTTCTTTTCTTCAAGTCACCGATTGTGACCAAGATCCTCAAAGGTCTCCAATACAGGTTTCTTCCCAGGCCATTCATCATGCCCCAGTAGGATTTAAATCTGGGCTGGACCCTCAAGCCGCTGCACAACAGCCCATTCCATTTGCTAGCCATCAAGATAGCTTTCCAAGTGACCCTAACATGGTCAAGGAGGTATTACCTTCTAGCCAGACAAGCTGGCACTTCAAACACGTGCCTCCTTCCTTCCAAAGAATCATCCTTCCATGTAGGCGAAAATACAATTATACGTTGATCAACTCGCAGTACGGTATGTAGGAGCCAAGAAAAGGAAGGTTGTGCAGAAACAGACCATCTCAAGATGTTAAGTGCTCTGCGTAAAGATATGCTATGTACTGGCCAAGAATCAACCCATAGGGCTTTCCACAAGAGCCGCGGCTGTGACCACTGTGCTGGCTGGTGGAGTCCCTGCTTTGGACATCTGTTAGATAGCATCATGAGCATCTCTGCACACATTTACCAATCAGTATCGCCTGGATAGCCCAGTCCGTCGTGACAGGCACTTTGCCAGTTTGGTCATAAAGGACTTTTTGGTCTAAAATCTGTTTTGCACCCCCACCTCTAGGAGGCATTGCTTGGGGATCAATTCTATGGTAGGGACTCTGTGGCTACAAGACTGAGATGAACAAGTTACTTACCTTTGGTATCACCTTATACGGTAGTGATTCTATTGAGCCGCAGATTTACAGACTCTCCCCGCTCTGCGAACTGATAACAGTGTAAGGGTCACACTTCTAAGGGCCTTAGAAATTCATATCAGTTTGTGAAGTGTTCCTTGTGGCTCCGCGCTTCTGGCCTGGAAAGTCTAAAAGAAACGGACATCAGTGTACTGGGGCTGTGCCCATATAGGCACTGTGCAGGTCACTTCGCTGAGCTGAAAGACCACCTACTGGCTCTTAGGGGTGCTGTTTGCAGATGCAGTCAGATGCCTGGGAATTATTCAAAGGTAGGGAATCGAAGGCTAGATACTCTACCAGATGATGCATTACCAAAGGTAAGTAACTTATTCATTTACATTTAACAATTAACCATTATTTCCCATGGTCCCTACCGCCATTATTTTGCATGGGAGAGTGTTGAAGTACCAGTCATTTGCCATGTGTGGTGCTGGACTTACTTTAGCTCTGACCTGGAGTAATTTATTACCATTTTGGGTCCCACTCTGGCTATAGTAACTTTAGAGGGGCAGTTTGTGAATAGTAATGTGCTTACTATTTTATGGGTTAGTAGAAGTCCCTCCTTAAACCCCTCCCTGGCACTCCCTTAACCACTCCTTAGTTCTTAAACTCTTTCCCTTTAGTAGTACTTATTCCCCATTTTACAGTCTCTTCTCCAACCCTCCCACATTTACTACTAAAATGTATACTTACATGTACAGAGACTCTGCACAGAAAAAGATAGAGGGGAATGCGCAAACTCCACAAGTAGATTTGTAAACCGTATTTTGTACGAATGAATACAGTACTCCAAAATGCAGTTTGTAACTAGCACCATCACAGGTTAAAACTAAACTTAACTTTGACATGAAACATGGCTGGTGAATACCCACACAAGGCCAACTTCTCCTGGCAATCAACTAATAGCATAACATGTATCCCAATCCCCTCCTCAACCCCCACCTACTTAATTCAGGACATCAATGCCTGTTCCAGAATTACATTTTTGAAGGGGCACACCATGGGGGGGGGGGAAGACATATTGAGGCTCTCACTGCTATTGCAGGAAACACTAAAGGGCAGAAGAGAGTCCACACAATGGATGAATACTTTAATTTCCTGAAAGGGAAGGTCTGTAGACCCTTAGTAAACCAGAGAGGCAATGTTTGTGCAACAGAGTCTACTCTCAGCTACTTCAGTCTGTTTGTAAGACAAAGGGCCACATATGCAGCATCTTATCAGAATGGAAAGAGCATTGGGGTGAAACTGAAATGTTAAACGCCGATATTCTAGTACTCTAGTGTGAAAAGCATAAGTGGTGGACTCCCTCTTTCCCTTTGTTCCCCAATGTCCTCTTGAACCCACATTACTTGGTACTTTTCACAGCAACGAAAACGAATGGCCCTGTCTCTTTGCAGCTGCAGTGACCTCTCCTACTTTCTTCAAAGAGGTATTATAGGGTAGTCACCCATGGCTTCTTCACTGTAGAATTAGTTGTTAAGATACAGAGGTACGGCAGGTGTGATATAAATCAAGACATTTGTGATTATCTGCAAGCACAATGTTACTAGGGAATTGGAGACTGCAGTACAATGCACAAATGGATTTGCAACCACGACCTCACGATCATTCAATTACAATCTGACATTAACCCTTTGGTTTTACGAATGAAAGTATAGGCGATAGTGCACGCGCAATTAGTATAGCATGCTTTTGTGCCACCATGTCTAGGTTAGCCTGCTTGAATTAACTTTAGTAATTTGATCACCTCCAGTTAAATATATATTTTTTTAAATTATGCATTCGTTTTTTCTTCTTAAAAATTCATTACCTATATTGATGTCACCAACAGTGGCTTGCTTGTAAAGCCCATACAGTTCCTTCAGTTCATCATCGGTTGGTCTGGTTTTCACTTTTTTTACATCTTCTGCAATCTTCTCAAACTCTTCCTGAAGAACATAAAATAGTCCACATAAATGCTTCAAGAACAAAATATAGTTCAGCCTAACTTGTTATCAGCAAGCAACATTATTGAAATGATCATACCATAGTCAATCATTAACCATTATCACCCTCATCTGATGCAGAGAAAGGGAGAGACATCTCCGAGGACAGACACTGATATGAGACGTTCTCTTCTAATCTTTGCTTCAAAAAAAAAAAAAAAAAACATCTGCCACAAAATAAATTATATATATATATATCTTCACTGAACTTTGATCAGTAAGGTGACTTGCTTTGTGCTCACCGAATAATTCGGTCTACAACCCACAGGGAGCTGGTGGGGCAACTCTCCTTGATAAAGGAGTACCCATAACTAGAATGATTAAGGGGTCCTCTTCTTAAAAGCTGTAGACTTGTCTCAGGGCGCATGGATGGGTTGGGGTGGTGAGAGTGTTGAAGCATTCTCTCGCTTTCAGTTTACCATTACTTCATTTCAGCCAAGCTGGTAGCCAACACATGCACATTTCAAACTTGCTTTTTCCCAAAAAACTTCCTCCACCAAAACAGTCACTTACTAAACAGCCTTTTCCCCCCTCAGTCTATTTTTAATAGCTTCTACACTAGAAAAGTCTCTCGTGAGACAGAGGTGGCCCTCTGCTCTGTCAGCAAACTAATTTAGAAGCACTTTCTGAGGAAGATAGATAAACATCAGCTTCGCTTATCTTATTTGTCTGATTGAGACTAAAAATAAATAAATATGTAAATATAAAAACAGGATACAGAATCTTTTCCGGGTGTCCCCAATCACTGTAATTGAAGCAGTGCAGATAGAAAAACGGTTTGTTACAGACAGAGGCGGCTGCATAGATAAAAGGCAGGATTATGGTACCTTGTCCAGGAGCAGACACCAAGTACTGGCACAAGTTGGGACCAATTAACATGGGGCTTCAAATCTCATTTTGAGTGCAATATAGTTTGTGCCAAAAACTGAATTCCAACTCGGGTGTAAATTACACGCGTCTGCTCCCTCAATTTGTGGTGGGTGCAACCTGTTGCGAACTAGAAGAGTGTACTGCATACATGCCCAGGTTGTGCTCATCAGAAAGGATGATAATATACAATACTGGCATTTTATTTACCGTTCCGAGATGTCGAGCTCTGAATCCAGTCCAGATTGGGTGTGCCAATTAGCTGGTGCACAATGCAAATATAAATGTGTTGGTACACAAATTGGGCCATCTATAGTGCATGTTAAAACGAATTATTTTATATCAGAACTTCCATTCACTCTTCAAGGTTACTCTAACAAGTGCTCTTTATCTCTACGCAATGCTAAAGTCACGTTGGATTTGTTCCAAGTATTCTGAAATGCTGTTTCAAACAGTTTGAATTGTTCAAAGTGATTTGAATCCTTGATGGGTCCAAATCAGATTTTAAGCAGCTGTCCTAATGCCAGTTCCCCAAGTGATTAAAGGACACAGTTACCGATGCAGACTTTATCTACTGCTACAGCATCTCTACGAAAAGCTTACAAATGGCAGTGAACCCCGTAAGTATCAGAAGGTCTTCGAGTGACTTCAGTAAAGATACATTTGGGCCATTCAAATCAATCCCAGAGATGCGCAGAAGCAAGCTGTTTGCCACTTTTAAAGGTTCTTAGTAGAAGATAATTTCTGAAGAATCATCTAAATAGGTCACTCCTCTCGTCGTTAATCTGTGTTTTTTTGTACAGTCAAAGATAACACGTATATGCCAAGGATCCCTGTATGTCCACTGTAAACCACCATAGACAGGAGCACCGCCCCCCCCCCCCTTCCGTGCCCCTTTGTCAAGGGCAAGGAGACTCCCTGATCAGTCTTCTATATGAAAGATGCTAGGTTCTTGGTTAATTATCTTACCCTTGACTGCACTGGCACTAAAAACTAAGGGCCCGATTCACAAAGGGACTCCACACTCGGGGTGATGACCCCGCAGTCATGGTGGCGAGCCTGCGCTCATGGACCTCCACAATGAGAAACTGCCGTCACCTCAACCAAACATTACTCTAGAAAAGATGGGGGGGGTTTTGATCCTCTATGACCAACAAATATCATGGATCCTCGGGGGGTGGGGGGTGGAGGGGGGTCACATCGAAGGATGAACAGGTCTATCAATCAATTAAAACTTTATTCGGATACAAAATTTGTAACCATAAAAGTATACAAGAATTAAAAACAAAGTTTTGAGATTAAAAATATTCAAGTAAATCATGAAAAAGTTAATATGCATTGATTGTAAATACAACAGGTATATAACACATAATTACTTTTAATTCATTACAATCTGGCGAATTAAGAAAGGTCATAGTTTTCACGATATTTAACGCAAGCTTTTAGAAAACTGGATATTAAAAAGATGCTATGCTCAGTGTCCAAACGTTGTAATGCAAGAAGGGCCGGACGACACTGGCGTAAGCCTATGACTTTTAGTAAAGGTAAAATCCACTTATGCCGTGGAAAATCATAATAACTACAAAATAGGACTACATGCAATAATGATTGTTCAGATTGGCCATCACAGGGACACGGAATTAATTTTCTGGACCAATCTTTTGTCTTCGGGAAGGTAATCAACCGATAGAAAGTGTTAAACCGGAATCGTGTTAAAAGATATTTTTCATAATGGGTGGCACTGGTTAGTAAATATGGCTGAATTCCTAATGAGACTTGTACAGCGGCAAGATGGAAATTTGTGGGCTTTGAGATCTCTGATGTTAGGCGCAGCTCACGTAGATGAGATAAGCACGCGGTTTTCAAATTTTTGCGTGAAATGTCCGCTGAGGACTCAGGAAGTATGAAAAGAGATTCCAGGTTTACATCTTTCAGAAATTTATAAACATACAGCAGCCACGAGATATTTTTCCAACCTTCTAAGGTGAGACAGTCAGAGATGAGCTGCCGAGTCAGTTTGCATTCTGGAGTAACCCAAAGACGATGCCATAAAAGAATTGGTTGGATTGCAATAAGATCCGAAATGTAATCTTCCCCCAACTCCATGTGGCAACCGTAAATTGGTGAACTTTTGGGGGCGGCCAAAAGGTACCGCAAGAAAGCATTTTCTATTTTTTTTTGGATAGGTTCCGTGTCGATGTAACCCCAGACCCCTGCCCCATACATTGCCACTGGACGGCACTTGGCCCCATAAATCTGAATCAACTCCCGGGAAGGGCGCTGGCCTAGTTTTTGTGCGAATGTGACCAAAGCTGTTGTAGTCCTGAGGAGCCCCAACTTTCTGGCCTGGAGGGTGGGACCCCAACTAGAGGTATTGTCTATCAGAATACCTAAGTAGGGGTATGCAGTAACAGTCTCCAGGGTGGTATTGTTTATCTGGATACAGCCGGAATGTCTAAGGCGTTTCCCCATGTGCATGGCAAACGTTTTCTTTATGTTTACTTTTAAGTCGAGGGCTGCCATGAAGTCACAATATCTATCGAGGAGAAGTTGGAGTTGGCGTGGGGTCTATCACCAGTAAGGCTTAAAAAGACTCCCCATGTGTTTTAGGTCACCGCCAGAACACCCCAATATATAATGACTGATCCTACCAAAATGTAATTTTAGCCCACTTTTGTGATACCTTCACTTTATCTTTAATGCGAGGCTTAGACACAGTGTGTCCCAAGAATTTAAGACTTTGATAGTGTACCTCATTCTAGATTTCATTAGTAGTAAAGTCACTTTATATTCCCCTAAAAGAACTCCTGCATTATTAAGGTGAACCTACCATAGCATGTGACGGTATATGCGGGGGCAGAAGCATGCCACCTTGCTGGGTGAGGGTGCAGCATCCTCTCCGTACAGGAGGTGGGAATGTAAAGGTATGCTTAATTGGTGAAACTTGTGTTAGAGAGGTACCAACTCACCAGTTTCCAAGTTTACTTAAAATGACATGAAAGTAGGTACGTGGAGAAAATGGCCATGACAAAAAGTTTTTTTAAAAGTAAAAAAAAAAAAAAAAAAAAAAACACGTAGGGTGACCAACCGTCCGTAAATTTCACGGACAGTCCGTAATTTCGTCCGTCTGTCCGTGAAGGGTTCTTTAACGGACGCCATTTGTCCGTAATTTTAAGCGGGCACTGGTCGCACCACCCTAAAGCCGGCACAGCTTCCACCCACCTCCCTGCTTGACTCCGATGCTGTTGAGGTCGGGTGTAACAGACTCCGATGCAGTACCAAAGCTCAGATACCCAGCAGCATTGGAGAGGCACAGCGGGATGGCCACCCTCACACCTTCCGCCCTTGATGAGCTGTTAAGAGGGGCTTGAAGGTGACAGAGGGAGGGCTGACGCTTCAGGAGCAGGGGCATCTATTTAGATGCAAACAGCCCTGAATGCGTCATGTCTCTGCAACTTAGAGGGGCCTCACATATTCCCTTCCTGCCCAGGGCCCCAAAAATCGCAGAACCGGCCCCGATTACAATTGCTGTTACTAAATTGTAAGCAAACCTCGGTTCTTCAAACATGCAGTCTATAATGTAATAAAATAAAGAAATAGCACAATCGCACACACACTGATTAACAAAGTATGGAGGACAATCAGTTAAATCAGTTCTCTTGGAGTATCTCCTTTAAGTACTGTACATCACAGTGGGGGATGGCAAAACTAACATTTTAGAAAGAGAGCCTGTGGTCTCATTGTCTTGTCCAGGAGGAGGTGAGGAGCCCTACCCCACTCTGGAAGAGACCAAGATGATACTAGAATACTGCATGCCCACCCCCTGTGCCCACCCTGGTGGATCCTGTCCCCCCCCCCCAGTGATGGCCCCTCAACCCCCCATGTGGTGGCTCCTGTCCCCCCCCCCCCCCCCCTCCGCCTGTGATTGGATCCTGTCTCCGCCCTGGGGGGCTTCTGTCCCAGTCCTGGAATGGCTCCTGCAGTTAGGGTGAAGTTCTTGATGGGCCTCTTCTCAAAAAGGCTTAGCTCAAAATTAATATGAAAAGGTGAGTAAGTGAAGGGATGGGTGGATGGCTGAATTAAAGATTGAATAAATGGATAATGAGAGAGGATGGATGGATTAAGTGAGCGGAAGGATGGATGAGAGAAAAGGTAAATAGCTGGATGTATGGGTGGAAGGGTAGCTGGATGGGTAAAACGGTGGATGGATGAGTGAAAGGATGGATGAATGAAAAGGTGGATGGATGAGTGAAATGATGGATGGATGAATTGATAAGTGCAAGGGTGAATGGATGGACGGAAGAGTGAAAGGATGGATGGGTGAGTGAAAGGGAGGGTAGGTAGACAAAAGGATGACTAGATGAGTGAAAGGCTAAATGGATGAGAGAAAGGATGAATAGATTAGTGATAGGGTCAATGGATGGATTCATCAGTGGACGAGTAGATGGATGGGTGGGTGGATGGAAGGATGGCTAAGTGAAAGGGTCGATGGAGAGAGAACGGGAGGATGGATGAGTAAGGGTGGATGGGTGGAAGGATGAGTGACTGGGTGGATGGATGAGTAAGTGAAAGGATGGCTGGATGGGTGAAAGGGTAAATGGCTGGATGGATGAGTGAAATGATAGATGGAAGGATACATGATGGATAGGTTTGCAAATGGTTGAATATGTTTGGATATAGCTGGGCTTACTTATGTACTATTGCGCGACCTCCTCTGATGTGTCTGTAAAACTTACCCATTGTCCTGAATTTTTACACTCACCGTCCTGAATTTGCACCAATGCCAGTTGGTCACCCTACACACACGCCCAAACCAAACATTTAAAACGTGGAAATAAGACATTGACAAATGAATAGTTCTTGTAGTAAGTCAGTGTTAAGAATGACACGGAAAGAACTGCTGAAGAGACATTTTTGTTGAGACGTAATATATTTTGTTGGGGAACAAGCGCAAACCATTGTGCAGGACCGTCCCTTCTTCCAAGGCCCGCGGGGTGTTCGTCATTCAAGAACAAGGAACCACCAGGACACGAAGGCCAAGATAACACGGCTGAGGCAGCGGTTCATTCTACAGATTGCAATGAACACAACTATCGCCCTGTAATGGGAAGCCAGACGCGTACTTTGGATGCACAATGCGTGCCAGGCCCGATTAACACACTGGACACGAAGGGTGAGTTCGTGTGCACAGTCCGGCAGGTCTGCTTTCACGTCTTTGTATTCACGTCTAGCGGAAGGGACTGACGGCATGCAGACTCCCGGCCAAGCCAATCCTTACAGAACTAGGCACAGAAACCGCATTGTTCTCCCAGGCCAGACCATTTTAAGTAACATTCTGAAAACGTTCTCACCCTGCCCCTGCAGAGTTTCAAAATTAAACAAAGATAAAAGCACAGAAAAAATATATATAAAAACCTTCAGTAGCTATTACTTTTTTTTTCCTTTTTCATTTTATGAAAGAATTAGCCCTCTATCATTTAAAAATACATAGTAACAAGTGTGTTTTAGTTAACGTGTATTAGTCATTAGCAACATAGGGATGTGGACCCAACAAGCAGAGTTCCTTCATAATATTCTTTCAGTCCCAATGCACGTAAGGCCAAACTTCATTTTGGAGAGGCATTTTAAATTCAATGGACTCCGATAGGAGATTGAGGACTCTGCATTTCGTGTATGAAAAGTCGTTTTAGCCTTATTTTTTTTATAAGTATTAATCTCCCTTTTTTGGCCCTGTGTACCATGTTAAAAACCATGGTATGCACGATGATTCCTACCTGTGTAAAATTGATCCTCCCACCCGGCGGAGGGGGAAGAGGGTCCCCGAGTCGTCTATATCCTAGATATTCATCGGCTGTCATCGAACTAAAGTAGGGAGCCCTGGGGGCAACCTGGCAGCGCCGCGGGGGCTAGAGGCTTGTGCCCATGGTAGCCATTCAAGGATGCTTTACAGTGACAATTGAAGCAGCGCGAGCGCCCTCTGCTCTACGGGGGGGGGGGGGCGGCGCCTAGAGGCAGGGACTTTTTAAGGCTTTTGGGGGCCCCTGTTCGTGACAGCTTTGACACCATTTCAGCTATTTCATGCCCTCTTTGGTCAGGTCACTGACAATGCACTGGCACACTTGTTCAGATACCAAATGTGCTTACACCTAATATTCAGGGATAGAGACGTGTTTTCAATTTTGTAACACAGCCGCAGCTGCCTAGCATTACTGCAAATGATCTCTACGACATCCTCACATTTCTCACATATGAGGTCCTGTTTTGCTCTAAAAGAAACTTTATGGCTGTTGCATGAAACATAAAGGCAACATCTCACACACCACTCACATTAAACATAAATTACTGCAGTTTAAAACAATACTGTTTAACGATTATTCCATGTCATATGGACACGACTCTCTGCAGAACAGAGCTGGCTCTATCAGGGGGCCCCTTAAAGTCTGGCGCCCCGGGCCAGGGCCCACTTTGCCCATGCCTTAAAACCTCTTACCTGGAGGAATCATGAAGAATGCCGAGAAGGACGGTGATGAAACAGCACAACCGTACTTAGCGAGAACGCCTTCCACTGGGTGCAGTATGTTCTGCAACTCGGTACTATAGAATGCATATTCTAAACCAGGCGTTAACGTTTCGCACCTATATAATGCACCAGCCTTAGAAACGAAAAACGGTCTGGGCGTATTCACTATGCAGACAGCGCGCACAGCAGGACTCAAAAGCAAATCGTGAAAAATACAACGAGTAATGATGTCCAGCGCTCTTCAGAGGTATTTTTTGCGTGTCTCCGATTGGAGGCGGAGCCGTGTCCTAAACCACCTGACCACACCCTGCAGGAACAGAGCACCGAGGAAGCGCCTCACTAGCTTTCAAGACCGGCTTCTACTGCGCTGCAGCGCTTGGCAGTCGATATTCCAGCCCCATATTGCCCCGCAGCCACTGCATGGATATAGGGACAACGCATGTCATCCGATAACTATAGCGACGTTTAAACGGAGAAACTACACGGGTTAGAAGTGCAGTAAAAATTGTAATCGCCAATACTTCCGGCATCATTTGAGGAAACGCTTGTTGTTCGGAGTACCTCCTCCTCGGGGCTTTAAGTGGAATGAAATAACTAGGGGGTGAGGGTGTCCGTTGTAATTAAGGGCGTGGCTTGATAACATGCAAACTACAAATCTGTGCTTGGCATAGTGTGCCGCCAAACTGGTACTTTCCTGCTTCTGTTCAGGGCTCGAGTCGGGGGGTACACGGCCACCCGACTTGTATTTTGCTGTTCCTGTCATTGCGTCCAGATATATGATACAACAAGTCACATCATCATACCTACAAGCCAGGACCCTTGGCCCTGTCAATGGTTGTTAGTTGCATAGACTAAATAAGCAATAACTATGGCTTCGTTGCATAGAACTGGGCAAATGCTTCAGTTCTGAGATTATGAGACTGGTGAACTACAGCGAGTCTCTTTGAAGTTACATCAAAGGACGTAAAGGGCAGCAGTGCTGCAGAGTTCGTATTTTTTTCACCGAGGATGCGGGCAAAAATGGAGAGCCAGAGAGGGACCCGTCTCAGCACAGCACCTGATTTTCAGAACTGCTGGTGCTGAGCACTGGCAGGACCCGGGCCACTTAAAACCCCGCTCTCCTCCACTTCCTCTCTTACCTCCAAGGGGCCTACCGGGTTCACACACAGACTTTAAAAGGCGTTACCTTGAAAGACATTTTGGACGGAGGTTCGCAGCAGGCGCGGTTGCTGAGTCTGCGGTGCACCGCACGTCTTCCCAGTCAGATGATGGTCCCTGCAGCGCGCTCCCTCCTCTTATAGCGGCAGCCCGCTGCAGCCGTCACTCGTCTCCCCATTGGTCCTCGCGCGCGACGCGTGACATCATCGACCAAGCCCCGGGGATAGCGGCAGCACTGAAGGGCAGCGCCTGCAGCAATCACGGGCTGCGGACCTCGCCGAGGCGAGATCTGAGCATGCACCTGACCGGGTCGCTGTTGGGGAATATCTAGGAATCACTGATAGGATAGACGTAGCAATGCCCGTTTTAAAGATGAATAATAAGTGGCTAACGAGGATCGTCACCTGCAGCAGCTGCAGCCTTCTCTCACATACAGATGTTGTATATTTTGTATATTTACGGGGGGGGGGTCTTCTGGCTCTTTCGCCGCGACCAGATTAGGCAGATTGCACATTTGAGGTGGCCGGTTCTGATAGAATTCCGATGGCATTTTTTTAAATCCAAACCGGTAATCTCGGCCCCCTACTTTACATTCGTTTTTAATGCTATTTTATCTGGGGGTGAGATACCAACTTCATGGAAAGGGACAGAACTCATTTGTATACAAAAGAAGGGCGCAAAGTCTGATCCAGTTAACTACTGCCCAATAAGTCACATTGATCCGAGCCAAAAACTCTTTTATACGCTTTTATTAGACCAGCTCCTTACCTTGATCAACGAAAATAAAAATGTAACACAATTCCAGGCTGGAGTCTGTTCCAAAATTAGCACGGTTGACCAAGTTTTTAGATTCCAGCTAATTAAATGGAAAGAAGTCGTCATAAAAAGGGGTAGCCTTTATGTCGCCTTTGTAGACCTTAAGGCCGCATTCAATGTGGTGCCTAGGAATAAGTTATGGTGCACATTAGATGATTTAGGGGATCCCAGACCGCTCCTCAAAGTATTTTCGAGGCTCCACCTCGACACCGTTGTACGAGTTACACAGGGGAGAAATGGGGAAAATACTGATCCCTTTAGGGTTGAAAAAGAGTCAGGCAAGGAGGTATCCTCACTCCCACATTGTTCCTGCTGTTTATAAATCACACGACTCCCCAGTTCTTGGGGGAGTTAAAATACTCATTTTACTATTCGCGGATGATACTTTATTAGTATCAAAATCCCACAAGGGCCTAGAAACTCTTTTGAGCAAGTTTCATTCATTTTGCCTTGATTATGGCCTGGCACTCAATGCGAGAAAGACAAAATTCATGGTCATCCACTCTCTTAGAGGTTTCAGAGGATCACTAAAGCTGGAAGGGGAGGAGTTGGAGAAAGTACTAGATTTTAATTATTTAGGGATTCGCCTCTCTAGCGCAAATACTAGGAGTACTCAAGTCACCAAAAGTACCCTTATATTAAAACATAGGCCGGCAGCCATCCGAAAATGTGCAAACAAGACCTTGTTACACCCAATCTCCCCTCTCCTTGAGGCTTGGAGGGCCAAAGCTGCAGCTTCCTCTATATATGGGTCATAACTTTCGGGCCGTGTCAATTCAAACCCTTTGGAGGTAGCGGAAAATACATTTCTAAGAGCGGCCCTTAAACTGCCCCAAGTTACGCCACTGATCTTTAAGCATGACCTAGGTCTTCAGCCTATTGTCTCCGTAGCACATCTGAAACCTATCCTGTATTGGCTTCAGGTGTGGTCCACCCCTGAGCTGACAGACTACAAGGTGGGATTAAGAGATGTTTTAGACAGAGCACGGGGAGGAGTTTCGATACCCTGGTTGGATTATATAAAGCAGACCTTGTGCTCTATGAATTGACATGAATATTGGTTGTCCCCTGAAACTATTACATCCTCCGCAACAAAGAAACTGGAGGCCATTTATTGGGAGCTTGAGATAGCTACATTTTCCAAACAGGTAGGCTTGGGCCAAAAGCCTGTTTTTTTTAGAATTCAAGCCAACCTTGTACTTTGGAAATTATATGAATGATATCAATCTGCCATTCACAAAAGCACTTTACATAAGGTTCAGGTTAGGTACACTACCTCTTCCTCCCTTTACTGTTAAATGGAATGGTAACCAGGGAGGAAGTAAAATGTGTCTTGTATGTGGATGTGCTGAAGAAACAGACAGTCATCTTCTCTTTTTTTGTTCAAGGTATTATAAGCTGTGTTGGCGTTGGATTGGTCTCTTGTGCCGTTTTTTAGGTGTAACCCAATATAGGGTAGTGTTAAGATTATGTAGAGTGGACTCGTTACAGGTCATTGTCTTTTCCATTTCCAAATATCTGTAAAACATAAGGCCAAGTTGTCAAAAAATTGGTCCTTTTACCTTCACTACAGCCGTTGCCAAGCCTTAATGTGATTTTCTTTTTTTATTGTAAACTATGTATTTATTGTTTTTAGAACTTCTGATTTTATTATTATAAGTTAGTTGGAGCACTTGCACCTTTTTTAGGCTGTCATTCGAGACAGGGTATAGCGAGTAACCTTAGTTGTATCTGTCAAGAATTCCTGTCATGCGAGGGGAGGAAAACGGTAACCAGCGAAAACGGACTACATCTCTCAGGATGCTTAGCAGTTGAGAGGTTATGTAAACAGGAGAGCTGTTACATAACTCAAGGAAAACACGCCCTTATGTAAACAGGAGAGCTGTTACATAACTCAAGGAAAACACGCCCTTATGTAAACAGGAGAGCTGTTACATAACTCAAGGAAAACACGCCCTATAAAGGGAGGAACCGGGAGGTCCAACGCTGTCGGATATTGTGTTTACACCGACGTACCTGCTTAGTGAAGAGCAGTGTTCCGGAGTGGTGCTCCAGTAAGGCAAGAACGGAGGTAGGTCGAGTCGTTACTCCCTGGGCCGTGTCTTGCCCCATCGTCACCTGTGAAGGACCCGGAAGCTCCACCGGATAACCATTGAGCTTCGCTTTTTGACTCGGCTGAGTCAAAGCGCAGTGGCGCTTTTGCTGGTTGGAGTCGTAACTCCCAGCCCGACCAGAGATACAGGGACTGCCAGCTGTAACGCACACCAGGAGGTGTTTGCCGCGTTACAGACTCGGAAGTCCACAGGATCGATCGAGCGGCTGCTCTCGGTTCAGTCTTCTTTGCTTGTGATTGGGGTATCGGTGACGCATCACCAGGAGGTGACTCCGCGTCCCGGTGCAGTCTGAGGAAGAGGTTGAGCGGCTGCTCCCTTCAGGTAGAGACCCCGGCTGGGTGTTTCCCTGACTCCTCGATTCTCCCCAACACTCTTCGTGCCCCTCACAGCCTACCGATTGGCGTTGTCGGCCATTTCATTTCTGCCCTCTGTTGGCATACGCCGGGATCGGCGTATATGCAGAGGACGGTTAGGACCATCCGTGCTGTGGGCTGGTAACGTACTTAGCCTGGAGGATTCCAGTGACTATAACCTTTGTTTATTCCTTGTATTGTTTATGCCTTCATTAAAATAACTAAACCTTCACAAGTGGTTGCGTTCTCATTATCGTGTCTGTTAAACGATCCTGAGACGTTCAGGGCGTTACAAAATATCCGACCGTAATAACACTAACTGTCTCCCGGTCGATAACAGACATGGCAACACTTGATGATGTGTTGGCTGCTTTAGCGACCGTGCAAATTGAATTGGCTGCCTCCAGGCAAGAAACAGCCGATGTAAAAGCCAGACTGGATGCTATCCAATTGGACCCGCTCACGCCCAGCACCTCCCTCACGAACCAGGCCCCTGCGGTAGTAGTGGAAATGCCGGTAGCCGTCCCCTTGGCAACACCAGAGAGGTACAGTGGGGATCCTAACACAGTGCAGGTATTCCTCACACAAGTGGCGCTACATTTATCGTGCAAACTTAGGGCGTTCCCCACGAGTCAGGCTCGTGTGGCTTTCCTTATATCCTATTTGGCTGGAAACGCGGCACAATGGGCCGTACCTCTGGTGAGCAGGGACGACCCCATCTTATGTGATTGGGGTGCTTTTCGCGAGGAATTCCTGAAAGTCTTCGACAGAAGGGCTGACTCGTACACGGCGGACCGTGAAATGCTTGAGTTGAGACAGGGATCCAACGACCTGGTGCAGTATCTCAACGCGTTCCGAAGGCTGGTTGCGGAAACCAAGTGGCCTGTTGCTAAACAGACGGCGCTCTTCCATCACGGGCTGTGCGATGAGCTCAAGGACGCCGTGGCTCATATTGACCCACAACCCAAGACATGTGAGGGTCTTATCAACCTGGTATTACGGCTGGAACATAGGCTAAGTGAAAGAAAGGGGGATCATGGGAGAAAAGGAAACTCCCTTCCATCCTATGTGACAGTGGGAAGTCCTGAAACTTCCACCGCATCCAAGGGAGAACCCATGGACATCGGCGCAATACGAGCGAGCCTCACAGCCACGGAGAAAGAGTCATGCCGTAAACAAGGATTGTGCCTATATTGTGGCAAAAAAGGCCACTACGTACGTGAATGCCCTGCCAAACCGAAGACGTCACGTTTTCGGGCCAACCGGTCGGTAACAGCCGTGGTGGACGTACCGGCGGAAAACTAGAGGACTCCCAGACCAAAGAAGGGGCATCTCGGAGTCGCTCATCCATCCCTTCACTTTCCAACTCGGTCACTAAGGGACAACGACACCTGTTTCTCACGGTGCACGTGGGAGTGTATGACCAGTGGATACCCGTTGTGGCCATGGTGGATTCAGGGGCCACTGGCATGTTTATGGACCACAACGAGGCATGCAGGCTAGGGCTAGTGCTTCTTCCCAAAGCTGTACCCGAAGACGTCTATGCTGTAGACGGAAGGCGATTGGTGACGGGGCCCATCGGGCAGCACACGGGGGTCCTTCCGATGAGATGTGGGAGGAACCATTTGGAACAAATCGATTTTAACATCATCCGAGCGCCCCATTATGGCGTCATATTGGGATTGCCGTGGCTACAGAAACACAACCCCTCTGTGGATTGGCCAACACATCGCATCGAACTGACGTCACCGTATTGCATCCTGCATTGTGGAATAAGACCGGAATCCCTTGACGCAGATGAGAGCGGGAGTCAGACGGTGGCTACAGCGGCAGAAAAAGATGTGGCTCTCCCCCAGGCTTATCACAGTTTTGAGGATGTATTTGATGAGGTGAAGGCGGAAGTGCTACCACCACATAGACAGTTTGACTGCCAGATCGACCTGGTGCCAGGGGCCAGCGTTCCCAGCGGCAGGCTGTATGCCCTGACGGAGCCTGAAAACGTGCATCTCCGGGGGTACCTGGATAAACTCCTCAAGCTAGGATTCATCCGCCCGTCCAAGTCTCCGTCCGCCTCGCCACTCTTCTTCATCCCGAAGGCTAATGGGGAGCTGAGAGCCTGTGTGGACTTTAGGGCATTGAATGCGATAACCGTAAAGAATCGGTACCCCTTGCCTCTCATCAGTGTACTTCTGGAACAGGTCAAGAAAGCTCGTATCTACACCAAGTTGGATTTGAAAGGGGCCGACCATCTGGTGCGCATGAGGGACGGAGACGAGTGGAAGACCGCCTTTAAGACCAGGTTCGGCCTTTTTGAGTACCTCGTCATGCCGTTCGGTCTGTGCAACGCCCCGGCAGCCTTTCAGTACTTTTTGAATGAGGTATTCAGAGAGGAGTTGGATATCTACGTGGTCGTATATATCGACGACATCCTCATCTATTCGTCCAGTGTGGAGGAGCACGTACACCACGTCAAAGCTGTGCTCCAAAAGCTGAGGGAAAACATGCTGTTTTGTAAACTCAGCAAGTGTGACTTCCACGTCACATCCGTGGAATTCCTCGGAGTGATGCTGAGTCCAGAGGGACAGGAGATGGCAGAACGAAAGATCAAGGCGGTGAAAGAATGGCCGGTGCCCCAAAGCGTGAAGGACGTCCAAAGTTTCATTGGCTTCGCCAACTTTTACAGGCGGTTTATAGATGGATTTTCAGGATTGGTGGCCCCAATCACACAGCTACTGAGGAAGTCCAAGGAGTTTGTCTGGTCCCCTGAAGCGAACAAAGCCTTTGAGGCCCTGAAAAGCGCCTTTGGTAAGGCGCCGGTGTTGGCTCACCCCGATCCGGATCTCCCCTACTTGGTGGAAGCGGACGCATCGGTTGTGGCGCTGGGGGCCTCTTCTCAAAAAGGCTTAGCTCAAAATTAATATGAAAAGGTGAGTAAGTGAAGGGATGGGTGGATGGCTGAATTAAAGATTGAATAAATGGATAATGAGAGAGGATGGATGGATTAAGTGAGCGGAAGGATGGATGAGAGAAAAGGTAAATAGCTGGATGTATGGGTGGAAGGGTAGCTGGATGGGTAAAACGGTGGATGGATGAGTGAAAGGATGGATGAGTGAAAAGGTGGATGGATGAGTGAAATGATGGATGGATGAATTGATAAGTGCAAGGGTGAATGGATGGACGGAAGAGTGAAAGGATGGATGGGTGAGTGAAAGGGAGGGTAGGTAGACAAAAGGATGACTAGATGAGTGAAAGGCTAAATGGATGAGAGAAAGGATGAATAGATTAGTGATAGGGTCAATGGATGGATTCATCAGTGGACGAGTAGATGGATGGGTGGGTGGATGGAAGGATGGCTAAGTGAAAGGGTCGATGGAGAGAGAACGGGAGGATGGATGAGTAAGGGTGGATGGGTGGAAGGATGAGTGACTGGGTGGATGGATGAGTAAGTGAAAGGATGGCTGGATGGGTGAAAGGGTAAATGGCTGGATGGATGAGTGAAATGATAGATGGAAGGATACATGATGGATAGGTTTGCAAATGGTTGAATATGTTTGGATATAGCTGGGCTTACTTATGTACTATTGCGCGACCTCCTCTGATGTGTCTGTAAAACTTACCCATTGTCCTGAATTTTTACACTCACCGTCCTGAATTTGCACCAATGCCAGTTGGTCACCCTACACACACGCCCAAACCAAACATTTAAAACGTGGAAATAAGACATTGACAAATGAATAGTTCTTGTAGTAAGTCAGTGTTAAGAATGACACGGAAAGAACTGCTGAAGAGACATTTTTGTTGAGACGTAATATATTTTGTTGGGGAACAAGCGCAAACCATTGTGCAGGACCGTCCCTTCTTCCAAGGCCCGCGGGGTGTTCGTCATTCAAGAACAAGGAACCACCAGGACACGAAGGCCAAGATAACACGGCTGAGGCAGCGGTTCATTCTACAGATTGCAATGAACACAACTATCGCCCTGTAATGGGAAGCCAGACGCGTACTTTGGATGCACAATGCGTGCCAGGCCCGATTAACACACTGGACACGAAGGGTGAGTTCGTGTGCACAGTCCGGCAGGTCTGCTTTCACGTCTTTGTATTCACGTCTAGCGGAAGGGACTGACGGCATGCAGACTCCCGGCCAAGCCAATCCTTACAGAACTAGGCACAGAAACCGCATTGTTCTCCCAGGCCAGACCATTTTAAGTAACATTCTGAAAACGTTCTCACCCTGCCCCTGCAGAGTTTCAAAATTAAACAAAGATAAAAGCACAGAAAAAATATATATAAAAACCTTCAGTAGCTATTACTTTTTTTTTCCTTTTTCATTTTATGAAAGAATTAGCCCTCTATCATTTAAAAATACATAGTAACAAGTGTGTTTTAGTTAACGTGTATTAGTCATTAGCAACATAGGGATGTGGACCCAACAAGCAGAGTTCCTTCATAATATTCTTTCAGTCCCAATGCACGTAAGGCCAAACTTCATTTTGGAGAGGCATTTTAAATTCAATGGACTCCGATAGGAGATTGAGGACTCTGCATTTCGTGTATGAAAAGTCGTTTTAGCCTTATTTTTTTTATAAGTATTAATCTCCCTTTTTTGGCCCTGTGTACCATGTTAAAAACCATGGTATGCACGATGATTCCTACCTGTGTAAAATTGATCCTCCCACCCGGCGGAGGGGGAAGAGGGTCCCCGAGTCGTCTATATCCTAGATATTCATCGGCTGTCATCGAACTAAAGTAGGGAGCCCTGGGGGCAACCTGGCAGCGCCGCGGGGGCTAGAGGCTTGTGCCCATGGTAGCCATTCAAGGATGCTTTACAGTGACAATTGAAGCAGCGCGAGCGCCCTCTGCTCTACGGGGGGGGGGGGCGGCGCCTAGAGGCAGGGACTTTTTAAGGCTTTTGGGGGCCCCTGTTCGTGACAGCTTTGACACCATTTCAGCTATTTCATGCCCTCTTTGGTCAGGTCACTGACAATGCACTGGCACACTTGTTCAGATACCAAATGTGCTTACACCTAATATTCAGGGATAGAGACGTGTTTTCAATTTTGTAACACAGCCGCAGCTGCCTAGCATTACTGCAAATGATCTCTACGACATCCTCACATTTCTCACATATGAGGTCCTGTTTTGCTCTAAAAGAAACTTTATGGCTGTTGCATGAAACATAAAGGCAACATCTCACACACCACTCACATTAAACATAAATTACTACAGTTTAAAACAATACTGTTTAACGATTATTCCATGTCATATGGACACGACTCTCTGCAGAACAGAGCTGGCTCTATCAGGGGGCCCCTTAAAGTCTGGCGCCCCGGGCCAGGGCCCACTTTGCCCATGCCTTAAAACCTCTTACCTGGAGGAATCATGAAGAATGCCGAGAAGGACGGTGATGAAACAGCACAACCGTACTTAGCGAGAACGCCTTCCACTGGGTGCAGTATGTTCTGCAACTCGGTACTATAGAATGCATATTCTAAACCAGGCGTTAACGTTTCGCACCTATATAATGCACCAGCCTTAGAAACGAAAAACGGTCTGGGCGTATTCACTATGCAGACAGCGCGCACAGCAGGACTCAAAAGCAAATCGTGAAAAATACAACGAGTAATGATGTCCAGCGCTCTTCAGAGGTATTTTTTGCGTGTCTCCGATTGGAGGCGGAGCCGTGTCCTAAACCACCTGACCACACCCTGCAGGAACAGAGCACCGAGGAAGCGCCTCACTAGCTTTCAAGACCGGCTTCTACTGCGCTGCAGCGCTTGGCAGTCGATATTCCAGCCCCATATTGCCCCGCAGCCACTGCATGGATATAGGGACAACGCATGTCATCCGATAACTATAGCGACGTTTAAACGGAGAAACTACACCAGGGGCGGTGGGTGAGATTTTAAAGTGGTGGGGCGCAAACGAATTAGCATACAGCACCGTAGCGAGCGAGCGCAGCGAGCGTGCCTGAACCCCAAAAGGGGGGTTTGGGAGGGTTACCCCCCCCAAGAAAATTTTGAAAAAAAAAAAGAAAAATCGTGCATTTTCAAGCAAATTTGAGAAAGCAGGAAGGTTAATAAAGCAATTGTGAAAGTGCAGTTATTACATTACTAGATGGCATAACATAGGTAGCTGCTTATTCAGTATTACCACAGAGCTTCATACATTCTGTCCTATTATGCTCAGGTGCTGAATTCAGACTATAAGACTCATGGAAATCTCAGCTCTAAGAGTAGAAGAAGTTGCACAGCAGTGTAATGGTTGCCAGGCTCGTTCCGCAGGAGCGTCAGGAACTTGAAGAAAAGTCCACAGTCTTCCCCTACGGCCTTCCGACTCTATTAGACTCTAGAGTAACGAATGGCACGCAAGGGGAAAACAGGGAAACAAAACAAGGAAAGGCGGGGGAAGAAAAACAGTCTTACAACATACTGAATATTAGACTCTAGAGTAACGAATGGCAAGCAAGGGGAAAACAGGGAAACAAAACAAGGAAAGGCGGGGGAAGAAAAACAGTCTTACAATATACTGAATATAAAAGAGGCAGCGCAATGCGCTGTTACCGTGATTCTGGTTGAGCTGAACTTTGTACACACACTTCACATAGGTCCACGCAAGTACCCCAAATATAAATGGTATAAAGCAGTGTTTCCCAAACTGTGGTCCGCGGACCCCCAGGGGTCCGTGACACATTCCCAGGGGGTCCTCAGGCAGTAATTTTAAAAGCACAAAAAAGTTCCTTGTAGAATCAGCAGTTTTCCAGCAACAATAAAAGTGTCAAGATTACGTCGGTGATTAATGTACCTGCTGGAGAGAGATGAGAGTTGTGTCAAGTGGCAGCTTTGACTTATCTAATGTAGCACAGAGGGTTAATATGCCTACTGCAAAGAACGTGTACCATGCATTTTGAAAAACATTTTTTATGTGCCTAGGTTAGTGGGTTACTGCTTTAGTCACAGATTCTTTTGTTACTGTGCAGTTCATAAGTGACAATAGTAATCTAGCACAGTGACCTATAAACTGTCATCAAAGAGCTGCTTGCAAGCTGCATGATACAAGTTAGAAACATATGTTTGTTTCAAGTCTTTCATTATCCTAATCCTGCTAAAAAGGTTTATTTGGGTGGCAATACATTTTTATTGTTAAAGTCAATGCTAACCACTGTTATGTTCTGAATCCTGAGTTTGTGCTTCTCCAGACCAAGCACTCTTTAAAAATGCCTACCAGTATGAATAACATGTGAATCCTACACCCTGTAGTCGCATTTGCCTTATGTAACATTTTCTATACACTGATTTACACGTAGGAATCATTGTCTCCATGGGGCAGATTTGCAAGGAAATTGACTGTGTGTGTCGCAAGCCATTTGGCTGCGCCGCACTGAGTCACTTTCGAAGCACAGGGATGCGACATATTTACAACAATATGTTGCATCTCTGTGCTTCCCCTGTGCTGGCGCACAAACTGCTGCCATGCACCTGCACAGGCACATTTGCACCATGGTGCAAGGATGCCTGTGTCATGGGGAGATTGTTTACATGCAGGAAGGGTTACTTCCTGCACATAAAGAATCAGAAATGGCGTTTTTCAACTTCTAAGTGTGCTGCATTAGCACACATAGAACTTGCAAAACGTCATTGTTTTACTGATTGTTTATGTGCAGGAAGGGACACCTTCCTGTACATAAACAATCACCAGAGGTAATATCCTGTTTCTATGCGTGCTGCAGAATGCAACATGCATAGAAAGAGGAGAAATTAATACATTTCTCCAAGTTGCCCCTCCCTACGCCTCCCCTGGGGTGGCGTAGCATTCAGACACATTTCCAGATTTACGATTCCTCGTAAATCTGGAAATGTGTCTGGTTCCATTTATTTATTTATTTAAGAAGCTTATAAAGCGCGCAGCTACCCCCGAGGGGGTGTCCCGGCGCTGTAGACCTAAATGCTTAGAAGAGAGAAGCTTAATAAGAGGAGAACAACCAGGTTTTCAAGTTGCTGCGAAAGAGGGATTCTGAAGGGAGAAACCTAAGCTCAAGTGGTAGGTTGTTCCAAAGTTTAGCCGTCATGACGGTAAAAGATCTACCGCCCATTCTGGAGCGACGGAAACGAGGAACCGTCAAAAGGCGAAGGTCATTAGACCGCAGAGCTCTAGCTGATTGAGAAAGCACAAGTCTCTTTCTCAAATAACCTGGGCCTGATCCATTAAGGGCGCGGAAGGCAAACATCAGCATCTTGAACTGAATACGACGAGAAATGGGGAGCCAATGCAACTGCTTGCGGTACGACGCAACCGACTGACGATAGGGGATATTGCCAATAAGTCTTGCCGCCGCATTCTGAACGATCTGAAGACGTCCAATTAGGTACAGAGGAGCTCTGGCATAAAGGCTATTGGCATAATCCAGATGTGAAGTGATCAGGGCATGAATAACAGTTCTACGAGCATCCAAAGGCAGATATGGGAGGATCTTCCTAATCATGCGCAGCTTCCCAAAACATGCTGCCATGACCTTATTAATTTGAGCCTTACAGGAGAGATCCTTGTCAAATTGAAAGCCCAGGTTGCGAGCTGTTAGAGCAGGTACAGGAGGGGGGTTGAGCACAGATGGCCACCACAGAGTGGCAGGAGGGATGGATTTCTGATTAAAAAATAAGACCTCAGTCTTATCGGTGTTGAGTCTGAGATGGTTGGCAGACATCCAAGAGCATATGTTGCTCAAACACTTGCGAAATCTGGCGAAGCTGGAATCTGAGTGATCACTGAAGGAGAACATAAGCTGAGTATCGTCAGCGTAGGAGATCACCCTAATACCCCAAGACTCCACTATCTCGGCCAGAGGTGCAAGATACACGTTAAAAAATAGGGGACTGAGTGAGGAGCCCTGAGGCACCCCACATAAAAGGGATTTACTCTCTGATACAAACGGGTTAAGAAGGACTTTCTGGGTGCGTCCGGTAAGAAAGGAGGTAATCCAAGCTAAAGCAGAGCCTCCCAGTCCAAACTGCATTAGACGATCCAGTAAGATTTCATGAGAGACTGTATCAAATGCGGCGGATAGGTCGAGGAGGACCAGCATGGCCTCCTCTCCCCTATCCACACACTCACGGATCGTTTCAGAGACCTCTAAAAGAGCAGTCTCCGTACTAAAGCCAGTTCTGAAACCTGATTGTGAATCATGCAGTAAAGAGTTGGTTACTAAGTACTCTGCCAATTGTAGCTGCACAGCCTTTTCCAGAACCTTCGCAGGCTTGGGTAGAAGGGAGATGGGTCAATAGTTACAAAATTGCATAGGATCCACATCCATTTTCTTCAGAATGGGAACTAATAAAGCCTCCTTCCAAGCAGAAGGAAACTGGCCCGAGCGCAGTGAGGTATTCCAAATGGAAAGGAAAGGACCAATCAACAGAGGGGCCAAATTACTCATAATTTTGGCAGGAACAGGATCAAGAGAAGAACCCGACTTACACTGAATGAGCAACTTAAATGCAGTCTCAGTGGTAAGTTCTTTAAAATGGGTTATGCGTGGGAACACCCACAGCAACACTCATGGAACGTCCCTTTCACGTAAAGTGCTGTGTGCAATTGGGCCATATTTACAAGACCAGGAAAAGTCACGCAGGGTTGCTTTTCCTGCCTTGGAAATATGGGGCACTAAAATGCGTCACCGGTGCATCACTTTTTGTGACGCACCTGTGGCGCAAGGGGCTTGTAAATCTGCCCCTATATGTGTGTGATTTAAGGTGCTCTGACATCCTTCAATGGTATGAGAGATGTTATAAAACAAATTAAATACATGTGACAGAGGGGCTATGGAGAGATGAGAGGCACTGTTGGAGGAGGATAATATGGGAATCATTGAAGAACCCCAACAAAGATTGTCATATCCTGGTGCATAGTAAGGTCATCATTTACTACTCTTTAAAAGCTGATACAATTCAATATATAATGATAAATTTGTTGTAGACTGCACCATTGTTTCCTAAATTGTCTTGGGGGGAGAGCCTCCCAAAGCCCCCTTTGTAGTGGTCAGGCGCACTCACTGCACTAGGTGTGCACTGTATGGGGACTGGTCTGAAAACATTTGCCAGGGCTGCTTTGGGTTTCCAGTCTGGCCCTGGCAGGAGTCTCATACTGCGAAATAAAACCAACCATTTAAAAGTTAGTCATGGAGATGCAGCGCTAACCCTCCTGTTTTTTGCAAATTCTTTCAATATAAAATACTAAAATCCTTAGTAATTCGAGTATCCGTTTTGTGTGCACACGTGTGTTTATTGTTTTCGAATTACTGTTTTAATGTTTGAAATTTAAGTCATACAAATTGCTTGGGGGTCCCCGGCTTCCAGTGGTGACTCAATTGGGGTCCTCAGGAGTAAACAGTTTGGGAACCACTGGTATAAAGGTTTTCGCAATTTGCCAAGGGGAAAGGTTTGATAGGCAACACAAGCAACGAATCGTTCACCCTGCGGGAGACAGGTCCGGCCAGTGAACAAAGGTGAGCAAATCTGTGTAGTCTCCAAATAGAACAAACACTACAAAACTTTTAAAAACAGAGATAACAATGCATTTCTTACCTCAATCAGAATTTTTTGTATTCAAACAAGTAGCAGCATTCACTTTTTGTAGATGAAATCCGCACGTCTCTCTTTCAGTGTAGCAAACTTGTCAATTACTTTCATGTTGAAGTCCGGTATCTTTTGGACTAGCTTGCTCTCTACAGATAGCATCGCCAAAGCATTTAGTCTTTCCTCTAGCATGGTGTTCCTGAGGAATGTCTTTATGCGCTTTAAGGCTGAAAAACATCGTTCAGCTTCTACTGTTGTCATTGGAGTCGTAATCACAATTTTTAGTAAAGTCACTGTCTCTGTAAGTGAGTTTTCCATATGCAGTTTATGAATTAAACTCAGCAAAGTCAAGGCGCTTGTGGCCTTCCGGTACACAGGCATTCCGTAGAGTACAGTTAACTCAGTTCTCAGCTGCTCTTTTTTGAGCATAGGATACGCTTCCACAGCCTGATTCAGAGCACGCTCAGGGAAGGATTCATCATATTGTGCAAACTCTTTACTTTGCAATAAAGTCGCACTCACCAAATGTTTTGTGAACGAAAAGCGTTCTTTCGCCTGCACAATTACAATGTCACATATCTCCTTTCCAATTCGAACCAGAGAGGTGATGTTTTGTCTGCGGTTTGCAAAAACAGAATGCTGCGGCAGTTTGCTCTCTAAATCTTCAACCCCATCTCTCACTTTCATAATCTGTTGTACAAATGCAGATGTATTGGCTTTCACAGAGACAGTATCTAGGTCTTTTCTTTGCAACTGATCGTATAACACATCAACAGGAATCATTATGTCATGAAATAAAAACAGTAAGAACTGAAACTCTTTGTCTTGTAGTGTTCTAATAAAGCCATGGGCTTCATTCTGACTTGTGTGATCAAAGTCTGCTCTGGATGCTATGGCGACAAAACATTTCTCAAGGACCTCCCTCCGTTCAAAGATTAAGTTGACTGTACGAATGTGAAAGTTCCAACGAGTTGAGGATCCCCTTGGTACGCTTTTGTCCACAATCTCATGAAGGGCTTCTGTTCTTTTGGGGGAACGTGTGAAGAATGCTGCTATGCCTCCGATATCCTGAAAGAAGACTCGTGTCTCTCTGATCTTTGATACCGCCTGTTGCATAATAAGATTGAGTTGGTGGGCGAAACAGTGCACAAAATGAGCATTAGGGTACACATCTCGAATTCTCTTCTGAACTCCACTAAGGCTCCCACTCATTACGGATGCACCGTCATAGCTTTGTGCGATAAGCTTTTGTTTTTGAGGCAGGTCCGGGAAAATTAAGTCCAGTTGACACAGTATTGCTTCAGTGATGGTTGCTGCACTAGAGTCACTTAAATGCGTGAAGCCATAAAATCTTTCCACAATGTTTCTGTCACTGTCAAGGTACCGAAACACTAACACGGACTGTGTTTGAGTGGACACATCAGTGGTGTCATCAGCCTGAATAGCCACAAAGTCTGTGTTTCGCAACTCTTGCACAATATGGCTTCTTATAATTTCGAGCATACAGTCAAGGAGTTCATTTTGTATTGTATTAGAGGTGCCCTTAAAGACTGTAGCATGTGCTAAATGTCTTTCCAAATCCTGGTCTATGGTTGACATTAAATCCACTAGGCCTCGGAAGATCCCGGGTTTTGAGGAAGTTTCTGATTCGTCATGGCCTCGCAATGCCAGTTCGAAAGCACCACAGAAACGAATGCAATCAATGATCTTGGATAGATTTTGTCTGTTCTTATCAACAGCTTCATTGTGTTTTTGAATGGATTTGCGATACGCATCATTTATCTGCTGCTCAATTGGTGCGTCTTCCCCCAACATTCCCAGTCTTGTCAGGTTTTCCAGATGATTTCTTGTGAGCGCATGCTTCTTTATTTTTTCAGCGATGTGCTTCAGGTCGACCATTCCTTGCCGTGTCCAAGAAAAGTCACCGCCAAACAGCAAGCAGGGGAAGCAGAACAGAGAATTTCTTATAGGGCACCCTGTAAGCCAATCAGCTTTTGTGTACCAGGCATTTGAGAATGTACGTTTTGACATTTTTCCTCTGTCCTGGTTAGTTTGCTGTAGGTTTATTTCAGGCTGATGAGGTCCCAATTGTTTTAACTGTAGTTTTTGTTCAAGTGGCCGTGACTGGAATGACTTTGTAATCAGCTCTTGTACTGTATTCATGATGGGGTGTTGCTGGCCTTACCAATATATATATATATATATATATATTAAAGAAACCTGCCAATAATCAAAGTACAACGTATAAGGTGCAGTGCAATAATATGAAATTTCAGTATAAATACATTATACATATATCTTGTGCATTATCCTAATACATCTCAAATGACTGCTAAAAATAGAGCCGTACTGCCTCCTGCCTCTCTGTGCCATAGTGGTTGCTGGAGGCACTGAAAGACACTGCTTGAGGGCCTTGAGAGTGACCACAGACATAGCTCTAACTACGATGTAAAAAAATATATAGCATCAGTTTCCTTACCTTTAACACTGGTGTTTGCTGGGTTGTAGCCGGGGTCGGGTGAGAGAGCAGCAAAGGAGGTTGGGGTCCTCTTGTTGTTTGCTGGAAAATTGCCCCAAAATGCGGTAATGTTTCAGGTTGTCAGGTGCTGAAAATGAAAAGATAACAATTTATTTTTGAAACAGTGGGTAATGAAACAAAGACTGTGGGGAAAAAACACAGAGCAGTCATTTTTCACTTCACAAACAGTGCAGAAGAAACCAAACCAGACTGCTACATACAGTTCTAAGTGTAAAATGTAATTACGCATATAAACACATTGGGTAACAATATACTGACACACACACCTCAATGCACAGCAGTTCAGCCACTTGCAAAGCAGTGGGCACACATAAGAGAACAATGCACAACTATGTGTACATGCTGTACATAAAGACATTTCAGGAAACCAAAAATACACACTTTTCACAACAATTCAAAGAGCAGAATATAAAAAGTAACAGTCAAACACACAACGAACAACACGGTACACCGCTTACAATACACAGCAATACAATCACAACACATTCAAAACACGCATATAACTTGCACACAAAACACGTATAGTTGACAGTAGGCTCCAGTGAATGGACATGCATGCACTGCACACAGAGCGCACTCTAGCTCGCAGACATACAAGATGGAACCGAATCATTGTGTGTGAGCCGCAATGCATGGATTATTTTTGGGGGCACCCGGGTACCGATAAGGGTGCATGCTTGCTTGGTGTGTTTCCTGGGTGCATCCGGAAGTGCAAGTGGAGGTCAGAGTGCACAGGAGAGCCTTCAGACGATGCTTTGACCACGAGGGTGTTGGATTTTGTCATAGGTTTGTTGGATAGTGGAGGGGTGACGCGCGTAAGTGTGGTAGGAGAGAGAGGTGGACTGCGCTGGGTCATCACAGCATAGCGTGAGTGCGCCAGGAGTCACGGGGGCGCATGTGTTTGTAGTGTCAAAGAGCGCTGCGCGTGTAAATTACGCAGACCTGTGTTGACACTACCAGACTTTGCCTGTCCCACCACCTCTGGGCAGGAAAACCGAATGAATAATGCATAGTGCACATCAGTGTACCCATATGCACTGCAGCCTTCATTACTAGCTCATGCTACCCGTACTTTATTTTCAGTTTTATATAGCACGAACTCGACCCGAAGGTATACGAGCGCTTTACGTGAGCACCAGTTGCGAATGGAACCTGGTTCCCCAGCTTCTAATCAGCCCATACACTCATTTAATTTAGCCACTTTGCTCCCCGATAGGCTCAGTTGTACAGCGTGATCTGTCTTCAGCATAGACCAGCACCCAGTTACAACATACCCTCCCACGAGGCAGCCGCGCTGATCCAATGCAACCTATCATTGTACGTCCCACAGACACACAACACTTTCTTCACGGACCACTATAAGAAACTGTCCAATATGCCCAAGATAACAGGTCGCTGTAAAGAGCTCCTGTTCTTCGTAGCCTCTTGCTTCCAGACTGTAATTCACAGACATGACGCAGAGCGCGTGAAATATGTAAACTAATTCACTGGGAGAACATAATTACCATGAATTATGAGATTTGAATTTGCAGCTATAAATGGGAAACGTGCTCTTGTGTGTCACGTTGCAAATTATGTTTTTGTTACGGTGATATTGTGTTATGTTTTATGTAAGCTTTTTCGAGGCACCAAATATGCTACTAAAGCGCCTCAGTCCGAGGGGGGACTTTAATCTGAGATGGGTTGCAGCGAGTTTCGCCAAGTTAGTCCACAGATATAGCGCCTAGAGGACGGCAGATTTGCAGTGTGTGCTATAACTAGTATCTGATCAGTTGAGCTTCATGCTCTCAAATCGATGCCTTTCGTAGTTGCTGAAAGTGAAAAAGCAGAACAAGGAATCGGCCTGAACACTGCTGGTCAGTTTTGTTAGGTGGCGTCGCCCGGGCTCTGTCAGGGTGGAACTAACATCGCCTGACCCCCGTGGGCGACGGAATAAGCCTCCTATTCGTTTACTGCACCTCCTGCTTCCCACTCTTACAGTTTTATTTACTGCTTGTGCATTCTGGGGCTTGTAGTCTTACCAGACTCTTCTCATGGACTATCGCTTCAGAAAAACATGTTAGTTCAGGATAGGAAAGTCGTGCCCTCGTCGGGTAATGCCAGATAGCGAATATCTTTTCTCACGGCACAGGTCTCCCCAAAAATTAGTAAGCGTACTAATCAACAGAGGCAGTATTCAAGAGACATCATGGCACAATATCATGGCGTGTGATGTCACAGCACGTTACATCACGGTGGGCGCATGACACTGCATGTGGCATCACTAAGTAACATCTCAGGAAGTGGCATCATAACTCATGATCTCACAGGAAGTGACTTACTTACCTTCGCTTGCTGGCAGAATCGAAGGACTTCAATCCACGAGGCGAGTCACGACTCAGGCGAGGAGCGAGTGAACCCGACCGTTACCAGGCTGTAACCAGGCAGAACCGGATCCCAACAGCGCCGCGCGCCGCAAATGGCCAATCACTGCATGACTACATTAAGTCAGAGACAGTGATTGGCCATTGTGCAGGGCGGCTGAACCACCCACGCTCGGCATCCAATATGGATTGCCCCTGCTGTGCTGCGCGGTGACCGGCCAATCCTGGCGCTGCATGCAGCGCCGGGATTGGCTTGTAGGGCACACCGACTGCTCGCCCTGTCGCCCTTTTGCTGCCAGGCCGGGGTGCCGCCAGCATAACCCCCCCACCCCCTACTAGCTACGCCCTGGGGACTTTATTGCGCATGCTCGGGCAAGTTGCTGCCCGAAGCATACATGCGGGAACCGGGAAGGAAAACAACTACCGCCCCCCTGCGCACTCCCGAGTCCCGAATCAGTCGGGTGATGCCCGGGTAAATATCGCATATTTTGCCGTACATTTATTTTTATTTTGACATGATTTATCATGATTTATTTTAATTATTTTGGCAGCCGCGGGTCCAGCAGGGCTGGTGGGGCTACGCCCCTACGCCCCAATGGACGCACCGCGGCTGAACTACACGGGTTAGAAGTGCAGTAAAAATTGTAATCGCCAATACTTCCGGCATCATTTGAGGAAACGCTTGTTGTTCGGAGTACCTCCTCCTCGGGGCTTTAAGTGGAATGAAATAACTAGGGGGTGAGGGTGTCCGTTGTAATTAAGGGCGTGGCTTGATAACATGCAAACTACAAATCTGTGCTTGGCATAGTGTGCCGCCAAACTGGTACTTTCCTGCTTCTGTTCAGGGCTCGAGTCGGGGGGTACACGGCCACCCGACTTGTATTTTGCTGTTCCTGTCATTGCGTCCAGATATATGATACAACAAGTCACATCATCATACCTACAAGCCAGGACCCTTGGCCCTGTCAATGGTTGTTAGTTGCATAGACTAAATAAGCAATAACTATGGCTTCGTTGCATAGAACTGGGCAAATGCTTCAGTTCTGAGATTATGAGACTGGTGAACTACAGCGAGTCTCTTTGAAGTTACATCAAAGGACGTAAAGGGCAGCAGTGCTGCAGAGTTCGTATTTTTTTCACCGAGGATGCGGGCAAAAATGGAGAGCCAGAGAGGGACCCGTCTCAGCACAGCACCTGATTTTCAGAACTGCTGGTGCTGAGCACTGGCAGGACCCGGGCCACTTAAAACCCCGCTCTCCTCCACTTCCTCTCTTACCTCCAAGGGGCCTACCGGGTTCACACACAGACTTTAAAAGGCGTTACCTTGAAAGACATTTTGGACGGAGGTTCGCAGCAGGCGCGGTTGCTGAGTCTGCGGTGCACCGCACGTCTTCCCAGTCAGATGATGGTCCCTGCAGCGCGCTCCCTCCTCTTATAGCGGCAGCCCGCTGCAGCCGTCACTCGTCTCCCCATTGGTCCTCGCGCGCGACGCGTGACATCATCGACCAAGCCCCGGGGATAGCGGCAGCACTGAAGGGCAGCGCCTGCAGCAATCACGGGCTGCGGACCTCGCCGAGGCGAGATCTGAGCATGCACCTGACCGGGTCGCTGTTGGGGAATATCTAGGAATCACTGATAGGATAGACGTAGCAATGCCCGTTTTAAAGATGAATAATAAGTGGCTAACGAGGATCGTCACCTGCAGCAGCTGCAGCCTTCTCTCACATACAGATGTTGTATATTTTGTATATTTACGGGGGGGGGGTCTTCTGGCTCTTTCGCCGCGACCAGATTAGGCAGATTGCACATTTGAGGTGGCCGGTTCTGATAGAATTCCGATGGCATTTTTTTAAATCCAAACCGGTAATCTCGGCCCCCTACTTTACATTCGTTTTTAATGCTATTTTATCTGGGGGTGAGATACCAACTTCATGGAAAGGGACAGAACTCATTTGTATACAAAAGAAGGGCGCAAAGTCTGATCCAGTTAACTACTGCCCAATAAGTCACATTGATCCGAGCCAAAAACTCTTTTATACGCTTTTATTAGACCAGCTCCTTACCTTGATCAACGAAAATAAAAATGTAACACAATTCCAGGCTGGAGTCTGTTCCAAAATTAGCACGGTTGACCAAGTTTTTAGATTCCAGCTAATTAAATGGAAAGAAGTCGTCATAAAAAGGGGTAGCCTTTATGTCGCCTTTGTAGACCTTAAGGCCGCATTCAATGTGGTGCCTAGGAATAAGTTATGGTGCACATTAGATGATTTAGGGGATCCCAGACCGCTCCTCAAAGTATTTTCGAGGCTCCACCTCGACACCGTTGTACGAGTTACACAGGGGAGAAATGGGGAAAATACTGATCCCTTTAGGGTTGAAAAAGAGTCAGGCAAGGAGGTATCCTCACTCCCACATTGTTCCTGCTGTTTATAAATCACACGACTCCCCAGTTCTTGGGGGAGTTAAAATACTCATTTTACTATTCGCGGATGATACTTTATTAGTATCAAAATCCCACAAGGGCCTAGAAACTCTTTTGAGCAAGTTTCATTCATTTTGCCTTGATTATGGCCTGGCACTCAATGCGAGAAAGACAAAATTCATGGTCATCCACTCTCTTAGAGGTTTCAGAGGATCACTAAAGCTGGAAGGGGAGGAGTTGGAGAAAGTACTAGATTTTAATTATTTAGGGATTCGCCTCTCTAGCGCAAATACTAGGAGTACTCAAGTCACCAAAAGTACCCTTATATTAAAACATAGGCCGGCAGCCATCCGAAAATGTGCAAACAAGACCTTGTTACACCCAATCTCCCCTCTCCTTGAGGCTTGGAGGGCCAAAGCTGCAGCTTCCTCTATATATGGGTCATAACTTTCGGGCCGTGTCAATTCAAACCCTTTGGAGGTAGCGGAAAATACATTTCTAAGAGCGGCCCTTAAACTGCCCCAAGTTACGCCACTGATCTTTAAGCATGACCTAGGTCTTCAGCCTATTGTCTCCGTAGCACATCTGAAACCTATCCTGTATTGGCTTCAGGTGTGGTCCACCCCTGAGCTGACAGACTACAAGGTGGGATTAAGAGATGTTTTAGACAGAGCACGGGGAGGAGTTTCGATACCCTGGTTGGATTATATAAAGCAGACCTTGTGCTCTATGAATTGACATGAATATTGGTTGTCCCCTGAAACTATTACATCCTCCGCAACAAAGAAACTGGAGGCCATTTATTGGGAGCTTGAGATAGCTACATTTTCCAAACAGGTAGGCTTGGGCCAAAAGCCTGTTTTTTTTAGAATTCAAGCCAACCTTGTACTTTGGAAATTATATGAATGATATCAATCTGCCATTCACAAAAGCACTTTACATAAGGTTCAGGTTAGGTACACTACCTCTTCCTCCCTTTACTGTTAAATGGAATGGTAACCAGGGAGGAAGTAAAATGTGTCTTGTATGTGGATGTGCTGAAGAAACAGACAGTCATCTTCTCTTTTTTTGTTCAAGGTATTATAAGCTGTGTTGGCGTTGGATTGGTCTCTTGTGCCGTTTTTTAGGTGTAACCCAATATAGGGTAGTGTTAAGATTATGTAGAGTGGACTCGTTACAGGTCATTGTCTTTTCCATTTCCAAATATCTGTAAAACATAAGGCCAAGTTGTCAAAAAATTGGTCCTTTTACCTTCACTACAGCCGTTGCCAAGCCTTAATGTGATTTTCTTTTTTTATTGTAAACTATGTATTTATTGTTTTTAGAACTTCTGATTTTATTATTATAAGTTAGTTGGAGCACTTGCACCTTTTTTAGGCTGTCATTCGAGACAGGGTATAGCGAGTAACCTTAGTTGTATCTGTCAAGAATTCCTGTCATGCGAGGGGAGGAAAACGGTAACCAGCGAAAACGGACTACATCTCTCAGGATGCTTAGCAGTTGAGAGGTTATGTAAACAGGAGAGCTGTTACATAACTCAAGGAAAACACGCCCTTATGTAAACAGGAGAGCTGTTACATAACTCAAGGAAAACACGCCCTTATGTAAACAGGAGAGCTGTTACATAACTCAAGGAAAACACGCCCTATAAAGGGAGGAACCGGGAGGTCCAACGCTGTCGGATATTGTGTTTACACCGACGTACCTGCTTAGTGAAGAGCAGTGTTCCGGAGTGGTGCTCCAGTAAGGCAAGAACGGAGGTAGGTCGAGTCGTTACTCCCTGGGCCGTGTCTTGCCCCATCGTCACCTGTGAAGGACCCGGAAGCTCTACCGGATAACCATTGAGCTTCGCTTTTTGACTCGGCTGAGTCAAAGCGCAGTGGCGCTTTTGCTGGTTGGAGTCGTAACTCCCAGCCCGACCAGAGATACAGGGACTGCCAGCTGTAACGCACACCAGGAGGTGTTTGCCGCGTTACAGACTCGGAAGTCCACAGGATCGATCGAGCGGCTGCTCTCGGTTCAGTCTTCTTTGCTTGTGATTGGGGTATCGGTGACGCATCACCAGGAGGTGACTCCGCGTCCCGGTGCAGTCTGAGGAAGAGGTTGAGCGGCTGCTCCCTTCAGGTAGAGACCCCGGCTGGGTGTTTCCCTGACTCCTCGATTCTCCCCAACACTCTTCGTGCCCCTCACAGCCTACCGATTGGCGTTGTCGGCCATTTCATTTCTGCCCTCTGTTGGCATACGCCGGGATCGGCGTATATGCAGAGGACGGTTAGGACCATCCGTGCTGTGGGCTGGTAACGTACTTAGCCTGGAGGATTCCAGTGACTATAACCTTTGTTTATTCCTTGTATTGTTTATGCCTTCATTAAAATAACTAAACCTTCACAAGTGGTTGCGTTCTCATTATCGTGTCTGTTAAACGATCCTGAGACGTTCAGGGCGTTACAAAATATCCGACCGTAATAACACTAACTGTCTCCCGGTCGATAACAGACATGGCAACACTTGATGATGTGTTGGCTGCTTTAGCGACCGTGCAAATTGAATTGGCTGCCTCCAGGCAAGAAACAGCCGATGTAAAAGCCAGACTGGATGCTATCCAATTGGACCCGCTCACGCCCAGCACCTCCCTCACGAACCAGGCCCCTGCGGTAGTAGTGGAAATGCCGGTAGCCGTCCCCTTGGCAACACCAGAGAGGTACAGTGGGGATCCTAACACAGTGCAGGTATTCCTCACACAAGTGGCGCTACATTTATCGTGCAAACTTAGGGCGTTCCCCACGAGTCAGGCTCGTGTGGCTTTCCTTATATCCTATTTGGCTGGAAACGCGGCACAATGGGCCGTACCTCTGGTGAGCAGGGACGACCCCATCTTATGTGATTGGGGTGCTTTTCGCGAGGAATTCCTGAAAGTCTTCGACAGAAGGGCTGACTCGTACACGGCGGACCGTGAAATGCTTGAGTTGAGACAGGGATCCAACGACCTGGTGCAGTATCTCAACGCGTTCCGAAGGCTGGTTGCGGAAACCAAGTGGCCTGTTGCTAAACAGACGGCGCTCTTCCATCACGGGCTGTGCGATGAGCTCAAGGACGCCGTGGCTCATATTGACCCACAACCCAAGACATGTGAGGGTCTTATCAACCTGGTATTACGGCTGGAACATAGGCTAAGTGAAAGAAAGGGGGATCATGGGAGAAAAGGAAACTCCCTTCCATCCTATGTGACAGTGGGAAGTCCTGAAACTTCCACCGCATCCAAGGGAGAACCCATGGACATCGGCGCAATACGAGCGAGCCTCACAGCCACGGAGAAAGAGTCATGCCGTAAACAAGGATTGTGCCTATATTGTGGCAAAAAAGGCCACTACGTACGTGAATGCCCTGCCAAACCGAAGACGTCACGTTTTCGGGCCAACCGGTCGGTAACAGCCGTGGTGGACGTACCGGCGGAAAACTAGAGGACTCCCAGACCAAAGAAGGGGCATCTCGGAGTCGCTCATCCATCCCTTCACTTTCCAACTCGGTCACTAAGGGACAACGACACCTGTTTCTCACGGTGCACGTGGGAGTGTATGACCAGTGGATACCCGTTGTGGCCATGGTGGATTCAGGGGCCACTGGCATGTTTATGGACCACAACGAGGCATGCAGGCTAGGGCTAGTGCTTCTTCCCAAAGCTGTACCCGAAGACGTCTATGCTGTAGACGGAAGGCGATTGGTGACGGGGCCCATCGGGCAGCACACGGGGGTCCTTCCGATGAGATGTGGGAGGAACCATTTGGAACAAATCGATTTTAACATCATCCGAGCGCCCCATTATGGCGTCATATTGGGATTGCCGTGGCTACAGAAACACAACCCCTCTGTGGATTGGCCAACACATCGCATCGAACTGACGTCACCGTATTGCATCCTGCATTGTGGAATAAGACCGGAATCCCTTGACGCAGATGAGAGCGGGAGTCAGACGGTGGCTACAGCGGCAGAAAAAGATGTGGCTCTCCCCCAGGCTTATCACAGTTTTGAGGATGTATTTGATGAGGTGAAGGCGGAAGTGCTACCACCACATAGACAGTTTGACTGCCAGATCGACCTGGTGCCAGGGGCCAGCGTTCCCAGCGGCAGGCTGTATGCCCTGACGGAGCCTGAAAACGTGCATCTCCGGGGGTACCTGGATAAACTCCTCAAGCTAGGATTCATCCGCCCGTCCAAGTCTCCGTCCGCCTCGCCACTCTTCTTCATCCCGAAGGCTAATGGGGAGCTGAGAGCCTGTGTGGACTTTAGGGCATTGAATGCGATAACCGTAAAGAATCGGTACCCCTTGCCTCTCATCAGTGTACTTCTGGAACAGGTCAAGAAAGCTCGTATCTACACCAAGTTGGATTTGAAAGGGGCCGACCATCTGGTGCGCATGAGGGACGGAGACGAGTGGAAGACCGCCTTTAAGACCAGGTTCGGCCTTTTTGAGTACCTCGTCATGCCGTTCGGTCTGTGCAACGCCCCGGCAGCCTTTCAGTACTTTTTGAATGAGGTATTCAGAGAGGAGTTGGATATCTACGTGGTCGTATATATCGACGACATCCTCATCTATTCGTCCAGTGTGGAGGAGCACGTACACCACGTCAAAGCTGTGCTCCAAAAGCTGAGGGAAAACATGCTGTTTTGTAAACTCAGCAAGTGTGACTTCCACGTCACATCCGTGGAATTCCTCGGAGTGATGCTGAGTCCAGAGGGACAGGAGATGGCAGAACGAAAGATCAAGGCGGTGAAAGAATGGCCGGTGCCCCAAAGCGTGAAGGACGTCCAAAGTTTCATTGGCTTCGCCAACTTTTACAGGCGGTTTATAGATGGATTTTCAGGATTGGTGGCCCCAATCACACAGCTACTGAGGAAGTCCAAGGAGTTTGTCTGGTCCCCTGAAGCGAACAAAGCCTTTGAGGCCCTGAAAAGCGCCTTTGGTAAGGCGCCGGTGTTGGCTCACCCCGATCCGGATCTCCCCTACTTGGTGGAAGCGGACGCATCGGTTGTGGCGCTGGGGGCTATCTTGTCCCAACGCAACCACGACACAGGGGTGCTTCATCCCGTTGCGTACATGTCCCGCAAACTCAACGACGCCGAACGCAACTACCATATTGCGGAGAAGGAGCTTCTCGCAATCAAGGACGCCTTCACCGAATGGAGGCATTGGTTGATGGGGGCAAGACATGTGGTATCGGTGTACACGGACCATCGGAACCTACAGTTCATGACGGCCACAAGACACCTTTCTCCCAGACAGCTGCGGTGGATGATCTTCTTTGCGGGGTTCAACTTCCGCATCACATATCGGCCGGGGACGGAAAACCGGAAGGCGGACGCCCTGTCCCGTCAATCTGCAGTTAAGGAACCATTGCCTGCGACCGAGCATTCCATCATTTCCCCGAGGATGGTATTGGGGGTTATCCAACCGGACACTTTCCTGAGGGGAATAAAGAGAGGGATCAGGTCATTCGCATGGCGGAGGTGGCTCCTCAGTCACAGAGAATGGCAGCTGAAGGACGGGATACCCCTGAAGGGCAGGTGCCTATTGATACCCACGCCTAGGCTAAGGAAACAAGCATTCATCTGGTGCCATGACTCTCCATGCGCAGGTCATTTGGGCTTTGAAAAAACGGTGGCTAGCATGGGACGGCATTTCTGGTGGCCAACCATGAGAGTGGATGTCAGGAGGTGGGGACAGGAGTGTCCTACGTGTGCTACCATGAAGGCCGACCATGGCCGAACCCAAGGGCTCTTACATCCACTTCCGACCCCGGATAGACCATGGGATAGCATATCACTGGACTTCGTGGTGGGCCTACCGGTAGACCAGGGGATGACGGCAATACTGGTGGTGGTGGATTACTTGACGAAAATGGGGCACTTCATCCCCTGCAAGAGAGTCCCTACGGCCGGGGAATTGGCGTCACTACTCCTAAAGAATGTGGTACGACTGCATGGATTACCTGGGGTGATCGTGTCGGACCGGGGGTCGCAGTTTACTGCGCAATTCTGGAAGACTTGGTGCACTGCGCTGCATGTTAAGACCGCCCTGTCCACCAGCTACCACCCTCAAACGGACGGCCAAACCGAGCGCCTGAACCAAACGCTCAAACAGTATCTGCGATGTTTTGTGGACCAGGGCAGGGAAGAATGGGTCGACTTGCTATGGGTTGCAGAGATAGCCTATAACAACGCCACTCACAGCTCCACACAGTCATCTCCGTTCTATAGCAACTATGGCCAACATCCCAGGTTCTTGCCATTTCTACATCCGTTCAGAGAGGACAGGATTCCCGCCACAGCGGACAGGGTGGCACACATAAAAGACACGTTGATGCGCTCAAGGGCTGTCCTAATAGAGGCCAAGAGAAGATACAAGGCTGCGGCAGACAGGAAGAGAAGGCCCGGGCCACTGTACCGCACTGGAGACTACGTCTGGATATCCACAAGAAACATGAGGTTTCGAAAGAACAGTGTGTTCCATCCCAAGTACATGGGCCCCTATCGAATTACCAAGTGTATGGGTCCCGTGAACGTGAAGGTGTGCTTGCCCCAGTCATTGCGGATACACCCTGTCTTTCATGTATCATTGCTCAAACCAGCACCCTCCAAGCCGTCTGGGACACCTAGGCCGGTATGCGTGGAGTCGGAGGTGGAGTATGAAGTGTCGGGCATACGGGCGTCCAAATGGCGCAGGGGGAAGCTGTGGTACCTGGTTGCGTGGAAAGGCTATGGCCCGGAGGAGCAGTCATGGGAACCGGCTGAAGGGGTTCATGCTCCGCGCTTGGTCTCCTTGTTCCATCGGCGTTTTCCTGCCAGCGCTGGACCCGTGGGGAGCCGCTGAGAGGGAGGATGTACTGTCAAGAATTCCTGTCATGCGAGGGGAGGAAAACGGTAACCAGCGAAAACGGACTACATCTCCCAGGATGCTTAGCGGTTGAGAGGTTATGTAAACAGGAGAGCTGTTACATAACTCAAGGAAAACACGCCCTTATGTAAACAGGAGAGCTGTTACATAACTCAAGGAAAACACGCCCTTATGTAAACAGGAGAGCTGTTACATAACTCAAGGAAAACACGCCCTATAAAGGGAGGAACCGGGAGGTCCAACGCTGTCGGATATTGTGTTTACACCGACGTACCTGCTTAGTGAAGAGCAGTGTTCCGGAGTGGTGCTCCAGTAAGGCAAGAACGGAGGTAGGTCGAGTCGTTACTCCCTGGGCCGTGTCTTGCCCCATCGTCACCTGTGAAGGACCCGGAAGCTCTACCGGATAACCATTGAGCTTCGCTTTTTGACTCGGCTGAGTCAAAGCGCAGTGGCGCTTTTGCTGGTTGGAGTCGTAACTCCCAGCCCGACCAGAGATACAGGGACTGCCAGCTGTAACGCACACCAGGAGGTGTTTGCCGCGTTACAGACTCGGAAGTCCACAGGATCGATCGAGCGGCTGCTTTCGGTTCAGTCTTCTTTGCTTGTGATTGGGGTATCGGTGACGCATCACCAGGAGGTGACTCCGCGTCCCGGTGCAGTCTGAGGGAGAGGTTGAGCGGCTGCTCCCTTCAGGTAGAGACCCCGGCTGGGTGTTTCCCTGACTCCTCGATTCTCCCCAACACTCTTCGTGCCCCTCACAGCCTACCGATTGGCGTTGTCGGCCATTTCATTTCTGCCCTCTGTTGGCATACGCCGGGATCGGCGTATATGCAGAGGACGGTTAGGACCATCCGTGCTGTGGGCTGGTAACGTACTTAGCCTGGAGGATTCCAGTGACTATAACCTTTGTTTATTCCTTGTATTGTTTATGCCTTCATTAAAATAACTAAACCTTCACAAGTGGTTGCGTTCTCATTATCGTGTCTGTTAAACGATCCTGAGACGTTCAGGGCGTTACAGTATCTTTGTATTCATACCACCTCTGTTTTCCATTGGAAAAAATAACTTTTTAAGTGCTATGTGTAAAATGCAGTATGAGCATGCCTAGAAATGTATTTTCTTCCTAGGATTTACTGCTTCTGGTTTGTTTTTTAACACATATATAATATTGCAGATTGATATGTATAATCAGTACAATAGGCATGACGGACCATATTAGGTATTTAGGTCTCGCCTACGCAGCGCACATGCGCCGCCTAGGAGGGCCTTTAGCCGTCGCTCTGCTAATTTTCAAGCACACACTCGTGCTTGTGGGGGCATCCACCTTGCGGGAGCGCGCAGGGGAGCGCCACGAGCACGAGTGCAGTGCTTTAAAATGAGCAGACTGCTCTCCCAAGCGCGCGCATGCGTGCCTCTCTCCTCGCCCACACGTTTTTGCTCGCGTTTCTTGTTCTTACTGTAGATGCAAACAAGGCTTCTGCTGGATCTGTGAAGTGCTTTGAAATTATTTCATTCTAAGTGAGCTTATTTCCTACCTTTTCTTTCCCAAACAAGGTCATGCATTGTTATTATTTTTCATATCAAAAGAGGACCACAACATAGGAGCTCCCGATGAAGTCTGACTTTCGCTCTCTTTCTGCCACTTGCTCTCTCTCTCCCCCTCTCGCTCTTTCTTTCTATTTCTGACTCTCACCTTCTCCTTCTGTTTTTTTGTCACTTTTCTATTTTGCTGTCTCACTCTCTGTGACTTTCTTGTTTCCTTAACTCCCTCTCACTTTTTGCTTATCTGCTACTATTTCTTTCTGTCTTCTCCAGTGCCCTCTTTCACTTTATTTCTCTCTTACTCCTTCTTTGTGTCTCTGTCTCTCTGGCAGTTTCTGTCTTCTATCCTTTCTCTCAGTTGCACATTCTCTATGTTTACAGTTCCCTTCACCTGTCTTGCTTCCTCTGTTACTACTCCTCTGTCGCAGTCCTCTCTGTGTCTCTACTTCTCTCTTCCTTACTCAGTCTCTCCTCCTCTCAGCCTGTCTGCACTTCACTCGCTCTCTATTTGCTTCTCTATCTCTCACAGGCTCCGTTCTCTCTCTTTTATTGCATATATTTCCTGCCTCTTTCTCTTCGCCCCTCCCCCCTCTTTCACTCTTTCTCTGCCCAGCGTCTTCTCTACCTCTTCCTCGGGGGCCTTGTTATGCAAATGGCGAGGACTGAAATGGATGATTCCAAAGTGCTCCATTCCGGGATCCTCCGCGCTGCTGGGAGATGGGAGATAATAAAGAAACTGACAAGACACACTGATTGCCCTCAGTGCTTGTAACACTCTTGCTAACAAGGCTCGGTATTGTTAAAAATCCCCATTGTTATCAGGGTGGCAGTTTGCATTATGCAGGCCTTGCAAATTTCTGATTTGAATATTAACCCTTTCAGCGTGGAAAAAAATCAATGGCCATCAAAAAAGCTTAGAGGGGAGCCAGCCAGCAAAAGATGTCCCCATTAGAGTAGGGAGGCATGTATTATGAGTGCGCAGCTTTTTACGGTAATTTAACAAAGAATCCAGAATCTTTAGTTTGTAAATTATTAAAAAATATATCCCAATAAATAGAAAAGGACCTGAACGAAACAAGGCAATAAAAAAAGTTGAAAGGAGGAAGAAAAGGGGGAGAGGCGGGATATTATCTCAAGAGGTTTGGGCTTGTTCAGCCAGCTAATGAATGGTAAACTCTGCAAGTACTGTAATGAAATATTTCCTCCCACCCAATCAATCATATTATTTCAAATTGTCTGCACATCCAGGTTTTCATTCCTGCTTAAGGTAGGTTTAATAGGCTGGGTATTTTTATGGACATCGCACTTACTGTTCCCTCTTTTTTCATTTTTTTTTACCGCCTAGTTAATCGCTGTTAGAGGTTCTTCTGTTATCATGCAACAGAACTTAAAAATAACAGAGGTATGTTATCCAATTGCATTACATACCCCTCCCATATTCCTTTCAGTACACAAATTGTCTTGAAGCAACTTTGCATAGTTTTTGGCACTATGTAATAATAATATGTGTATATATGTTTTAAAAAACAAAAATAAGAGGCATTGTCATTTACAATGCCAATAGCTTAAAATCGCGTAAATGCGAGACCTAATGCATTGCAAATGCTTGTTTTATATGGTCAGTACTTGTATACTTGTCTTCGTGTTCCTATGCTATTGCGGTTCCTTTTGAGAAAAATATATGCATAGCGTCTGCACAGCTTTTAGATGACATTGTATCGGCTTCTTTAATTTTCCAATTGTATTACTTTTATGGCCATTGGCTGAAATAAAGTAAGTAAGACAATTTATACTTGCACCTTCTGTCTGGCTTCTCCCCAACTTTCCTGACTTTCTTCAGCTTACTTAAGCAGGGCCTTTTTTTCCTTTATGGGAAACTGAGTCTATTTTGATTTATCATTTGAGACAACCTTGTGATAGTTTGTCTTTTCATTTATGATTTTGAATGGCTTTTAAATTATATTGTCTAGTGCATTCTTTTATTGACAAATAATTTACAACTAAGTTGAGGATTTGAATTTGTAACTTTGTTAATCCTTTAATAAACTTTAATGGTTTGCAAATCCAAACTCTCTGTCATTTTTGTGGGGCCAAATATGCTTTATTGAAATGTATTGATTGTTATGTCAGCCTGGGTTGGAACTAAAGGTCAGTACGCTAGAGTGCTGTTTGTACTTGAGTTTGCCCCATAGATTTGCATGGAGCAAAGTGCTGCATCACATCCAACCCATTTGGCCCTTCCTCTGACATCTTGTATCTGCTGTAAGCAAGCTGAAAATTTCCAATGAATTCGTCCCTGGTAACTGGAAATAAAAAGTGGAAAAGGGCTTCTATTCTTGGGGCTAAGGCTCATAATTGCTAGATTTTGGTCCAGGGTTGAAAATTGGAAATTGAGATTCCAGTCCCTTGTCACACCAAAGTTTTTTAACTTTTAATCAGGATCTAAATGATTTAGTTCCTTGAAACAAACAATTATCCCACTTCCTTAAGAAATCCATGGCAGACCAAAAGGTTCAGTCCCACTATTGTTCAATCTCAAAACTTCCATATAGCAAAATGTGCTACAGAACCAATTTTGAATGATCTTCAAGCTGGTTCCATAGCATCGCTAAGTGGAGAATGAGCATTGGCAATCATCAGAGAGCTTGTCATTATCGTTCACAAAAACATCAAGCAGCTCTGATCCTCCTTGACCTCATAGCTTCTTACAGCCACAGCATTCTTCTGGAGACTAAAGAAATGGTCCGGCCTATTAGGGCTGGCCCTTGACTGAATTCAATAATTTCCTTAACAAGCAGAATCAGCAAGTACTTACAGAGTCCTCTGTCTCTTCATCTTGTAAAGTGCAATGCAGGGTTTGGGAGGAATCCGCCCTTTCTTTGCTTCTCTTTAATATTTATTATCTTGCCTCCGCTAAAGTTCTAGATCATCTTTAGGTAACACAGAAGATGTGCACTGCAGATGTTCAGATACACATAGTTTTAGAGAGAAAGGCAGAGAAGCAGGTTAACGTTACAGAGTGCCTAGACTATGCCCATTTATGATAAAGAAACATTACTTTTGAACAGTTCAAAGTGCAAAATGAGATGAGGGCTGGTATCAGAGTCGTGTTCTTTCCACTAGCCTTCCCAGCAAAGCCCTCCTCTTACTTTAACACAACAGTTCTGAAATCATTCGAACCTCAACCTATTCCCACGCCATCAACACCGCAGTCAAGGGAAATAAGGGCCAGATGCACTATACGATTTAGCAGTCACAAACCCCGTGAATCGCTAAATTACTGGGTTTGTGACCACTAAATCACCTTTTCTTATATTCCAAACCCATTTTGCAATTTGAAAACGTTTTCCCAAATGGCAAAATGGGTTTAGAAATGATTACCAATGCAAATTTTGGAAGTGGCATGTTTTGGGTCTCCCTTCCAAATTGCAAATCGGTAACATATATATCATTGGACTCAGTGGCGTAACGAAACTTGAGTTGGCCCCCTGCAAAGAACATGGAGGGGGCCCACTCACGATCCAGACTCAGCCAGGAGCACTCAGACCAGGGGCCTGCCAACCATGCACCATTGGCGGCTGGTGAATCCTACAAGAGATGGAGCGAAAAGCTGAGATCCAAGTTGAAGGAGCAAGTGAGTACAGCAAGCACACCAAAGTGAAAGAGGATGGTTCGGGATTGGCCTTCCCAAGTGGAACAGAAGTTCGATTGGTACATTTTTACAACACAAGGTTCAAGAAAATTAATTAGAAGCAAGTCGAAAGATACCAATGGCATAATACTGAATAGCCTGGTTTGCAAAATCCTGTCCCTTCATGGCACGGTACATAGCTCTTACTCCTAGGACACCCTTCTGAATAAAAATCTCCATACATACTTATTAGAGTGCAGAGCTCTAGTTAGGATAAAGCTCACATCCCCAGATACTCAGTATAGGACTACTCTGCTAAGATAAATGAATAAAGGGGATTTATACAGCGCAAAACAGCAGCTCCAGCAGGAGCGTCCTCGCGCTAATAGAAGTCCTATCTGCTCAGTACATACTACATCTAGGTTCAGAGCTCTCCACTCAGCAATTAACAGGGCGCATTGCTCAGCACTGAGCCCACTGAACAGTATGGGCCCCTGTTAGACCTGTCAGCCCTAGGGTGGTCTACCCCGTTTTTTAGCCCTTGTTGCCTCATTTTTTTCCGCCATCTTTTTGTTGGCCCTAGGTCTCTGGGCGCCTTACCACTGCTAAACAGTGCTGAGGAGCAGGTGCTCTCTCCTAATAACATGGCTGCCACAGGCCCCTGCTACTGCGGAGTGGCCATTGCATATACACACTAGTGGTTAGGAGCAGTCTGGGACATTCGGATACAGTATCTTTTTCCATCCCGCCTTTTTGTCCCATAGACTATTATGTGGAAGCTCCTCGAACCTTCCAGCCCTGGGAGGGATTATTCTTTGCCGCCTTTGCAGAACGGTCACCTGACCTGGGGGTATAAGAGGAAAGGAGGGAAACCTGACTAGTCAGTTGGGGCCCCACTAGACCTGGGGGAACCTCTGCCGGAGCGTAGGCGGTTGGGCCTAGGGGAGAAACCTACACTACTGGGACTGACTGAGTCTAGACCCTGCTGTACCCAAGTTAGATAAGGGACTCTGCCTGCCTGCTGATCTTGCCTGGTGAGGGGACAACCCAGGGGACCATCTCCAGTGTGCTGCAGGGACCCACCCTGCTTCTGATGCCTGTCAACTCAACCCCCTTCTCCCCCTTCTAAGCCTACCAGGGAGACCTGCCATCTTCGCTTCCCCCTCCAAGATAAGTGCTGCCCTGAAACTTGGACTGTCGTTGTGCACCCTGCAGGACCAACAGGTAAAGCGCTATGTCCATCTAGCGCGGTGCTGCCAGGACTGTGCCCCTGAGAAAGAAGTTGCCTGCTGTTACGCGCTGTCACCCCACAGCGCTATCCTCCTGCTCCAGGACTGAATTGCGGCTGTGTGCCCCCCCTGCCCTCACGTGGTGTCTTGTAAACGTGGTGCCTTTCAAGCGCTATGCCTTTTAAGCGCCATGCCCTTTAAGCGCTATGCCTTGTATGCGCTGTACCTGGTGAGCGCTGAGCCTCTTAAGCGCTGAGCCTTCTCGGCGCCGTGAGCCCCCAAGTCACCGCCACGGTCCCGGCACCACGATTGCTGAAGCGCTACCAGCCCCGATTCTTCGCCGCAGCCCGGTGCTGCTAGAGGACCCCGCCGCGGCCCCCGAAGCCTGGGAGGGCCGCTGCGATCGAAGAGAAGGCCGCGCTGTGCCTCACCACGTGACGCGAGTGCCGGGGAAGGCCGCACCGGGCCTCATCACGTGACGGGGGTGCCGGCCACATCACCGACCGCACTCCTGCTCGCATCGCGCACCCATTGGCGGGTATAGCCGTGCCCCCTACGAGCCGTGCTCTGATTGGCTCCCGGGCAGAGAGGGAAGCCCGGAGCCCTCCAAGAAGCGGTGTGGCGGGGCCGGGCCCCGAAGAGAACTCACCGGACCGGAAAGCGTTCCGTCCCCCCCTCCAGGCGAGGCCCAAGTGCAGAGTGGAACGGGCCGCCTGGGGGCAGGGGCGCAAGGGGCTCGCCAGCGCCAGTGTGCCACAGGTCAGCCCACGGGCCTCAAGTGCAGAGGGGTGAGTGTAGGGTTCCGGGGGGCCGGAAAGAACATAAACTGCCCCTTGACAAAGCGGAGTATTGGCCTGAGGTGTTGATGCTCTTTTGAGGCCAGACTTCTGGAAAGGCATGAATTGCCCTCCCCCCTGAGAATTACCTGCACGGGTGACCTGAGCTAATTAACTGTGCTGAGAAGTTGTTGGTGCTAACCCAATGAGTGAATTTACCCCAGTTTTACTCAATAAATTGATTGTTGCCATGACATGCCTTATCTCATTACAGGAATGAATTTATTGTTGTATTGAACTCCCCTATTTGATGCCCAGGAATGAATTAATTGTGGTATTGAAATGCACTACTTTGTTCACAGGTATGAGTTAACTGTTGCGCTGAATTGCATTGCTCTATCTGCAGGAAGGAATTGATTGTTGCCCTGTGACCATTGGTTTAGTCCCTTAAATGAATTGATTGCTATGTTGAATTACCTTCCCTATCCTTGAATACATTGATTGGTACATTGAGGAGTATTGATCCAGTGACTTGAATGGACTTATGGTTGACTTGCATCTGCCCGCCTTATTCCTGAAATGAATTGATTCTCCCCACCTTGAAGTCGATAAGGAATCTTGTTTTCATCAAACCGCTTGGTGTTGTGTACTTCATTGTGTGCACAAGGCTGAGTCAGTGAGAGTGAGTGCTGCACAACTGCTTTACATATCGCTTTAGGGTGCCTTCCTACCTCGCGCCAAGCTACCACGTCGGAATTGGTGACCCCAGTTCTAACATTGGTGTTCAGCGGTGGGATTGGGACTTGCGCTTGTGCAGCACCCTACAGGGATTCAGTGTGCGCCGCATTTGGACACCTATCCTAACGCAAGCCTATCGATTGCCCTTCACTGTCTGCTTGAGTGTATAGGCTCCTGTTTTTGACCTGTTGCCTACGTCCTAGTATTTGTTTTTCTCTTGAATTGTCTGGGGCGCCACCTGCCAGGATGGAGTTGGAGCTGGCCAACCTAGAAATGTATACGGTGGCGCAGCTGAAGGAGTTCTGTCAGGGGATGGGGGTGTCCGTCAGGTGAGGCTCCAAGAGAGAGGAGCTTCAGAAAGCCTTGAGGGCATGGGTATTGGCCCACCCGGGAGGGAGAGGGGACGAGGGACAGGGGGAGCCGGACGCTCGGGGAGAACCGGGCACTCCAGGAGAGTTGGACCTACTGCAGGTTGACATTAGTGACAATGTGTTGCCAGGGAGACGTTCCAGGGCAGGCAGTAGTATGTCAGCAGGGAGTATGTTGGTGGAGGAGTATGAGGACAGGAGGGAGGAGAGGCAATTGAGGCTGGAGCTTGCTAGGATGGAGAAAGAGAGAGAGGAGAAGAGGATAGCCATGGAGGAAAGGAAACTTGCGCATGAGCTCAGCCTAAAGGAGTTGGAGTTGAAAGCATTGCAGCTAGGGGCGCAAGGCAACAGGAATGGTGGCAGCGTACCCGCTGAAGCTCCACGAGAGCCTAAGTTCCATCTACCGAGGGAGGCGGTGGGCAGTTTTAGTGTTGGGGATGACGTAGTTAAGTGGTTGGCGGCGTATGAGGTGTCCCTGGTAGCCCATGGGGTGCCCGAGAGTTACTGGGGGGGTGGCCTGTACCGGTACATGCCTCCCGTGGCAAGGGACACACTCTTGGCCTTAGACAGAGAGGAGCGAACCAATTACCCTGTCATGAAGAAGGCCCTGCTTAGGAAGTTTGTTCTTACCCCAGAGAAATATCGTCAACGGTTCTGCAACAGCCATAAGCTTCCCACACAGAACTGGGTGGATTTTTGTGATTATGCACGTAAGGCCTTAGAGAGTTGGGTGCGTGGCAGCGAAGTGAGCGACTACGAGGAGCTGTATAACTTGTTTTTAAGGGAGCACCTCCTCGATAAATGTTTTCCTGAGCTGTGTCAACACCTGGTGGACTGCAAGCTGTTCAACCCTCGGAAGCTTGTGGAGGAGACAGATACCTGGGTTAGCACCCAGGTGTCCCACAAGGGACCTGGGGGAGACACCCGAAAGGCGGACAGGGTGCACCCCAATCTGGATCACCAAAACCCACTTATCCTGACAAGAGTCAGCAGCCCTGAACTGTCCGGTGTTACGAATGTGGGGAGGTTGGGCACTACAAGGGGGATCTCCAGTGTCGCAAACGGACCCCAGCCCCCACAGGAGGTAAGAGCCCGGGGTGGCTAGCGTAGCGCTGGGGGAGGAGTTGTCCCTAGATGAGGGGGGTGAGTGGCGCAGTTGCCCTCGAACACTGCCAAGTACCGGCAGAGGGTATGGGTCAACGGGGAGGTGGTGGAGGCTCGGAGGGACACGGGTGCCAGCATGACGATGGTAAGACGTCAGCTGGTGTCCCCAGAACAGGTGATTCCTGAAGTATTCCACCCGGTGGTAATGGCTGATAATAGAGTCATTACCCCGTGGCCCAAGTTCCCTTTGAGTGGGGAGGAGTCTCAGGTCAGTTGAGAGTTACCGTCAGCCCTGCCATGCCAGTGGATTGTCTGCTCAGAAACGATTTGGAACATACCGCCTGGAAGGAGGTGGAATTCAACGCTCATGCTGAGATGCTGAGGTTACCAGGATGGACTTGCGTGGTTACGAGGTCCATGGCTGTCCGGCAAGGAACTCAACCCGGGTTGGAGCCTGGAACAATGGCCCAGCCTAATGCTCTTCATGAGGACGTTGTGGGAGATGCACCCTGTGAGATGGATGGGGAGCCCGCCGAGGTGACCCCGGAGTCCGCAGAGGTGGATGTTGTTTCCGTGGGGGACTTGCCGACCCCTGCAGAGTGGCAGGTGGAAGGAGGGCCTACCCGGGAGGAATTTTGTCGGGCACAGAGAGAGTGCCCCACGCTTGAAGGTATGCGGCGACAGGCCGAAGCCCAAGCGACGAATCAAGAGACCGGCAATTACCATATTTACTGGGAGGATGGTCTCCTCTACAGTGAGCCTAAGGCTCCGGTGCATGGGTCATCTAGGGCCTTAGTGGTCCCCCAATGCTGCCGGGCCTTTCTGCTAGAATTGGCACATGAGATACCACTAGCAGGACACCTGGGCCAGGACAAAACCTTTGCTCGGTTGGTCCCACATTTCTACTGGCCCAGAATGCGAGTTGCCTCTGACACCTTTTGCAAGACCTGTAAGACTTGTCAAGCGAGTGGCAAGACTGGGACCAAGTTGAAGGTCCCTCTGGAACCGTTCCCAGTTGTCGGTACCCCTTTTGAGCGGGTAGGCATTGACATTGTCGGGCCGCTGGACCCGCCGACTTCTTCGGGACACCGGTTCATCTTGGTGTTAGTGGACCACGCCACCCGGTACCCGGAGGCGATCCCTCTGAGGACCATCACTGCACCTGCGGTGGCGCGGGCCTTGATGGGGATTTTTACCCGTGTGGGATTCCCCAAGGCCGTGGTGTCAGATAGGGGCAGTAACTTTATGTCAGCCTACATGCAGGCCATGTGGAAGGAGTGCGGAGTGACCTACAGGTTCTCCACTCGTTACCACCCCCAGACTAACGGGCTCATAGAGTGCTTGAACAAGACTCTGAAGGGGATGATCCGGAGTCTGCCGGAGGACTTGCGACGGAAGTGGGACATCCTCTTACCCTGTCTGCTGTTCTCCTACCGAGAGGTGCCGCAGAAGGGGGTCGGCTTCAGCCCCTTTGAGCTGCTCTATGGACACCCCGTTAGGGGGCCCCTCAGTCTTGTGAAGGAGGGGTGGGAGAAGACTTCTACAAAGCTTCCCTGTGACGTGGTCAGCTACATGCTCGCATTCCGCAGCCAGATGGCCAAGCTGTGGAAGGAAGCCTCAGACAATCTGGAGGCTAGTCAAGCCGTCATGAAGGAGTGGTATGACCGCAACGCTCGGACAGTGGAGTTGGATGTTGGACAGAAGGTGTGGGTCATGGAGCCCGGAGAGCTTAGTGCCCTCCAGGACTGGTAGACTGGGCCGTACGACATCGTGGAGAAGAGAGGCCAAACCATTTACGTCGTGGACCTCAAGACCCCCGACAACCCCATAGGGTGTTCCACATCAACCGCCTGAAGCCGCACCATGAGAGATCGGAGCTTGCTCTCCCTATGGTGATGGATGGGAGCGAAGAGGAAGAGAGCGAGCCTCTTCCAGACCTTCTGGCGACTCAAGAGAAGGATGGATCGGTGGAGGGAGTGGTCCTCTCCCCATTCTTGACCCCTGAGCAACAGAGCAGTACGCCTCGTTGTTCTCCCTCACTCCTGGGATCACGCATCTGTGTACCCATGACGTGGACACAGGGGACAGCCCGCCCGTGAAAACCAAGTCTTACCAGCTGTCCGACAAGATCAAGACCAGCATCCAGAGTGAGGTGGCCAAGATGTTGGAGCTGGGGGTGATCGAGCCTTCCAGTAGCCCTTGGGCTAGTCCGTGGTGTTGGTGCCGAAAGCGGCCCCACCGGGCACCACACCGGAACTTCGGTTCTGTGTGGATTACCGTGGCTTGAACTCCGTGACCAAGACGGATTCTCACCCGATCCCTAGGGCGGATGAGCTGATTGACCTGCTGGGAGCAGCTCGGTATCTAAGTACCATCGATCTGACGTGAGGATACTGGCAAATTGCCATGGCCGATGGAGCAAAGGAGAAGACTGCGTTCTCCACCCCGAGGGCCACTTTCAATTTCGGGTGATGTCCTTCGGGCTCAATAATGCTCCGGCCACCTTCCAGCGGTTGGTCAACCAGGTGCTTTCTGGCCTAGAGGCCTTCTCAGCTGCCTACCTGGACGACATAGCTGTCTTCAGCAGCAGCTGGGAGGACCATCTGGAGCACCTCCAGGAGGTGCTACAGGCTCTACAACGGGCTGGCCTAACCATCAAGGCTAGCAAGTGCCAGATTGGACAGGGATCTGTCGTCTACCTGGGACACCTGGTGGGCGGGGGTAAGGTGCAACCCCTCCAGGCCAAAATTGAGACCATCTTGGCCTGGGAGCCCCCCATAACTCAAACGGAGGTCCGGGCTTTCCTTGGCCTCACGGGTTACTACCGCCGGTTTGTTAAGGGGTATGGAACTATCGTGGCCCCTCTGACTGAGTTGACATCTAAAAAGCAACCCCGTAGAGTCATCTGGATGGCTGCCTGTCAAGAGGCCTTTGAAACCCTGAAGCACGCGTTGTGCACCGCTCCGGTGCTTCGAACGCCAGATTTTAATAAGGAATTCATCGTGCAGACAGACGCCTCTGAGCATGGCATTGGAGCTGTGCTCTCTCAACTGAATGAGGAAGGTCAAGACCAGCCAGTGGCCTTTATTTCCGGAAGACTACTCCCCCGGGAACAGCGGTGGAGTACCATAGAACGCAAAGCTTTTGCCGTGGTTTGGGCCTTGAAGAAGCTGAGGCCACATCTTTTTGGCAATCACTTCCTCATTCAGACCGACCATCGACCCCTTTGCTGGCTCATGCAAATGAGAGGCTAAAACCCCAAATTGTTGAGGTGGTCCATTTCCCTCCAGGGGATGGACTTTCGGGTGGAACATCGACCCGGAGTAGACCACGCCAACGCTGACGGTCTCTCCCGGTTCTTCCGCCTTAGTGAAGAGAACTCCCTAGAGGCTGGGTAGCTCTCCCCACTTTCGGCTGGGGGGGGGGACTCATGTTAGACCTGTCAGCCCTAGGGTGGTTAATAAATCCAGTAAGGTTGTAGTAATCCAAAAGCAGGCTTTATTGTATTCAACCACCGACAGGTCTCACCAACAGGTCTGCTCTTCAGGGCCTCCTTGGTCAGAATGTCAGTCTCATCATAGAACCATGAGATCCACATTCTGTTACCAGGACAACCACTGACATTGAACACATCACAGAATAATACAAGTAAATTACAACACATCCCCTTTACAAACAAAACAAGGAACTTACAGCATCCCAGAGAATAAAAATGCATCTAATTAGAAAGAGAAAAACAACATTCCTAGAATCTACACAAATAACCTAAAACCTTAGAAAATGCGGAGCTATAAAGTACTAATACAAAATATAGTCTTTAAACTTTGAAGGTATGTGCTTCCGTCTACTTGAATTTTCAAAACCCCCATTCCTTCCTCCCGAAACACAACCGCGAACATTGGCTGAACCCGGATCTGCGCCATCAAACTTAACCAACCTAGACATACTCCAAGTACAGCCATTGTCCAAGGTCACGACATTTCTTTTTATTGTAATGATGACATAAGGACCAAAAGATTAGACAACCCTTTATGACAATGTTTGACCTTCTTCACCCAAACATTATCACCAACATTCCACATCCTTTTCTTCACGGTTCTCTTGTCATCATAACGCACTTTGTACCTTCTCTGATACTCAGCAAGCCTAGTTTTCTTCACCTCCTCACTCACACCCTTGCTCACCCACTTAGGAAGCCAAACTGGGTTGAATTTTGAAACTGCTAATCTCCCCCTTAAGGCTTCAAAAGGAGACTTTTGGGAAATTGCATTGGGAACTGTACGATGTGCCCACCAAGTCTCTCTCAACACCTCACTAAAAGAGACCTTAGAATCAAGTGCCCTTTGAGCACAACTCTTGACAACTCTATTCATTCTCTCCTTGAGACCATTGGCTTGCGGAGAATATAATGCAGTCTTCTGATGAACTATGCCTAGACCTTCAAGATAATCCTGCATCTCTTGGGAGATGAACTGCACTCCATTGTCAGTGACCAGAAACCTGGGTACACCTTCAGAAACAAAAACATCCTTAAGGAAATCAATCACAGACTTAGAATTAACCGTACCCATGCACTTGGAAATTACCCAGACTCCTACTACACCCACTTAGAGGTGTAGTCCACCAAGAGCACAACAAACCTCTCTTGGGGAAGCATTAACTCAAAAGGACCCATGATGTCTAATCCCAACTTGGTCCAAACTGCATCCGGCACATCCACAGGCGAAGGGGAACTTGATTGGTCACATGAGACTTGTCATTGATGGCACATAAGTGACAGTCTTTAACCACCGACTCTACCATTCGATCCATTCCTGGCCACCAGTACCTCTCTCTGACCCGTGCTTTTGTGAGACTTCTTCCAAGATGTCCCTCATGGGCCAGATTAATTACCTTATCTCTAAGAATATCAGGCGGGACCATCCTATCACCCCTCAACAACTTACCTTCCCAAAAAGTCAAATCATCCCTTACACTCCAATATGGTTTCACAACAGGATCAAGATCTTTGTAGCTTGGCCAACTGTTATGGAGATGTATTACTGTGTATTACTGTGTATTATGAGTCGCGTGGTATCACGCGACTCTTGCTTAACATGTCATTTCTTTGTGTGCATTCTAGAGCGGTGCTTTACACTCGTGAAGATTCCTGCTTAACGTCACTCTGGACGTTGGTTTCTTCACCGTTGGATGGCTCCAGTCGTGGGTGCATTATTTATGCAATAAACCACGTTTACTACTATTCCTGGTACTTGTCTTGTACTTAACAAATTGGCGACGAGCGGGATTCCTCTCCGCACCCACCACCTAGAGCCCAAATCCCAAAAAGATGCAAAAAGGGCAATCAAAATTTTCTTCTCCAACGTTAGTCATTCATGTCAGTAGAGGTTCTGCTCTTCTTGACAACAAAGGATGGTGGAACAAGAGAGCTCTTGTTAAGGTTTCCCCCATTCAGGCTGATGCCATTAGACAACATACCTGTTCAGAGTCAGAGTCTGAACATTGTGACTGGTTTGATTTAATCTATGAGAAACCTTCTTACATTGGTATTTCGGTACCATCTGCAACACGAATCACTCAACCTGTTGTTACTGATAGTGATGCATTGTCTATACCTCTTTCAAGTTGTGTTTTGGAATCATCTGGAAGTCAACTCACTCAATCTCTTGCCCCTGACTCTTTGCCATCGTCTTCTGAAATTCAGCCCAGTGCTACGGAGATTGGTGAATTGTCTGAGGCAACGGCAAAAAGATCATCACGTGTCAAACAAATTTCGTGTAGATTGAGAGACTTTGTTTTGGAATAATGTTATGTATGTTTATTTATTTATTTTTGTTGTTCTTTGAAGAGGGGGAGGTGTTATGGAGATGTATTACTGTGTATTACTGTGTATTATGAGTCGCGTGGTATCACGCGACTCTTGCTTAACATGTCATTTCTTTGTGTGCATTCTAGAGCGGTGCTTTCCACTCGTGAAGATTCCTGCTTAACGTCACTCTGGACGTTGGTTTCTTCACGGTTGGATGGCTCCGGTCGTGGGTGCATTATTTATGCAATAAACCACGTTTACTACTATTCCTGGTACTTGTCTTGTACTTAACACCAACCTTTAGTTATGATCCCTTTTAGAAAGATAAATACCTCATATTTAGCAGCACCAGACAACCTTCCTCTGACAGCGGATCTTCCATCACCCAATTCACATACACTGACTCATCATTCAGATCTTCCCCACTTGCTGGTAACCTGGACAAACAATCAGCTGACTTGTTATTCAAACCCGAAATGTAGTGCACGCGAAAATTAAACTCCTGTAGCCCTTCACTCCATCTCTTAAGCCTAGGAGTCAAGTGGTCACTGTGATGACTCGAGAAAATTTGAACAAGAGGGCGATGATCAGACTTTACCTCAAATGGGATCCCCCATAAATAAAACTTAAAATGGTGTATTGCCCAATACACACTCAATGCCTCTCTCTCAATACAAAAATAGTTAACCTCCGCATCTCTATGGGCCCTGGAGGCAAATGCCACAACCTTTTCTTCCCCATCCTCCACCTGCGATCCCACGATCCCATCCTCGTCGCCAGTAATAAATCCAGTAAGGTTGTAGTAATCCAAAAGCAGGCTTTATTGTATTCAACCACCGACAGGTCTCACCAACAGGTCTGCTCTTCAGGGCCTCCTTGGTCTGAATGTCAGTCTCATCATAGAACCATGAGATCCACATTCTGTTACCAGGACAACCACTGACATTGAACACATCACAGAATAATACAAGTAAATCCCAACAGTGGTCTACCCTGTTTTTTTGCCCTTGTTGCCTCATTTTTTTCCGCCATCTTTTTGTTGGCCCTAGGTCTCTGTGCGCCTTACCACTGCTAAACAGTGCTGAGGTGCAGGTGCTCTCTCCTAACAACATGGCTGCCACAGGCCCCTGCTACTGCAGAGTGGCCATTGCATATACACACTAGTGGTTAGGAGCAGTCTGGAACATTCGGATACAGTATCTTTTTCCATCTCGCCTTTTTGTCCCATAGACTATTATGTGGAAGCTCCTGGAACCTTCCAGCCCTGGGAGGGATTATGCTTTGCCGCCTTTGCAGGAGGGTCACCTGACCTGGGGGTATAAGAGGAAAGGAGGGAAACTTGACTAGTCAGTTGGGGCACCACTGGACCTGGGGGAACCTCTGCCGGAGTGTAGGCGTTTGGGCCTAGGGGAGAAACCTACACTACTGGGACTGACTGAGTCTAGGCCCTGCTGTACCCAAGTTAGATGAGGGACTCTGCCTGCCTGCTGATCTTGCCTGGTGAGGGGGCAACCCAGGGGACCATCTCCAGTGTGCTGCAGGGACCCACCCTGCCTCTGATGCCTGTCAACTCAACCCCCTTCTCCCCCTTCTAAGCCTACCAGGGAGACCTGCCATCTTCTCTTCCCCCTCCAAGATAAGTGTTGCCCTGAAACTTGGACTGTCGTTGTGCACCCTGCAGGACCAACAGGTAAAGCGCTGTGTCCTTCTAGCGCGGTGCTGCCAGGACTGTGCCCCTGAGAAAGAAGTTGCCTACTGTTACGTGCTGAGTCACCCCACAGCGCTAACCTCCTGCTCCAGGACTGAACTGCGGCTGTGTGGCCCCCCCTGCCTGCACGTGGTGCCTTGTAAATGTGGTGCCTTTCAAGCGCTATGCCTTTTAACCGCCATGCCCTTTAAGCGCTATTCCTTGTATGCGCTGTACCTGGTGAGCGCTGTGCCTCTTAAGCGCTGAGCCTTCTCGGTGCCGTGAGCCCCCAAGTCACCGCCGCAGTCCCGGCACCGCTATTGCTGAAGCGCTACCAGCCCCGATTCACCGCCGGGCCTCACCACATGACGCGAGTGCCGGGGAAGGCAGCGCCGGGCCTCATCACGTGACGGGGGTGCCTGCCACGTTACCGACCACACCCCCGCTCGCATCGCGCTCCCATTGGCGGGTGTAGCCGTGCCCCCTGCGAGCCGCACTCTGATTGGCTCCCGGGCCCTGGGCGGAGAGGGAAGCCCGGAGCCCTCCAAGAAGCGGTGTGGCGGGGCCGGGGCCACGCAGAGAACTCACCGGACCGGAAAGCGTTCCGCCCCCCCCCCCCCTCCAGGCGAGGCCCAAGTGCAGAGTGGAACGGGCAGCCTGGGGGCAGGGGCGCGAGGGGCTCGCCAGCGCCAGTGTGCCACAGGTCGGCCTACGGGCCTCAAGTGCAGAGGGGTGAGTGTAGGGTTCCGGGGGGCCGGAAAGAACATAAACTGCCCCTTGACAACGCGGAGTATTGGCCTGAGGTGTTGATGCTCTTTTGTGGCCAGACTTCTGGAAAGGCATGAATTGCCCTCCCCCCTGAGAATTACCTGCACGGGTGACCTGAGCTAATTAACTGTGCTGAGAAGTTGTTGGTGCTAACCCAATGAGTGAATTTACCCCAGTTTTACTCAGTAAATTGATTGTTGCCATGACATGCCTTATCTCATTACAGGAATGAATTTATTGTTGTATTGAACTGCCCTATTTGATGCCCAGGAATGAATTAATTGTGGTATTGAAATGCACTACTTTGTTCACAGGTATGAGTTAACTGTTGCGCTGAATTGCATTGCTCTATCTGCAGGAAGGAATTGATTGTTGCCCTGTGACCATTGGTTTAGTCCCTTAAATTAATTGATTTCTATGTTGAATTACCTTCCCTATCCTTGAATACATTGATTGGTACATTGAGGAGTATTGATCCAGTGACTTGAATGAACTTATGGTTGACTTGCATCTGCCCGCCTTATTCCTGAAATGAATTGATTCTCCCCACCTTGAAGTCGATAAAGAATCTTGTTTTCATCAAACCACTTGGTGTCGTGTCCTTCATTGTGTGCGCAAGGCTGAGTCCATGAGAGTGAGTGCTGCACAACTGCTTTACACACCGCCTTAGGGTGCCTTCCTACCTCGCGCCAAGCTACCACGTCGGAATTGGTGACCCCAGTTTTAACAGCCCCCCTCTTCTATATAAGACCCCCTACTCACTAAAGGGTTCATTGGTGAGTGCAATGCTTCCAATCAGCTCAGAATGGTCTTCACAGCTCCAGTCTCCATGCACAATCCTATCTCTACATTTGCTGGTTGCTTCATGTTAGGCTTGGCGTAGTTTCCCCTGACTTTTTGCCTCTACCTCCTGCATTTGTGACTGTGTACGTGATTTTGTTTTTGCTGGTTTAGATATTTTGGGCATTCTGCCACTGCTGATCAGTGTCAATTTGCAAGCAATCCCTGTGTAAATTGTGATTGGTTATCCATGATTTACATATTTGATTTACTGGTACGTCCCTGTTAAAGTGCACTGAGAGTGTCAGGGTCTGTAAATCAAATGCTATTAGTGGGCTTGCAGCACTTGTTGTGCCACCCACATGAGCAGCCCTGTAAATGTGTCTCAGACCTGCCACCACAGTGTTTGCATGCGCAGTTTTAAACTGCCATGTTGACCTGGCAAGTGTACCTACTTGCCAGGCCCAAACATTCCCTTTCCTTACATGTAAGGCACCCCTCAGGTAGGCTCAGGGTACCCCCATGGGAATAGTGCAGTGTAGGTGTAAGGTAGGACATGTTCTGGTGACTTTTATATGTCCTGATCGAAAATAGTGTGTATTTCGTTTTTCACTATTGAAAGGCTGTATATCCCTTAGGTTAACATGGGAGCTGCCTAGTAAAATTTTACAAGTGTAACTTGCCATTGGGGCAAGATAGAGAAATGGAGTTTAGGCTCTCTGAACTCAGAATCTAATTACTCATCTTTTAGTAAAAGTTGTTTTTAAATTGTGTGTTTAAAAGTTCCACTTTTCGAAAATGGGCATCTTCTTTAATCATCCTGTGTGCCCCTGCCTGTTTGTGTATTCACCTTCTTGTTTTTGGAGTGACAGGAGCTGGGGATGTGCATTCACATTAGACAGTCACAAGGAGGTCTGAGGTGTTCCCTGCCTTGCCTGGGTGACTCATAGCCAGGCTGAATTGACCATGTCTGCATTTAGAGTGCTGGGAGGGGTTTCACTAGCACCTGAATAGGTGGTGTCTCCACCTTCTGTGGTCCAGCTGGACCAAGGAGACCAGGACTGGTTTAGACTGGGCCCAGAGACCATTGCCACAAATAGATCAATGAGACAATGGGGTATAAGTATTGGACCTTAAACACCAAAACCTTAGATCACTTCTAGAAACAAGAGGAACCTGCCAAGAAGAAGAGCTATGTGAGGAGCGCTACTGCTTCTGTGTGAGGGGTGGGTTGTCCTGCAGTTGCTGTTTCTGTCTGTGGCAGAGGAAAAGTTCTGACTCTTTTTTGCTCTACTGTGGTATCCTACTTGTGAAGAATCTCCAAGGGCTTGTGTGTGCTTGCCTCCTGTTTTGGAGGACTTATGGACATCAAAGTCTTCTGTGTGCTTTAAGGGGAATTTCCTTGAGCTTTGCTGGATATTCCCTTGTGCTTTACTGAGAGCTACTATGTGCTTTACTCATTTAGGGGAGTTTTTCTTGCATTTCCCTTCGTGGAAACCTCCCTCTGCTTCGCTCCTTGGAAGCCGACTGAGCATTTATCTTTCTTAAAGTTCTGGGCTGAGCCCCCACCCGCTGTGCAGAGGTCGGAGAAGATCCGGAAGGGCAAACGTGGCTGCTCGTCAAGGACGCCAACACGAAGGAGTCCTCAGCATTGCCAGGCAACCGCACGGCCGACAGGAGTTCCCGGCATTGCCCAGCAACACCCCGGAGGCCGAAGAAGATGTGGCGTCATCAGCGGCCGCAAAGCTAGCCAGCACCGCTAAGAGGAGCCCCCGGGGCGAGGCAGAGCAGGATGCTCTGCGGGTGACCAGAGCATGAGCCCCGCCCTTGCTGCACCAGCTGCATGGGGCCAAAATGCCATGCACCGCTACAGTAGCGGCGCCTTCCACCTCTGTGCAAATCCATTGGGGGCATTTTCTTTATTTGTCTGCATTTTGCTTTGGTGTTCAGGCAGGCGGCTTGATTATCAGAAACAGCAACCTCGCACCGGAACGGTGTGCTCAAAGATCATTGGCACCATAGTGCTAACAACAACGTGGTAATCCTGGTGTTGTTCCTTCACTACACGTGGTCATTGTAGATGGTAATAAGTGGTATTTCTTTACCCCTTCTGAAGACCATAGAACAAGTGTCCTGTTTGCAGGCCCTTCGTATAATGTGCAGTGGAAGTGATTTTATAAATTAAGCAATCTAAAATTGTGTATTACAATGTTCTAACTGTTATGCTTAAGACGATTGCCTAGTTGGCAAACTGATTGAGAATTATGTGAGTGTGTTGTAATGTGTTTATATACAATATAGGTGAATTTTTTATATACTACTGTGTGAAGTCTCTTTTGTAATGTGTGTAAGTGTGTCACTGGAGTGTGTGTGTGTGTGTTGCGCAAAAATGCTTTGCACATTGTCTCTGGGATAAGCCTGACTGCTCTGCCAAGCTACCAAGGGAGGTGAGCAGGGGTTATCTTGGGTGTGTAACTCTCTTATCCTGACTAGAGTGGTGGGTTCTGCCTGACTTAGGTGCATACCTTAGCCAACCAGAAAGTCCATTTCCAACACTTCATCTCTTGAATGTTATACCTATTCATTAGGAAGTCTTCCAAGATTTAGGAGAAACAGAAAAAACACTAAAACACATCGCACAAATGACTTCTAACCTGACGAGAGACAAACATGCACAATGACATACGCACAGAGAATAGCACATCTGTTTATGGAGAGAAGCAGCTTCCGAAAGGAAGTAGGAGACTTCAGAGACCACATTTGGAGGGATTCTGGCACAAGGAATATCTGTCTCGAATTGAAGGGACATGTTCAGAAACATCCTAAAGTTTTAGGTGACTGAAGTGCAGGGGGCCCAATGGCTCTGGTACAGGGGCATAGAAAGAGTAATTATAAAGAAAAAAGACGCACTCTTTCAAAGAGAGGAAGGAAAAGTGCAAGTTCAAGGGGAGTGATAATGTCAAATCAGAATGAGTGTGTTCTAGTGCAGAAGAGAACCTGTGACATGGGTGAATCAGGGAGCATGTCCGGAGAAAGTGAGGAAATGTAGGCATAGAGAGAATGTCAGCTCTGAGGGATTATCAGTAGGGAGGGGGTGGTTGCAAGGCAAGTGAGCATATCTAGTGAATCAATCAGTTGAATAATGTGAAGACAGATGGATCAGGGAGATGCACTTTCAAGTATTAAAGAACATGTCCATGGTGAGGGAACATGCACAATATATGCACAATATATGAAAAGCATGCGTCTCAACACCTGTGAAATCTATGAAGGCAACGATGATAGGGTTTGTGTTTATGCATGTTAGGTATTTGCTCAGAAAATGCATGGATTGCACAAATGGATTGGGAGGGGAGAGAACCAAACTGGATTAAGGGACGGAGAGTAGACAAGATTCCAAGCCCTAGGCCTAGCTAAAAGTGATAACTGCAATCACACACTGCTCTTTAAACAATTGTGCTTCACGCACTACACATAACTCTACAAATGCACACACTGTAAACTAGTCTGCAAATGCACTGCTGCCATTCTCAACTTCACATATCATTCTATAAATGCACTACTGCCATGCTCTGTATCAGTGTCACTGCTGCTCAAGCACTGAAACACTGGCATAGCTCGTGTAATGTGCCTCAAAAAGCCCAAGTTGAAACAAGTGGTACTAAGGCCCAGGCAAAGCTCAAGCAATTCATCTAAATGTTGGCCTGTAGCACCCACTGATTTCAGAAAAACCCCTCTGCTCACATTTAGACTCCCAACATCTGGGAGCTCCATTGCTATGCAGTACCTCTTTTATAATATTTTAGGGACAGAAGGCCACAGGTGTGCAGTGTGGGCCTTCACAGGAATGTGGGAGTGACTGTAAGTTACACATGTAGTGCAGGAGAACGATTGAGAGAGAAGACGTTGAGGAGGTAAAGGAGTCACTGAAAAAGGAAAGAGAAGTCAGAATGGTGTGGGAAAGGAGTTCTCTTTCTTTTACATATATAGATAGCTACAGACAGCTACACGTGGACACACACCTCAGCCGTGACCATCTCATGTATCACAAATCTTCTATTATTTGGTCTATGAGTTCCCCGTTCAGCAGCAGTCTTTTTTTTTTCTGCAGATTTATATAGCGCGATCTCGACCTGAAGGTATTGGAGCGCCTTACACGAGCACTATTACATTACACAAGGACTCATTCATTTTTTGGTAGGCACGGGGAGATGAAGTGATTTGCCCAGAATCACAGGGTGCTGAGCCGACACCAAGGCAAGGCAGTCGGCATCTCTGGCCGTAAGGCCACATCCTCTCCCCAATTCTCATCTCATCCTCTCAAGTCTTGCTCTTGCTAGGCCTTTCGCGCAGGATAAATAACAAGACACCAAAGTGCTGACAGAACAGTAGAGTGCACACTCAAGCGGCCCGGCTCTGACCAAGGGGCCATACCGCATGTGCGCACAGAAGTCGCTGCAGAACGTCTCCTTCAGCTTGTCCTGTCACAGCAAATAAACCGTAAGGTGGGTGCAGACTGCTCTATCATTATGCCTGTGTTTGCCACCCTCTACATTGACCTTCCTTGCCCTGCCTGTCGCTCTACTGTACTCATCCCCCTCTGGGCCAAATCAGCCAATGCCACAGTACCAGCTTAAGAAGCCACGCTTACAATTGCCACGCCCACCATTGTGACATAAATAATCCGGACTGTGCCTCAAAGGCGAATCACTCCATACGCCCGCCCGGCCCGTACGTAGCTGCCCCATCCCCCCAAAACTCAAACTATTTTCTGTGATGAGCATGTTTCTGGTATTTTACTTTTGCTGCTGACTCCCACATAATTTTTAGAGGAACGACCCTTATTACCAGTCTCCCATGCCGTGCACAGTCCTTGAGGGGGTCCCCTGGAGCTTGGGCCCCCCCACACCGTGTTGTGTTAGTGTTCTTGTAGCAATGTGACCTCATTGGGTTCCAACTAGTACATTCTGTAACTACGGAATCCAGTGAGATCACTTGCAGAGTGACCAACGCTGGAAGAGGAGTGTCCAGACTGTCCTCCTCACTTCTGCTGGGTTTACTGAATAAATCTACTATTTCAAATTGGAGCCTGGATCTTTAATATGCTAGAATGGGGACGAGCTAGAGCAACTAAACCCAGCAACAACGGACCCACATTGATGCCACTACGAAATTCTTTATTTCTCTACAAGTAGGACATTTAACTTTCAACGCGCTGTCCACTCTTGCGCTGAAGTGCCTGCAACCTTACCAGCGTCATCGGCATAACTCGTCAAAGGTTAGCGCGTTGAAAGGCAGCGGATCGGCATTCCAAAGGTCAGTGAAACGCTGTTGGACACAGCATTGTTTGAATCTTCCGAGGTACGCAGGATTTGAATCGGCCCAGTCCGCGCTGCCATTTTCAGTTTCTTCGTGCATCAGAAGCTGCGTGCGTAACGATTGACACGTCACACGCCAGCGAGACGCGCGAAGACCATCGTATCCTGGCAACACAACGCTTTTGCACGGGCCATCGTCATCACGCTACGCTGTCAGGGAAGCAGCATCAGAGTGCAACCTAGCAACGGAGCATACGGGGAACGAAGGAATCTCCTTATTTACACGCGCACTGTCCCCAGTTCACCTATGAGAGGAAATTAAAAGAAAGAAGCAAGAAATCTTCTCTCTACGGTGATACACACACCGTGTATCAAGTAACAGTAAAAAAAAAAAAATGTTTTCTTTTATGTATTCTCTCAATCCTGTGTGTATTCTAACCTTTTCTTGCCATTAGTATAAAAGAAGGGAGGAAAGGAAGCACCATGACAACAATGAACTTACCAGCCCCCCAAGCTTTCATGGTTAAAGAATGTGAAGTGACTAGTTTGGAATGGGAAGAATGGAAAGATCATTTCATTAATTATTTAGACGCTTTTGACAATGAAGAGTTGTCACCACAAAGGAAAAAACAAAATACTTTTGCACTGTTTAGGTTCTGGTGGATTACGTATCTACAACCGGATGGAAAAGAAGAGTAGGAGCGGAGATGAAGGAGATGTCTTTTCACACGCATTAGCAGATCTGGATTCTTATTTTGCTCCTACAGTCTGCAAAGCAGTACATCGCTATAATTTCTATCATCGCAAACAAGGGGCTAATGAAAAAGTTGAAGATTACATCGCAGCATTAAAAAACTTAGCTTTACCATCCAAATTTGGAACAATGGAAGAAGAGTTAATTCGAGATCAGTTAGTGATGCATTGTAACAATACGCATTTACAAGATAAGTTATGGATGAATGGTGATTCCAGCCTAAAATAAATAACTGCTATAATTTCCAAGGCTGAACTCACTTCCAGATGTGCTAAAACTGTAATTGCATCTAGTAATAGTACTCAGAGTGATGAAGTCATAAAGATTGTTAGGTCTCGTAATCGTCCCGATGAACAAACAAGGAAAAAAAACGATAGAGATGTAACAAATAGAGAAAAAAAGAGTTTCAAAAGTTTTCAGAATGAAAGAATAAGTGACTTAAGAGGCAAATGTTATAGATGTGGGAGCTCATCCCACCTTGCTCATGACAAAAAATGTCCTGCATTGGGACAAAGATGTACTAATTGCAAAGTTTTAGGTCATTTTTCAAAAGTGTGTCAAAAAAGATTAAGATCTGTAAAATGCATAGTTGATGAATACGCATGTGAGGATGAGTGTTCAGACCCAGATGATGTTATTTGTATCATTGAAGAACCTGAGGTATTGGGAAAAACTATCCAGAAGAAACCAGTTTGCAAAATTCTTATTAGAGATATCTCAGTCTCACTGATGGCTGATTCTGGGTCACCATACACGATTATTAATCGTAATACTTGGAACGAAACTTTTAAAGAAAAATAGGGTAACAGGTTTGAGGTTCCTGATGTGCATCCTGTAAGTTATACAGGCGAACCCATTGATCTCATAGGATTTAAGAAACTACCTTTTGAATTTAAAGGCAGAAGTGCTGAGTGCAAACTTTATGTTTCCAAATCAGGACCTTGTGTCCTAGGATGGTGGGACCAGGGCGAATTAGGAATATTATTGGATCCCAATAGCGCAGATCCAGTTTTAAGTGTTGTTGATTCCAACAAAAAGCCTTACGACATAATCATAGCCAGATTTCCTAAAGTTTTTTCAGGGAAAGTAGGAGAACTAAAAGGATTTTCCCATAAGATTATTCTGAAGAGCGACGCCCGCCCGTGTATTCATGAGGTTAGGAACATTCCTATGAGTGTCAAAGATGAAGTTATCAAAGAGTTAGACAAATTGGTACAGAATGGTCTAATTTAACAAATTGAATCGTCAGATTGGGTCGCCCCCTTAGTAGTCGCACGCAAGGCCAATGGCCGCGTCCGCCTCTGTGTGGACTTGAGAGAACTTAACAAGAATATTTTCATTGATATTTTTTCACTACCAAGGATTTCAGAGTTACTCTCTGCCACTAGAAACAAACAATTATTTTCCACCATCGACTTAACCTCTGCATACCATCAGGTCCCGCTTAATACTGAAAGCAGACATCTAACGGCTTTTATTACTCCTATTGGACTTTTTCAATTTAAACGGGTACCTTTTGGTTTAGCATCAGCCACGGCCATGTTTCAGCGACTAATGCATAGAATTTTCAATGACATGGAAAACATTGTGTTCTTTCAAGAGGACATTTTAGTCATGGGTTCGAATATAGTTGAGCATGATAATACCCTGATTAAAGTTCTTGAAGTTTTGGAGTTCAAAGGATTAACTGCAGAAGAATCTAAATGTAAACTAGCAAGAAGTAACGTTACCTACTTAGGACATGAAATTAGTTGTAAAGGAATCTTCCCAAAATCGGAACTGGTGAACGCTATTATAAATGCCCCGGTTCCCCAGAATAAGGATGAGGTAAGATCCTTTTTAGGTTTAGCCAAATTCTATTCTAAGTTTGTACAAAACTTCTCTGGAAAAATGTACAGTATTAGACAACTACTGAAGAAAGGTTGTAAATTTTTTTGGTCTCCCGAGTGTCAAACAAGTTTTGAAAGCATAAAAAAGGATACATGCTCTGCACCTGCACTCAAAGGTTTCTCTCCAGATCTGGAGAGTATCATCACCACAGATGCCAGTGGGAAAGGTTTAGGCGCAGTTTATCACAGATTCAAGAAAATGGGAGTGAGTGTGTTGTTGCATTTGCTTCTAGGGCTCTCACTGACACGGAAGAAAAATACTCAGTCATTGAAAGGGAAGCTTTGGGCTGTGTTTGGGCTCTAAAGAATTTCAGACAGTACATTTGGGGTACTTGTGTAACGGTTAGGACAGATCACAAACCATTAACTAAAGTTCTTGCTTCTAAAGGTCTGAGCAATGTTTCGCCTAGAATTTCACGAATGTCAATTCAGTTACTTGATTACGTCTACAATGTGATTTATGTCCCAGGTGTAAAGAATAGAATTTCTGATTTTTTAAGCAGATGTCCACTTCGCAACATCAAAGACGAAAAGAATGAATGGGATGAATGGATGGTTGCCTCTGTCTTTGGTAATGAGTTGCAAAGCATTTCCCATTCTGAGTGGACACAAAGCTTAATCAAAGACTCAAACTTGACGTTGGTAGTTGAGTATGTCCAAAAAGGCTGGCCAGCAAAGGCACTTGTACATAATAGTCTCCTTGCCTTTTGGGAAGTTAGGAATGACCTTTCAGTGGAAGAAGACTTATTACTCAGAAGTGGAAGACTGATTCCTCCCTTAGAGTTTCGCAGTAAAATTATTAATCTTTGTCATGAGGGTCACTTAGGAATCGTAAAGTGCAAGGCTAGGATAAAACAGTCATATTGGTGGCCTGGCCTAGATAGGGCTATTGAAAAAGAGATAAGGAAGTGTGTCCAATGTTCTAATTCGGACAAGAGTTTGACTACTCACAAAACTCCTTTACACCCCATTGCTGTTCCCCACATGTCTCGTGAAAGAATTGGCATCGATATTTTTGGCCCAGTCCGACATACCCATAATTTTTTTAAATACATTATTGTCATTGTTGATCATTTTTCAAAATGGCCTGAATATAGGATTGTAGACAAGGCTGACACTGAAGCAATACTTTTATTTCTAGCTGACATATTTGGTCGTGAAGGTCTTCCCAAAGATATTATTTCCGACAATGGAGGACAATTTGTCAGCGAATCATTTAAAAAATGTATCAAGGAAGCAGGTATCAACCATAGAACCACCTCTCTGTACCATCCAGAAGGAAATGGTTGTGTGGAGCGCTTTAACAGAGTAATCAAAAGTGTTATTGAACTATCTGTCAGTAATCATTTAGACTGGGTAGATGAACTAAGGAAGACTGTAAATGCATATAGAGTAACTCGTTGTGAGTCTTCAGGTTATGCCCCGTTTGAATTGATGAGAGGTAGATTACCACGTACGAAAGATAACATGGGTTGGTTAAAAAGTACCAGATCTGTAGTTTGGTCTCCTAATAAGGTAAGGAAAACTCTGGTAGATAATCAACAGAAACAGAAAGATTTCTTTGATCGCACATATAATATAAAAAAAGTACATCTTTGCGTGGATGATATTGTTAAAGTAAGAAAAGGAAGGCTTGTACGTAAAGGTGAAAGTAAATTTTCGTCTCCTTCAAAGGTCATTAAAGTTTTATGCAATGCTGCATTGTTAAGCGGTGGGAAGGTGTGGCATGCTAGCAGAATTGCCAAAATCAGAGGTGATTTTGATCTTTCTTGCATAAATGGGACTAGTAGTCGTCCCATTGAATATGATTGGATTGAGGATTGTCCCTCTGAATTTGATTCCTCTCCTTGCACTACAGGAAATTTCACCCACAATGTACATTCTTGTGATCCTGAACTGTCTTCTTCTGCTATAGTAGGGGAAGAGAGTGTTGACACAAGCGCCTCGTCCAAAGAGTGTACCATTCCTGAAAATAATTATGATGTGACCAGAGCTGGTCGAGTTTGTGTTAAACCTCTGTATTTAAAGGATTACATCACACATATTTGTTCTTCATGAATGAGCATGTTTTCATATGTAAATTTATTCACAAAGTGTTATTGAGATTTTATTGTTATATAAGTATTGACAATTGTGTGAGAAAGGGGAAGTGTTGTGTTTGTGTTCTTGTAGCAATGTGACCTCATTGGGTTCCAACTAGTACATTCTGTAACTATGGAATCCAGTGAGATCACTTGCAGACTGACCAACTGTTATATATGTTAAACTTACCTTTCGGTTGTTTATCTCGTGCTTGCATGCACAAGCTCATTTATATGTTATTCTACAAACCCTTGGTTCATGGCACGATCAGCGTGTTCTAGAATAGAACATGTGATCGGTCCCATGAACCAAGAGTTGACAGTTGTTGGGAGTCAGCCGGAGCTTGAAGTCTTGTAACCGGCGGTGCTTCCTTTAATTCATTATTGGATTAAATCTTATCCTGAAAGCTATACAACGACTCCTGAATATTACTCAACAAACTGGCGACGATCTAAGGAAGCACCTTTTTCATCGAAACTACGATTTGGATTTATCTCATTTTACTTCAATAATTTTTAAAGCAATATTTTTATCATCCAAGTCTTCTATCTCGTCCGAAGTGAATCTCCGTTATTGCTACTGTTCACAACCTCATTGGATTTTTGATTTATTATTCACTTCCTGTGAGCAGTTCTTTTGTTCTATACCTAAACTGGAGTTGAAACGGCGCGGAAAGAGAAGGATTCAAAAGTGAGCTGACTTTCTGAACTGTACGGAGGTGCGGAGCCCTTGGCAGTGTAAGCATTGGGCTATGTGCGGAGCACTCGCCTCTTTGCTAGCATCTATTGTAGTTATGTTTTAAAACATAACCAACGCTTTACCGACCGAGTTCGCAGCAGAACCTTCACCCTCGTTCCGTGTGGACTCCTCTGCAGGAAGGTTCCTTCTTGTTGCGCCTGTTACGTAACTGCAGCTGTGACGTATTTTCCGTCTCAACACGTACTACGCAATACGTAGATCTGCAATCTTCAAGCATTTTTTTCACTCGGATTTCATTTCGTCAAGAGAATGTCTTCTTCTCTTCACTGTTCCTTTCGGAAGTTGTGAAAGCTATTATCAGTATCAAGGGGACAAAATTCATCACTCTTCTCAACTCCGTGTAGGAGTTTCTACCATAAAAATAAAAAACTAACTCAGTTCTGTTCCAGTGTGGTTCGTATTATTATTCTTCGCACTGTGTTAAAGCAAGCAGACGTGATTTCACCGATGTTCAGTTCAGTTTATGTAAAGAATTTTAATAGTCTTTTGCGCCATCTAGTGGTTTAAATCAGTCATTTTTTTGAGGATAACATTCAGTATTTCATTACAGAGCTTGTTTTTGTAATTTCTTTATTCATTTTATCACCTCTTTTGGTAATTTCATTGTGCTATGAGCAGTTCCATTGGAGATAATCATATTTTCTGCATTGTAATAGTGTACAAGCGTTAACCACAGTCAGTTTTGTTCTCTTTCATATATAGTTTTTTTTTTGTTTTGTTATTTTTTTTGGTTCTTCTTCAAATCATAAACATGTGTGCACAAGGATATACTCTCTCTCCCCCACAACCTTATTGGTCTGCCGGTAGTTCACCATGTATGCCCTGGGTTGAATGGAAAGCATATTTCTTGAATTATATTGAGACGTTAGATTCTAATGGTAAAATTAAACCACCTGAAAAAAAAGGCATTTTCTTACATTCCTTAGGTCCTGAGGGTCTCAAAGCGTTTAACCAATTACCTAGAATTGAAAGCAGTGGTGATGGAAATGTTTTTGAAAAGGCTATTTCAGATTTCGATTGCTACTGTTCTCCTAAAGTATGTGTTGGCATTTCAAGGTACAAATTTTTTCAAAGAAAACAGCTTACTGATGAATCTGTGGATAGTTATGTTTCCATATTAAAGACCTTGTCCTTAGATTGCAAGTTTGGTACTCTACAGGAGGAGTTCATCAGAGATCAAGTAGTAATGCATACAAACAATTCTACTATCCAAGAGAGGTTATGGGTCAATGGTGATTCTGATCTTGAGAATATTCTAGCCATCGTGAGAAAATCTGAAATGTCTTGTAGAAGCGCAAAACAAGTCAAGGGGGAATCTAACAGTGTTAATAATGATACTATTGCAAAAGTGAACACAAAAAATCGCCCCAGAGAACAAGATTTAAAAAAAAAGAAAACCTCTAGTTCTTTCAAGAGTAAAAATGATGATCAAAAAGATAATTTGAAGTGTTATAGATATTGCAGTAAAACTCATTTGGCTAATTATAAATTCTGTCCAGCCATCAAGCAGAAGTGCTCTAATTGGGGTTTAGTTGGTCATTTATCAAATGCTTGCAACAAAAAGAATGTTAACAACAAAGTCAAGTGTATAGATCAAACTGATGATAGTGAGGGCGAAGAACCTAACACTGATTGTGGTGATGTAAGCTCTTATGTTCTCAATATTAAGGATTCGGAACATCCCATTCTGAATATTGACAATTCAGTTATAAAAAAAAAACCTGTATGTGATATGGTTATCGGCGGAGTTAACACCAAGATGTATGCAGATTCAGGGTCTCCTTACTCCATTGTGAATGAGACGGTATGGAATTCACAATTTGTTCCAAAACTAGGTAATATGTTGGAATTGCCTGACATCAGTCCAGAGGGTTATTCCGGCGAAAGAATTGACATTCTGGGATACAGAACTTTAATCTTTAGATTAAAAAACCGTGAGTGTACTACCAAACTATATGTGTCAAAAAAAGGACCGTCTGTCTTAAGCTGGTTTGATCAGGGTAAATTAGATATTGTCCTTAACCCCAATAGCCCTGATCCAGTAATGGTAATTGATGAGTCTAACGGCCTTAGTGAAAACTTATTACACAAATTTCCCAGTGCCTTTAGAACTGATATAGGTAAATTAAATGGGTTTAAACATGAGATCCGTTTAAAAAAAGATTTGTGTTAAAAAATTCACAAGGCACGCAGCATTCCTTTAGCTGTGCGTGAAGAGGTTAAAAAAGAGTTAGATTCTCTAGTGAAAGATGGCATCATTGAGAGTATTGAGTCTTCTGAGTGAGTTTCACCTATTGTCGTTGCCAAACGTGCCAATGGGAAAATTAGATTATGCATCGACTTACGCCATTTAAACAACAACATCATCATTGATCAATTTCCTTTACCACGCATCTCAGAGATGTTGACCAGTGTTGGGGGGGGGCTAAATTATTTTCTACTACCGGTTTATCTGCAGTTTACCACCAGATTGAATTACATGAGATTAGCAAGGATTACACTGCATTCATTACCCCTTTCGGGTGTTTCAGGTATAATAGAATGCCTTTCGGTCTAGCTTCTGCTGCAGCTATTTTCCAACGTGTGATGCAGGACATCCTAAAGAATTGCAATAACGCTATTTGTTTTCAAGATGACATTCTTGTTTTTGGAAGTGATCCCCAGTCACATTTGTCAGCATTAGAAAATGTACTTAAGGTGCTTTCTGACCACGGTTTGACTATTAAACATTCCAAATGTAGATTTGGAGTGAAATCTGTGACTTATTTAGGTCACGAACTGTGTGAAGAGGGAATCAAACCCAAAAATGACTTAGTTGAGGCTATTAAATTTGCTCCTCATCCCAAATCTAAGGATGATGTTAGGTCTTTTTTGGGTCTTACTGAATTTTATTCAAAATATGTGCCGAATTTCTCTTGTCGTACATTTAACATCAGACAATTAATCAAAAACAAAAGCAAGTTTTGGTGGTCTAAGGATTGTGAAACTGAATTTAATGATGTCAAGAAAGCTATCTGTTCTGCAACTGCACTTTCAGGTTTTGACCCTTCACTCCTTTGCATTATCACCACAGCCGCTAGTTCTAAGGGTTTAGGAGCAGTTTTGGCACAGAAGTCCAATAATGGTAAAGAATACATCATTGCGCATGCGTCCAGAGCACTCACACCTGCAGAGGAGAAATATTCTACCATAGAAAGAGAAACTTTAGCTTGCGTATGGGCACTTGAGCACTTCAGGGTGTTTGTGTGGGGCAAGGAATGTTTAGTTAGATGCGACCATAAACCTTTAGTGCGCATTTTAACCACAGAAGGCATGTTGAAAGCTTCAGCACGAATAGCTCGGATGTCAATGCGTCTTCAGGATTTTATTTATACCATTGTTTATGTACCCGGTAAAGAAAATGTAACTGCTGATTTTCTGTCAAGAATACCCTTACCACTCAAAGAGAGTACCTACAATGAGTGGGATGATTTTCCTATAGCTTTGGTACACGATGAAGATCTTTTGCCAATTGACCGAAATGTTTGGCTTAAGGAATTTGAAAAGGACCCTGTATTGAAAAACGTTGAAGGGTATATTTTATCTGGATGACCTAATAAAAAGATCATCAATTCTGACCTTAGAAGTTTTTGGGAAATAAGGGATGAGCTTTCATTGGTAGATGGTGTGCTCAAAAGGGGTGATCGTGCCATTCCTCCATGCAAGTTAAGACACAATATTGTTTCCCATGGTCACGAGGGTCACTGTGGTATCGTTAGAACCAAACAAAAAGTAAAAAATAATTTTTGGTGGCCAGGCATGGATGTTTTCATTGAACGTATTATCAGGAATTGCATCACTTGTGCTAATGCTGATAAGACCTTGGTTACTCTTAAAACTAATATTGGTGAACATGCCATTCCGGATTTTCCGTGGCATACCATTGCCATGGATATTATGGGTCCAGTTGGTCCTAATTCTAAATATGTCCTTGCAACCATTGATGTTTTTTCAAAATGGCCAATTATCAAAATTGTTGAAAAGGTGGACACTGATTCTGTTTTATCCTTTCTGGATGAAACTTTCACTGAGGAGGGGTTACCAGTTCGCCTAATTACAGACAACGGTGTTCAATTCTATCTAACAAAGCAAAAGCGTATTTTAAAAGAGTGGGCATCGTTCATTGTACCACTTCTCTGTACAATCCCAGCGGTAATGGTGTTATCGAGAGATTTAATAGAGTTCTCAAAAGTGCTGTCCAGGTTACGGGAATTGAAAATGATAAATGGGAACTACAAATTTAAAAAAAAGTATGGATGTACAGGACCTCCACTAATGTCATGACGGGTTACTCCCCGTTTGAAATTATGAGAGGTAGACTTCCGAGAACCAAATGCAACCCTGCATGGTTAGCTCCCTCTACCATGTGTAAGTTGGATCTTGAGACCGTAAGAGGAAATCTTATCAAAAATCATGCTATTAACAAAGAACGGTATGATAAGAAAAGAGGGTCTGTACATGATCCGATTGTCAATGTAGGGATGTTAGTTAAAGTAAGAAAACCTTGGAAAGTCAAGAAAGGGGAAAGCCAATTTATGGGACCTTTTGAAATAAAAGAGGTACTTAAGAACTCTGTCAAACTCACCAATAATAAGGTTTGGAATTTAAGTAGAATTGCTGTTCTCAAAGGTGATAAAAGTATTTATCTCAATTCTGAGGATGAAACGAAGTCCATTGACAATTTTGAGGATGAAGATCTTGTTAATTGTCCAATCCGCAATGCTGAATTAGTCAATGTTTGTAATAATATTGATTGCACTGTAGACTCTGGAAAACGCCAACGAAAAAAACCAGGGTGGATGGCTGATTTTGTTTCATTTATCAGAAACAGATTTGTTTATTAAATGTTTTATGTCTCTTTATTTATTTATGTGTTATATATGTTAAACTTACCTTTCGTTGTTTATCTCGTGCTTGCATGCACGAGCTCATTTATATGTTATTCTACAAACCCTTGGTTCATGGCACGATCAGCGTGTTCTAGAATAGAACATGTGATCGGTCCCATGAACCAAGAGTTGACAGTTGTTGGGAGTCAGCCGGAGCTTGAAGTCTTGTAACCGGCGGTGCTTCCTTTAATTCATTATTGGATTAAATCTTATCCTGAAAGCTATACAACGACTCCTGAATATTACTCAACACCAACGCTGGAAGAGGAGTGTCCAGACTGTCCTCCTCACTTCTGCTGGGTTTACTGAATACATCTACTATTTCAAATTGGAGCCTGGATCTTTAATATGCTAGACACCGCAGGGTCTGCGGGGGCTATTGTTACGCCCCTGCAAAAAGATAAAAACAAACCTTAACATGAGGTAAGACAAAGAGATTAGCCATTTACTTATTGATTTGTGCAAAGAATTTCCCACTTAAATTGTGTGATCTTAGGCAAATATTTTATTTCACCAAAACTTTTTTTGCTTCATTATTGATATATGAAAACAATTCCAAAATACGTGAGTTCAGAATGCCATTTGTACAAAAACCTATTGCGCTTGATTTAATAGACTATTCAAATACGCGAGTGCAGAATACCAGTTGTACAAAAACCCACTATAATGTTGCTTTAATAATCTGAGCCACGTACAGGGCTTACAGGATAATTGTCTTGCCTCTTAGTTTCCTAATGGTTCATATTTAAAAACTATCACTTTTAATAAAGTACTTCTCTGTGCAGTGTTATAATGTGACACATTAATTTCAAAGCTTCTACATGTTAAAGATATAAACTGTTAGAATTTTGAGGAAGAGACTTTATCATATCTTACATAATATTTGTGGTATGGTGTACATAGCAAACATGTTCTGGGCTTGGCTCGTGCGCTGGCTCTAAGTTCCGAGCCAGACTCTTGGGTAAGCTGTGGTACGTCTCTCCCTATTAATTTATTGGCTCCCCCACCGCTATTACTCACTGATATATATGTTGTATTTATGTCATTCAAACCTAGCCAAAAGGCCTGAGGAGTGCTGGGGTTAAGGTTTGATAGCGAAGTCCGTTCCTGACTCTTCAGTGACACACATCCTTTAAGGACGTTTCTGGAAATCAATATGATCCTGTGAAGTGTGAAACATCATGTTTTAATCAGAAAGTTAGAATATGTCCTACCACAGTGAACTTTACCCTCGAGCCAGGCTCTGACATGAAGTTGAACACGTTTTTTTGACGTCAGCTCTACCTCCCTGGAAGACAATAGGTCTCCCTGGCTGCAGGCAGCAGATGCAGGGCTGCGATCGAGCGATTGGCCCAGTCTGTTATCTCCTTCCAATCCATTAACGGCACTCTGCCCCATCATCCGAATCAAAGCTCTTACTGGGCGCCGATGCACTTATTGTTATCACTTGCGCCATGTCGCACCAGTCCAGTGACATCTGAGCCCACTCCTCGCAAAGCATGTGTGACCCCCCAGCAGTGCCTGGGAGAGTAGACACCACCGGCCTACACCAAGACCTGCTCATGCAAACTTTGGGGCAGGGCCGGACTCTGAATCAAAAGTATCCGAGACAAACATGTTTAAGTCTTTTAGAGTTAATTTGTAAATTACTTACAGTTTAAGTCATCATCAGAATTCTTTGTAGAGTTGTTTTGTTTTTTAAGAGAGAAAGTCACTCAGCAATTTGTTTCCCATACAGGTCCTGTGCAGTCCATGTGATTCTTGTAATTACTTGTAGCACTCTGAAATCTCCAAACTGTCAATGGTCAACTGTAATCAGCTTAAAACTCCCATAGCACATTTCCTTTAGGAAAGAAATCTTCACTATTCATGTGTGTCTTCATCCCATCCTCGTCGCCAATGTAAAAGAGTCTTCCAGACACAATGAATGTAATTTAGTGATATATTTTAATGGAGCTTGTAAATCAGCTTCCACATTCATCCCAGCATATCAATTGAATACCCCTTGAGCATTCCTTTAGTCTTAGCATTCCTTTAGCATTCTTTTAGAACTAATGACATCATAATGTCATTTAAACATTACTACATTCTTCAAACCTGCCCACCCTCCCATCTATCTAACTCTCTCTCTCCTGCTCATACTCTGGCTCACGCTCCTATTCCTCCCTCACCTCTCTCGCCACAAGCCCCCAAGGTGCCTGCTGTAACTAACGCCGGTGAGCTGGAGTAAAAGACAGAGGTGCGCGCAGCAGCCCACAGCGGCCCGCCTGGCACGTACATACGTAGCTGCCTCACCCACCTCCCCCCAAAAAAACTGGAACAATTTCCTGTGATGAGCATCTTTCCGGTATTTTACTTTTGCTGCTGACTCGCCCATAATTTTTAGATGAACGACCCTTATTACTAGTCTCCCATGCTGTGCACAGTGCTTGAGGGGCCCCCTGGAGCTCGGGCCCCCCCGCACCGCGGGGTCTGCGGGGGCTATTGTTACGCCCCTGAGTGGACTCCCAAGTTGATATTGTGACTGATTCACAAAGTTGAATGGGTCCCCTTTGCCACCTTTCACCTTTGGGAAACGCGGTGGCAGCTTCAAGGGGATTAGGTTTAAGGCTAGGGAACCCCTACCTGTTCTCTAGTAAGTTTTTCAAAACAGAATTTTTATTTTTAAAGCAGCCCTAGTTCTTTTAAAAAACTCGGGATGCCTTAAAAAAAGTTTTTTGTTTTGGAACATATTCATAGGAATGGTTGCCTGCTGTCCCTTGCAGACCACCATACTTGTGATAGCCAATCCCACGTTGTCACAAATTGAGACCTGCATAACGAATATGAATTAGGCAGGCTGTTCTGCCACCCACTGTGATTCGTTATTTTGTCAACCAATAAAATAGTTTGTCGCAAATAGTCGGCACGCAATTTGTGATGACTATTATAGTATAGCTGGCCTTTAAGTTCCATCTTTCCTTTCTCAGAAAAGCCGCTCCCTTCTTCACCCTCATATTGTGTAAAATGTAGACATACTCTGTTCCTGACCCATTTGGACTACTGTGATGGTTTACACTGGCTCCTAAAAAAACTCCTCACCAGCTGCAGAGTGCCACATCAGGCTGTTAGAACATACCTGCATATATGGAATCAGGACTTTATCAAGCCAAACCCTTGCTCCAGTTGGAATCCAGAATCAAATGTAAGAAATTTGCATTATGTTTACATCATATTAGGGCAAATGTCCTGGTTACTTTCAGAAACGGGCAAGCTAGTAGCCTACAACCAGGAATTTGCAATCCTTCTCAGCTCATCAGACTCAATAATAATGTCCAGCAGAAAGCCTACACCAACCCCAATGTGTGACATATTAAAAAATATATATGTAGATAAGGAAGATGCGGCAGAGCATCTCCTGAATATAGATGGAAATGTCCTTACTACTCTAGTTACCTACTCCCACTGAGGAGTTAACCAGTTGTAGCAATGGAAAATACGCATACTGTCAGCATGTGAAGGTGAGAGAAGCCCTGTAGAATCGAGATATGATAACAAGCAACCAAACAAAGCTCATAATCAATGGAACAGAGAGGGGATCCCCCTTCCTTTGTCTCTACCTGCATGAGAAACACAGTGTTTGCCCAGGGAAGTGCGTTCAGCATAGAAGAAACACAACTAATGGAGGTGGACAAGTTGCGAGAATGTCTTGACTGCCAATACCAACGATTGGCCAATCGTGTGACTAATTGCAGACCATGGATGGCTCAAGAACTAGAAGCAACAAGAGAGAGTATGTCAGCAAGGAAAGGAAAGCTTGAAGGGAAACCACAGGAGATTGCCGTGAGGCAGGGAACCCATGCTGCGGGACATCAGTGCTGCAGTTCAGGATTCAAGGAGCGCACTCAAGACCCAAATAGATGCTGTAAATATTGTGGTTAACCTACTTACAGTCGATGTGCACAAAATCAGTAAAAAAGTAACTAAAATGAGCTTGCCATATTGACCCTCCAGGGACAGATGAACATTCTTTACAAAGAAGTTAGTTAACTTCAAAAAGACAACATGTTGATACAGGCCAGGCTGGAGGATTTCGAAGAAATTTCCAAGAGGAACAATATTAGAATAGAGGGTGTACCAGAGATAACTGAGGGCCAGAGTGTAGAACGCTTTCTGGAAGACATGATATTGAATAATAATTAATATTGAATAATAACCTAAAGGACTCTCCCACTTTTTCTCAGTGGAAAAAGCACACAGGGTACCAATCCTCTCACTGTAACCAGCAGCCCCCGAGCAATTAGTGCCCACATTTTCAATCATAGAGATAGGGACGTGATCCTAGAGTCAGCCAGAAAACAGGGTCAACTAGATTTTCAGAATGTGACAATGTGCATCTTCCTTGATTTTACTCTCCTTGTCTAAAAACAAAGACACAGTTGTAAACATGTTGAAAGATATCTGTGATATTAAACACATGATAATTTCCCAGAAAAACTACAAATGATGGCTGAAAACAAGACACGGAAATTTCAAACACCAGAAGAAGGATGGGACTGACTAGAGGGATAGTGAGTAGCCCCTCAATGATGAGGCAACAATCAGGCAGACACTTCATAAGTTCTGTGATAAGAAAAACTGATGAGTACTCATCATCAGAGGGCAAACAAATGTGATGAAGCTGAGATGTCCATCGATGTTTCAGCACACACACTGACCAGAAAGCACCTAATATGCAAGAAAACTCAGAGACCTGAAGGGACAAACTGGAAGCCCACCTGCAGATTATTTTCATACAAGAGCACTAATGTATTTAGAATGAGGTCATGGCCTGGGGGATGGACTATATGTGTAGTTACATAGATGTGGAACAGTCCATAATCGCTCTGAATAGGATGAATAGGTAAAATGTCACCACATAAGGTATTTGGTGCACTAACATGAATTCCCGACTGTATGGCAGAGACATATCGTGTACTCAAAATTGAGGTAGGTAAATGGGGGGATGTACTGTGGGAGGAGAAACAGTTACCTAAGCCGCAAGTCAGTAGTTCTATCCAGTAATACTTTGGCTATGCTCTCGCAGTAAAAGGGAATGGTTGGGCAACAATCCTCCTGTGAATTAGGGAGGAAGACCGGTCTAGGCCAGCAGCACAGGGTGGTGGGGAGAGGGCATAGTTGGGGGGGTTGAGGGACAAAGTTTTGCTGAAGTTGGAGTACTTGTTTTGGAGTGCAGAAGCACATCAGTAGAACCATGGTTGCAAGAGCAAGTAGAAAGATATGTAGGACAAGTCATTTAATGCTTAAATGACAGGATCCACATCTAAAGCATCACAAAATGCATACAAATATTGTCTTGGCATGGTAATGGACTTAGCAATAGAGTTAAGAGAGGAGTGGTAGACAGACATTTTCAATGCCATAGCCCAGAAATAATTATGCTGCATGAGACTCATCTCAAAGTGAACCACTGTAAAATGCTGAACAGGGTTATAGAGTGCTGGCGCACTCCAGGTTTGCATCTGACTCTAGGGTTGTGGTGAGCCTGACGCAACAGACATTCCCCTTCTGTAATTCAAAGAAATAGATTGATCTCCTATGAGAATGCATCACAGTAATTGGAATGGGGGGAGTGAGGGGGAATATTAAACACCCTCTGTGTGTATTTGCCACCAAGGCTTTGGTACCAACCGTAGCAGACATAGGTACACTGCTGTTACAGTTACAAGATGGGACTTTAGTGGCAGTGGGTGTCTTGAACCTCGCATTATCAGTAGGCCTGAAAATATTCTATAGTCACTAGAAAACAATATGTTGGCTGCTGTTGGTTCTTTTTAGGTGGATATAAGTTATAATTTGCTCCACACATGGTGGAAATAAACTTCACAGCAGTCCAATCCTAAAAAACAGTCAATGTTTAAACCCCTAATGGTGAGATGAGTTTGTGGGGTCTTTCTCAGACCAAAGGTAAAGATACACCTCAGTCAAAGACATGGAATTCTAGAGTGTTAAGTCTAATAGTTCCAGAAACTCAATGTCGCAACATCCTGGTTCAGAAGTGTACCGTGCTATGCCAGACTCTGCTGGAGGAAGGTAACGCACATTGGACACTTTGGCTGATGAACAGTGTTCTCGATTTGATAACCATAAGGGCTATGTTCTCAAAATGGAGGCACCCATATAAAGTAGCTGCATGGGTGACCAGGAAATGCACTGATCTTCCTTGTGGGTACTGATTCCACAAACGTTACTTGCATTAGTCTCGCTTCCTGATGAGCACTGAGGATGTGCATCATTAGTACTCACGAGGAAGCAAGAAAGACGCAACTAACTTTTGCTTTCCAGAATAGACTACATAGGAGCCCACTTATGGATAACAGATGCTGTCGACTGAGATTATAACTCAGAATGAAGCCAAATATGTAAATACATTTTCGTTTCCATATTTAGAGAGCCTGCCATCGTAAATGCATGAATTGCTAGAAGTTCTGAATAGGCTATATGGTGTACCATGACAAGTAGAGTATCATGTAGTGACACTTGATGTTATCTCATTGTATATATGTATTAAAAACTGGTGTGGTTTGAAGAGATCAGAGATATCAGAGATATATATAGAAGAAAAGGATTGGAAGCAGCCGGGACATAAATGACTGCCCCACCAGACTAGTCACAAAGGTATATCATATTGCCCACCTCAAGTGATCTGCTGCTTGTAGATCACAAAAATAATAGAGCTAAATTGGTAGGATGAGACGCAATATATAGAAAACAGACACTTAGGTACATACGAACACGTAGAAACAAGCAATTACAGATAAATTAATTTAAGATGTCTTTATTCTTTGTTGTGCTTCACAAGATATAACCAGCCAACGTGTTTCGCCCAAACACGGGCTTCTTCAGGGCACTGTGGTATTATAAGAAGGCGTAACCGGTAGCGCGTTTATCCAATAGGTGCGTTTGAGACTGATCCTAGTGCATGCATTCAAAGCTCATGGTAGAGCGAGGTTTGTTAGGTAACGGGAATGCAGAGTTCCATTAAATGAAGACTAAAAAAGGGGTGTAGGTGATGCTCCAAGGTTCTATCCTTATATACACAAAGCAAAAGTGTTCCAGGAAAAGAATGTGGTCCCATTCACCAGGTGGGGCTCGTGCGGTGTCACGGATACAGGTCTGTGTATAATTGCAAACAGGTACGCCTCCCCGACATAAAAGGAAGCGCAAGACCGCACTCATGTCTCTCAGTCAAATGGATTTATTGCGGCAACGCATTGCGACCTGAAGAGGTCTTTGTCACAGCCAATCTTCAATTGAGCCCAACCAACAATAGAAATAACCTTTTAGGGTTATAGAAAGTGAGAAAATACACAAATACACAAAGCACCATGTCGCCTAATGTTTAGAGAAATTCAAAAACAGACGCATGCCATTGTACATTACGATATGCACAAATTCATAAATATAGAGCTAACACATTTCAGTGCAAAACATAATAAAATAAAATAATTTAAATGAATAAGTATCGGCCTAAAAATTGGCAAGAATACTGTTGTGCAAGTGAAGCATATGCCCCACCAAGCGAACTACACTCTCAAACAGGTATTTATTAGCAGAGAACAGCTTCTGTAGATTCCATTGGAACAACAGTACAATGCTGACACGTTTCGGGCTTTGCGCTCTTTGTTAAAGGCATACTGCGGAAGAAAGGCAACATTGCTTCAGAATACATACCCATTTATAACTACATCACCCAGGAGGGCGGAACTGTATCTAAATGGTGATCAGGTGGCTACAATGATGATGCTGCTCTGCTTTTCATTCGGCCATATGTTATTCCCTGTGAAGTAGCTGATTTTGCTGCTTGTCGGAATAAAAACTTGAAAGGCTGCCTGAGAGTGCATCTTCGCTAACATTAAAAACGGTGTTACAGATCATATAATGATTACGTGGAGGAAAGTTCAATGATTAGATTTGGTTAGTATCAGTAATTTCTCTAGAAGTAAATGGAGTGATTGACTTAGAAAACCTATCTAGGTCTTTTTCACATATCAAAATTATAAGAGCTGTGATTTTGGTGGAATAAATATAAACAGATTAGCAACATACAGCACTGTATTTTTTTAAATTATAGAACCAAATATTTGTGTGACAGACTAGAGGGTTTATGCTTCCATTTGCCCCTGTAAATGAATGTATATAAGGAGCTCAAAATGTCATTTGAAGGATTGGGTTTTAGGACATCTAAGAGCAATTAATCATTAGGGTGTCAACTACCTGATGGCCATACAATAATTAGAAAAGCCTGGGAGAAAATCATCAGGCCTCAAAGTGGTGAGGCTTTACAAAGTCACTAAGAGTCGATGGGAACCTTTGATATGGGTTCATGGATTAATCTGCTATTACAAATTAAAGCCCTAGGCGGTTTAAATAATGAGGGTCCACATGTGTTCTTGTAATGAAAATTTGCTGTGTATAGATTAATATTGGAGGTATCTTTATCAGCATTGGGTTATTATGTAAGTACCTTATTAATATTAAAAGTACCCTTTTAATATTAAATGTTAGCCTGGTACCATGTTAATATTAAAAATACTCTTTTAATATTAAATGTTACCCTGGTATCCTGATAATATTAAAAGTACCCTTTTATTAAAAGTTATCTAAATTGATTATCCTGCTAGAGTGGATGTTTTGTTAGTGTTTGCTTTTATCTGTTGAATTTTGGATTATGATATTCATAGAATTGTATAGGAATCCATTTCAAGTTTTGTATTTATCAATGGTAAAGGGTTTCACATGATCATGGAATGTACTGCCATGAAAATAGCATTTTTTCAAACTGGATGATGTACCTTTCTTTGATAAAGGCTGAGGGGATAGCCAAACACAGCAGGCTATGCTTGTGTTCCACAACTGTACATACTGTATAAAATGTGGTTGGTGTAGAATTAATTTGTAATTAAATAAAGATTTTTCTTGTATTTTCTGGACCCAGATGTCTGTACCTTAAAAAGTTCCATTTGTAGCGCCTTAACTTGACCCGTAAACTCTGGTGTTGCTGTTGGATTTGGTGGTGCATCATTATATTGGCATTTTTATTAAGAAATCTTTCCCAAGCATTGCATCTAATCTAAGAAAATAGTACACACATTATACATTGTATGCAGATTCAGGGTCTCCTTACTCCATTGTGAATGAGACGGTATGGAATTCACAATTTGTTCCAAAACTAGGTAATATGTTGGAATTGCCTGACATCAGTCCAGAGGGTTATTCCGGCAAAAGAATTGACATTCTGGGATACAGAACTTTAATCTTTAGATTAAAAAACCGTGAGTGTACTACCAAACTATATGTGTCAAAAAAAGGACCGTCTGTCTTAAGCTGGTTTGATCAGGGTAAATTAGATATTGTCCTTAACCCCAATAGCCCTGATCCAGTAATGGTAATTGATGAGTCTAACGGCCTTAGTGAAAACTTATTACTCAAATTTCCCAGTGCCTTTAGAACTGATATAGGTAAATTAAATGGGTTTAAACATGAGATCCGTTTAAAAAAAGATTTGTGTTAAAAAATTCACAAGGCACGCAGCATTCCTTTAGCTGTGCGTGAAGAGGTTAAAAAAGAGTTAGATTCTCTAGTGAAAGATGGCATCATTGAGAGGATTGAGTCTTCTGAGTGAGTTTCACCTATTGTCGTTGCCAAACGTGCCAATGGGAAAATTAGATTATGCATCGACTTACGCCATTTAAACAACAACATCATCATTGATCAATTTCCTTTACCACGCATCTCAGAGATGTTGACCAGTGTTGGGGGGGGCTAAATTATTTTCTACTACCGGTTTATCTGCAGTTTACCACCAGATTGAATTACATGAGATTAGCAAGGATTACACTGCATTCATTACCCCTTTCGGGTGTTTCAGGTATAATAGAATGCCTTTCGGTCTAGCTTCTGCTGCAGCTATTTTCCAACGTGTGATGCAGGACATCCTAAAGAATTGCAATAACGCTATTTGTTTTCAAGATGACATTCTTGTTTTTGGAAGTGATCCCCAGTCACATTTGTCAGCATTAGAAAATGTACTTAAGGTGCTTTCTGACCACGGTTTGACTATTAAACATTCCAAATGTAGATTTGGAGTGAAATCTGTGACTTATTTAGGTCACGAACTGTGTGAAGAGGGAATCAAACCCAAAAATGACTTAGTTGAGGCTATTAAATTTGCTCCTCATCCCAAATCTAAGGACGATGTTAGGTCTTTTTTGGGTCTTACTGAATTTTATTCAAAATATGTGCCGAATTTCTCTTGTCGTACATTTAACATCAGACAATTAATCAAAAACAAAAGCAAGTTTTGGTGGTCTAAGGATTGTGAAACTGAATTTAATGATGTCAAGAAAGCTATCTGTTCTGCAACTGCACTTTCAGGTTTTGACCCTTCACTCCTTTGCATTATAACCACAGCCGCTAGTTCTAAGGGTTTAGGAGCAGTTTTGGCACAGAAGTCCAATAATGGTAAAGAATACATCATTGCGCATGCGTCCAGAGCACTCACACCTGCAGAGGAGAAATATTCTACCATAGAAAGAGAAACTTTAACTTGCGTATGGGCACTTGAGCACTTCAGGGTGTTTGTGTGGGGCAAGGAATGTTTAGTTAGATGCGACCATAAACCTTTAGTGCGCATTTTAACCACAGAAGGCATGTTGAAAGCTTCAGCACGAATAGCTCGGATGTCAATGCGTCTTCAGGATTTTATTTATACCATTGTTTATGTACCCGGTAAAGAAAATGTAACTGCTGATTTTCTGTCAAGAATACCCTTACCACTCAAAGAGAGTACCTACAATGAGTGGGATGATTTTCCTATAGCTTTGGTACACGATGAAGATCTTTTGCCAATTGACCGAAATGTTTGGCTTAAGGAATTTGAAAAGGACCCTGTATTGAAAAACGTTGAAGGGTATATTTTATCTGGATGACCTAATAAAAAGATCATCAATTCTGACCTTAGAAGTTTTTGGGAAATAAGGGATGAGCTTTCATTGGTAGATGGTGTGCTCAAAAGGGGTGATCGTGCCATTCCTCCATGCAAGTTAAGACACAATATTGTTTCCCATGGTCACGAGGGTCACTGTGGTATCGTTAGAACCAAACAAAAAGTAAAAAATAATTTTTGGTGGCCAGGCATGGATGTTTTCATTGAACGTATTATCAGGAATTGCATCACTTGTGCTAATGCAGATAAGACCTTGGTTACTCTTAAAACTAATATTGGTGAACATGCCATTCCGGATTTTCCGTGGCATACCATTGCCATGGATATTATGGGTCCAGTTGGTCCTAATTCTAAATATGTCCTTGCAACCATTGATGTTTTTTCAAAATGGCCAATTATCAAAATTGTTGAAAAGGTGGACACTGATTCTGTTTTATCCTTTCTGGATGAAACTTTCACTGAGGAGGGGTTACCAGTTCGCCTAATTACAGACAACGGTGTTCAATTCTATCTAACAAAGCAAAAGCGTATTTTAAAAGAGTGGGCATCGTTCATTGTACCACTTCTCTGTACAATCCCAGCGGTAATGGTGTTATCGAGAGATTTAATAGAGTTCTCAAAAGTGCTGTCCAGGTTACGGGAATTGAAAATGATAAATGGGAACTACAAATTTAAAAAAAAGTATGGATGTACAGGACCTCCACTAATGTCATGACGGGTTACTCCCCGTTTGAAATTATGAGAGGTAGACTTCCGAGAACCAAATGCAACCCTGCATGGTTAGCTCCCTCTACCATGTCTAAGTTGGATCTTGAGACCGTAAGAGGAAATCTTATCAAAAATCATGCTATTAACAAAGAACGGTATGATAAGAAAAGAGGGTCTGTACATGATCCGATTGTCAATGTAGGGATGTTAGTTAAAGTAAGAAAACCTTGGAAAGTCAAGAAAGGGGAAAGCCAATTTATGGGACCTTTTGAAATAAAAGAGGTACTTAAGAACTCTGTCAAACTCACCAATAATAAGGTTTGGAATTTAAGTAGAATTGCTGTTCTCAAAGGTGATAAAAGTATTTATCTCAATTCTGAGGATGAAACGAAGTCCATTGACAATTTTGAGGATGAAGATCTTGTTAATTGTCCAATCCGCAATGCTGAATTAGTCAATGTTTGTAATAATATTGATTGCACTGTAGACTCTGGAAAACGCCAACGAAAAAAACCAGGGTGGATGGCTGATTTTGTTTCATTTATCAGAAACAGATTTGTTTATTAAATGTTTTATGTCTCTTTATTTATTTATGTGTTATATATGTTAAACTTACCTTTCGTTGTTTATCTCGTGCTTGCATGCACGAGCTCATTTATATGTTATTCTACAAACCCTTGGTTCATGGCACGATCAGCGTGTTCTAGAATAGAACATGTGATCGGTCCCATGAACCAAGAGTTGACAGTTGTTGGGAGTCAGCCGGAGCTTGAAGTCTTGTAACCGGCGGTGCTTCCTTTAATTCATTATTGGATTAAATCTTATGCTGAAAGCTATACAACGACTCCTGAATATTACTCAACACCAACGCTGGAAGAGGAGTGTCCAGACTGTCCTCCCCACTTCTGCTGGGTTTACTGAATACATCTACTATTTCAAATTGGAGCCTGGATCTTTAATATGCTAGACACCGCAGGGTCTGCGGGGGCTATTGTTACGCCCCTGCAAAAAGATAAAAACAAACCTTAACATGAGGTAAGACAAAGAGATTAGCCATTTACTTATTGATTTGTGCAAAGAATTTCCCACTTAAATTGTGTGATCTTAGGCAAATATTTTATTTCACCAAAACTTTTTTTGCTTCATTATTGATATATGAAAACAATTCCAAAATACGTGAGTTCAGAATGCCATTTGTACAAAAACCTATTGCGCTTGATTTAATAGACTATTCAAATACGCGAGTGCAGAATACCAGTTGTACAAAAACCCATTATAATGTTGCTTTAATAATCTGAGCCACGTACAGGGCTTACAGGATAATTGTCTTGCCTCTTAGTTTCCTAATGGTTCATATTTAAAAACTATCACTTTTAATAAAGTACTTCTCTGTGCAGTGTTATAATGTGACACATTAATTTCAAAGCTTCTACATGTTAAAGATATAAACTGTTAGAATTTTGAGGAAGAGACTTTATCATATCTTACATAATATTTGTGGTATGGTGTACATAGCAAACATGTTCTGGGCTTGGCTCGTGCGCTGGCTCTAAGTTCCGAGCCAGACTCTTGGGTAAGCTGTGGTACGTCTCTCCCTATTAATTTATTGGCTCCCCCACCGCTATTACTCACTGATATATATGTTGTATTTATGTCATTCAAACCTAGCCAAAATGCCTGAGGAGTGCTGGGGTTAAGGTTTGATAGCGAAGTCCGTTCCTGACTCTTCAGTGACACACATCCTTTAAGGACGTTTCTGGAAATCAATATGATCCTGTGAAGTGTGAAACATCATGTTTTAATCAGAAAGTTAGAATATGTCCTACCACAGTGACCTTTACCCTCGAGCCAGGCTCTCACATGAAGTTGAACACGTTTTTTTGACGTCAGCTCTACCTCCCTGGAAGACAATAGGTCTCCCTGGCTGCAGGCAGCAGATGCAGGGCTGCGATCGAGCGATTGGCCCAGTCTGTTATCTCCTTCCAATCCATTAACGGCACTCTGCCCCATCATCCGAATCAAAGCTCTTACTGGGCGCCGATGCACTTATTGTTATCACTTGCGCCATGTCGCACCAGTCCAGTGACATCTGAGCCCACTCCTCGCAAAGCATGTGTGACCCCCCAGCAGTGCCTGGGAGAGTAGACACCACCGGCCTACACCAAGACCTGCTCATGCAAACTTTGGGGCAGGGCCGGACTCTGAATCAAAAGTATCCGAGACAAACATGTTTAAGTCTTTTAGAGTTAATTTGTAAATTACTTACAGTTTAAGTCATCATCAGAATTCTTTGTAGAGTTGTTTTGTTTTTTAAGAGAGAAAGTCACTCAGCAATTTGTTTCCCATACAGGTCCTGTGCAGTCCATGTGATTCTTGTAATTACTTGTAGCACTCTGAAATCTCCAAACTGTCAATGGTCAACTGTAATCAGCTTAAAACTCCCATAGCACATTTCCTTTAGGAAAGAAATCTTCACTCTTCATGTGTGTCTTCATCCCATCCTCGTCGCCAATGTAAAAGAGTCTTCCAGACACAATGAATGTAATTTAGTGATATATTTTAATGGAGCTTGTAAATCAGCTTCCACATTCATCCCAGCATATCAATTGAATACCCCTTGAGCATTCCTTTAGTCTTAGCATTCCTTTAGCATTCTTTTAGAACTAATGACATCATAATGTCATTTAAACATTACTACATTCTTCAAACCTGCCCACCCTCCCATCTATCTAACTCTCTCTCTCCTGCTCATACTCTGGCTCACGCTCCTATTCCTCCCTCACCTCTCTCGCCACAAGCCCCCAAGGTGCCTGCTGTAACTAACGCCGGTGAGCTGGAGTAAAAGACAGAGGTGCGCGCAGCAGCCCACAGCGGCCCGCCTGGCACGTACATACGTAGCTGCCTCACCCACCTCCCCCCCAAAAAACTGGAACAATTTCCTGTGATGAGCATCTTTCCGGTATTTTACTTTTGCTGCTGACTCGCCCATAATTTTTAGATGAACGACCCTTATTACTAGTCTCCCATGCTGTGCACAGTGCTTGAGGGGCCCCCTGGAGCTCGGGCCCCCCCGCACCGCGGGGTCTGCGGGGGCTATTGTTACGCCCCTGAGTGGACTCCCAAGTTGATATTGTGACTGATTCACAAAGTTGAATGGGTCCCCTTTGCCACCTTTCACCTTTGGGAAACGCGGTGGCAGCTTCAAGGGGATTAGGTTTAAGGCTAGGGAACCACTACCTGTTCTCTAGTAAGTTTTTCAAAACAGAATTTTTATTTTTAAAGCAGCCCTAGTTCTTTTAAAAAACTCGGGATGCCTTAAAAAAAAGTTTTTTGTTTTGGAACATATTCATAGGGGGAACAACCTTTACAACGCAACTGTTACAACGCACTACACTTACAACGCATTTTTTACAACGCATAATCCATTACAACGCACTACACTTACAACGCATGACACTACAACGCATTTTTAAAAACTACCTTTACAACGCATTCCATTACAACGCCTACCATTACAACGCATAATATTACACTACACTTTCCAACACTTACCCTACTGTTGCACCCCCTGGAGTTAGAATAGTAATTTTTACCCCTATACTATCCAACACTTACCCTACTGTTGCACCCCCTGGAGTTAGAATAGTAATTTTTACCCCTATACTATCCAACACTTACCCTACTGTTGCACCCCCTGGAGTTAGAATAGTAATTTTTACTCCTATACTATCCAACACTTACCCTACTGTTGCACCCCCTGGAGTTAGAATAGTAATTTTTACCCCTATACTATCCAACACTTACCCTACTGTTGCACCCCCTGGAGTTAGAATAGTAATTTTTACCCCTATACTATCCAACACTTACCCTACTGTTGCACCCCCTGGAGTTAGAATAGTAATTTGTACCCCTATACTATCCAACACTTACCCTACTGTTGCACCCCCTGGAGTTAGAATAGTAATTTTTACCCCTATACTATCCAACACTTACCCTACTGTTGCACCCCCTGGAGTTAGAATAGTAATTTTTACCCCTATACTATCCAACACTTACCCTACTGTTGCACCCCCTGGAGTTAGAATAGTAATTTTTACCCCTATACTATCCAACACTTACCCTACTGTTGCACCCCCTGGAGTTAGAATAGTAATTTTTACCCCTATACTATCCAACACTTACCCTACTGTTGCACCCCCTGGAGTTAGAATAGTAATTTTTACCCCTATACTATCTAATACTTACCTTAAATGTAATGTAATATTATGCGTTGTAATGGTATGCGTTGTAAAGGTATTTTTTAAAAATGCGTTGTAGTGTCATGCGTTGTAAGTGTAGTGCGTTGTAATGGATTATGCGTTGTAAAAAATGCGTTGTAAGTGCATGCGTTGTAAAAGTGTGCGTTGTAACGTCATACATCCTATTCATAGGAATGGTTGCCTGCTGTCCCTTGCAGACCACCATACTTGTGATAGCCAATCCCACGTTGTCACAAATTGAGACCTGCATAACGAATATGAATTAGGCAGGCTGTTCTGCCACCCACTGTGATTCGTTATTTTGTCAACCAATAAAATAGTTTGTCGCAAATAGTCGGCACGCAATTTGTGATGACTATTATAGTATATCTGGCCTTTAAGTTCCATCTTTCCTTTCTCAGAAAAGCCGCTCCCTTCTTCACCCTCATATTGTGTAAAATGTAGACATACTCTGTTCCTGACCCATTTGGACTACTGTGATGGTTTACACTGGCTCCTAAAAAAACTCCTCACCAGCTGCAGAGTGCCACATCAGGCTGTTAGAACATACCTGCATATATGGAATCAGGACTTTATCAAGCCAAACCCTTGCTCCAGTTGGAATCCAGAATCAAATGTAAGAAATTTGCATTATGTTTACATCATATTAGGGCAAATGTCCTGGTTACTTTCAGAAACGGGCAAGCTAGTAGCCTACAACCAGGAATTTGCAATCCTTCTCAGCTCATCAGACTCAATAATAATGTCCAGCAGAAAGCCTACACCAACCCCAATGTGTGACATATTAAAAAATATATATGTAGATAAGGAAGATGCGGCAGAGCATCTCCTGAATATAGATGGAAATGTCCTTACTACTCTAGTTACCTACTCCCACTGAGGAGTTAACCAGTTGTAGCAATGGAAAATACGCATACTGTCAGCATGTGAAGGTGAGAGAAGCCCTGTAGAATCGAGATATGATAACAAGCAACCAAACAAAGCTCATAATCAATGGAACAGAGAGGGGATTCCCCCTTCCTTTGTCTCTACCTGCATGAGAAACACAGTGTTTGCCCAGGGAAGTGCGTTCAGCATAGAAGAAACACAACTAATGGAGGTGGACAAGTTGCGAGAATGTCTTGACTGCCAATACCAACGATTGGCCAATCGTGTGACTAATTGCAGACCATGGATGGCTCAAGAACTAGAAGCAACAAGAGAGAGTATGTCAGCAAGGAAAGGAAAGCTTGAAGGGAAACCACAGGAGATTGCCGTGAGGCAGGGAACCCATGCTGCGGGACATCAGTGCTGCAGTTCAGGATTCAAGGAGCGCACTCAAGACCCAAATAGATGCTGTAAATATTGTGGTTAACCTACTTACAGTCGATGTGCACAAAATCAGTAAAAAAGTAACTAAAATGAGCTTGCCATGTTGACCCTCCAGGGACAGATGAACTTTCTTTACAAAGTAGTTAGTTAACTTCAAAAAGACAACATGTTGATACCGGCCAGGCTGGAGGATTTCGAAGAAATTTCCAAGAGGAACAATATTAGAATAGAGGGTGTACCAGAGATAACTGAGGGCCAGAGTGTAGAACGCTTTCTGGAAGACATGATATTGAATAATAATTAATATTGAATAATAACCTAAAGGACTCTCCCACTTTTTCTCAGTGGAAAAAGCACACAGGGTACCAATCCTCTCACTGTAACCAGCAGCCCCCGAGCAATTAGTGCCCACATTTTCAATCATAGAGATAGGGACGTGATCCTAGAGTCAGCCAGAAAACAGGGTCAACTAGATTTTCAGAATGTGACAATGTGCATCTTCCTTGATTTTACTCTCCTTGTCTAAAAACAAAGACACAGTTTTAAACATGTTGAAAGATATCTGTGATATTAAACACATGATAATTTCCAGAAAAACTACAAATGATGGCTGAAAACAAGACACGGAAATTTCAAACACCAGAAGAAGGATGGGACTGACTAGAGGGATAGTGAGTAGCCCCTTAATGATCAGGCAACAATCAGGCAGACACTTCATAAGTTCTGTGATAAGAAAAACTGATGAGTACTCATCATCAGAGGGCAAACAAATGTGATGAAGCTGAGATGTCCATCGATGTTTCAGCCCACACACTGACCAGAAAGCACCTAATATGCAAGAAAACTCAGAGACCTGAAGGGACAAACTGGAAGCCCACCTGCAGATTATTTTCATACAAGAGCACTAATGTATTTAGAATGAGGTCATGGCCTGGGGGATGGACTATATGTGTAGTTACATAGATGTGGAACAGTCCATAAGCGCTCTGAATAGGATGAATAGGTAAAATGTCACCACATAAGGTATTTGGTGCACTAACATGAATTCCCGACTGTATGGCAGAGACATACCGTGTACTCAAAATTGAGGTAGGTAAATGGGGGGATGTACTGTGGGAGGAGAAACAGTTACCTAAGCCGCAAGTCAGTAGTTCTATCCAGTAATACTTTGGCTATGCTCTCGCAGTAAAAGGGAATGGTTGGGCAACAATCCTCCTGTGAATTAGGGAGGAAGGCCGGTCTAGGCCAGCAGCACAGGGTGGTGGGGAGAGGGCATAGTTGGGGGGGTTGAGGGACAAAGTTTTGCTGAAGTTGGAGTACTTGTTTTGGAGTGCAGAAGCACATCAGTAGAACCATGGTTGCAAGAGCAAGTAGAAAGATATGTAGGACAAGTCATTTAATGCTTAAATGACAGGATCCACATCTAAAGCATCACAAAATGCATACAAATTGTAACGCCCTGAACGTCTCAGGATCGTTTAACAGACACGACAATGAGGACGCAACCACTTGTGAAGGGTTAGTTCTTTTAATGAAGGCAAATAAAATACAAAGACTAAACAAAAGTTATAGTCACTGGAATCCTCCAGGCTAAGTACGTTACCAGCCCACAGCACGGATGGTCCTAACCGTCCTCTGCATATACGCCGATCCCGGCGTATGCCAACAGAGGGCAGAAATGTAATGGCCGACAATGCCAATCGGTAGGCTGTGAGGGGCACGAAGAGTGTTGGGGAGAATCGAGGAGTCAGGGAAACACCCAGCCGGGGTCTCTACCTGAAGGGAGCAGCCGCTCAACCTCTTCCTCAGACTGCACCGGGACGCGGAGTCACCTCCTGGTGATGCGTCACCGATACCCCAATCACAAGCAAGAAGACTGAACCGAGAGCAGCCGCTCGATCGATCCTGTGGACTTCCGAGTCTGTAACGCGGCAAACACCTCCTGGTGTGCGTTACAGCTGGCAGTCCCTGTGTCTCTGGTCGGGCTGGGAGTTACGACTCCAACCAGCAAAAGCGCCACTGCGCTTGGACTCAGCCGAGTCAAAAAGCGAAGCTCAATGGTTGACCGGTAGAGCTTCCGGGTCCTTCACAGGTGACGATGGGGCAAGACACGGCCCAGGGAGTAACGACTCGACCTACCTCCGTTCTTGCCTTACTGGAGCACCACTCCTGAACACTGCTCTTCACGAAGCAGGTACGTCGGTGTAAACACAATATCCGACAGCCTTGTACCTCCCGGTTCCTCCCTTTATAGGGCGTGTTTTCCTTGAGTTATGTAACAGCTCTCCTGTTTACATAAGGCGTGTTTCCCTTGAGTTATGTAACAGCTCTCCTGTTTACATAAGGGCGTGTTTCCCTTGAGTTATGTAACAGCTCTCCTGTTTACATAAGGGCGTGTTTCCCTTGAGTTATGTAACAGCTCTCCTGTTTACATAAGGGCGTGTTTCCCTTGTATGACAGGAATTCTTGACAGTACATCCTCCCTCTCAGCGGCTCCCCACGGGTCCAGCGCTGGCAGGAAAACGCCGATGGAACAAGGAGACCAAGCGCGGAGCATGAACCCCTTCAGCCGGTTCCCATGAATGCTCCTCCGGGCCATAGCCTTTCCACGCAACCAGGTACCACAGCTTCCCCCTGCGCCATTTGGACGCCCGTATGCCCGACACTTCATACTCCACCTCCGACTCCACGCATACCGGCCTAGGTGTCCCAGACGGCTTGGAGGGTGCTGGTTTGAGCAATGATACATGAAAGACAGGGTGTATCCGCAATGACTGGGGCAAGCACACCTTCACGTTCACGGGACCCATACACTTGGTAATTCGATAGGGGCCCATGTACTTGGGATGGAACACACTGTTCTTTCGAAACCTCATGTTTCTTGTGGATATCCAGACGTAGTCTCCAGTGCGGTACAGTGGCCCGGGCCTTCTCTTCCTATCTGCCGCAGCCTTGTATCTTCTCTTGGCCTCTATTAGGACAGCCCTTGAGCGCATCAACGTGTCTTTTATGTGTGCCACCCTGTCCGCTGTGGCGGGAATCCTGTCCTCTCTGAACGGATGTAGAAATGGCAAGAACCTGGGATGTTGGCCATAGTTGCTATAGAACGGAGATGACTGTGTGGAGCTGTGAGTGGCGTTGTTATAGGCTATCTCTGCAACCCATAGCAAGTCGACCCATTCTTCCCTGCCCTGGTCCACAAAACATCGCAGATACTGTTTGAGCGTTTGGTTCAGGCGCTCGGTTTGGCCGTCCGTTTGAGGGTGGTAGCTGGTGGACAGGGCGGTCTTAACATGCAGCGCAGTGCACCAAGTCTTCCAGAATTGCGCAGTAAACTGCGACCCCCGGTCCGACACGATCACCCCAGGTAATCCATGCAGTCGTACCACATTCTTTAGGAGTAGTGACGCCAATTCCCCGGCCGTAGGGACTCTCTTGCAGGGGATGAAGTGCCCCATTTTCGTCAAGTAATCCACCACCACCAGTATTGCCGTCATCCCCTGGTCTACCGGTAGGCCCACCACGAAGTCCAGTGATATGCTATCCCATGGTCTATCCGGGGTCGGAAGTGGATGTAAGAGCCCTTGGGTTCGGCCATGGTCGGCCTTCATGGTAGCACACGTAGGACACTCCTGTCCCCACCTCCTGACATCCACTCTCATGGTTGGCCACCAGAAATGCCGTCCCATGCTAGCCACCGTTTTTTCAAAGCCCAAATGACCTGCGCATGGAGAGTCATGGCACCAGATGAATGCTTGTTTCCTTAGCCTAGGCGTGGGTATCAATAGGCACCTGCCCTTCAGGGGTATCCCGTCCTTCAGCTGCCATTCTCTGTGACTGAGGAGCCACCTCCGCCATGCGAATGACCTGATCCCTCTCTTTATTCCCCTCAGGAAAGTATCCGGTTGGATAACCCCCAATACCATCCTCGGGGAAATGATGGAACGCTCGGTTGCAGGCAATGGTTCCTTAACTGCAGATTGACGGGACAGGGCGTCCGCCTTCCGGTTTTCCGTCCCCGGCCGATATGTGATGCGGAAGTTGAACCCCGCAAAGAAGATCATCCACCGCAGCTGTCTGGGAGAAAGGTGTCTTGTGGCCGTCATGAACTGTAGGTTCCGATGGTCCGTGTACACCGATACCACATGTCTTGCCCCCATCAACCAATGCCTCCATTCGGTGAAGGCGTCCTTGATTGCGAGAAGCTCCTTCTCCGCAATATGGTAGTTGCGTTCGGCGTCGTTGAGTTTGCGGGACATGTACGCAACGGGATGAAGCACCCCTGTGTCGTGGTTGCGTTGGGACAAGATAGCCCCCAGCGCCACATCCGACGCGTCCGCTTCCACCACGTAGGGGAGATCCGGATCGGGGTGAGCCAACACCGGCGCCTTACCAAAGGCGCTTTTCAGGGCCTCAAAGGCTTTGTTCGCTTCAGGGGACCAGACAAACTCCTTGGACTTCCTCAGTAGCTGTGTGATTGGGGCCACCACTCCTGAAAATCCATCTATAAACCGCCTGTAAAAGTTGGCGAAGCCAATGAAACTTTGGACGTCCTTCACGCTTTGGGGCACCGGCCATTCTTTCACCGCCTTGATCTTTCGTTCTGCCATCTCCTGTCCCTCTGGACTCAGCATCACTCCGAGGAATTCCACGGATGTGACGTGGAAGTCACACTTGCTGAGTTTACAAAACAGCATGTTTTCCCTCAGCTTTTGGAGCACAGCTTTGACGTGGTGTACGTGCTCCTCCACACTGGACGAATAGATGAGGATGTCGTCGATATATACGACCACGTAGATATCCAACTCCTCTCTGAATACCTCATTCAAAAAGTACTGAAAGGCTGCCGGGGCGTTGCACAGACCGAACGGCATGACGAGGTACTCAAAAAGGCCGAACCTGGTCTTAAAGGCGGTCTTCCACTCGTCTCCGTCCCTCATGCGCACCAGATGGTATGCCCCTTTCAAATCCAACTTGGTGTAGATACGAGCTTTCTTGACCTGTTCCAGAAGTACACTAATGAGAGGCAAGGGGTACCGATTTTTTATGGTTATCGCATTCAATGCCCTAAAGTCCACACAGGCTCTCAGCTCCCCATTAGCCTTCGGGATGAAGAAGAGTGGCGAGGCGGCCGGAGACTTGGACGGGCGGATGAATCCTAGCCTGAGGAGTTTATCCAGGTACCCCCGGAGATGTACGTTTTCAGGCTCCGTCAGGGCATACAGCCTGCCGCTGGGAACGCTGGCCCCTGGCACCAGGTCGATCTGGCAGTCAAACTGTCTATGTGGTGGTAGCACTTCCGCCTTCACCTCATCAAATACATCCTCAAAACTGTGATAAGCCTGGGGGAGAGCCACATCTTTTTCTGCCGCTGTAGCCACCGTCTGACTCCCGCTCTCATCTGCGTCAAGGGATTCCGTTCTTATTCCACAATGCAGGATGCAATACGGTGACGTCATTTCGATGCGATGTGTTGGCCAATCCACAAAGGGGTTGTGTTTCTGTAGCCACGGCAATCCCAATATGACGCCATATTGGGGCGCTCGGATGATGTTAAAATCGATTTGTTCCAAATGGTTCCTCCCATATCTCATCGGAAGGACCCCCGTGTGCTGTCCGATGGGCCCCGTCACCAATCGCCTTCCGTCTACCGCATAGACGTCTTCGGGTACTGCTTTGGGAAGAAGCACTAGCCCTAGCCTGCATGCCTCGTTGTGGTCCATAAACATGCCAGTGGCCCCTGAATCCACCATGGCCACAACGGGTATCCACTGGTCATGCACTCCCACGTGCACCGTGATAAACAGGTGTCGTTGTCCCTTAGTGACCGAGTTGGAAAGTGAAGGGATGGATGAGTGACTCCGAGATGCCCCTTCTCTGGTCTTGGAGTCCTCTAGTTTTCCGCCGGTATGTCCACCACGGCTGTTACCGACCGGTTGGCCCGATAACGTGACGTCTTCGGTTTGGCAGGGCATTCACGTACGTAGTGGCCTTTTTTGCCACAATATAGGCACAATCCTTGTTTACGGCGTGACTCTTTCTCCGTGGCTGTGAGGCTCGCTCGTATTGCGCTGATGTCCATGGGTTCTCCCTTGGATGCGGTGGAAGTTTCAGGACTTCCCACCGTCACATAGGATGGAAGGGATTTTCCTTTTCTCCCATGATCCCCCTTTCTTTCACTTAGCCTATGTTCCAGCCGTAATACCAGGTTGATAAGGCCCTCACATGTCTTGGGTTGAGGGTCAATATGAGCCACGGCGTCCTTGAGCTCATCGCACAGCCCTTGATGGAAGAGCGCCGTCTGTTTAGCAACAGGCCACTTGGTTTCCGCAACCAGCCTTCGGAACGCGTTGAGATACTGCACCAGGTCGTTGGATCCCTGTCTCAACTCAAGCATTTCACGGTCCGCCGTGTACGAGTCAGCCCTTCTGTCGAATACCTTCAGGAATTCCTCGCGAAAAGCACCCCAATCACATAAGAGGGGGTCGTCCCTGCTCACCAGAGGTACGGCCCATTGTGCCGCGTTTCCAGCCAAATAGGATATAAGGAAAGCCACACGAGCCTGACTCGTGGGGAACACCTTTGGTTTGCACGATAAATGTAGCGCCACTTGTGTGAGGAATACCTGCACTGTGTTAGGATCCCCACTGTACCTCTCTGGTGTTGCCAAGGGGATGGCTACCGGCATTTCCACTACTACCGCAGGGGTCTGGTTCGTGAGGGAGGTGCTGGGCGTGAGCGGGTCCAATTGGATAGCATCCAGTCTGGCTTTTACATCGGCTGTTTCTTGCCTAGAGGCAGCCACTTCAACTTGCATGGCCGCTAAAGCAGCCAGCACATCATCAAGTGTTGCCATGTCTGTTATCGACCGGGAGACAGTTAGTGTTATTAAGGTCGGATATTTTGTAACGCCCTGAACGTCTCAGGATCGTTTAACAGACACGACAATGAGGACGCAACCACTTGTGAAGGGTTAGTTCTTTTAATGAAGGCAAATAAAATACAAAGACTAAACAAAAGTTATAGTCACTGGAATCCTCCAGGCTAAGTACGTTACCAGCCCACAGCACGGATGGTCCTAACCGTCCTCTGCATATACGCCGATCCCGGCGTATGCCAACAGAGGGCAGAAATGTAATGGCCGACAATGCCAATCGGTAGGCTGTGAGGGGCACGAAGAGTGTTGGGGAGAATCGAGGAGTCAGGGAAACACCCAGCCGGGGTCTCTACCTGAAGGGAGCAGCCGCTCAACCTCTTCCTCAGACTGCACCGGGACGCGGAGTCACCTCCTGGTGATGCGTCACCGATACCCCAATCACAAGCAAGAAGACTGAACCGAGAGCAGCCGCTCGATCGATCCTGTGGACTTCCGAGTCTGTAACGCGGCAAACACCTCCTGGTGTGCGTTACAGCTGGCAGTCCCTGTGTCTCTGGTCGGGCTGGGAGTTACGACTCCAACCAGCAAAAGCGCCACTGCGCTTGGACTCAGCCGAGTCAAAAAGCGAAGCTCAATGGTTGACCGGTAGAGCTTCCGGGTCCTTCACAGGTGACGATGGGGCAAGACACGGCCCAGGGAGTAACGACTCGACCTACCTCCGTTCTTGCCTTACTGGAGCACCACTCCTGAACACTGCTCTTCACGAAGCAGGTACGTCGGTGTAAACACAATATCCGACAGCCTTGTACCTCCCGGTTCCTCCCTTTATAGGGCGTGTTTTCCTTGAGTTATGTAACAGCTCTCCTGTTTACATAAGGCGTGTTTCCCTTGAGTTATGTAACAGCTCTCCTGTTTACATAAGGGCGTGTTTCCCTTGAGTTATGTAACAGCTCTCCTGTTTACATAAGGGCGTGTTTCCCTTGAGTTATGTAACAGCTCTCCTGTTTACATAAGGGCGTGTTTCCCTTGTATGACAGGAATTCTTGACACAAATATTGTCTTGGCATGGTAATGGACTTAGCAATAGAGTTAAGAGAGGAGTGGTAGACAGACATTTTCAATGCCATAGCCCAGAAATAATTATGCTGCATGAGACTCATCTCAAAGTGAACCACTGTAAAATGCTGAACAGGGTTATAGAGTGCTGGCGCACTCCAGGTTTGCATCTGACTCTAGGGGTGTGGTGAGCCTGACGCAACAGACATTCCCCTTCTGTAATTCAAAGAAATGGATTGATCTCCTATGAGAATGCATCACAGTAATTGGAATGGGGGGAGTGAGGGGGAATATTAAACACCCTCTGTGTGTATTTGCCACCAAGGCTTTGGTACCAACCGTAGCAGACATAGGTACACTGCTGTTACAGTTACAAGATGGGACTTTAGTGGCAGTGGGTGACTTGAACCTTGCATTATCAGTAGGCCTGAAAATATTCTATAGTCACTAGAAAACAATATGTTGGCTGCTGTTGGTTCTTTTTAGGTGGATATAAGTTATAATTTGCTCCACACATGGTGGAAATAAAGTTCACAGCAGTCCAATCCTAAAAAACAGTCAATGTTTAAACCCCTAATGGTGAGATGAGTTTGTGGGGTCTTTCTCAGACCAAAGGTAAAGATACACCTCAGTCAAAGACATGGAATTCTAGAGTGTTAAGTCTAATAGTTCCAGAAACTCAATGTCGCAACATCCTGGTTCAGAAGTGTACCGTGGTATGCCAGACTCTGCTGGAGGAAGGTAAGGCACATTGGACACTTTGGCTGATGAACAGTGTTCTCGATTTGATAACCATAAGGGCTATGTTCTCAAAATGGAGGCACCCATATAAAGTAGCTGCATGGGTGACCAGGAAATGCACTGATCTTCCTTGTGGGTACTGATTCCACAAACGTTACTTGCATTAGTCTCGCTTCCTGATGAGCACTGAGGATGTGCATCATTAGTACTCACGAGGAAGCAAGAAAGACGCAACTAACTTTTGCTTTCCAGAATAGACTACATAGGAGCCCACTTATGGATAACAGATGCTGTCGACTGAGATTATAACTCAGAATGAAGCCAAATATGTAAATACATTTTCGTTTCCATATTTAGAGAGCCTGCCATCGTAAATGTATGAATTGCTAGAAGTTCTGAATAGGCTATATGGTGTACCATGACAAGTAGAGTATCATGTAGTGACACTTGAAGTTATCTCATTGTATATATGTATTAAAAACTGGTGTGGTTTGAAGAGATCAGAGATATCAGAGATATATATAGAAGAAAAGGATTGGAAGCAGCCGGGACATAAATGACTGCCCCACCAGACTAGTCACAAAGGTATATCATATTGCCCACCTCAAGTGATCTGCTGCTTGTAGATCACAAAAATAATAGAGCTAAATTGGTAGGATGAGACGCAATATATAGAAAACAGACACTTAGGTACATACGAACACGTAGAAACAAGCAATTACAGATAAATTAATTTAAGATGTCTTTATTCTTTGTTGTGCTTCACAAGATATAACCAGCCAACGTGTTTCGCCCAAACACGGGCTTCTTCAGAGCACTGTGGTATTATAAGAAGGCGTAACCGGTAGCGCGTTTATCCAATAGGTGCGTTTGAGACTGATCCTAGTGCATGCATTCAAAGCTCATGGTAGAGCGAGGTTTGTTAGGTAACGGGAATGCAGAGTTCCATTAAATGAAGACTAAAAAAGGGGTGTAGGTGATGCTCCAAGGTTCTATCCTTATATACACAAAGCAAAAGTGTTCCAGGAAAAGAATGTGGTCCCATTCACCAGGTGGGGCTCGTGCGGTGTCACGGATACAGGTCTGTGTATAATTGCAAACAGGTACGCCTCCCCGACATAAAAGGAAGCGCAAGACCGCACTCATGTCTCTCAGTCAAATGGATTTATTGCGGCAACGCATTGCGACCTGAAGAGGTCTTTGTCACAGCCAATCTTCAATTGAGCCCAACCAACAATAGAAATAACCTTTTAGGGTTATAGAAAGTGAGAAAATACACAAATACACAAAGCACCATGTCGCCTAATGTTTAGAGAAATTCAAAAACAGACGCATGCCATTGTACATTACGATATGCACAAATTCATAAATATAGAGCTAACACATTTCAGTGCAAAACATAATAAAATAAAATAATTTAAATGAATAAGTATCGGCCTAAAAATTGGCAAGAATACTGTTGTGCAAGTGAAGCATATGCCCCACCAAGCGAACTACACTCTCAAACAGGTATTTATTAGCAGAGAACAGCTTCTGTAGATTCCATTGGAACAACAGTACAATGCTGACACGTTTCGGGCTTTGCGCTCTTTGTTAAAGGCATACTGCGGAAGAAAGGCAACATTGCTTCAGAATACATACCCATTTATAACTACATCACCCAGGAGGGCGGAACTGTATCTAAATGGTGATCAGGTGGCTACAATGATGATGCTGCTCTGCTTTTCATTCGGCCATATGTTATTCCCTGTGAAGTAGCTGATTTTGCTGCTTGTCGGAATAAAAACTTGAAAGGCTGCCTGAGAGTGCATCTTCGTTAACATTAAAAACGGTGTTACAGATCATATAATGATTACGTGGAGGAAAGTTCAATGATTAGATTTGGTTAGTATCAGTAATTTCTCTAGAAGTAAATGGAGTGATTGACTTAGAAAACCTACCTAGGACTTTTTCACATATCAAAATTATAAGAGCTGTGATTTTGGTGGAATAAATATAAACAGATTAGCAACATACAGCACTGTATTTTTTTAAATTATAGAACCAAATATTTGTGTGACAGACTAGAGGGTTTATGCTTCCATTTGCCCCTGTAAATGAATGTATATAAGGAGCTCAAAATGTCATTTGAAGGATTGGGTTTTAGGACATCTAAGAGCAATTAATCATTAGGGTGTCAACTACCTGATGGCCATACAATGTTTAGAAAAGCCTGGGAGAAAATCATCAGGCCTCAAAGTGGTGAGGCTTTACAAAGTCACTAAGAGTCGATGGGAACCTTTGATATGGGTTCATGGATTAATCTGCTATTACAAATTAAAGCCCTAGGCGGTTTAAATAATGAGGGTCCACATGTGTTCTTATAATGAAAATTTGCTGTGTATAGATTAATATTGGAGGTATCTTTATCAGCATTGGGTTATTATGTAAGTACCTTATTAATATTAAAAGTACCCTTTTAATATTAAATGTTAGCCTGGTACCATGTTAATATTAAAAATACTCTTTTAATATTAAATGTTACCCTGGTATCCTGATAATATTAAAAGTACCCTTTTATTAAATGTTATCTAAATTGATTATCCTGATAGAGTGGATGTTTTGTTAGTGTTTGCTTTTATCTGTTGAATTTTGGATTATGATATTCATAGAATTGTATAGGAATCCATTTCAAGTTTTGTATTTATCAATGGTAAAGGGTTTCACATGATCATGGAATGTACTGCCATGAAAATAGCATTTTTTCAAACTGGATGATGTACCTTTCTTTGATAAAGGCTGAGGGGATAGCCAAACACAGCAGGCTATGCTTGTGTTCCACAACTGTACATACTGTATAAAATGTGGTTGGTGTAGAATTAATTTGTAATTAAATAAAGATTTTTCTTGTATTTTCTGGACCCAGATGTCTGTACCTTAAAAAGTTCCATTTGTAGCGCCTTAACTTGACCCGTAAACTCTGGTGTTGCTGTTGGATTTGGTGGTGCATCATTATATTGGCATTTTTATTAAGAAATCTTTCCCAAGCATTGCATCTAATCTAAGAAAATAGTACACACATTATACATTGTATAGAGGACTACCATTGTAAACTAGCGCCTGTGCATCCTTCGTATCTCAGGTCTTAATCAAGACATTAGGTGCTCTGATATGTTGGGCTACAATCACTCTCCTATTCACTGACTTAGTATCTTGTAGAGGGGAACTCGTTTCTGAAGGTCACATTCTTTGAATAGCAGTCATTTTCTCATTTGTCCTTTAACATGATTTCACTTAAATTCGAGCTGAGTCCCTTTTTCAGGAAAAAACAACACTGTGTTTTTCGATATAAAACAAAAACTTACGATAATGCACATTGTAACAATTCCATTTTGTGTACCCTGGATCAATACCAGATAATTTCTCAAGTAACAAAGTCAATTCCAAACAGACAGTTCTTTCTACCTGTTACGTTAAAAAGGGGCCTCGCCAGCTCGGATTAAATGGTGAATAATTGTCTTCCATTTGTAGGGCTTATTTCCTTTTTTTCTTAGCATTGTAATCTGTTTTCATCTTGTATTCATAAAGACCTTCTCTATGTCTAATCATAAAAAGTATACTAAATTTACTGAGTCATTAAACCCATTTGGGTGTACCATTAACAAAGTGTATGTCCAGTATTTTTCTCATATTTGGAATCTTTCTTCTATGTTATAGTCTCACCAGCTCTACCTATCAATTCCAAAATGTTATATTGAATCTGTGACAAATTGCAGTTTTGCTGATGAAATTGCCTCACTCCTGAGGATTTAACAGACAAAGACATGACAGGCAGGCATGGCAACACACGGATGGGTGCAACACGCAGATGAGGGCAACACACGGACAAGGGCAACACATGAATGAGGGCTAGGCAATAGCAATGCACTCATGAAGGAATCCCATTCTCATCGCCAGTTTACTGTCTTAGACACAAACAATGCCAGTTTCATTGTTTTATTAACTCGATCCACGTAAAATCAAGAGAGTAGACAAATTTGCATACTTTGGCACCTTGGCTCCTTTCTGCCTAAGTGCTGTTCTGCCCCGCAAGCCTCTTTTTGTGGTCGAGCCTGGGCAGCGCATGCACTGCTCTGAGAGGCATGCTGTGTTCAGACAGGGACTTCAAGCTCCGCCCACTCTCCACCAATATTTTTCATTGGCTTGTGTCATTGCCCACTGTAAACTGTAGCTGTTCATGACACCCCCCTGTTAAGTGTGTTGTTACTCAGTAAGCTTTCATTACAATCTCCAAGCACTATTTTCTCAAATAGCTTTGTCAGAACACGCTCTCTCATAACGCTTTTTGAAAATTTTTATAGTACGGGCGGCAAACGCTTTTGCAATGCAATAGATCTCGCATATGCGAGAGTTTAAGCTATTGGCATTGTAAATGACTATGCCTTTCATTTTTTATGTTTTAAAAACAACACGTAAATAAAAGGCATTGCCATTTACAATGCCAATAGCTCAAACTCTCGTAACTGCGAGACCTATTGCATTGCAAATGCTTGTTGTAACTGCGAATCAGAGCTTTCCAGAGCATGTGCAATGGTACCAGTGTATAAACGACAGTCCATCAATATCAAAGGGCAGAGCTAGAGCGGGGACAGGAGAGCTTGACTCGCCAAGAGAGTGTCATGATTTATCTAGGGCCATACTGTGAGAAAGACGCAAGTGCAAGTCTTTTTCTGTTTGAGAGAGTAGCGGAAGACAGGGAAGGGTTGAAGGCTATGTACTACTACCAGCTCTCGGTGGTTTGTTCACATTGAGGATCAAGAATAGACAGTACTAGGTCATGGCAAGTAGAGGGCGCACGGCCCGCCTAGTCACTAAAAATGTCACAAATTAATAGGATGGTGCCTGGCAACGTTCAGCTTGTTATATGGCTCCCACAATTGCTTAGTTCGTCACCTTATGGTGTTTCTTCAGCATTTGTTGTTTTGTTCCCTTCCCTGGTTCGCGTTTCCTCTGGTCCCTTTTTGTCTTTTCTCATTTCCTGCTGGATCGCTGTGATCCATGATGTTTGGTCATTTTGGTCCCACCTCTACAGCCAGCTGTTTTGCCTAACTGTCCTCCAGGTGTCCCCGGGCATCTGGGTGCATTTGTTTTGTTTTGCAGATTTATATTGCGTGAACTCGACCCAAAGGTATTGGAGCGCTTTACATGAGCACCAGATACGTTACACAAGGACACATTCATTTTTTTGTTAGGCACGGAGAGATTAAGTGAATTGCCTAGAATCATAGGATGTGGAGTAGACCCAGAGGCTCGAACCTTGATTTCCCACCTCCAACGTCGGCAGTTAGCCGTCAGACCACATCCTCTCATCTGGTGCTCCATACCACCATCTGTGAAGTGACTGGCGAGTCCAACAGCCTTCCATTCATATGTATTCTTTCATGAGTGATCCTTGTATGTGTATTGATTGTCATTCTGCCACTTGTTCATAAAGGGCCTCTAGTCCTGACTTTGAGATCGCTGATAACAATGCCATCCATGTTGGGCAAGTCCACATGGTGATGGAGAAGGGTTTCGCAAAGTTGAAACCTGCTTGAACTGAGTACCCCCATAATATGTACTAACAGTAAGTAGACGTAGTAAACCTAACGTGCACCCACATAAACACAGGGGAACTGCTTTGAGCATGCCTGAATTAACACGTAATCACACAGTATTGAAATAACTTTTATGCTTTTGAAGAAACAAAGAAATTGCATGAAAAGGCAGCAAGTGCTTTAGTAAATGCATGTCTCATTCTGCTCGAAGGGTAATGATTAATTCCGCTTTACGCACTAGGCTTATGCTAGGTAACATTAACGGGAAGTAGTGAACGGTGGGAGGTGAACAGTGATGGTTTTACTATCGCATAATTAATAAATGTTCATTTCTATTTACTTTAGTGTACTGGAGGAAGACACCATTTTACTTAACTTGACTATGGTGGGAGGGGGCAGTTATGAGGAGCGAACTCGTTCTGCCATGAGGAGAAAAAGATGTGCTGTGCACCGCAGATGACATGAAGGAGTGAAGGCCATTGTGTCCGTCGCCTGCCAACTGCTATACTTGAGCGTGGGACCGGAGATGTCCTCAGCAAATGACTTTGATTCACAAATAAAGAAATGTACAATTTGTAACTGATGTGGGGAATATGTGAATAAGTTGAGATTCAGACTATGGGAACGTTTGTACACAATAAAGCTGTTGAATAAAGGTGAAGTCATGGTGGTCAGGGCCAGACTGGCCGTAGCGGGCACCGGGTATTTCCCGGTGGGCCGCTAGGGTGGGGGCCGGTTTTGGTCCTCTGGGGGGCCGTTTTTGTTACAATATCGGGCCTGCAATATCTGCCCCCTGTAACAAAATCCGCAAAACCGGCTCGAGCAAACAGCTCGGCCGCACCCCCTCCACACCCAGGGGGCCCGGCCAAGCAGTTTGCCAGGGCCGGTTTCGGTGCCTAGTCCGGCCCTGATGGTGGTGTGACAACCCCACCTCCCCAGCCCACCAATTCGTGTGTGAGTTAGAGGGTAAAATGCAACAATTGAGGGATGGACATGTCAATTTAGACTATAACTAGGGTGCCTTTAGGGGTCTGTCCAGAAGCTTAGGCTGACAGGAGAGAAGGGGGCGATGCGTCGCTGTCCGCGGGTTTGCAGAGAGGCCTAGCTGTTCCTATCCTGTCCTGTTCCTGTCCAAATATCTTGTGTTTCCTGATTAACTTTTGGGGGACCTCCATCATCTCCTGGGTCCAGGGTGTGGTTTTCCTACAGACCGATAGGTTTGTATTTAGCCATATCGTTCTTAGAAACTCAGCATTAATGTATTCGTCTTTGAACCTATTGTCTCTCCACCTATCCACTCCCTCAACAGTTTTTTGATATGCATTATTAGATGAACCTATTGTCTCTTCATCTATCCCTCCATTAGGTATTATAACGTTTGGCATAATCATTTTGCTGAATGCTTTGTCTCTTACTCTATCCACTCCTTCATTACATAATGTCATTGCATAATGAGTCTGTATAAATGCATTATTTCTCCTGTTGTGCGACTCGATGTTTGTAATTGTGACCTGATGCAGATTAGCATTTACCTTGAATTCTGAGATAAAACTCATTTATTAACCTTACTGAGAGTCTGTAATTAATTTTAACAAATGATTGGTGAGTTAGTATTTATCATTACCATCAACTATTCAACTAATTGGTCCGTCGACCAAATAGAAGAAGAGTTGATATCAGGATTAGTTATTTAACAAATGTCCTAGGAGATTTACAAAAGAAATAAGTGATGAACGAAACAAATTGACACCAGCACATCAGGGATACTGGGTGAATGTGTATGGGCCATTGTAGTGATTTGTTGATTATCGATCCCTGATCAATTATTAGGTATTGGCACGGGATCAGTTTCTTGGTAGCAGAGGTTGGTTTATTTATTGATTAGTTTGGTAATGAATATTGATTGTATGTCCTTAACACGAAATGTTAGTGTCATGTTCTATGTTGTCTAGAACTCCAGGTACGGAGATACCTGAGGAATCTCGGGAAGGAATTTGCTGGAAGTAGGCAGAAGAAGAGTGTGATAAAGAAATCACACTGCAGAAGTACTTTGTCTGTTGAAATAATGCCTAAAAGCTACGGAGGGCTGTAGGTGTTATACTTAGGGAAATTTCGTATGAGAATAGAGTGTTTGAATAGTGAAGGGTGCACTTCCGAAATTCTAGCCTTGTTTCCAGGAATATAGCAAGACTCCTTTTCACACCAAAAAGTCCTCTTGTGAAATCTTGGTTATATCCCTAGAAGAGTAAAGGTCCGCCCAGAGCTTGTTAGAGAAGTGAAATAACGCAGGTCGTTATTATTGCTTGCCGTGTAAGAAAATCCCTTGGAAAAGTGAAGACTATCTCTTCATTTAGTGGAACGGACAAAGTAGTATTGTTTTATGTTGTTACTAACAGAATTTTGAATAAGAAAACACAGAAAAATATTGCCGTAAATTTTTGTAAAGGGAGGGTCAGTAGAAGGAGTAATACTGACATCAGAAAAGGCCGCGCTGACATTGGTCAGGCTGCGGGCGTGTACTGTGCTGTGATTGGTTGGTTGGTGTGAGCAGCACTAGTATTGCTTGAAACTTTGCCCACGTAGCTGTGCTCTAGTTGGTTGGTTGGTGTGAGACGCGCTGGTATAGTACAAATGTTGTTGGAAAATTGGATTGACTATACAAAAGACGATGGTGTTTTAGCTTTTCCACACCATGGTACATTTAATGTGAGGATATTGATAAATTTGAGAAATCGAATGAATTCCTTAGTCCCAAATCCTAGATTGACTCAGTACGAAGCATTGGAAGAATGGGAAGTGGAAGCATTTGAGAGAGAAAAAAAATAAATTGGTAACAAAGGTTACAGAATTATGATGTTCAGGTACCCCTTTGAGAGCAGGGAAAAAAAATTGAAAAGATGTGCTGTAGTAACGGAAGGGTTATACCCAGTTTTAACGGTTGATGAGCAGACTAGAGGTAAATGTAAGGAGAAAAAAAAACATTTAGAGACTCCAAGTGTAAGAGGTGATATGAATGAATCTGACAATGATGAATTGATAGAAGTCATCATGAATAAAAAACCTCCACCATATGAAGAAAATTTAGGGGTCGTGACTCCAAGTGCCCTGCAATTGGGAGCCCCGCCCCGTTGACTCCGCAAGTTACGGATATACCGAAAGTAATGAAAGAAAATGAAGCAAAGATGTTGAATAAGGCCAGATTAGAACAGGTTCAGAAAATGAATCAGTTGAATTTGAATGCAGAAGCATTGATGGTACCGGTAACGATTGGACCTGTAGTACCATTGTATGGAGATAGACAAAATGTATCTAAGGTACATGCATTAGCTGTGCCAGGTAGCAGCATTAGGAGTAGTGCGAGTGGGAATGGACAGGTAAATGTGAATAACACTTTGTTAGATCTTACTATTAATGAGCTGATAACTGAGACCCCACAGAGAAATGTTCAATTTGAGCCCAGAAGAATGGGACCAAATGATACTCCAATAGCAGGGAGTTCAGCAGATCCCTCACCAGAAGAGTTAAACAATTTGATAAAATAAATGACGAAGCCAAAACCACAACCACAGAGTATAAATGTGAGTCAGTTGCAAGTTGGTTTAGAAGAGATGATTATTGGAACATTAAGCCCAGACAGATTAGGGACCTATCATGACGAAGAATTGTTGTTTTTGTGTAAAAGTATTACCTGGAGGGCAAGGAATTTACATGATTAAATATCTGAAGCTGCTAGTGAGTATGAAGTAGACATAGAGAAGTCGAAAGTATTTCATAAATTGTACACGTTGGCATTCACTGATAAGGACTTAGAAAGTTTGAATGCGTCAGGAAAAAGGTTACAGATAAAGGAAGCAATGAATATTTTGAAAAAATGGGGAGATGTAGATCGTTGGAAAGTTAGATGGTCAAAAAGGAAGATGCAGCAAATAAAGGAGCGACTATGTTTCCTATGAAAGAAACTGAACAGGTTGAAAGGGCGTGTCCGATGAGAGAAGTACCAGGTGGTGGATATGTACAAGTTCCTTGGTCAAGACAGGATATATTGTGTTTTACAAATGATTTTCCCAGATTGACAGAAAAACCTGCTGAATGGTAAAAACAGGTAGATAGGTTTATAAAGGTGTCAAAAGTTTTGGTAAAAGATTTAGATGGTCTGTTTGATATTGTTGTTCCAGCTGATTTATGGACAGAGTGTAAGACTACTGTTGATTGACCAAAAGAAGAATACCCTAGGGATCCTAAAACAGGTGCACCAACAGACGAAGTAATGAAAAAGTATAATCAGGTAACCTCTTTCTTAAAGGGAAAAATCTCTCCAAAAGAAACAGATTGGGTTAAGATTGACAGAACTACCCAGGAACCAAAAGAGTCAGTACATGCCTATTACAAAAGGTTTCTACAGGTATTTAAACAGTATAGTGGTTTTGAAAATATTGGAGATAAAGACATGGGACATTTTGTGGATCATTTTGTGTTCGGTTTGAGGCCTGAGATTAGCAACATGATACAGCAGCATTTCATCTATTGGCAGACCAAGACAGTGGATGAATTCCCACGGTATGCAAAGTACTGTAGTGACAAAATTGACAGTAAACATAAAAAGTTAAAGGAGAAAATGATGTGGGCGCAAGTGAAGGTAGCGGAGCAACAAGAAAACAGTAATAATCGAATAAGTGGACAGAGTCAGAAGGGGCAGATTTACAGTGGAGGGAAAGGAAAGGGAAAAATTAGTAAGGAAGAAGCTATGAAGAAATGTCCTTGTCATGCGTGCGGAAGGTTTGGACATTGGAGGAATGAGTGTAGATCTGCTAAAAAGAATAACGGGGGCAGTCAAAATTTAATTCCACAGATGCAGAATGAGGTGGGTGTAAATCAAAAGCAGCAGCAGCAGATAGTTACGCAACAGTTACAGGTGCCACAAGCTACCCTACAAAATAATGTGAATGCTCAGGTGCAAAGGTACAATGTGAACACCGGATATCACGGAGGAGACCTGCTTGGTAAGAATCAAGGTGTGAGTCAGCAGTATTGGATGCAATGCAAAGGAAATGATTCAGACTCATCCCAATGACGGTGCCTGAGGGGGGAGGAAGAGTGCGTACTTGTTGCATCCTTGGCGGTAGATTAGTCAGGTCCATTTGTTGACGGAAAGGTGGAAGGAAATGATATTACATTCTTAGTGGACACTGGTGCTACCCGTTCTACTGTGAGAGCAGCAGAAATTCCGAATCTAACCCTCTCAGGAGAAACTATCCAAGTTGTAGGAGTCTCGAATAAACAGAGAAGAACACCAGTCACAAACCCAATAGAAGTTCACATTGGAAACTTCAAAGACATGCATCGGTTTGTGGTATGTGACTCGAGCCCAGTAAATCTCTTGGGAAGAGATTTGCTGTGCAAAATGAATTGCACCATCTATTGTACCCCAGATGGAATTGCATTTCAGAACCCAGATGAAGATGTAGAGTTTAAGCTGATGCTAGCAAAGGACAGAAGTGAATGAGTTGTTTTCGCTTCTCACTGAAGACAATTTACCTAAAGAATTAAAAAGTGCAGTGAATCCAGTTGTGTGGGATTTTTCAGGAAAGGAGATTGGTCTAATGACAAAAGTAGATCCGATTCAGGCAATGGTAAAGAAGGGTGCTGTGTATCTAAATACTTTTACAAAAACAAGGGAACCCAGAAGGTAGATAAGGACCTTGGGTAACAGTTTAGTATTAGAACAGTGGTCCTTAAATGCAACAGTTGAGTAAATAGGATAATTATAGATTTGAATCAGTACTATAATGTCAAAGAACAAAAATACAAACGTAGCAATTATGTGGCACACAATACTGCATCCTACATGAACACATGACAAATCTCAGCGCAGGCAACCCTGAAGAATCATCCCCCACTCTTCTGCTGCTTCGTGGATTACAGCACAGCTTTCGACAAAGTAGTCAGAAAAAGACTATGGTGGAAGTTAGAAAACTGGGGCATTCCATCAAATCTCCTGTTCATTATATGAGGACACCTGGGTGTGGGTTAAAACAAGTGCCAGCACAGTATCCCCCAAAATAAGCACGGAGAATGGGCTGAAGCAAGGATGCGTGCTGGCCCCCATCCTCTTCAACCTATACACGACGGATTTGGGGGAGGCCCTAAAAGGAGCCAGTTTAGTAGCCCCAATACTAGGAAGTGTGAGGCTGCCAGTGTTACAGTATGCTGACGACACATTCATAATGGACCACATGAAGGTGGGCCTACAAAGAGCCTTAAATGCATTAAATAACTTTAGCACCATTAATAACTTGACAGTCAACCACGGAAAATCCAAGGTCATTATTTTTGGGTGCTACCATCTGAAAAAGAATGCACTGTGGCAACTGGGAAACGTGCAAATCAACTCGGCGGCCTCACACAATTACCTAGGGGTCTGGCTGACGGAACGGGCTAAGGCGAACGTACACCTAAAACAGCAGAGCTCCAAGGCCAGCAAGGTTACATATCTATTAAAACAACTAAGCCAGCATCTGATCAGCCCGTCTGCCATCCCAATTTTTACAGTCTTAAGAGCGAAGCTCCTTCCAGCAATAAACTGCGGTCACCTTGCCTTTCCCGGGAAATTGGACGTTCTCCTTGACATAGTCCAAGCTAAGGCGCATAAGGCAGTGCGTTCGATACCGAGGTCAGCCAGAAAAACAAGGCTAAGACTGGAGTTAGGTCTGGCAAGGCCAGACCTGATGTGCCAGGGGGAGATCATAAAGTTATATCTAAGGATATTAAGGGCACCGGCTAACTCCCTAAAAAATCATCTGAAACCAATCTTTGAGGGGCCAGGCTCGGTCTGGCACTCTAGCCTAGGAAATGCAATTAATGCACGGAAGATCGAGGAAGAAAGCATCAAGCGGCTGGACATCCCCCTGAATGCCTGGAAGAGAGCAGTTAACAAACAAGTGTGTGAAATCTCCTTCAAACGAGACCTTAAATCTCTCCACCAAAGCTCTCATTTAGATCCATTGAATAATTCCTACACGGCAGGTAAAGCACAACCCTACCTAAGCGAGACCCTCACTACACAGGCCCGAAGTAAAATCTTATTCATGAGGCTGACCATGTTAGGGATTGCGGAATTCAACCCTGCATGGGCCCGAAGAGGGGAATCCACAACCTGTAGACTGTGCCCCTACAAGAGGGAATCCTGGCTGCATCTCATATGCTCCTGCCCCAATTTTAACAACGAACGTCGGCGACTCCTGCACCCGATCTGTATCAATAAAGGTATAAAGTCGTGCAGTGAAGCATCAGCCCTGTGTTTTTCAACCACCAACACCATGGCACTATCGAGACTGGCGAAATTTATCCACCAAATCAGGATAGCCTTAAAAGTCGCAAACGAGGGGCGTGGCTTACCCAGCTAAGATGGCGGTCGCACCTTGAGTGTGCTCCTGGACCCCTCCGCCATCCGACTGGACTCCAGAGTCATCCTGCCTTCCATCCTCTTGCTGACGCCCTGCTGCACCCCTGGCTGAAGTCCTGGCCTCTGGGGACCCAGTGATCCAGTGTTCTCACGATTCTCGGCCTGTCTGCCGGGCGCCCTCCTCCAATATGGCGGCCTCCTTGCTTCAATGCTGAGACCCTGCGACCCTCGGACCGGGCTGTCGCGGCACGCTCCTGGCCTTGGTGTGGGTGGAGGCAACCCTCCCGGGCCGCGGTGATTGGCAGTGGCATCTGGGCTCCCCCCGTGTGGTACCCGCTGTGCCCTCATTCTCCCGCCCGGCTGAGTTCACATTCCTGCGGCCGTTGCCGCTGATCGCCGCCCGTCGGTGCCGGGCTGCTTTGCTGGGCCCTGGGACAGGAGCTGCTGCTTGTGGCGGCTGAGACGCCTGGAACTGCGCCCCCGGCTCCACCGCGGTGCTGCCATGGTGTCGGCTGCCATTCTCGGGCTGCGGGAGTCCCGAGTCGGCGGTGTTAGAGGGCCGCCTGACATCCTCAGAATAACGTGACTGGAGGCCCGATTCTCGGTTGGCGCAGAGACCTGGTGAGTGGCGGAAGGGAGAGGCTGTGACTGTTGTGGAAGGCCCCCCCCGCACGCGTGGACCACCCGCTCTTGGGGTGCCCTGGGCCCTCGACGCTGTAGGTTTGGTGTTGGCCCACTGTTCTCCTCGCCTGACATTAATTGCTGCACCCGCCCGGCCTGACGGCCCCAGGAGTTGCCCCTGTGCCATTCCCTCGGAGTCCTTACGCCACTCGTGAGGGGGCGAGGCCTGAGGCGAGTGGATCTGGCAGTAACCGGTGGACGGTCCGCGCTCCCTGGGACGGGGCCCCCTGCAACCCCCTGCCCTACTTCTCTGTGACTGTGGTGTGGGAGGCCCCCCGCACGCACGGACCACCTGCCCTGCAGGTAATTTGGGCCCTGGACGCTGCAGTTTGGGAGTTGGCCCATTGTGTCTCCCTGCTTGTCAGGGTTGGCTGCCCGGCCTAACAAACCCCGGTGCTGCTCCTGTACCGCTTTCCCTTGGGGCCCCTACTTTGACTGTGTTGTGCGTGGCCCCCCACACGCAGGGATTTGCCGCCCCGTAGGCGATTTGGGCCTTGGATGCTGCAACTTGAGAGTTGGCCCACTGTATCTCCCTACCTACCATGGTTTGCTGCACCTGCGCCGCCTAACAGTCACCTGGTGCTGCTCCTGTGCCACTCCCTTGGGGCCCCCACTGTGACTGTATTGCAGGAGGCCCCCCACATGCATGGACCGCCTGTTCTGAAGGTGACTTGGACCCTGGACGCTGTAGTTTGGGGGTTGGACCCCTGTTTCTCCCTACCTACCTTGATTCGCTGCACCCGCTTAACGGACTCCCGGTGCTGCTCCTGTGCCTCTCCCTCGGGGTCCCTGCAACACTCCGGGGGGGACGAGGCCTGCGGCCGGTGGACCCGGTTGTACCCAATGGACAGCACGCTCTTCCTGGGATGAGCCCCCCACGGCCCTCTGATCCATCCCCCTGTGGTCTTTCCTGAGCCGTCTTTAGGCCCTTGGCTGCGGCGACTCACTTGCTGCTTTTGCTGCCCCTGTTGTCGAGCGGCAGCCGTGTTGCCCCCCTGGGTGTTGTGGCTTGGGTCCGGCCGCATTCATCGCGTGGCGTGAGGTCCTAGGTGGGGCCTCCCCCTGACGCCCCCCTGCCTGCCCTCAATTGTTCCTCCTGCCTCTCTTGCGCCGCCTCTGCTTGGGGGGTGCACTCGGCTGCATGTAGTGAGCGGCATGGGGCCCTGGAGGAGAACAACTGCCCCTGCTATCCCCCTGTTCCTGAACTGTGGCCCTCTTGGCGCCCGGAGTGGACTCTGACCCTGCTGCAAATTCTGGAGTCGGACCTCTATTCTGTTGCTTCGATGTGGGATCCCGCCGCTGGAGGCGAAGTCGGCCGCGTGTACCGTGCGGCGTTGGGTCTCACAGGGGCCTCGTCCATTGCCCCCTGTGGATGCCTTGACCTGCGGCCGCTGCTCCAGGGAGCCTGCCAGAAGCGTGACTGGATCTCCTGTCTTGCTGACTTGTGGCCATGGGTCGCACCCAAACCGCCAAAACCCCCACCACCCAGACAAAAATGGATCGTTTCACCACAATGGACTCGGGGGCATCTGGTGGAGGTGCGGATAAGGATGTCTCGCCTGCTGCAGACCTATCTACCATCTTTCAAGCTATCCATGCATCACAGTCCTCCGTAGAGGGCAAGATTGCTGAGGTCCGGGTGGATGTCACTCTCCTCCGGCAGGACCTTCGGAACGCCACGGCTCAGATTAAAGAAACTGATTCCCGAATCTCCACCATGGAAGATGACGTTCAGCAACTCAAGGGACAGCTCGCTCGCCTCCAATCCCACACCCAGGAGCTGCACCAACGGGCAGACGATGCTGAAAACAGGTCCCGTCGCAACAACCTCCGCCTGGTGGGATTTACGGTGGGAACGGAGCAGGGCCGGAGGGCAAACTTTGTGGAGAGGAGGCTGCGCTTCTGGATCCCTGAAGGCTCCCTCTCCCTGTGGTTTACGATTGAGTGTGCGCATCGCTCCCTTGCTCCCAAGCTGCGCCCGGGGGCACCTCCCAGGTCATAATGAGGATTCTCAATTCCAAGGATCGTGAATCTGTTCTGGCCGAGGCCCGCAAGCAGCAATGCCTCAAATACGACAATCATACCATCCTGATTACACTTGTGAGGTCCAGGGTCAGCGCCGTTCGTTTGGGGAGGTTTGAGGAGGTCAAGCAGAAGCTCCGCGCTCTTAACATCCAGTACAGGCTCCTCTTCCCGGCACGCCTGCGCGTGGTGCATTCCAACAGGACCCTATCCTTTGACACCCCTGAGGAGGCCTGGACTTGGGCCACGGAGGTGTGCCCCCTACGAGTCAGTGCACATAATTCATCACCCAGGAGTGCTGCTGGGGAAGCCGCCCGACAGGGACCCCCCGGTCCCCGACCTCAGCGCAACCGCTCACGTAGACGCCGTGGTCTGGAAACGACCTGGCCGTGCAGCGGTCAGGCTCCTCCGGCCGCCTGGGCTCTGGGGGTGCTTCGCCCTGCCCGTCGCTGCTGGGCCTGCCTGATACGGGCCTCTCACGTAGCCCGACACTCCTCTCGGGCCCTGCCTGAACCCGCCTCTGCCTGCCGGGCTTGGCTCCGCCGCCGGAGATGGCACGCTGGCTTACTAATACTTCCATTCCCGACGAACTTGCAGAGGCACATCCTGATATGAGGAGGAGTCCTCCATGCTTCCCCCATTCCCAAGCATTCTAGTTTGGCCTTTTGTTAATACCTCACTGTTCGGGCGACAGATGCTTCCGTTCCTGAGGCATAGGGTGGGGGTTGGGTTGGGGAGGGGGGACCGTTGTCCCGTGTTTTCATTGTTTGTTCTTTTGCTTTTTTGCACCAACATGTCTGCATACCTGGGAAACGTCCGGACAGTGATCAGAATTGCAATCCCCTGTTTGTTACCCCTCGCATTTGTACTACTCTCGGTGCGCACACGCCACCTTACACAATGACACCATACCCCCTGGCTCTAGATGCAGTCCCGCTTCCACGATCTCTGCTATGCTTGCCGGCAGCCTGGCCCCTTGCACTAACCCCTGTCTGGCAATTCTAACAGAGTTTCGCGACTCCAGATACTGTCCTGGAATGTTAATGGCCTGGTAGACAAGGTCAAGCGCACAGCTGTCCTGCTATATGCCCAGCATCCAGCCGCAGACATATTCATGCTTCAAGAGACCCACTTGATGGGCAATCATTGCCCCTTCCTGGCGCGGCATAGCTATGGCGGAGTCTGGCACTCTGGATTTAGTAGAGGGTCATGAGGATTGGCTATTTTTGTGCATCGCTCCCTTCCTCTGGTGGCACGTAAAGTGACGCACGACCCTCAGGGTTGTTTTATTCTCCTGGAGGGGACCCTTGGAGATCGCCCTCTTAATCTACTGGCTGTCTATTCCCCTCCCACCCTGCTGGCCTCCACACTTCAGAGACTCACCTCAGAGGTCGCCGCCCTGCCCCTTGGAACGACCGTCATTGGGGGTGACTTTAATGCAGTTATGGACCCCAACCTTGACACCGCCTCGTCCTCATCCACCCCCAGGACTGCCCAATCTGGCCTCCTCTTGACATGGGCTGCCAGCCTGGATCTCGGGGATACCTGGAGACTTTGGTACCCGACAGAGCGACACTACACCCACAACTCAGCCTCTCAGCACACACACGCATGCATAGACTACGTTTTCCTGCCGACCCAGGACTGCCAGGCAATCCAAAAGATTGTTATCCTTCCCAGGGGCTTGTCGGACCATTCCCTGGTAATGCTGCAAATCGGCTCCCTTCCCCAGTCCTCGCGCCCGATCTGGCGACTCAACGCCTGGTTTCTCCAAGATGAAGAGTGTAAAGACCAAGTGGGTGCCGAGCTTCGCCGCTACTTCACCACTAATCATGGTTCAGTGTCTTCCTCTCGCACTCTTTGGGAGGCCAGGAAAGCCACCATTCGGGGCTTTGCCAAAGGCCAACTCAAGCTCACCCGTACGGCGCGTGACTCCCACCTCACATATTTAGAGGCGCAGGCCGCCCACCTTGAGACACTGCCCGTAGCAGATAGATCTGCTGCCCAGGACCGGAGGCTTGCGTTCCTAAGGGATGAAATCAGGCAAACCTCTCTAGAGGCCGCCAAATTGCTTTGGCGGTCTTCTGTGGCCTGAGTATATGGTTGGGGAGATAAAAATGGGAAGCTCCTCCACCGCCTTACCACTTACCCTATGGCCAATCGTATAATTCCAGAGGTAGCTGACGCAAGTGGAGGGATCCACCGAGCCTTTATTTGGCGCGGGCACCTTGTCTTTCGCTCCGTGAGCTCCTCCAGCGGGAACAGTTCCCCCTTCCGCATCTTAGTGAATCCGAGGCAGAGGCACTAGACCTCCCGATCACCCCCGAGGAGGCGTCAGATGCCATATCACACATGGCGGCCGGTAAGATGCCAGGACCAGATGGGCTCCCCCAAGAATTTTATGTGTCATATCGGGACACCCTAGTCTCACCTCTAGTGGCAATGTATCGCGAAGCGGTGGAGTACAGCTCTTTTCGCCCAGAGACGGACCTGCCATCCATTGTAGTGATCCCTAAGTCTCAACCCCCCTCGAGCTGCTGCTCGGACTACCGTCCCAATTCTCTTATAAATACTGAGCTCAAGATCTTTGCCTCTGTTCTGGCCAACCGCATAAAACCGCACCTGGCTAGTCTGGTTCATCCAGATCAATGCGGCTTCATGCCACTCCGAGGGACTAGACACTGTCTTAGGCGCCTTCATCCTGCCCTGGCGAACCAACACTTGCTGTCCCCCTATTTGTCCCTCCTTCTGGTGGACTTTGAGAAGGTTTTTGACTCGGTTGACTGGGGTTATTTGGAGGCAGTACTGGAGCAGATGGGCTTCGGAATTCCTTTCCGCAACTTGGTGAGGACGCTGTATTATCGCCCCGGGCGCAGGTCTTTGTCAACGGGGTTCTATCTCGTCCCTTCGCTATCAGAAGAGGTACGCGGCAGGGATGCCCCCTCTCACCGATCCTGTTTGCCTTAGCGATGGAGCCCCTTGCCTGCCTTATTCGATCTGATCACTCCCTCACTGGCTGGCGGTGGTCTGGCTTTGTGGAGGATAAGATCGCGCTCTATGCAGACGATGTGCTGCTGTTCCTGGCGGACCCGGCCCAATCAGGGCCCAGATGCCTTCAGGCCCTGGATCTCTTTGAGCGCACCTCCGGCCTCCGGTTATACCCGGCCAAGTCTGTTTTGGTTCCCCTTCACATGTCCCATGGGTGCTTTGATTGGCAGTCGACGATCACCCTTCGACGGCAGTCCTTCAAGTACTTGGGGATCTGGGTAGCCCTTCTCCCCGATCATGCGTGGTCACTCAACGTCACCCCTCTGGTTAAGCGGGTTCACGCTGACCTCCTTAAAAAATGGGTCAAAAATCTGGGTATTGTAATGGACAATAATTTATCCATGGAAGAACATGTTAAAATCTTATCAGGCAAATGTTTTGGCCTGATTCGTACCTTGAAGAAGGTCTTTCCGTGGGTTCCTCTCTCTGCTAGAAGGGTTCTGATCCAGTCACTGCTAGTCAGTAGACTGGACTATGGGAATGCTCTCCTAGTGGGGGTGAGGGAGGACTTGTTTTCTAGGTTACAAGTCGTGCAAAACACGGCGGCTCGTTTTGCCTTGAATAAGCCTCCACTCGAAATCATTGTTTTTAGCTTTTTTACATTGATTGTTTCTACTGTAATGATTTTAATTAACTATACAGTTAATAAAAACTTCCAAAACATGACAAATACATTTAGAACAAAAACATATCAGCTTGTGGAATATTGAGCACAATTTCTAACAAGCTTAGAGAAACAGTAACTGCACTGGGCGATTAACCTGCAAACTGTTTACATTAGCCGACGACGTTTCGATCCTTTAAAAACAATAATAGGATCATCATCAGGACACTTGAGGTGCAAGCCTGAATCAATGAAAATAGCCTGTGGAAAATGAGGAAAAGGGAAGGAGATTAGGGAACGTCTAATACAGAGCCGTAAAACATTGTGCCAGCCGTGGGGCAGTCAAGGTGTGAAACAGACGCAACATGCACGTTGTTGAGTGCACTCCGACCATGAAATGACGAAAGGTTAGACTTAGGAAGGTGATGCACTGTGACAATTAATTCAGTGCCTATTTAAAGGATAGAGGATAAAATCATTGGAATTCTTGCAGCAAAGGATATACAACAAGGACGTGGTATGTCTGCCAAGAAGGTACGAGTAGCTGATGGCTAGAGGGCTTGGTTGTGAGCGAGTGAACACCGCCAAGCGGGAAACGGAGAACTACAGGCAGTGTGGGCTGCACAAGGGTATGATGGGTTATATCGTGCGTGTGGTGCTTCTGCCCAGAAGGTATGAGTGGCTGATGGCCAGAGGGCTTAGTTGTGAGTGTGAGAGTTCCACCAAGCACTTCATTAATTGTCACAGTGCCTCACCTACCTTTCGCCATTTCATGGTCGGAGTGCACTCAAACACGTGCCTTGACTGCCCCACGGCTGGCACAATGTTTTACGGCTCTGTATTAGACATTCCCTAATCTCCTTCCCTTTTCCTCATTTTCCACAGGCTATTTTCATTGATTCAGGCTTGCACCTTAACTGTCCTGATGATGATCCTATTATTGTTTTTAAAGGATCGAAACGTCGTCGACTAATGTAAACAGTTTGCACGTTAATCGCACATGATAAAAAGAGTTCAGTTACTGTTTTTCTAATTTTGTTAAAAATTGTGCTCAATATTCCACAAGCTACCCCGTCTTGCCTGATATGTTTTTGTTCTAAATGTATTTGTCATGTGTTCATGTAGGATGCATGATTGTGTCCCACGTAATTGCTACGTTTGTATTTTTGTTCTTTGTCATTTAGTACTGATTCAAGTCTATAATTATCCTTGTTACTCAACTGTTGCGTGTATCTAAATACACCTCAATACAAAATGAGTGCAGAAGTGTTTGCAGGAGTTGCTCCAGTCATTGACCAAATGATTGAACAGGGAATCATAAAAGAAATAATGAGCAGTCCTTGTAATTTGCCTATCATAGGTATTAAAAAGCCCAGTGCGAAGTACCGGATAGTGCAGGACTTACGCAAAATAAATACAATTGTAGTGCCATGTTGCCCAGTTGTGCCAAATCCAGCAGTGATTCTTTGTCAAATTCCATGTAATGATGAATGGTACACGGTAATTGATTTGTGTCAAGCATTTTTCTTGATCCCTTTCCATCCGAATAGCCAGTATTTGTTCACTTTCCGGTTGGGAGACCTTGTTTTGGCATGGTGCCGAGTTCCTCAAGGGTACATAGAGAGTCCCTCAATCTTAAAACAGATCTTAAAAAATGCCTAGAGACTTTAGTCATGCCAGGAAATTCAATTTTGGTTCAATATATTGCTGACCTACTGGTAGCATCAAAGACACGGGAGGCATGTGTGACAGACACAATTGCCTTATTGAACAATTTGGCAGACGGGGGACATAAGGTGTCCCCAACAAAATTACAATTTTGTCAATAGGAAGTACAGTACTTTGGACACAAAATAGAAAAGGGAGTTAGAAAAGTAACCCCAGAAAGAATCTGTGTGATTAAACAGATGAATCCACCCAAAACTCAGAAAGGGGTGCAAATGTTTTTGGGAATGGTTGGGTGGATATGTGGTTTCTCACTAATTGCAAAACCCCTATAGAGATTGACACGAAAGGATGTAAAACATCCGATTGTTTTGGATGATGAAGGTATGAATGCTTTCATAAAATTGAGAAGCAGTCTCTGTAGAGTACCTGCATTAGGAATGCCAGATTATACAAAAGAATTTGCATTGTACTGTTGTGAGAGAGATGGATGTGCACTCTCAGTCCTAACTCAGAAACATGGAATAGCACGATGTCCAGTAGCATATTTTTCTGCTACTCTGGATACAGTGGCTGCAGCATTGCCAGGATGTCTAAAAGCAGTAGCAGCTACTTGCATGAGTCTGGAACAGAGTGAACCGATTGTGATGGGTTACCCTGTCAAGGTATATGTGCCACATTCTGTTGAGATTCTTTTGACTTGCACTAGGACCCAGTATCTCACTTCTAGTCGGTTGACTAAGTATGAAGGAGTTATTCTGGGTGCTAAAAATGTGACTGTGGTCAGATGCACTATTGTGAATCCGGCAACTTTGTTGCCTAATTCTCGCTGTGGGAAAGTGAGAGAAGAAGCGGATCATGATTGTCTGGATGTGAAAGAATTATGCAACAAGCCTAGGCCAGATATCGAGGATAGTCCTTTGATAGATTCAGATTGTGGGATATTTGTTGATGGATCGTGTCTGAAGAATGAAAGAGGTGAATTACGTACTGCCTATGCTGTCGGCACTTTAGAAGGAGTCATTGAAGCATCCTGTCTAAAAGGAGTAAACTTCGCCCAAATAGCTGAGCTGATAGCTCTGACTAGAGCATGTAAAGTTCCCAAAAGTTTGAAAGTAAAAATATTCACTGACAGCCAGTATGGATTTGGAATCAAGCATGATTTCGGCCAGCTATGGATATAAAGGGGATTTCTAATTTCTTTAGGTTCCCCTATTAGAAATGGTAAAATCGTGAAAGAGCTGTTGGATGCTTTACAATTGCTTAAGAGAACTGTAGTAGTCAAATGTGCCGAACATCAATCAGGAGATGATTATGTGACAAAGGGAAATAGATACGCAGACCAAATTGCACGTTACTGTGCCCAGAATGCAATGGCTTTAAACAGATCAATTGAAAGACGAAATACCGAATGCCATCTTATGTTTATAACTACAACAACATTTGGGTCTTGGGATGAGGTGAGACAGATGCAAGAAGAGGCAAGTGATGAGGAAAAGGAAATGTGGAAACTTACAGGCTGTAGGAAAAGAGCAGATGATGAACTATGGGTTTATCAGGATGAGAGACCAGTTTTACCAGAATCTTTGCTTTCTCACATGGCCAGGGTGTACCATGAACATGCACATATTGGAAGAGATGCAATGATCAGACTCTTCAAGCAGACATGGTATAGTCCGAAGTTCAGGGTCATTGCAGAGAGTCTTTGCCAGAGGTGCATTATTTGTCAGCAGCGAAATCCAGGGTGTAAGTTGGGGACGAATTGGGAGATCAGGAGGTCCATTTACCCGACTCCAGCTTGATTTTATCAAGCTTCCCCCTTTCAATGGGCTGAAATATGTCCTAGTGATTGTCTGCTTATTCTCTCGCTGGGTAGAAGCCTACTCCACAAGAAGAAATGACAGCCTTACAGTAGCCAAACTGCTTTTGAGAGAATTGATCCCAAGGGTCGGAATTCCAGTCACTTTGGAGACAGAGAGTGGAACTCATTTTAATAATGAGATCATTCGGCTGATGTGTGCAGCATTTAAAATTGAACAGAAGCTCCATTGTGCCTATCGACCTGAAGCATCTGGAGTGGTCGAGCAAATTATTGGCACTATAAAATCCAAGTTAGGGAAAGTGTGTGCATCCACATCACTGAAATGGCCTGACAAAAAGACTGGATTGAGTCCCCATAAAATCCTCATGGGAAGAGCAATGAGACAGGCATATGTACCAGCGAACAAACTGATAAGTATATCTGATGATCTGGTGCTTGACTATTGCAGAGGATTGATTGAACTGGTACGTTCTGTGTCTTACCAGATTGGAGAAGATGCCCCAACTATACATCAAAATCAAGCTCATGACCTGAGTCCTGGCGAGTAGGTCTACGTCAAGAAACACGTAAGAAAATCGTGTTTAGACCGCAGGTGGCACGGACTTTATCAAATCATCCTGGTGACGGCAACGGCAGTGAAGTGTGCTGGCTTACCAAATTGGATTCATGCGAGCCACACCAAACGAACCCTAGATCCACCTGAAAGACTGAAAGAGCCACAACTGGTGAATCAAAATCAAAGGTCAGTGGTTGAAGTGTTTGAAGCTGATGAATCTAGAGTGACAGACTCTAACAAACCAACAGATGGTGAACAGCCAAGCACAAGTCGAGTAGAGTGGACAAGAGATTATAGGGTTCCGAAGACTGTCGTTGAACCAGAAGGAAGTGAGTTCACTGATGATCCAGAAGAAAGTGAACTTCCAGCTGAACCTGAAACAGATGAGACTGTCATTGAACAAGAAAGAAGTGAGTTCACTGATGACCCAGAAGAAAGTGAACTTCCAGCTGATCCTGAAACAGGTGAAACTGTATTTGAGCCAGAAGAAAGTGAGTTCTCAATTGAAAGGGAAGTCATTGTAGTAAGAGAAGGACAAGAAGAAACAGAAAATCAAGAAGAGAACCAGCCAGAAGAAAGGGCAAGCAAAAGAACCTGTGAACCAGATGTAGAAGGTGAAAATGTAGTCAAACCAAAGAAACCAAGAAAAGGTGATATTTGGTCAAGTGGAGTGAAAAGACTGAAGTACACTCTTGTGAAAAGAAGGTTAAGGAAAAGACCAAAACAAAGCAATGAGATCTCCGGTCAAACAGATCAGAAAGAGTCAGGAAAAGAATTAGTACAAAAGACACGAATAGTAAGAATTCCAAGTAGAAAATACAGAGCCCCTGAGTGGACATACGTGATACTCAGGGAAATTGAAAGTTCAGATCCAAGTGAAGAAAAAGACAAATCTGACACTTAACAAGTTGATGAAAGCAAACTATGACCTCCTTAAAGAACTCTGAAAATTAAGGTGCAACCTTGGTGTTTGAAAGAAAAACAAATTAAAGACTAGAAACAGACAAAAGAAAAGAATAAAAGAAAGGGGGTAGAAAAGAAAGCCTTGAAGTGTAGGATTAGACTACTATTTTTTCATTTTTATTCATCTTTTGTAAATCAGGAGATTAGAGGTATAGATAGATTTTTATTTTTATAGAAAAAGAAAATGGTTGAAGCAGAAGTGACTGAACTTCCAAAACTTAGTTTAAAACGCAGATGTATGAAAGCTTGTTTATGTAGTGTCTTGTTATTAATATTTATGTGGATACTATTAACTGTTCTTATACCTATTCTAATGGTAACTGACAAAAGAAACAATACTAATTATATAACAAGTGAAAGAATGAATGATATTACTAATGAAACCCCAATTACTAAAATAGTACCCTTCGATGGAAGCATTCTCCATCATGATAAATCAATTAGTGATTTCTCATTAAATGTCTTTACCAAGTTTCTCTATGAATATGTTGAAACTATGAATGTGAGTGATTGTTATGTGTGCATGCAATTACCTTCGTCTATTTCTGAGACGCAGCACTGAGGCGAGAAGGACAAGCGGCGCCTACAGTGACCAGGCTGCCGTGGGGGCTGTGTGTGTGAATCCGCCCCTCCCACCACCACCTGGAAGCTTCAACTGGGCATTTAAACATCTCGCGCCTCCCGTTCCACGGGAGACGCAGCACTGAGGGGAGAAGGACAAGCGGCGCCTACAGCGACCAGGCTGCCGCGGGGGCTGTGTGTGTGAATCCGCCCCTCCCACCACCACCTGGAACCAATCACCTGACGGATATATTTGACCTGGACCTCCCGCCACGTGGGACGCGCGTGGGACGAGCCGGGCGAAGCCCGGGCAAAGGGCGGGCCCTCTGTGGCCCTCCGAGGGCCGAACGAGGCCGGGCTGGGCCATTCCCCTTGGTTGCTGCACCCAGATTCCAGTAAGTGTTCCGTGACTGTGTGTAAGACTTTGGGAGCTAGTGTGTTTCCCATGCATTTGGGACATTGAGTACTTTCGATCAGTACCCCCTGAGACCTACAGCCCGTACACCCTTAAGTAGCTGTGGCAACTGTTAATCCCATAATGACTAAACAAAAGTCAATCATGGACAATTACCTAGTTAAAGTCGTAAGCAAGATTAACAGCGAAAGGAGAAAATCCTTAGGACGAGATAATCTATCTGACCTGCCCCTGGGACTTTCCAAAGAGGATACTATTGACACTGCTGAGTCTGTGGTCACCGGTTGTAATTCCGAAGTTTTATCCACAGTAGTTTTAGATGTCTGCGCCCCGATTGAAGATCTACTAGTAGCCCCGGAGGATATTCCACAGCAATGCCCGCCGGTCCCGCGTTTAGTGAGGGCATGCAGAAAAGTGACTACTAAACGGGGAGGAAATATTACCCGAAGAAAAGCAGAACCTGCACCTAAGAATTCCGTTTGTGACAAGGGGTCCCTGACTAAGGACAATACAGTTACTATTAACACCGAGCAATTTGACCTGCTAGTTGGTATTATAGAGAGTAAACTTGAGCTGATTGTCAAACCATTAATTAGTAAAATAGATCAATTAACAGCTGAAGTATCTAGACTAGGGAGTGTTCTAGATGGGCATACAATTAAGATGGTTAATCCTAGGCCCCCAGTGAGGGATGGTCCAGGAGTTGAATCTGCCCCTAAACTAGTTAATGGAAGTGCCTGCTTTGTGAAAGCAGCTACATTAGGCTCACAAGCAGGTAGTCGGGCGATGCAGGCCCAAGCAGCACCAGCAAGTTTGAGTGGAGTGTCGGCTTGTAAGACAAGTAGAACCGTGCAGGTGCCTGTAGTGACTGCAAGACCAGTAAGGGAAGCTGCACCCAACAACAATCGATCCGTAGACCTTCCACCTGAGTGTGTACCCTATGTTGTTGTTCTATCCAATGTCCCCTCTCTAGATCTTAGCCAGACCAGAACCATTCTAGAGTCGCAGGACTCATTAAAAACAAAACGATTTTCTGGCTAAACAGGCACTGTGGGTTCCCGGTTAAGTTCTCTGACCAAATAATATCAGAAGGTTTAGTTGGATCGGTAATACAAGAAAGTCCTGTAGGGGTGACTGTGTCATCGTTAATTTCCAACACCCCCAGTATGTTGCGACGATCTTGTTAAGAGCAGCCTCCATAACACAGAATGAGACTGATGTAATTGTACGACCTTTGGGATACTTTTACAATCATCTTAGCAAGACGCCTCACGCTATTAACAGAGATAGAGCCTTCCCTCCTAATCATGCCACCACTAGAGATAGATCATTTCTCCCCAATTACGGATCAGTTTTCGAAATCCCTGTCCAGAACAGATATCAATCCCTGAGTTCCCTAGATCAGAATGATTGACATCAGAAGGCATCTGGACCCCAGTTGGCCACTACCCTGAGTGCCCAGTCTAATCAATCTAGTGTGACAAGGTTAGCCATTGCGGGTCTTCAGGTTAATGACAACCTGGAAACTATTAACAGCGGGTCAACAGTAGCAAATGTCACTGAGAGTAACCACGAATTGATTAATGATGTAGACGGGAGTTTGGGTGTGACTGTGATTGAACTACGTGGTGATGGAGATTACTCCAACACTGCCCAAGATGAGCCCAATAGCTGTTCCTTTTGGGGTATCTCCGTCGCCAGCTGGAATATAGCCGGTTGGGCCTCTAAGGGAAACAAACTGGGATGGGAGGCTTTGATTAGATCATATGACATTCTATGTCTCCAAGAAACTTGGTGTACTGTTAAACCAAGTTTCGATGGTTATGTATGTTATAGCCTAGAAGCTTCAGAGTCCAGACATGGAAGAGCCAAGGGGGGACTGCTTTTTCTTAAATCAGTAGACCTAAAGCTGACGGTTGTAAAACATCTGTCAGTCGGAACCCATTCCCAAATTCTCTGGGTGCGACTACCAGAAGGCATAGAGGTGCTTTTAATAAACTTTTACAATAATATTTTTAATAATTCTCGGCACAAAGTGATAGATGAGCTTGATAGTGCCCTCATGAAGCTTGTAGCAGAAGCAAAATGTATTTTTACTTTCATTTGGTTAGGTGATTTTAATTCCACAACCTGTGGTTTGTCCTTCTCTAGGGCTTGCGGGGTACAAAATAACAGTGGTGAGAACACGCCCCATTTCCCACATAACGCCTATGGGGAGGCTATTAATAGTGTAATGGCAATTTATGATTTAGAGCTGGTGAGGCCTGATGTAGAGGCCAGTGATTATTCTATTCCCACATTCACTGGGAGGAACGCTAGCTCTAGCATCGACCACATTTTGGTCTCATCTAGTTTAGTGCCCCATTGTCTTGAGGAAATATGAATTTTGTGATCAGTTATGTCCCCTATCGTAGACCCCAACGGCTCCATGTGCATGCTATAAGTACATGTATGTTCCCTCCAGTTCCAGTTTTAAAGACGCAAATACATGTGCGTCCACCGTTAACATGTCCTCTTTCAGATCCGCCATGAATGGGTCAGATACTCCATTCCTAAGTATGAAAGGCCACCGACTTTATGTGGTTCACTTTCCACATTTTACAGATTCAGGCGAGTAGGCCCTGAATTCTGTCATCAAGCCTTTTCCTGCCTTCTGCCTCTGAAAGCTCCAGTCTGAGCCAGCCTCTGTATCCATGAACTTTGTCCTACTCCCTGCGCGGCTAACGGTGCCTGATCCAGCCAGTTGCCTGCCAAAAAACTGTATTTCACCTTCAAGATTATCTGCTTCGCTCCTCATCCGATGCATTCCTGTCTAGTAGTTTAGGTAAGCATTCCTCTAGCTACCGTGCAAAGGGCCAGGCCTCACTGTCCTCGTGCAAGTAATTCATAGCCCCGTTACCATGGAAGATTCCTGCCCCCTCGCATCTCATGTAGACACTTAGACGCCTGTACACGCACTAACAGTCAGTATAGAATAGATTCCGTCCGAAGAAACTTTTCCTTTTGGATAACACAGTTCTTTAAACATAGGATATTAGATATGATTTGGGATTAGGTTGACATAACCCTCAGACTTCTGTCTCCACATGTAGAGCTAAATGTCAAGTCTCCTTCACCCTCTAGTTGCACGTCAATCACACGTCATGCGGCTGCGCACGCATCTCTGCCAAATATTTCTGCTGACATTGCAGGATTCTCTTATGGATCCACCCATTTGTGACATCATGTTTAATGACGTATTTTAGTTACACCCATGTTTACGCCTTTTTTGGTTACGTATGCATATTTTATCTCTCTTATCAGCTGTTACGCCTCCTGCATCTGTTACACTATAATGTAATTCTTATAAAAATGATTACCTGTCAATAATGTATGCCCTTCCTTCCTGAACTTTCGTGGTGATGGAATAGAAGCCTGTAATTCGAATTACATTCCTTTGTATAGGAATAAAGCCTTTTTAAACCTCTAATACCACGGATTCTGCCTCTTATATTTACTGAGTTATTCCTCATAGACTTTACCGCATAAAAAAATAGTACCGGTAATGAAATATTTACCACATAAATTGGCGCCCGAACAGGGACACTTTCTCATCTCACGCGCCGGCGGTGCGTTGCAGGCCCGGTCTCCTGCCACAGCTGAACGGACAAAAACGCGTACCCGCAGGATTTCCTGTATCTCCCTCCGGCCAAGCGGGGGCAACTGAGGCTGCGATCAACACCCAGACGAGGCGGTGAGAAGTGCGAAGTATCCCGACCAGAGCCTAGCTGAGAGAGCAAGATCCGAGGTATACAGAGACCCACCAGGTTCCGAAGAGTCGAGTCCAGTCCGGTCCAGTTTCAGTTCCGTTCCGAGGCCTTCCGTTCCGAGCTACCCGGTGAGTACCATTACCGGGGAGGCATTTAACGTGCACATAGTCTGTGCCGGTCAAGACGGGTTTGGGTACACAAATCCGGTCTGCACTGTTTCAGCAGTCTATCTGTACTGTTTAGCAGTATATATAGTATGTCTTGCATATAAATAAGTATTACCTAGTATCAGTATTATGTCAGTAACTAGTTTTCTATTAGTTATCATTGTTCGTTAAAAAAAAACCTGTTAAATGTTAAATGTTTAAATACGTTCTATACATTGTGGTGTGAATGACTGTTCATTATTGTGTTTACTGTATTAAGTGTGTTCTAATAATAAGATCTAAAAATGCCGCTCTTTTCGAAACTAAGACAGATCAAAACTAGAAAAGGGGTACTCGAAGAAGCTGTTCCCATTCCACCTAGGGACACTCCAGGATACTTTATGTATCATAAGCATGGCCTAGATGCCGTATTATTTCTTGATTTATGGCTGGACTACACCAAGGATTTGCCAGAAAATCAGAGATGGCCCGCAGCAGGGACCTGGGATGCAGATTGCATCATGAGAGTAGAAGAAGAATTATGGAAAAAGAAAGCCAGACAGTCGCAGAAAGATGCCATTGAATTATGGCGTAAAGAATCATATAGACGTACAGAAAAAGCGCTCAGACAGGAAGAGAAAGGTAGAGAGAATTCAAATAAAACCCGAGAAAATCTATTACTTGAGGAAGGTACTCGAGTAAACTCAGAACAAATAGATAGACAAAGAAACACTCTTATGAATGGTATGTATCCTCTTCTGGCCGAAGGGTTACCTAAGGCTATCCCGGAAATACCAAAAGACTTAACTCCTCCATTACTCCCGATAAAAGCACATCCCAAAACACATCCCAAAACAGCAAAGGACGTTTTCCTTTCTTCCTATTTAGACGACGTAGCTCCCGAGTATGCTAATGCTATGCCACCCGCACCGCTTGCCGATGGTGTTCAACACCAAGAGCATCCGTCTGTATCCCCGCAACTACAAACTCCTACACAAGTTCCCACGGGTCCGTCCGTTTCTACAGTTTTTCCCGCATCTACAATCTTTATCCTACGTCCAACGAATCCTTTCGTGCCCAGCGCTTCAGAAGGTGCTACAGGAGGTACGACAGACATGTTTGCCACCCCGCCGAGAAATAAACAGACCCTTAGAGATTTAGCACTCCAACGTACACCCCAATTAGCGACCTCCGACATGTTTAAAGAACAACTTGTGGATTGTAGATATGATCCAGTGCCAGGTAGACAGGACAAATTGCTCATATCATCACTACGTATACGACGAGCTACATTATATTTAATGACGATACCAGGAATGGTTGAACACCTAGACAATATATATCGCTTTGTCCAAACAGGGCGAGGTTCAGAAAGTCTCAACGAAGCTATGGAATACCAGAAAGTGGACGTACAAAGACAACTACTACGTTTTTTCATAAATTGTGTAATTAGGAATCAAGACAGGCCCGGGGCAGATCACGATACCATGCAAAGACTTGTCAAATGGGGTCAGAACATATCAGAAGAGAAACATGATAGACAGGCGTGTATAATCGCCATGTGTCGAAAGATCCGCAAAGAAGTAGAACGAATACATAAAGAAAGACGAGAAACAGACAGAGTAGAATCAGAAGAGGAGGAGGAGCAAGAATCAGTACAAATAGAAACGATAGCTTATGTAGGTAGAGGAAGACCCCATAATAATATTAGAGGTTTTAATGATCAGATACGTCCAATACGTCCAGAATATAATAGACATTTTCCAAATCCTATGTTAAATACCAAATCCCCCGAACACCTATTCCAAGCCGCGGATAAATTACTCCGAGATCGAAGGGGGTACCATATGCTCGATTCCATGGACGAACAAGAATTAGCCAGGTCAGCAGTACTATGGGCTGACAGTCCCAGCGACTACAATGATGATGTACTTGCACACACGTTTCTGAATCTTGACCCCTACGAACAGCGTTTAGCTAGTATATACATGATTCAACACCTCCTTATATTATATAAAAACCAACACTCCGATCCAGGACCCTTACCTGACATATTGACAGAACTACTCACGAATATATGGAGAGGGTCAGGTACTGATTTGATTAGGGAAATTTTAGAATTCCGAAATCAATATTTAAATTTCGTATGCCCAGAACACGTTCCAGTTCCCATTATGGGAAGAAAAATGTATCACATAGATAGACAGAACCCGTTACGCGAAGTACACCCAATCAGAGGTGACGGTAATAACTTTACACGCGTGTTTGTGTACACGCCTATAACTAAACTAGAATTATTAGAAATGAAGAAAGTAGTGCCCAGCCATGACAAGGACCCAGCAGGTTTCCACCGCGAGATAAAAGACATGTTACTCATGGGAGAGTATACCTACCCCGACATTATGAAAATATTAAAAATCCTATTACCAGCTGGTGTTTATGAGAAACTTAAAGAAAAAGAATGGGAGGTGGGAGACCAAAAGATAGATTGGACAGCATTAGAAAATGAAGAAAGGGCCCGAGCTGCAGGATCAGGGCTTGGGGAAAAGACTACAGCCCTAGCAGGACTACTAGTGCAGGTACTGCCACGTTTATTAACTACGAAAAAGGAAGACTGGGGTGCAATATCAGCCTGTAAACAAAAACCAGATGAAGACACTAGTGATTTCTATTCCCGATTTGAAAAATGTTTTGGTATAAATAGTGGCATAAAAGCGAGTAGTGAGTCATATCCACATCTGTTCGTAACAAAATTAGTTGAAAATTCTCTGCTACAAGTTAAGAATAGAGTATTGAAATTCGAAAGTACCTGGCAAGGTAATACCCCATCACAGATGTTACAGATGTTACAATATCATCACAATAGAATTAGAGAAGAACAAGAACACGAACAAAGACGTATGAAAGATACAAAAATGAAAATGCTTGTTGCTCAGTCAGTACCAGCTAATGGTCATCAAAAGGTTGATCCCGCAGGTCCTACGAAAGGGACATGCAACTATTGTAAACAACAAGGTCATTATATACACGATTGTCCAGTCCTGAAACATAATATTGCTACAGGTAGAACCCAGGAGAGACCACGTCCACCTAGACAGGATCAGAATCAACAACCAATCCCTCAGCATGCACAACCTAGGTCAGCTCCGCAACAACTAGCTCCGCAACAGGGAGCTCCACAACAGACCGTAGCACCACCGCAAGCGCAGCCTATTGCTGCCACACAAGCGACAACGCAACAGATGTACCAGTATGCACAAGCAGATTATCCCGATTATCAGCGATACTCATGAGATAGCCTAGAGAGGGAAGTTGGCTTACCCCTTATAGAGGTTCCTGTAGACCAAGAGGGACCTTATGTACATAGTGAACTATTAGGGGAAGACAGAAAGTTTTTACTTGATACAGGGGCAAGCAGAACAATTATAAGACACAGTGAAGTTCCAGGGGCACCCCTCTCAGGCTCGCAAAATATTTCCCTTGGATTCTCAGGAAAACCTATAATTAATGAAGTTACACAGCCTCTTCCACTTACGATTGGTCCATTGGCATGTACTACAGATTTATTGCTTACTAAATCATGTCCAGAAAACTTGTTAGGTATAAAAACATTGAAAGCTCTAGGAGCTATAATATGTTGTTCTCCGGAAGGAGTACGACTATTTCTACGTGACTTCAAAGGTCACTACGTGTCCAGAGACATGGATCACCGACTACAAACTTTACCTACACATTTATGGGCACAAGGCCCCACTGATGTTGGTTGCATGAATATTACACCATATCGTGTCACACTAAAAACAGGAGTAATACTACCACGAATGCGACAATACAAATTACCACCCGATGCTGTTGTGGCTTTGCTGCAAATCATTGACGAGCTCATTACACAAGGAGTGGTTGTCGAAACCGACTCCAATGTATGTAATTCCCCGATAATTCCGATTCTTAAAAGAACGGATCCAAAAGCACCACCAGTATATCGATTAGTTATTGATCTGCGCGAATTAAATAAATGTATTGTACCACAATACCCTGTGGTCCCAGATATCTCTTCATTATTAACCGCTATTGACTCGGAAGCAACGTTCTTCACTGTAATTGACCTCAAGAATGCTTTCTTTAGCGTCCCAATAGATCCGGAAAGTCAATATCTGTTCGGATTCAGTTTAAATGGACGAAGTTTTAAATTCACACGCGCACCTCAAGGATTTACAGAAAGCCCCAGCATCTATAGCCAAGCACTGAAACGAGAACTTGACAGTATCCACATGCCAGTTAACACTGCCTTGCTTCAATATGTCGATGATCTGCTGATCACCGCCCGAAGCGAACCTGAATGTGAAAATGCGTCACTGACGGTTTTGAAATTTCTGGCCGACAAGGGGCATAAGGTGTCCCCTTCTAAGCTGCAATTCTGTGTCCAGCGAGTTGTTTACCTTGGGCACTCACTGTCCAAGGAGGGAAGGCAGCTTACACCCGACCGTATCCAGTTAATCGCTAACATGCCACCACCCAAGACACAAAAAGAGGTACGGGCTTTTATAGGCCTCACTTCATACTGTAGGCAGTGGATCCCTCAATATGCATTACTAGCAAAACCACTCATCCAGTTGACAACACAGGAGGCAGCCACATTGACTGTCCTCCCTTGGACTCAAGAACATACCCATGCCTTTGAAAGCTTAAAGAAAGCTTTATGCCAAGCACCTGTTTTAGCAACACCATGTTACAGTAGGCCTTTTACACTCTTTGTTACAGAACGCGAAGGTACTGCTTTGTCAGTACTCACTCAGGAACAAGCAGGATCACACAAACCATGTGCTTATTTCTCTAGTACATTAGATCCAGTAGCTCAGGCTCTTCCTGCGTGCCTGAAATCGGTGGCAGCAACAGCTTTAGCAATCAGACAAAGCGATGCCATAGTGTTAGGACATCAATTGACAGTACAAGTACCACATGCAGTGGAGGTTCTCTTGAACCGCACACAAACACAACACTTGACTATAGCGAGACTCACTGGTTACGAACTAACATTATTTCAGCCACACATAGAAATCAGACGTTGTAATACGTTAAATCCTGCCACACTGTTACCAGTGGGCGGAACAGATCCATTGGCACATGATTGTGTCGAAATTATTACTATCACGACGAAACCCAGACAAGACTTGACAGATATCCCTTTGTCAGATCCAGACTTGACATTGTATGTAGATGGGTCATGTATGAGAACAAGTACAGGAGAGTTAGTGGCCGCTTACGCAGTCACAACAGACACTGAAGTCATTGAAACAAACTGTATTAACATTTTGTCAGCTCAAGCAGCAGAGCTTATCGCTCTGACACAAGCCTGTATTCAAGCCAAAAATAAGAAAGTCAACATATACACAGATTCACGTTATGCATTCGGAGTCGTCCATGACTTCGGCGTACTGTGGCGAGAGAGAGGTTATTTAACTTCTCACGGTGCCCACATCCAACACGGACCCCTCATTCAAACCCTATTAGACGCGATTCATCTACCTATTGCAATATCGATTATGAAATGCAAAGCCCATACAAAAGTTACCGATATCATTTCTCAGGGTAATGACCTAGCTGACAGAACAGCTAAACAGACGGTTCAGAATCATACTCACACAACTGACATGACAAAGACAATAGTTCCGACACCAACACATTGCATGACAGTTAAGGATCCCGCCCTTGATGTAATTGACATACAGACACATGCTACACTAGAAGAAATAAAGAAATGGACTGAATTAGGAGGGATCCAAACGGATCAAGGATGGATGACGAAGGAAAAATCTATATGGTTTCTTCCCGACTCTATGGTTCAAGTCATCATTAACACAATACATAGTCCAGCGCACCTAGGAGAAAAAGCTATGCTAGACAGCATTCAACACATTTGGTTCAACAAACACTTGCGAGCAGCAGCTAAACAGAAAGTTCGTACCTGTATGATATGTTGTCAGTTTAATCCAGGAAAAAGCATCCCCGTAGAGCAGGGTGGATTTCAACTTCCCGATCATGCTTTTGAAGTCCTCCAGATGGATTATATCCAGATGGAACGATGTCGAGGATTCAAATATGTTCTCGTAGTTGTCTGTGCTCTTTCCCGTTGGACAGAAGCATACCCGGTTTCAGATTACACCGCCCCGACTACTGCCAAACAGTTAGTTCGAGAATTTTTCCCACGGTACGGTTTACCACGTGTTGTCTACTCAGATAACGGCCAGCCGTTCTCCTCCGAATTAATGAAACACGTTTCCCTTTTGTTAGGCTACCAATGGAAATTCCACTGTGTCCGACATCCCGAGGCCGCAGGTCTCGTGGAACGCCATAATCAAACTCTGAAAATTAGATTGTCCAAAATATGTAGGGAAAAAGGTGTCGACTGGATAGTAGCCTTACCAGTTGCGCTCTTTTACATGAGAATGGTAGCACATTCTCGAACAGGGCTATCCCCGTATGAGGTGATCTTCGGTAGACCACCAAATATGTGGGGGACGCCTATACCTCGCAAAATAACTGATGTTGACTGTAATATGCTGACAGATTACCTGGCTTCCTTGATGTCTGCACTACAATCTTGTCGTTCACAGGTAGCCGCAGCTTTTCCCGATAATACTGAGGTGAAGCCCCATGACGTGGTTCCTGGTGACCTGGTTTTGGTCAGGAATTTCGACCGGAAGACCCAACTGGATCCTAGGTGGAAGTCGCCTAAGTTGGTTCTACTGACTACAAGGACTGCCGTGAAGATTGAGGGTCGCAAAGGGTGGTTGCACTCGAGTCATATCAAGAAATTTTATGGACTACCATCCAGCGTGAATACTCAACCCTGTATTCCCCCACAGACAGACTCAAAGCTCCCCTTGGTTGAGAAATCAAAACAAGAACTGTACAAACTAAAATTGAGGTCTAGCAAGTCAGACAATTTGATTGTTTAAGTCCTCTCCAAGGTGAATCGGTTGAATTTGTCTCTGACATGTATCTTCTAGACCGGAATAGAGAAAGAAATCAACAGGTGCAGCTGAAAAAACATGCATATTGTAAATCACTTCGTAGTCACTGCACAGTAACATTATTAATTTTGTTTTTTCTAAGTCTTCTGATCATTATTTTCAGCATACTATTGCATATGTATTACCCTATTCTTAAACGTGCTTACAATATAACTGCAGAACATTCTTTTAGTGAATTACCTCCGCATGAGTTGTCCTATAGATTTGCGCTGCGCAACAACACATTCATTAGTATGTTACATCATTCCCATCAGACCAGCAATGCCACAAATTGTTGGATATGTGGCCGACTCCCTCCCTATCAAAACTATAAGGGAGTTTTGCCCCTCTTTCCATATCCGTTCACACACAATGGCTCCTGTGGAGCATGGTTTAGTTTGATTAATTCCTTAGATTCTGATTCCGTAGTTTACCAAGACAACTGGGTGTGGGGAAACCTGAACCTAGTTTTGCTTAAAGTCTGCTACCCTAACAAGGAGGGACTTCCCAAAAGAACAGGAACTGATCTAGAAAATGAAGTATATGGATTAGGTAATTTTACACTTAACCTCATGATCCTGAACGTTGAATCTGAAGCTACACCAATCTTGCCCGCCATGTCAGTATTCCCAGTAAAAGGGGAATTATGTATAAGAAAGAATGGTTCCATACATATGGGCCATAGTAAATGCACCACTGTAATAAAATTCAGTGATCAAGGCAAGTCTACATTTAGAGCTTCCCATCATTCCTACTTCATATGTGGCCAGACCGCATATATATGTCTACCTCTAGATTGGGATGGTACCTGTTACATAGCATTCCTTCTGCCACCTGTTTTCCTAGCCCCGCCTGATTATCACAGAAATACTCATTTAGTACACAATAGACAACAGAGAGATCTCCCAATTGTCGATTACACTGAAACAGCATGGGAAAAATACACAGATTTCAATAAAGGTTTCTTTCCATATATAGGTACAGTCACTAATAGTAAGCTGATACGTAGATTAACCAGAACCCTTGAAGCAGTAGTGAACGAAACTATTTCCGCCTTAGGCAATTTAACAGAAGAGCAGTCTGCTATGCGGATTGTTGTACTTCAAAATCGTCTTGTCCTTGACGTCATCCTGGCCGATAGGGGCGGAGCTTGTAGGGTCATCGGATCAAGTTGCTGCATTTTCATACCAGAAAATTTGCCGTCAGTATACAAAGCCATAACCCGCCTTCATAAGATTATAAGCCAGATACACCAGAGTCCAGGCACCTGGACTTGGTCCGGTTGGTTCTGGGGCGTGTTGTCAGCCTGGGGATGGAGAATCCTATCCTTCCTAGGTATTGGCTTTCTCATACTATTCAGTTGCTGCTTATGTCTACAATGTGGGCCAGCGATTTGTGGTCTGTGTGCCACATCGTGTATCCCACCTCCAAGTTTTCATTCAAGATCCCGGAAGAAGAAAGAAGAACAAATGATGCTATATGAACAGATCGATGGATTGATGAAGATCGATATCTCCTGAGGGTCCGTAGGGGACAAGGAGGGAATGAGGAAATATGAATTTTGTGATCAGTTATGTCCCCTATCGTAGACCCCAACGGCTCCATGTGCATGCTATAAGTACATGTATGTTCCCTCCAGTTCCAGTTTTAAAGACGCAAATACATGTGCGTCCACCGTTAACATGTCCTCTTTCAGATCCGCCATGAATGGGTCAGATACTCCATTCCTAAGTATGAAAGGCCACCGACTTTATGTGGTTCACTTTCCACATTTTACAGATTCAGGCGCGTAGGCCCTGAATTCTGTCATCAAGCCTTTTCCTGCCTTCTGCCTCTGAAAGCTCCAGTCTGAGCCAGCCTCTGTATCCATGAACTTTGTCCTACTCCCTGCGCGGCTAACGGTGCCTGATCCAGCCAGTTGCCTGCCAAAAAACTGTATTTCACCTTCAAGATTATCTGCTTCGCTCCTCATCCGATGCATTCCTGTCTAGTAGTTTAGGTAAACATTCCTCTAGCTACCGTGCAAAGGGCCAGGCCTCACTGTCCTCGTGCAAGTAATTCATAGCCCCGTTACCATGGAAGATTCCTGCCCCCTCGCATCTCATGTAGACACTTAGACGCCTGTACACGCACTAACAGTCAGTATAGAATAGATTCCGTCCGAAGAAACTTTTCCTTTTGGATAACACAGTTCTTTAAACATAGGATATTAGATATGATTTGGGATTAGGTTGACATAACCCTCAGACTTCTGTCTCCACATGTAGAGCTAAATGTCAAGTCCCCTTCACCCTCTAGTTGCACGTCAATCACACGTCATGCGGCTGCGCACGCATCTCTGCCAAATATTTCTGCTGACATTGCAGGATTCTCTTATGGATCCACCCATTTGTGACATCATGTTTAATGACGTATTTTAGTTACACCCATGTTTACGCCTTTTTTGGTTACGTATGCATATTTTATCTCTCTTATCAGCTGTTACGCCTCCTGCATCTGTTACACTATAATGTAATTCTTATAAAAATGATTACCTGTCAATAATGTATGCCCTTCCTTCCTGAACTTTCGTGGTGATGGAATAGAAGCCTGTAATTCGAATTACATTCCTTTGTATAGGAATAAAGCCTTTTTAAACCTCTAATACCACGGATTCTGCCTCTTATATTTACTGAGTTATTCCTCATAGACTTTACCGCATAAAAAAATAGTACCGGTAATGAAATATTTACCACAGTCTGATCAAGATAAGGGATGCCTCTAATTTGAGCGATCATAACTGTATTACTATGCAAATCGAATCATGGAAGTGTAGAGACCAGCTGGCGCCAAGAATTTTAGCTAACATCGAGCCGCATAGAGTAAACGGGACTAGGCTAAGGTGGAAAGGGGAAAAATCTGCAGTAGTAGTGCCCATAATCATATCTAAAAACTTGGTAGACATTAACGCTATTTTAACACCAGGGTGTTCGTCTACCTTTGTTGTGACTAATTTTATTAATATCAATATGACTATTAATAACATATTTACGGGAAAACAAGCCGGGTACGAGAGGCAAGGGTAAGGGTTGGTTTGACCATGCTTGCACAGCCCTTCTTTCCCAACTTAAACAAGCTTTAGCCCTTATACCAAGGGATAAGAATCAAGTCACACTTCTGCAATACGATTATAAAATGGCACTTATTAGAAGGAAGAAGGAACTACAGCAGGAAGCTTGGGATAATTTAACACAGGCGGCAGAAACCTTGGACAGCCGCTTTTTCTGGTCTACCATTAATTCCCCCTTCCTACAAGATGATAAAATCCCCCAACTTTCTTCTAATGTGGGGAGTGAGGCCTGGGTGTCCCATTTCTCAGCCATTTTCCAAGATAGTGCCCCGACTGACAACGAGCAAAGGCAATGGCCCATGGTTTCACTAGACATCTCCTTAGGTGAGGTGGAATGTAGTATTAAAGCTAGCAAGGGGGGAAAGGCACAGGGGCCCGACGGAGTCCCTATCGATGTTTATAAGGCCCAACCACTGATTTGGGGACCGATACTTACTTTGGTCCTCAATGCAGCAGTAACCACTTTGATTCCACCCACATTTGGAGATTCAATTATTGTCCCTATTTACAAAAAGGGGGACAAGGCATCAGCCTGTAACTATCGGCCGATTAGTCTGCTGGACTCATCGGTGAAAATTATGAGCAGGGTGCTGTTGTCTAGATTGGAAACGTGGCTGAGGAGAATGGGATTCTTGCCAACTCCCAATATGGCTTTAGAAAGGGCCGTGGGACCCTAGATCAGTGCTTGAATTTAGAATTATTAATCGGCAAGTTTACTAAGGCTATGCATGGTAATTTGTATCTTTGCTTTGCCGATTTAAGTAGCGCTTTTGATCTAGTTAACCATTCGCTCCTTTGGTCAGTTTTGTTAGAATTAGGCGCCCCCAAGGAAATCATTTTCTTCCTTGCTAGATTATACAATAAGATGCAAGCGTGTGTTCGATATGGGGTCAACGGGGAGTGTACCCCAAATTTCAGTGTGAAACGCGGAATAAGACAGGGCTGTGTCTCCGCCCCCTTGTTGTTTACTTTATTTATTAATGGGGTGGAAACCGTCCTGAAAACAGTTAAGGCTGATGCACCTCAGGTTGCCGGGATTAGTGTGCCAGTTCTGCTTTACGCGGCTGATGCTGTGCTCCTATCTCGGACACCTATTGGTTTGCAGCACCTGATGGACCGGTTTTCTGAATTTATAGGGGAGAGGAAGTTGCTGATAAACAAAAGCAAAACCCACACCATGATTTGCGGGGCCAAGACTAGCAAGAATCATGCTTTTTTTTATAGAAGGTGTGAAAGTGCAGCAAGTAAATAAATTTTGCTATTTGAGTGTCACTTTTTCGAGTGATGGTAGTTGGGCCCAGGACTTAATAAGTGTTAGGACCAAAATGGTCAAAAGTTCCTATGGCATATTTAAATTTGCCGCAAAGATAGGGGATAGGTGAATCAGAGACATGATGGAGATATACAAGGCTAAAAGTGTCTCCATTGCCCTATATGGGGCAGGGTTGTGGGGTTACTCTAATGTTGGTTGCTTACAGATGGAAGAAAACATCTTCCTCAAGAAACTAATGTGTCTACCTGCTTCTGCCCCAACAGAGTTGATTCATAAAGAGGTTGGGGTCGCCTATTTGAGTGACCTTGCTTCACTTAGGCCTTTGTCGCTTTACCAAGCAATTTGGCACAAGGAAGAGACCGAGTTCAAACAACTTGTTATTAAGGATTGCCTCAAATTACATAATTGTATGAAAATCCCATGGCTCAAGTATGTTGTTGAGAGCTACCAGGCTATTTTCGGGTTGAACTTGTTGCTAGATTCTTGTCCCCCCCCGAGTTCTTGTCAAACATGATATGAAAAAATCTTTTATGTTGTTTAGAACCCAAAAACGTTTAGCTGGGACTGGTCCCCTCACTACTGTTCAACTTTATAACAAATACACTGTAAGTGAGGGTTTCCAGCAGTATCTGAACATGGTAACCCGACCAGTTCACAGATTTGTCTTAACCAGATTAAGGTTAGGAATGGTACATGTCTTGGTGGCCTTCCCCCAACAAAAAAGGTACCCTGTCGGCCCCTGCCCGTGCGATGGTCATTAAAAACAAAGCAGCATGCACTTTATGCTTATCTGCACTCTCTTCTTGAATGTAAGGATTACATTTTTAAAACCCATGTTTTTAAAATATGGTATTTCTAATATGGAAGATGCAATGAGGTTGCTTTTTAATATGAACTCTCCAGATATATGTTTTTATACTGCCAGTTTTATCTGTAAATCTATTTATTGCAGGAGAAGTATGACATTATGTTAGAAAACCCCGGGCAACCGGGTTAGCAGTCACCCGGTTTTTCCCAGCACAAAGGGTAGCTTGGCTCGAGCGGTCGGGGGTCAGGCACCGTGTTAAGCGTACGTCACACCCTCACAATAACCATGCATGCATCCGTTCCAAAAACGACACTACACCGTAAAAATTTATGAAAATATATCTGTGTTTATCTTGTTTTCTCTTAGTTGCAGGTTAAATAAATAATAACACACTTACAGTACACAAAGCTTCTTCTGTAAAAAAAGGGTAGGTCAAATAAATAAGCTCAGATCATAAATAATCAATGAATAAATAGACGTGCATAAAATACATAGGCAAATAAATACTGCGAGGGAATAAATACTGTGAGACAATAAATAGGATAAATACAAAGAATACAATACTCTCAATAAATGTAAGCCATCAGACCACTTTCAAATCAGGTCACATTTGTGAGGTACTAAGGGTTGATTTGGCCCAATCACAGCTTGTGGTTATGTGGATGGCCTGAGGGTGTCTCACCTAGCTTGGATAAGGCTGAGGCTAAAACTGAGGTAGATCAAGGGTAATCTAGGAATCTGGCTCTCCCAAACTACACAACCCCTCACACAGGTCACTGTATCAGTCTCAGTCCACCCCTGGCACTCCCAGGCTGGTCCTAACACCTCTCTAGCCCTTAGCATAGTCTCTTAGGGCTCCACAGGGCCTTAGGCACCCTCTATTCCACTTACTGCCCTCTTTATGAACTTCCGACTCCGCCGGAGTCGTGTCGACGCCGTGAGGCGGTTCCGGTACGATGTCGCTAGCCGGCCTCGGCTCGATGTCAGTTCTTGTCGACGCCGTGAGGCGGTTCCGGATCGATGTCGGCGGACGGCCTCGGCTCGATGTCAGTTCCTGTCGACGCCGTGAGGTGGTTCCGGATCGATGTCAGCGGGCGGCCTCGGCTCGATGTCGCTGGGCAGCCTCGATTCGATGTCGGTCTCTGGCGTCACAGGGACACGATCTCCCTACTTCCGGGTGTCTCCGGAGTGCGACCTCCACTCCCGACCTCCGGTGCTCTTCCCTTCAGGTTCCGGCGACTCCGGAGTGCGATCTCCACTCCCGACCTCCGGTGCTCCTTTCCTCAGGTTCCGGCGACTCTGGAGTGCGATCTCCACTCCCGACCTCCGGCACGATTCACCTCGGTCTCCGGCGACTCCGGAGGGCGGACTTCACTCCCCCGTCGACGCCGCACACTCGACCTCAGGTGACTTCCTCCTCGACCTCTGGTGTCTCCACGACCTCCTTCGGCGCCCTCTCTCGACCTCTGGCGGCTCCGGGTACGACGTCTGCTTTCCAGTCAGCGCCGCTTCTTCACCTCCGGCCCCAGGTCTCTAGGCTTCTCGGCGTCGGACTCCAGGAAGATACCAATAGGCAGGTCAGGAACTTGCTGTTCTTTACTTTCAAGGCCTGTTCCGGCTGTTCAGGTCCTTGAGTTGGTTCTTCTTGACTTTATCCCACACAGGGCTCTAGGCTGGGCTCAGTCAGTAGGGACTAGTATCAAGGGTGGGTTTCTGGACCCCACTCCAGGCACAAGTTTCCACCCCTGCTGCCTCACTCCTTCCTCCTTCAGTGTTGTGCTGCTCTCTCTTCACCAGTCAGGTGCCAACTGCCTACTCCAACTGCCAACTCTGAGCTGGCTTCCCAACATTCTAAACCTGCCTCACACTGTCACAGGGTTCTAGAATGTTCTGGAAGGTACTAGTAGGTTCCAGTGATGTCACAGGTGACAATGGGTGGCCACCATTTTGTGTTTCAGGCCCTCAGACAGAAGTTCCAGGGGTAGGGAAAATGGCTCCCTGACCCTGCATCAACACTAAAAAGTCTGGTGGTTCCCAAAAAGGAAAAATACTAACAGGGTTTGAGGCAAAAGTGGGACAAAATAAATAATGATGAGGAGGGACCACCCAAAGGGCTGACAGGTCTAACACGCGTCCCCCCAGCTGAAAGTGGGGAGAGCTACCCAACCCCTTGGGAGTTCTCATCACTAAGGCGGAAATACCTTGAGAGACCGTCTGCATTGGCGTGGTCCACTCCAGGCCGATGTTCCACCTGAAAGTCCATTCCCTGTAGGGAGATAGACCACCTTAGCAACTTGGGATTCTCCCCCTACATCTGCATCAGCCAACGAAGGGGTCTGTGGTCGGTCTGAACTAGGAAGTGCGTGCCAAACAGGTATGGCTGCAGCTTCTTCAGAGCCCATACCACTGCAAAGGCTTCACGCTCTATTGCACTCCACTTCTGTTCCCTGGGAAGTAGTCTCCGGGATAGGAAGACCACGGGTTGATCCAGACCCTCTTCATTGAGTTGCGATAACACCGCCCCAATGCCATGTTCCGATGCATCCGTCTGGACAATGAACTCCTTGGAAAAGTCTGGGGCCCGTAGGACCGGGGCCTCGCACATGGCTTGCTTCAGTTTTACAAAGGCCTGCTGACAAGCCTCCGTCCAGACTACCCGTCGAGGTTGTTTCTTGGACGTAAGCTCCGTGAGGGGGGCCACAATGGTACCGTATCCCTTCACGAAGCGGCGGTAATATCCGGTGAGGCCCAGAAAAGCTCGGACCTCAGTCTGAGTCTTGGGGGGTTCCCAGGCCATGATGGCCTCGATCTTCGCCTGGAGGGGTTGCACCGCTCCCCTACCCACCAAGTGTCCAAGGTACACTACCGACCCCTGCCCGATCTGGCACTTGCTGGCCTTGATCGTTAAACCAGCTTGTCTCAGGGCCTGGAGAACAGCTTGCAGGTGACGCAAGTGATCCTCCCAGCTGTTACTGAAGACGGCTATGTCATCCAGATAAGCAGCAGAGAAACTCTCCATTCCAGTGAGGATCTGGTTCACCAGACGCTGAAACGTGGCAGGTGCGTTCTTGAGCCCAAAGGGCATCACACAGAACTGGTAGTGGCCTTTGGGCGTGGAGAAGGCTGACCTTTCCCTAGCTCCGTCAGTCAGAGAGATCTGCCAGTACCCAGAAGTAAGGTCAAAGGTACTTAGATATTGGGCAGCTCCCAGCCGGTCAATCAATTCATCCGCCCTTGGGATCGGATGAGCATCAGTCTTGGTTACTGAGTTCAGTCCCCGGTAGTCCACACAGAACCTCAGTTCCGGTTGGGCACCCGGTGGTGCGGCTTTTGGTACTAGCACCACCGGACTGGACCAGGGGCTGCTGGAAGGTTCGATCACTCCTAGCTCCAGCATCTTAGTGACTTCACTGTGAATGCTGGCCTTCACCTTGTCTGACATCCGGTAGATCTTGGACTTCACAGGTGGGCTGTCTCCTGTGTCCACATCATGGACGCACAGGTGAGTCCTACCCGGAACAAGGGAGAACAACGAAGAGTACTGTCCCAGGACCTGGCGGCAGTCCTCCTGCTGTTCAGGAGTTAGAGATGGGGAGAGAATCACTCCCTCCACCGACCCATCCTTCTCTTGAGACGCAAACAAATCGGGGAGAGGCTCGCTTTCCACGTCCTCTGCTCCGTCAGTCACCATCATCAAAATGACTTCGGGCCTCTCGTGGTGGGGTTTGAGGCGGTTGGCATGCAGCACCCGTAGGGGCTGACGAGGGGTCTTAAAATCCACCAAGTAGGTAGCCTTACCCTTCTTCTCCAATACCTCAAAGGGTCCTGACCAGCGATCCTGGAGGGCGCTAAGCTCTCCTGGTTCGATCACCCACACCTTCTGGCCAGGCTCCAATTCCACCGGGTGAGCGTTGTGGTCATACCACGCCTTCATTACTGCTTGGCTGGCCTCCAAGTTGTCAGAAGCTTGCTTCCACAACTTAGCCATTTGGCTCCGAAAGGCCAGCATGTAGCTCACCACGTCCTGGGGAAGCTTTCTGGGAGTTCTTTCCCATCCGTCTCTCACCAGGCTGAGAGGTCCACGCACAGGGTGCCCATACAAAAGCTCGAAGGGGCTGAAGCCCACTCCCTTCTGTGGCACTTCCCTGTAGGAAAACAATAGACAGGGTAAGAGGACGTCCCATTTCCTCCGCAGGCTTTCAGGCAGACTTCTGATCATGCCTTTCAAGGTTTTGTTAAACCTCTCCACCAGACCATTGGTCTGGGGGTGGTAAGGAGTTGTGAACCGGTAGGTCACTCCACACTCCTTCCACATGGCCCGCATGTATGCTGACATGAAGTTGGTCCCCCTGTCGGACACAACTTCCTTGGGAAAACCCACTCGGGTAAAGATTCCCATCAGGGCCCTAGCCACAACAGGTGCTGTAATGGTCCTTAGAGGTATAGCCTCTGGGTACCGTGTGGCATGATCCACCAGAACCAGGATAAACCTGTGACCAGCTGTAGTAGGCGGATCTAATGGACCCACAATGTCGATGCCCACCCTTTCAAAGGGGGTGCTAACGACAGGAAGTGGTTCCAGGGGAGCTTTCAGCTTCACCCCTGTTTTCCCACTGGCTTGGCAAGACACACATGTCCGGCAGTAGGTGTTGGACGACACTTTAATTTGAGGCCAATAAAAGTGTGGGACAAGACGGGCGAAAGTCTTGTCTTGCCCCAGGTGTCCTGCCAAGGGGATCTCGTGAGCCAATTCCAGTAGGAAGGCTCGGTAACGTTGAGGGACTACTAAGGCTCGTGACGATCCATGTAGGGGTGCCTTGGGTTCACTGTAGAGGAGGCCATCCTCCCAGTAAAGGTTGTAGTTCCCCTCAATGTTCCCTGCTGCCTGGGCTTCGGCCTGTCGCCTCAGTCCCTCAAGGGTAGGGCACTCCCTCTGGCCCTTGCAGAATTCCTCCCTGGTCGGCCCTCCCTCCACGTGCCACTCGGCCGGGATGGGTAGGTCCTCCAGTTTGGTAACATCCCCCACCGCGGACTCCTGGTCCACCACCTCCGGTGGCCTATCCGTCACACGGGGCGCGGATGCCGAGGCAGGCTCCTCCTGTCCTCGGTTCTTCCCTTGGTCGGCAGCCGGCTGTGCCTTTGTTCCAGGCTCCAGTCGAAACAAACTCCCTCTCCGGGTAGTCGCGGACCCTGTGCTAACACAGGCCCAGTCAGGTGTACCCAGCATCTCAGCATGAGTCCGGTATTCCACCTCCTTCCAAGCATTGTGCTCCATGTCATTCCCCAGTAGACAATCGACCGGCACGGCAGGGCTTACGGCAACTCGAAGTGAACCTGCAACCCCCTCCCATTCAAAGGGAACCTCGGCCACCGGATAGTGGCCGGTTCTGCCGTCAGCCATCGCGGCTGGGTGGAGTACATCGGGAATTACCTGCTCTGGAGACACCAGTTGGCTACGTACCATAGTCATACTGGCTCCTGTGTCTCTCAGAGCCTCCCCTCTTTGGCCGTTGATGGTGACCCACTGCCCATACTTTATGGTATTTGCAGGCACCTGGATCTTAGGAACCATCTCCCGTTCTCCCAGGGACACTAAAGTGACACCCGCCCACTCCCTTCCCTTAGTTAAGGGCATCTCCTCCCTGAGCACTACACTAGCTACTCCGGGGGCCTTTCCTCCAATGGGAGGGGGTGGTCTTTTCGGGCACTTCGCATCTCCCTTATAGTGTCCGACGCCACCGCACTCGAAGCAATGGACAACCCTTGGCTGCTGACTCTGGCCAGGATTAGGGTTTCTGGGTGGGTTAGCCCTAGGGGTGAATCCTGTTCCCTTTCCTTGGAAGTTATTTTGGGGGCCTTTAGAGAACTCCTTTTTCTTTTCCCCTCCCTCTTTCTACTGGGGGGTGCCGTGTCCGGCCTTTTGAGTATCCCCTCCAGTCCCCCTTGTGGACACCCGGGTACTAGCCCAAATGTCCGCCCCCTCAGCAAGCTTCCGGGGATTGGTCAGCTTGCTATCCACCAGGTGTTGACGCAGTTCAGGGAAACATTTTTCGAGCAGGTGTTCCTTCAACATTAAATCAAACAACCCCTCGTAGTCCCTCACTTCACTGCCCTGAATCCAACCCTCTAATGCCTTCTTTGCATAGTCCAGGAAATCCACCCAATTCTGTGTGCCCAGTTTGTGGCTACCCCGGAACTTCTGTCTGTACTTCTCGGGTGTTAGTCCAAACTTTCTTACGAGCGCCACTTTCATGGTGGGGTAGTGGGTCTGCTCATCCTGCTCTAGGGCCAATAATGCATCCCTACCAGCTGGAGGCATGTATTTGTACAATCCCCCTCCCCAGTACTTCTCTGGCACCCCATGGGCCCTTAAAGAGACCTCATAGGCCGCTAGCCACTTGGCAATATCATCCCCTGCACTATAGCTAGCTACTATCACCCTTATGCATCAAGCCAAAATCCAGTCGGTAAAATACCGAATCGTTAATAGCTCCCGGTATTGCGTGAAAAATACCCAATCCCAATGCATCAACCCAAAACCCGAGCAAATAACGAATCGCAAAATAAATAACCTCGAACATACCGAATCGCTAATACCTAAAATGCTAATTTACCGAATCGCTATATACCGAATTAGCAATTACCGAAATCACTATTAGCTCCCGGAAAGTGCCAATAGCAAATAACGAATCGCACCCCAATGCAACAAAACTCGCTAATAACGAAAATCCCAAAAATCGCTATTTTGCAAGAGCTAAATAAGGGGAAACAAAACCTGGAGGTAAAGTTACAAAAAAAAAAAAAAGATGAGGCTAAATTCTTCCTACATGTGCAAATGATTGAGGCAATCACTAAACCCTTAAATGTGGCCCAGGAGACCCTGTTGGCTCCCACAAAATGGCTGCCCTCTACGTGCTTGCAAGGAGGATGCGGATCAATGCAGCAGGACAGCGCAGGAGAAGGGTCCAGGAGCGAGTTTTCAGACTGCGCATAACCTTGCTCGGCCAGAATGAGGACGAGGTGTACCAGAAGTATCGCCTCAATCGCGCTATGATCATGCGCCTGATTGCAGACCTGGAACCATTACTGCAGCACCAGACACACCGGACAAATGCCATCCCTGCGCACGTTCAGGTCCTATGCAGCCTGCACCTACTGGCCTCAGGGAGTTTCCAGGGGGTAATTGCGGTGGCCGGAGGTGTTTCGCAAAGCGCACTGTCACGCTTCTTCAAGAAATTCCTAGATGCCATGCTGACAATGCTCCACACACACATCAGCTTCCCCACAACCCCACAGCAGTTGGACCGCACCAAACAGGCTTTCTACCAGGTGGCACAATTTCCACATGTGATTGGATGCATCGACTGCACGCATATCCCCATATGTCCTCCGTCAGCAAATGAGTACCTATTCCGGAACCGCAAGTCATACCACTCGATCAACGTGCAGGTTGTGTGCGATGCCAACAACATCATAACGGACCTAGTGGCACAATTCCCAGGGAGCACACACGACTCATACATCTTCCGCAACAGTGGAATGCACAGGCGACTAATCAATGGAGAATTTGGAGAGGGACTCCTGTTAGGTACGTAGAAATACGCTTCCCCACACCAACACCACACATGTATGTACATCACCAATGCTAAGTCTATGCTTCTATCTTCTAGGTGACAGTGCTTACGCCCTGCGGGAATACATACTCACCCCATACCTAAATCCAGCAACCCCGCAGGAACATCGCTACAACGCTGCACACATCAGCACGAGGAATGTGATAGAGCGGACTTTTGGGATTCTCAAGAGCCGCTTCCGTATCCTCCACAAGACTGGCGGAGCCATGCTATACCAACCAGAAACATGCTGTCGGATAATTGCTGTATGTGCAATGCTGCACAACATTGCCACCAGAAGGGGGATACCCATGGAGGTGGACAGGGATGACGACCACCAGGCTGACCAACCACCCGCCCAACGACGACCGGCACACATCCCAAACACAGCAGAGGGCCATAGGAGGCGGACATACATAATGCAAAATCATTTTTGACCCTGGGTAAAATGAGACATTTCAAGTTGGTTTTGGGTGCAACTGTTTAATGCACAGTAGCACTGAGGAATGTGCAACAGAACTAGCATTGTGAATCATGCTCCGATTGCAAACATGTAAATAAAAGGTGCCTTAAAGTCAGGCCTGTGCAAACACAATAATTGGATGGGCATGGTTGCCCCACCATGGTCCTGCAGCATGTCCAAATGTCTAGTGGCGCTTGCCACGTACACCAAGCCTCCGCTCAGGTGCATCCAATGCCTCACCACGGCCTGTCGCCGTGGAGGCACGCGAACTGCGGCGCCTGGTGCTGGCCTCTGCCAGTGACACGCTGCTGACACTGGAGGCAGCCTCACTTGTGTCATCCCCTCCCAATGCTGCAGCACTGCATGTGCTGCTCTGAAGTTGTTCCACAGCAGTGGTGATGTGTCCCAGTGACTTAGCCACATCCCCGCAGAAGTGCCCAAGGTCCACCTGCAGGGAGACTGTGCGGCGTGCCAACACAGCGGTGCAGTTGCTGTGCCGTTGTATGGCCTTGGTAGCGGCGGCGGAACGCAACATTAGCTGCCGGTTACTCCTCCTCTGGGACTCATGGCCCTCCCTGATGGCACGGGTGAGCTCACGTACCTCCTCCCTGAGCTGAGCATTGCCATCAGCAACCGCAGTGGTCTGGTCCCTGACCGCCGTGCCCATGTCCCTGACCGCGGAGCCCATGTCGGTGACTGCTGCAGTCATGGCGCGCATCTCCCTCGCAAGGCGCACGATATTGCAGCTAATGCTAGCCACATGTCGTCCCTGCAGGCTCTGTGTACGCAGCATCCTCTCCTCGATTGCAGAGGTTGTTGGGACATCCTGGTCTGCTGAGGAGACGGAACTGCGACGGACCCTGTGACGCCGTGCGTGTGTTGAGCCTCCAGGTGGTGCAGCAGGTGGTGTGGATGTGCGCTGCCTGGGTGCCAATTGCGGGGGGGGTGTTACCATCTCCTGCAAGGGCGCAACTTGGTGCCTGTGCCTCTGCGGTATTGTGGCTGTACTAGCTGCAGGCTGTTTTGCTGGTGCCGTTGCTTGTGGCGCTGTTGCTGGTGCCTTGGCTAGTGGCGCAGGTGCTGGTGCCTTAGCTTGTGGCACTGGTGCTGGTGCCGTTGATTGTGGCGCTGGTGGAGGTGGTGCTGGTGGGGTGGCAGGTGTTGGCGATGCGTGCGCATCCTGCGCTGTCTCCTGGTCTGACTCCACGGGTGTCTCCGAAATGATCAGCTGGTCGCTGTCGTCAGAGTCCCCAGGTGATGCATCTGTGTGTGAAACAGTGCATGATTAGTGGGATGATTACACCTACATAGTGTTGTACCCATTAATGTCCCTCTGTGGTCCAACAAATGAACAGTCTCCAGCCATGTACAAAATATGTGGTGTATGCTCATAGGATTTACGCCTGTACATGCACTCTGGTCTGACTAGACTACAACTCCCAAGATGCAGTAGTGTCATGTGTGGAGCTGTCTGTGCCAGAGCTGCAGACACAGTGAGATTGGGCTGGGGGCATGGGTATGGATTTACGCTATGCTGGGTGTGGCACAGGCATGCATCTTACCTTGGGCACTTGTGGCTGCGCCGGACGTGTCCATCTGGGTCACCCCCACGACGGCTTCCCGCTCTATGGTCCCTTCCACAAGGTCCTCCAGGGCTGTGTTGGATGGTGCAGTAGATGTTCCGCCTCCAGTCCTTCTTGCCTCCCGTAGCCTCTCAGCAATCCTCTCTTTGGCGCGCTTCCGCAGGTCATACCACCGTTTTTTAAGGTCGTCGATGCTGCGGGTAGTGACGCCAACCGCATTGACCCTCTCACGGATGCGCTGCCAGATGCGCCGCTTCTCTGTCTCAGGCACCTTGAGGGACAGCTTGCCAAAGAGGCGGTCGTGTTTGCTGGACACTCCCTCGATGAGGTATTCCAGCTCCCTGTCCAAAAACTTCTTCTTGCGCTTGCGTGCAGATTCTGCGCTGGATGGCACTTCCTGCGACATGATGGATGTCTGATGTGATTAGCAGAATCGGTGTGGCCTCACTCTGCACAGCCTGTCCTTATTTCCAGCTCCTGTCTGCTCCTCTGTCGAGGCTATGTGGGTGGGGCAGCAGTATTTCCTGGTTGGTGATGTCATCAGCACGTTCCCGGAGCGACGCGGCAATTTGCGATTTCGCTATTACCGATTCGGTAATAGCTAACTCGGTATTACCGAACTCGCTATTAGCCAAATCGGTATTACCGAACTCGCTATTTGCTAGTGAGGCCGTTTGCGTGCCCCGCTATTAAGGAATCGGTAAATTTAGCGATTTTTAAGGAATCGCTAAATTTCACCGAATCTGTTGATGCATGCCAATTACCGATTCCTTAATGGCGATTCCTTATTTTTCGCTATTAAGGAATCGGTATTCGTTTGGTTGATGCATATGCCCCTATGTCTTTTGGCAGATAGGGTTTGGGTTCCCTGGTGATTTCTTTGTCTTTGCTGCCACCATTAGGAACAGTGTGTGCCCCGACTTGTAGGATCTGGAGATCTATTTCCCTCAGCCTCAACTCGTGAGCCATCCTCTGTCCCTCCTTCTCTTTCTCCAGCTCCGCCAACTTCCATGTGAGCTGTCTTTTCTCCCTCCGGTCAGTTAATTCTACTTCTGATAAGCCACCGCTAGAGACAGTGCTGCCCTTCCTGGAAAGTGTTCTGGGCCCCGCTAACAGGTTCCCCACCTCAGGTTGGTACAACCCAGCCCCCTCGCTAACAGGCTCTCCATCCCTGTCCTCCTGCTCAGCCTTACTTTCCCATCGTGCCTCCCCCCAAGCCCTCAAGCTGGTCTGGAGTTCAGCCTTCTTGGCACCCGGAGGACAATACACCCCCTCTCGCTGACAAAACTCTCTGAGTTGGGCCACAGTGTAAGTTTCCACATCTTCCAACACAAACTCCATTTTGCCCACTCAGAATAGAAGACAGGTGTTTACAGAAGCTATGCAGGGGGGTACCTTTTGTAATACCTCCTCCCACCACCAGAGTAAATTTGGAAAAAACAAAACTCAGAATTAGGAAGTCCGCTTTGAGAAAACTCCCGGTGTAGGCCTATGGACTACCCACAGTTATTGTCGAGTGGACGCAAGCACAGCTCTATCCCACCGCTGAACACCAATTATGTTAGAAAACCCCGGGCAACCGGGTTAGCAGTCACCCGGTTTTTCCCAGCACAAGGGGTAGCTTGGCTCGAGCGGTCGGGGGTCAGGCACCGTGTTAAGCGTACGTCACACCCTCACAATAACCATGCGTGCATCCGTTCCAAAAACGACACTACACCGTAAAAATTTATGAAATATATCTGTGTTTATCTTGTTTTCTCTTAGTTGCAGGTTAAATAAATAATAACACACTTACAGTACACAAAGCTTCTTCTGTAAAAAAAGGGTAGGTCAAATAAGTAAGCTCAGATCATAAATAATCAATGAATAAATAGATGTGCATAAAATACATAGGCAAATAAATACTGCGAGGGAATAAATACTGTGAGACAATAAATAGGATAAATACAAAGAATACAATACTCTCAATAAATATAAGCCATCAGACCACTTTCAAATCAGGTCACATTTGTGAGGTACTAAGGGTTGATTTGGCCCAATCACAGCTTGTGGTTATGTGGATGGCCTGAGGGTATCTCACCTAGCTTGGATAAGGCTGAGGCTAAAACTGAGGTAGATCAAGGGTAATCTAGGAATCTGGCTCTCCCAAACTACACAACCCCTCACACAGGTCACTGTATCAGTCTCAGTCCACCCCTGGCACTCCCAGGCTGGTCCTAACACCTCTCTAGCCCCTAGGATGGTCTCTTAGGGCTCCACAGGGCCTTAGGCGCCCTCTATTCCACTTACTGCCCTCTTTATGAACTTCCGACTCCGCCGGAGTCGTGTCGACGCCGTGAGGCGGTTCCGGTACGATGTCGCTAGCCGGCCTCGGCTCGATGTCAGTTCTTGTCGACGCCGTGAGGCGGTTCCGGATCGATGTCGGCGGACGGCCTCGGCTCGATGTCAGTTCCTGTCGACGCCGTGAGGTGGTTCCGGATCGATGTCGGCGGGCGGCCTCGGCTCGATGTCGCTGGGCAGCCTCGATTCGATGTCGGTCTCTGGCGTCACAGGGACACGATCTCCCTACTTCCGGGTGTCTCCAGAGTGCGACCTCCACTCCCGACCTCCGGTGCTCTTCCCTTCAGGTTCCGGCGACTCCGGAGTGCGATCTCCACTCCCGACCTCCGGTGCTCCTTTCCTCAGGTTCCGGCGACTCTGGAGTGCGATCTCCACTCCCGACCTCCGGCACGATTCACCTCGGTCTCCGGCGACTCCGGGGGGCGGACTTCACTCCCCCGTCGACGCCGCACACTCGACCTCAGGTGACTTCCTCCTCGACCTCTGGTGTCTCCACAACCTCCGTCGGCGCCCTCTCTCGACCTCTGGCGGCTCCGGGTACGACGTCTGCTTTCCAGTCAGCGCGGCTTCTTCACCTCCGGCCCCAGGTCTCTAGGCTTCTCGGCGTCGGACTCCAGGAAGATACCAATAGGCAGGTCAGGAACTTGCTGTTCTTTACTTTCAAGGCCTGTTCCGGCTGTTCAGGTCCTTGAGTTGGTTCTTCTTGACTTTATCCCACACAGGGCTCTAGGCTGGGCTCAGTCAGTAGGGACTAGTATCAAGGGTGGGTTTCTGGACCCCACTCCAGGCACAAGTTTCCACCCCTGCTGCCTCACTCCTTCCTCCTTCAGTGTTGTGCTGCTCTCTCTTCACCAGTCAGGTGCCAACTGCCTACTCCAACTGCCAACTCTGAGCTGGCTTCCCAACATTCTAAACCTGCCTCACACTGTCACAGGGTTCTAGAATGTTCTGGAAGGTACTAGTAGGTTCCAGTGATGTCACAGGTGACAATGGGTGGCCACCATTTTGTGTTTCAGGCCCTCAGGGTAGGGAAAATGGCTCCCTGACCCTGCATCAACACTAAGAAGTCTGGTGGTTCCCAAAAAGGAAAAATACTAACAGGGTTTGAGGCAAAAGTGGGACAAAATAAATAATGATGAGGAGGGACCACCCAAAGGGCTGACAGGTCTAACACTTTTTAAATGTGTTTCTATTTCGTCTGTATTTTTTGTATTTCTGCATTTTGCCGTGTGCTTTTATGGTCATCACATGTTATGAACCGAATAAAGCTTCATGAACTGAACTGAACTGAACTGAACTGAGTTCACTGATGACCCAGAAGAAAGTGAACTTCCAGCTGATCCTGAAACAGGTGAAACTGTATTTGAGCCAGAAGAAAGTGAGTTCTCAATTGAAAGGGAAGTCATTGTAGTAAGAGAAGGACAAGAAGAAACAGAAAATCAAGAAGAGAACCAGCCAGAAGAAAGGGCAAGCAAAAGAACCTGTGAACCAGATGTAGAAGGTGAAAATGTAGTCAAACCAAAGAAACCAAGAAAAGGTGATATTTGGTCAAGTGGAGTGAAAAGACTGAAGTACACTCTTGTGAAAAGAAGGTTAAGGAAAAGACCAAAACAAAGCAATGAGATCTCCGGTCAAACAGATCAGAAAGAGTCAGGAAAAGAATTAGTACAAAAGACACGAAGAGTAAGAATTCCAAGTAGAAAATACAGAGCACCTGAGTGGACATACGTGATACTCAGGGAAATTGAAAGTTCAGATCCAAGTGAAGAAAAAGACAAATCTGACACGTCACAAGTTGATGAAAGCAAACTATGACCTCCTTAAAGAACTCTGACAATTAAGGTGCAACCTTGGTGTTTGAAAGAAAAACAAATTAAAGACTAGAAACAGACAAAAGAAAAGAATAAAAGAAAGGGGGTAGAAAAGAAAACCTTGAAGTGTAGGATTAGACTACTATTTTTTCATTTTTATTAATCTTTTGTAAATCAGGAGATTAGAGGTATAGATAGATTTTTATTTTTATAGAAAAAGAAAATGGTTGAAGCAGAAGTGACTGAACTTCCAAAACTTAGTTTAAAACGCAGATGTATGAAAGCTTGTTTATGTAGTGTCTTGTTATTAATATTTATTTGGATACTATTAACTGTTCTTATACCTATTCTAATGGTAACTGACAAAAGAAACAATACTAATTATATAACAAGTGAAAGAATGAATGATATTACTAATGAAACCCCAATTACTAAAATAGTACCCTTCGATGGAAGCATTCTCCATCATGATAAATCAATTAGTGATTTCTCATTAAATGTCTTTACCAAGTTACTCTATGAATATGTTGAAACTATGAATGTGAGTGATTGTTATGTGTGCATGCAATTACCTTCGTCTGTTTCTGCAGGGGTGACTTATCACCACCTTCCATTAACCTATGGTGTATCTTGTAGTATACTTACCAGCCTGTTCTATGTAACGGGGAAACTTGAGTACCACTACTCTAATATAGACTTAGTATTTTCTGAAATTCCTGTTATTAAAGAGTTGAATAAGGTGTTAAGTGCTAATAATGTACAATATATGGGAGAATGTTTCCTTATTAGTAAAACTTTAGACATAGAATATGCTTATAAGAATAATTTAACATCAAGGCCGGACTGGCCGTAGCGGGCACCGGGCATTCCCACTGTGGGCCGCCAGGGTGGAGGCCGGATTTGGGCCCCTAGGGCCCGTTTTTGTTACCTTTTGCCTGCAATATCGGCCCCGAAACCGGCCATTGCAAACAGCTCGGCCGCCCCCCAGGGGGGCCAGCCGAGCAGTTTGCCAGGGCCGGTTTTGGTTTCGAGTCCGGCCCTGTTTAACATGCAGTTAAGGGTTGAAGAAAACGTTTTTGTAGAGATGTTGAAAATAGAAGAGAAAGTTTCCAAAAGAAAGCTGCTGAACAGAAGTCCCGAATACCACCATGGGACTTTAGGAAGGGAAATTATGAGAAGGGCGAAGGATACGCTGCAATGTCTCTGGATTGGTCACAAAAAGGGAAGATTTGTCTGCGTAGAACTAAGACTAACTATCATAACTACTTTATTGGTTCTAGTGAATGTGAGCATACCGTCCAAATTACTGGAGGTTGGGGATTGAAGGGTGGAACTGATCCTGTCTTTTCCAGGAATGTATTATGTGTGTGACAAGAAAGCTTACTATAGACTGCCTGACCATTGGCATGGAAGTTATTTTGCTATCGTTTTCCCTAAGGTGTACCACATGGATGGAAACAGTCATAAACTGGATGAAATAACGCGTGGACTAACATGTAACAAAAGAGCAAGTTTCTCAGAAATAGTAGGTGATATTTTTGGTGCACTTATACCCTCAGTTAGAGTCAGGTGTCTTATGAACGTGGCTTTTTGCTGTCCCTGCTCATACCTGGGGCCTGGCTGACATTGTCCCTGAGTGTCCTGTTGTTGCTCTGTCCTTTCCCCCCCTCCCGCCGCCGCGTGTCAATCCTTCGTGGCCGCAGCGTGGAGGGAGGGCGTGCAAGGACTACACTACCCAGGATCCCCGGGCCCACCTCGGAAGCAGCGTCACCGGATTAGCGCCCGGAGGCGCTTTAAAATCGTCATCATACCCGGCGGAGCGGGTGTCTTATGAACGTGGCTTTTTGCTGTCCCTGCTCGTACCTGGGGCCTGGCTGACATTGTCCCTGAGTGTCCTGTTGTTGCTCTGTCCTTCCCCCCCCCTCCCGCAGCCGCGTGTCAATCCTTCGTGGCCGCAGCATGGAGGGAGGGCGTGCAAGGACTACACTACCCAGGATCCCCGGGCCCACCTCGGAAGCAGCGTCACCGGATTAGCGCCCGGAGGCGCTTTAAAATCGTCATCATACCCGGCGGAGCGGGTGTCTTATGAAAGTGGCTTTTTGCTGTCCCTGCTCGTACTTGGGGCCTGGCTGACATTGTCCCTGAGTGTCCTGTTGTTGCTCTGTCCTTCCCCCCCCTCCCGCCGCCGCGTGTCAATCCTTTGTGGCCGCAGCGTGGAGGGAGGGCGTGCAAGGACTACACTACCCAGGATTCCCGGGCCCACCTCGGAAGCAGCGTCACCGGATTAGCGCCCGGAGGCGTTTTAAAATCGTCATCATACCCGGCAGAGCGGGTGTCTTATGAATGTGGCTTTTTGCTGTCCCTGCTCGTACCTGGGGCCTGGCTGACATTGTCCCTGAGTGTCCTGTTGTTGCTCTGTCCTTTCCCCCCCCTCCCGCCGCGGCGTGTCAATCCTTCGTGGCCGCAGCGTGGAGGGAGGGCGTGCAAGGACTACACTACCCAGGATCCCCGGGCCCACCTCAGAAGCAGCGTCACCGGATTAGCGCCCGGAGGCGCTTTAAATCGCCATCATACCCGGCGGAGCGGGTGTCTTATGAACGTGGCTTTTTGCTGTCCCTGCTCATACCTGGGGCCTGGCTGACATTGTCCCTGAGTGTCCTGTTGTTGCTCTGTCCTTCCCCCCCCTCCCGCCGCCGCGTGTCAATCCTTCGTGGCCGCAGCGTGGAGGGAGGGCGTGCAAGGACTACACTACCCAGGATCCCCGGGCCCACCTCGGAAGCAGCGTCACCGGATTGGCGCCCGGAGGCGCTTTAAAATCGTCATCATACCCGGCGGAGCGGGTGTCTTATGAACGTGGCTTTTTGCTGTCCCTGCTCGTACCTGGGGCCTGGCTGACATTGTCCCTGAGTGTCCTGTTGTTGCTCTGTCCTTCCCCCCCCTCCCGCCGCCACGTGTCAATCCTTCGTGGCCGCAGCGTGGAGGGAGGGCGTGCAAGGACTACACTACCCAGGATCCCCGGGCCCACCTCGGAAGCAGCGTCACCGGATTAGCGCCCGGAGGCGCTTTAAAATCGTCATCATACCCCGCGTCGCGGGATCGCGCACGGGCGGCGCCGGGAGAAGCCCGGGACAAGGGCTGGACCGTCTGTGGCCGTCCGGGGCCGCTGGAGGCCGGGCCGGGCCCACCTTCTTAATCCTGGTCTTAGCGCACTTGTTTCACTCCAGGTACTGTTACAGTTTCGTGTCGTTATTTGCCTAAAGTTGTGGACTCGGATTAGGGTGGTGTCTGCTGGACATTATTTGAGGAAGCTCTCCCACGTATTCTTGGCTTGTTAGTGACTGGGACCCCCCGCTTTGATACTTGTCTGTTATCCTCATGTATTCCCCACTGCAATCTACTGTCTAAACTTTTGACAGGGCTTTGTTTTGAACTCAGTTACGGACTGATCTTATATTAGTAATGTCAACACGTTCAGGTAAAAGTTTGAGGGGGAGCGAGGGGGGCATGGTGGGCACCATGGACCAGTTTATCACCCGTGTGGCCAACGTCATCGACAAAGAAATCACCATGGGCGAGCGGCGGCTTTCTCGAAGCCCGTTTTGTGATCGACGATCTGCGATTGGCCCGATAGCTCGGATACCTTACCCGGAGCGAACAGTGGACCCGCTCCTTTTTGTCCCCCCTCCTTTGGACCATCCTCGAGTAGCGGCCTTGAGAGCCAACATAGAAGGGCTCGAAAATTTGATGGACACGGTACTTAATGTCCAAGACCATGTGGCCCCTGCCTTAGCAGTAATTAAGTCTGCCATTTCTTCTACACATCCGGCCGACCCCACCACTTTTCCAATGTCACCCCCCCCGGCGGCCATTGGGGTGCAGTCAGAAATACATCCAGCCTCCACTAAGAGGAGAAAATTTGACTCCCCACTAAAAAGCAGACCGACCAAAACATGTAAGAACCAGAGGCGAGCAAGCGTTAGGAGGGGTGTTCCCAATAATGTAGTAAGGGGGGCCACAAGTCCTTTACAAGAGGAGATCGAAGAGGGCACTTTTGAGGGGCTTGTAACTATTGCTCCCAAAAACCAGATTGCTGGTAGTGTACCGACTCTCCCCCTAGATTCTCCCTTGATTACAAAAATGGAGGAAATAATGAAATCCCAACTCCTTCCAGTATTTGATAAAATTAGAGGGCTAACTGAGCGAATAGATAAAATGGAGCAGACAACCCTAGATAACTTTTTTTCACTAAAATCATTTTTAAAACTGCAGTTAAGAATAAGGGATGATGGCCTAGGGGGGGTCTTGACAACCAGGTACTGTCCACTGTTCAACCTAGCTCAGTCACCATAGTTGATAATTTAGCTGTTACTTTGGAAGCGACTTATCGTAATTTGTGCCCCTCTGTGTTGACGGTAGATACTTCCAGTAACCCTGGCCATTCTCTCTCTAAGTCTGCAGAGAAACTCAAGTCCTCTAGGGTTACAACTATTACTTCAGGCAAAAAGATGGCACGCCCTCCAGCCTCAGTTTGCACAGGCAGGGAAAATTCTGGTACTGTAGTTACTTCTCCAGTAGTTCACAATGTTCTTGAGACCCCAATTGTTAATCCAGTCGAAACGGTAAAGGGCCAGGTGCTGCAGCCAAGTGAGGGCCCTTCTTGTGGGAAGGATCTTAATATAAATCTACCCCCTGACTGCCAGCCCTACGTAGTTGTGCTGACCGGGGTACCGGTGCTTAGCCCGGATAAGCGCAAGCCTTACACTGAATTATTTAACAAGACCTTATTCTGGCTCAAAGAGAATAGACCCTTGCCCGACTCTTGGGAGGGCCGGATCATCCATGTACGTAGAGTAGGTTGGATTGGCACTAGGAAAAAATCGATAAATGGGGACTGCATCATAGTGAACTTTGAAGACCCAAGGATTGTTAACTATATTTGCAGGGGACATACGAACGAAGTCAGCTTAGTAGGGTGCACGGGCACAATAGGCACTTGCGACCTTAGTTATTTTAATCCCCCAACTTTGCCCGTGAGGCAAACTGGACTCCACATGTGGGAGGGCTGGGAGAGCAGTCAATCCCGTGGCTGCACCTCTAAATTTAGTCTATTCAACAATAGCCTCAGCCAAGCGCAGGGCCGATTTTGGCAGAATTATTGACAGGTAATCTCCCCTACACGGGAACTGTATACTGAAGTTTCCAGGGAGTTACTAATTGATAGTTTACCCCACGAAGAGCGGAAGGTGAGCCCTTCCATTGTTACTCTCTCCCCTTTACCTACTCCTTGGGGAGAAATACAGGTGGTGCCCCAGCGTTGTAGGGAGTCGCCCGTTGAAGACTCTCAAACCCCTCATGCTGCGGCTCTACCTGTTGGCGAAATAGACACTACCTTTGTCATTACCCCTACCACAAGAACATTAGATTCAGGACAGGGAGGGTTGCCCCTGGAGGTAGTTAGCTGGAACATCGCCGGTCTAGTCCGGAATATAAATACCCCAGACTGGAATACACTTATCGAATCCTTTGGGATTTGCTTGTTCCAGGAAACTTGGTGCTTGGAACCACAGCACAAGCTGGGTTATACCACCTATTTTGTACCAGCTGTTCGTCCGAACGGAGGTAAGGGGCGACCCATCCGGTGGTCTATTAATTTGGGCAAGCATCTCCCTGCGGTATTCTATCAAATGCATAGCCACTTCTTCCCCAGACCTCCAGAGACTCTCAGTTAGAGGCCCGTGTGGAGGAGGAGGGCTCGAAATATTTAATATCTATGTCAGAGGCACTAGGGGTGGTTTACCTACTCTTTCCTCAACGGGTATTGACGAGGAACTCAAGAACTGTGGCCCAGATTCTCTCGTTTTACTAGCTGGGGATTTTAACTGCACATTTGAACCTCTTGATGTGGACGACATATTGGGCATTAGTGACGATGATGTAAGGAGAGGCATCCCGCCGCTCTCAATTGCCCCAATCAAAAGGTGGTCTCAAAACGCAATTGACCTCAATGCCCTCTGTCTGGAGCACGGTCTTAGAGCAACCAATGGTAGATCCAAATCAGACCAATTGGGGGCTCACACGTTTAATAGAATAGGCCATTCCTCCAGGATTGACTATATTATGTTGAACTTTCGTTTGTGGTCTTTTCTGGTGGATATGGAGGTCCGGCCTTCCATTGATAGCGACCATAACCCCTTAGCTCTATCTTTGTCCCCTCTGTGGAAGGGCAGCCCCCCTCTCTTAATTCCCCATGTGTGGAAATCAACACATGAAGTGTGCCCCTCCAACTGTGGCAGGCGCCTGAAATGGAAGAATTTCATTGGCAATGAGGGTAAGATGCGGGAGGTACAATCTATACTAGCTAAATTCATACCCCGCCTGGATTCTCCCTCTTTCAGTGCGCTGGAGGTATCTGCAGTTTTTGTACAAACTACACAGGCTATAGGTGAGTTATTCATAGCCAACAATATGGGAAAGGGGGCAAATGAGAGAGGTGGTAGGAATGTTCCTGCTGGGTGGTTCTCAGCTGCATGTCGAGCAGCTAAATCGGAACTACTAAAGGCAGTTAAATCCAAGAATAGTGCCCTGGTTTGTACCGCAAGGGGCAACTATAGGAGAGCCTTAATAAAGGCTAAGGTTGACTGGGAAGATCAGTTTTGGTGGGACCTGAAGGCTGCAAGCTCTAGGAAAGATGCAAAGGGTTTTTGGGACCTATTAAGATCTAGGGAAAAAACAGTGGACTCAATGATTACATGTAACGTACCAGAGAGTGCGTGGGTTGACCACTTCTCCCAACTTTATCTAATGGTTCAGGAAGAGGGGGATAGTTCGAGAGCACGGCACCCTCACGTTTCATCCCAGCCTAAGGATGAGCTTCTGTTCACATCTAAGGAAGTGGTAGGGGCGATTAATAGTCTGGTGCCCAACAAAGCAGCAGGTCCGGACGGTATACCTGGAGATTTGCTACGCTTCAACTCGGAAGAATGGGGAAAACTTATCTCTGCCCTATTGAACTCCTGTCTTAAAGGGGCAATATTCCCGACCTCATGGAAGGGTGCTGAGGTCGTCCCAATTTTTAAGAAAGGCTGTCGGAATGACCCAGCCAACTACCGCCCAATAAGCCTTTTAGATACTTCACAAAAGGTGGCTGGGAAAGTGATCTTGACTAGGATATTGCAGTGGGTAGAGGAAAAGGATATTCTTTCAGACTTCCAGGCAGGATTTAGATCGGGCACGGGGACAATAGAGCAATCCTTTCGACTTTTGATGCTATATTGGAAAGTAGTTCTACTGGGCAAGGGCAGTCTGTATCTCGCTTTTATAGATTTGCGGACTGCCTTTGACCTAGTTCCCCGTAGCCAACTATGGAGTGTGCTTGATGAACAGGGTATTCCACCTTATTTGTTGGGTTTGTTGATAAACCTCCATGCTGATAATTTCGCACAAATCAGGCGGGGTAATCAGGGACAAAAAACAGCACGCATACCTGTAAATAGAGGGGTTCGCCAGGGATGTGTTCTTGCTCCCACTCTGTTCTCATTGTATGTTAATGGAGTGGTGGAGCACCTGCTACAACATCCTGCAGATGCACCATCCCTGGCTGGCAGAAAAATACCTACCCTTCTATTTGCAGATGATACCCTCCTGATTTCTAAAACTCCGGCTGGCTTGCAGAGTTTATTAGCTAACTTTAAGTTTTTTTGCGATAAAAGAGGGTTGGTCATCAACACAGCGAAGACAAAGTACCTGGTCCTTAATCCCCCGAAAAAGTTGGCCAAACCTCCGACTCTGGATTCCGTCGCCCTTGAGAGAGTCTCAGAGTTCGATTACCTCGGTATCCGTCTCTGTGACTCCATGACCTGGAAATGCCACCACCAAAAGATGTTGTTGATTCATAAGAGGGTGGTGGGTGCCCTCCTTAAGGAACATCGTGCTTCATCCCTGAAATCCATCGCTCCCGTTTTAGACATCTACAGGGCAAGGGGTGTTAGCGCTGCTCTATATGGGGCTGAACTGTGGGGGGTTCATAAGATGGTCTATTTATCCCGCTCTGAAAGCAAATTCCTTAAAGATTTAATGGGGCTCCCGTACAGTACCCCAACCCTTCCTCTGCTACTAGACACGGGAACCCGGTCAATTAGTGACCAGGCTAGGCTCCGCCCTCTTCTTTTATGGGCAAGAATCTGGAGAAAATCAGAACTATCCAGTTATGCGGATGGCCTAACCGACGTGTTGGGGTCACCAGGCTGGGCCAAGATCCCTTGGTTGAGGGAAGTCAAGCGTCTTCTTCTTAGCCTCGGACGTGGTGAGGACTGGTATAATAGAACTGCACCCCCCAAGTCTGAGTTGAAAAAGATCTATTGGAGCTGGGTAGCCGACAACAGAAGTAGTAATGCCAATCTGTGTAGGTCCGCCATGGATTTTCTTCTGATTAAGGATGTCCACTTCTGCGAACTCTACTTGGACATAATCTCAAACCGTAAGGATAGAGCCCTTTACTTTCAATTTAGAATAGGCTTACTTCCTGTCGGTGAATTGACTTCCAAGTGGAAGATTCCATCCCAGACAATTTCCTCTTGTCCTTTTTGTGTAAAAAGTTCTGAGTCTGTTGCTCATTTCCTGTTTGAATGTCCGGCCTATGCAGCCCCCCGGAGTAGATGGCTTAAGCCACTATGCAGAGTCTTGGGAACCAGACACTATCTAGAGGCTCTACGAATTTTAAAAAATGATCCACGGCCCCTCTTTGCTTGTGGTTTAGCCAAGTTCTTAGGATGGGCCTGGCGTATCAGATCATCTAGGCTTCTGTATCTTGTTTAATCCTTTTTTTAACCAAATACATATGGCTTTTAGTTAATTTATTGGCACCTGTAGCAGTATGAAATGTTTGTTTACCTCTCCATGCTCTGGTTCCTTTTTACTATTTTAATGTATTTTACTGTTTTGCTGCTTTTTAAGATATATTTATATCGAAATAAAGCCTTCTTGACTGACTGAGTCAGCCTGAAGTCACACAAAATTCGAAAATTGTCCACAGTGACTGATCGATTATCTATAGATACTGCTGGTGGGTTCTTGATGATTGACACAGAAATGGTTTCAATCAGATCAATGGTTTTGCAAAATCGACTTACCCTCGACCTATTATTGACAAAAGAGGGTGGAGTCTGTGGAATGTTGAAAGTCCAACATTGCTGCACTTATATCTCTGAGAAAAGTAAAGGAATCGAGGGATATATAAGGAATATTATGAAATTACATACAGATTTGACCCAACTGGAGGTTGACGGTGTGTGGGAAACACTTGGTAAGAGTTTCTCCTCAATAAGTAATTGGTTTTCTACCTTTGGAAGTAGTCTATTAGGAAAAATAATAATGCAAATAGTCTCAATAGAAATAATAGCTTTAGTGATAATACCAGTATATAAATGTTGTAAGTGGAGAGGAGAAAGAAAAGAAATAACAGAATTAAAGAATAAGAGAAGAGCAAGAAAGAGGAAAAGAGAAGAGATAGAATTAGAAGAGATGAAAGGAGAATACTATGATTTAATGAAAGATTTAGATGAGGGTGCCATAAAAAGAGACAAAAATACGGACTTTTAAAAATTGAATAAAGATGGCACTTGGTATGGTAGGTATTTTATGATGGCTTCTAAAAGCCATCAGAGGGAGGAATTGATGAAGCAGGGTTTCACAAAGTTGAAACCTGCTCGAATTGAGTACCCCCATAATACGTACTAAGAGTAAGTAGACATACTAAACCTAATGTGCACCCACATAAACACAGGGGAACTGCTTTGCACATGCCTGAATTAACACTTAATCATTCAGTATTGTAATAACTTTTATGCTTTTGAAGAAACAAAGTAATTGCATGAAAAGGACGCAAGTGCTTTAGTGAATTCATGTCGCATTCTGCTCGAAGGGTAATGATTAGTGCCGCTTTGTGCACTAGGCTTATGCTAGGTAACATTAACGGGAAGTAGTGAATGGTGGGAGGTGAACAGTGATGGTTTTATTATCACATAATTAATAAATGTTCATTTCTATTTACTTTAGTGTACTGGAGGAAGATGCCATTTTATTTAACTTGACTATGGTGGGAGGGGGGAGTTATGAGGAGCGAGATTGTTCTGCCATGAGGAGAAAAAGCTGTGCTGTGCACTGCAGATGACATGAAGGAGTGAAGGCCAGTGTGTCCGTCGCCTGTCAACTGCTGTACTTGAGCGTGGGACTGGAGATGTCTTCAGCAAATGACTTTGATTCACAAATAAAGAAATGTACAATTTGTAACTGATGTGGGAAACATGTGAATAAGTTGAGATTCAGACTATGGGAACGGTTGTACACAAGAAAGTTGTTGAATAAAGGTGAAGTCATGGTGGTGTGACAACGCCACCTCCCCAGCCTACCAATCCCTGTGCGAGTTACAGGGTAGAATGCAACATTTGAGGGATGGACATGTCAATTTAGACTATAACTAGGGTGCCTTTTGGGGTGTGTCCAGAAGCTGTCCGTCGGGTTGCAGAGAGGTCTAGCTGTTCCTATCCTGTCCTGTTCCTGTCCAAATATCTTGTGTTTCCTGATTAGCTTTTGGGGGACGTTCATCATCTCCTGGGTCTAGGGGGTGGTTTTCCTACAGACCGATAGGTTTGTGTTTAGCCTATATCGTTCATAGAAACTCAGCATTAATGTATCTATCTTTGAACCTTTTTTTTCTCTCCACCTATCCACTCCGTCAACAGTATTTTGAAATGCATTATTTGATGAACCTATTGTCTCTTCATCTATCCCTCTGTTAGGTATTGTAACATTTGGCATAATCATTTTGCTGACTGCTTTGTCTCTTACTCTATGCACTCCTTCATTACTTAATGTCATTGCATAATGAGTCTGTATAAATGCATTATTTCTCCTGTTGTGAGACTCAAGGTTTGTATTGTACCTGATGCAAATGAGCATTTACCTTAAATTCTGAGATAAAACTCATTTATCAACCTTACCGAGATTCTGTAATTAATTTTAACAAATGATTGGTGAGTTAGTATTTATCATTACCATCAACTATTCAACTAATTGGTCCGTCGACCAAATAGAAGAAGAGTTGATATCAGGATTAGTTATTTAACAAATGTCCTAGGAGATTTACAAAAGAAATAAGTGATGAACGAAACAAATTGACACCAGCTCATCAGGGATACTGGGTGAATGTGTATGGGCCATTGTAGTGTTTTATTGAGTATCGATCCCCGATCAATTATTAGGTATTGGCGCTGAAACACTGGTATGGTATGTTTCTCTCCCGCCTTCCCTTACTTCTATACCCCTCTTTCCCTGTTGTGTACAACCCAAAAGGGTTGTTTTACACTTCCACCTTACTGGTAAATTACCGGCGGATGATCATCTAAATCCAGAGCCTGGATGTTCTTCGCAGGAACGGGAGAGACTGTGGGGGAAGAAGCGAGAGAGAGAGAGAGTGTGTGTGAGAGAGTCTGCATGTGTGTGTGTGACGTCATAGGGTGAAAACGTATTTTATCACATCCCTCCCCATTCACAAATATAGAGCTAGGCCCTGCAACACTCGCACTAAAACACAAGACAGAAAAAGCATGCTTACCCAAAAGAAAGAAATAACATGTATATATGTTTCAAACATATGTTGATAGTGGTTTGTTCTACTTTCATGGTGCTGCGAGGCCTTTCCTATCTGGCGCAGAGGTATTAAAAATGAAGGATAAAGGAACAAGAGAAGTGTTGCAACCTCGCATTGGGTTAAACAGTAACATACTATGGATACTTTTGCGGAAATCCCTTGACATGTATGGGTATTTGGATATGCCAGTGTTGGGCCTTCTGCAGGGATCAAATGTAACCTGCAGAACACTGGTGTGAATCCCAGCATGACATCTCCGCATGTCATTCTTCTGAGACTGATACACTGGACATCACAGATTCGCCAGATAAGAACTCGTGTTATTTGCAAAGCTACAATATGGTAAAACATGCTGTAGCAAGTTCTTCAAAAACCACAAGCTACTGTTTATTTAATGAATGCTTGTCTGGTAAATATATTTTGAATGGATCTAGACCACAACAGATAAGAAAGAACAAGTCTCAAAAGTACTAAAATCAGTAAAGTTTCCATTTTAAAAGAAGAACCCACCATAACGCTATACAAATACCTTAAGTATTCTTAAATAATGCAGGAGCCCTGGTTTATTGATGATGATATTTAAGTATTTTGAGTGGCACTTTTATTTATTTTTTAAATTGGAGTAACTAATACATATCAGTACCTTTGTCTACATTTTTAACTGTTACATTCTGCACATATTGTATACTTGTTATGAGTTGGCCCGTCCTGATTTTCAGAATTTTGCTCTAATAGTGCACTCCTGAGATGTTTCCTCTTGCAAAATTCCCAGGATCCTAAACCCGTTAGAAAGAGATAAGAGATGCTGTAACTGGGTGAGTAAATTCCAGTACTGCAGGCTATGCCTCATTCTGACCTCTAAAACATGGAATGGGGAAGTCATTTTGCCATAAGGTAATACCACTTTGTGCTGTATTGGAATCTGCTGGGTAGAAATATTGTCCGGTAAATATGCCCACCTTGCAATGAGGCTCTCAGTAGAGGTGTGTTCTGCGCCAGAGCCGGCCCTTGCTCGGATAGTGCCCTGGGCGGAAAATTTACATAGCACCCTCTCTATTGCTGCAGTAAGATGGGGCAGCAGGGGGCCCCTTTGATATTCACAGCTCAGTCCTTACTATGCCATTTAGCAGTGACTGGCCTCTGAACAGTGCTTAATTTGTAAAAAAAAAAAGGGCCAGGGCTCTGGTCAGGAGGTCACTGCAGCTTGCATCAAACTTTGCCCATGCCATGCTGCCAATGATAGTAACAATCTATCTACTAGCCATCACACGCATACAAGTGTGATAATTCAGACTATATCAGGGCCCTAAAGCTATATGAATGGCTTGGGCGGCAGGTAATAATCAGTTTTAATGTATATAGTATTAATAATTAACTGTTGTTGTGGTCCTCTCTAAATTAGTCAGACAGCGGCACCTTGCACAAGCAATAGTGTTGACAAGTAAGTGCTGGTGCTAAGCACCGGAAACCACCAGCTCAAATTAAGCACCTCTTCTGAAAACTCCCCCCTCCGCCTCCCGCCCATTCACCTGAATCATTTACAGATTTGTTTGGTCATTCTCATGCCAAGTTTTTTGTTGGGGGAGGAGAGTTGGTGGTGTGTGGCTTCAGGAGGTGAGAGGGCGATGAGAGGGCAACGGAGGAGGAAGTGTTTAATGCAGAACATACAGCCCTTAAACAATGCTTATAACTAATTTTCATGGAATAACTGGAGCTAAGTTAGTGGGGCGCTGCTGGATGCATGGCCTTAATACAGAATGCTCTGTGCGTCCCTCTGAAGATTGGTGACATGGGCCTGGCCCAGCAAGCCCATGCCAAAAGCCGGCCCTCTTTTGCACAGCATGTTATTGTACTATAGAAATATGTGCTAATGGCGTGTTTATTCAGAAGAAGGCACATGCACACAATATGCTTTCTTTTATGATTAAGGCTTCTTTTATGGTCGATTCAGTTGGTATATTTAAGTTGAACCCTGCTATATTGTGTGGGTACTGTGCAAATGAACATTTGTTTTTGGGAATGTACTTACATTGGTATAAAAATATATGTATGTATTTCTGTAGTATGTTTATAGGGGATACACTACCCAAAAGGCAGCAGACCACTTTATGGGGTGGTAAAAGGCAAAGACAAAGTCAGATGTTATGGTATGTTGTTATGTGATGTTATGCTGTGTTATGTTGTGTTGTGTGTTGTTACGTTGCTATGTGATTTTCCTATGTGATGTTATGTTATGATGTTCTGTTGTGTTGTTATATTTTGCAATGTAATGCTGTGATGTTATGTTGTTGTGATGTTATGTTATTGTGTTATGTTATTGTTGTGTTATGTTATTATGTTGTGTTGTGTTATGCTGTGCCATTATGTGATGTTGTTATGTTATGATGTTGTATTATTTTGTTCTGTTGTTATATGTTGTGATGTTAATTATGTTATCTTTGTTATGTCATTGTGTTATGATTTTATGTTATGATATTATGTTATGTTGTTATATTATGTTACGTTATTATGTCTTGTCTTGTTGTGCTTTATTGATATGTTATGTGCTGGGATATTGTTATGTTATTATGTAGTTATGTTATGATATTATGTTGTTATATGTTCTTATGTTATGTTATTTGTATTTGTAACATGTGCATCTCGCCAATAAGGGTATTATGGTGCGGAACAGAAAGTTATTACCTGAGGTTCTAACTAAGCAATGTTAGAACGTCAGGTTTTAAGTTTCTTCCTAAAATCTGAAAGAGAGCCAACAGAATAACTAGAGACAGGAAGCTCATTCTAAGAATTAGGAGCCAGGTAGAAAAGGAGCACCCGCCTGCTCTAGCACGTGAGATGCGAGGCTGGTGAGTGAACGGGTTCGATGTATAGCGAAGTTTCTGAAAGGGACTTAGAAGTACACACAACTGCTGAGGTAAGAAGGCCCTGAGTTGTTAAGAGCTTTGTAGTTATGAATAAGAAGCTTGTAGGTGGACTTCTTTTGGACAAACAGCCAATGAAGATTACGTATGTGGGTGGCGAAGGCGGTACAAGGAGTCACATTGAGAACAAGCCTGACTGCTGCTCCCTGGACCACTTGAAGTCGCTTGACGTGACATGACAAAATGCCAACATAGAGGGCATTACCGTAGTCCAGTCTACTGGTAATGAGTGTTTGGGTCACAATTTCCATGCCTTAAGGGCCAGCCATTTAAAACAGTTCCTAAGCATTTTCTGATTCAGTGACTTAGTTTGCGATAGAAAGTTGCTGTGGGTTCTGGCAGCTTGCGAAGGCTGAGAGGGAGGTCCACCAACCACTAGTTCAGAGAGATCGCTATCAAATAGGACAAGCTCGGGTTTCTCACTGTTCAGCTTTAGGCAATTACAGTTCATCCAGTCAGCAACCGCAAACAGTGCGTGAAATTGGTCTGGGTAATTGTTGTATCTTCAGACAGAGAGAGGATCAGCTGAGTGTCATTGGCGTAAGAGATAACATTAAAACTGAAAGATTTAACAATAGATGCAAGCGGTGTGACATTAAACGATGTGGGATTCAGGGAAGCTACACAGGGCGTCCTGCACAAAAGATTGGAAGCATCAGATTGAAACAGTGGGAAACATACCGCATTACAGCTTGGATGGAGAACATGCACAGCTCCCCAGCCCCGGTCTGAGCGCTGAACCACGGTACTCAGACCAATCATAATGCTGCTGTAAGGCAGCATTGTGATTGGTCAGGGGAGTTTAGGAGGCTGTGTGCTTTCTGGTTCCTGCTGCCCGGGAGAAGAGAAGAGGACGAAGCAGAGGCGCTGGCAAGCCGGCTGTATGCAGGTAAATGTTATTTTTATAACTATCATATTGAGTGCATTGAAAAAAGTTTAAAAAGTACCGTCAGGACAGCGCATGGCCAGTGAAAGGTCACTGGCTGCAAACAGGAAGCTGTACTAGGTCCATGGGCCACGGCAGAGACAATACTGAAGCCCCAGGAGGAAGCAGGAGGCGCCAACCAATAAGAACCAAGGAAACTAGAGTGACGTGGAAGCCAACCACTGCTAAGTAATGGGCTGGCCCTAAGCAGTTTTAAGCTTTGTTTGTTAAAAGATTTTATTGACAGCGCATGCCAGCCATCTCCAGCATAACCTAAACACCCACACCAAAAAAGAACAGCAATAAAGGGCCCAGCACAACAACAAGAGCATTCCCACTGCTGTGCATAGCCGTGAGCACACCACAAGCCAACTGGGTCTTACCAATTCAAATAAGTGGATTACCTCTATTTCCCCCAATACAGGAAGTCCGATGGTGGGGCATGCTATTCAACCATGACATAAAGTGACTTATAAATGTCACCAAAACTCCAAAGCATTATTGTTATGTGTTTATTTTTAATGACATGTTTTTAAAAACAGGAAGGTGTATACTGAAAACAGTACAACATAATGGCGCTTTTGTATTCCATACTAGTTGAAATCCTTTTTTCTTTAGTTGTAATACGTAATTTACAGGTATAAGGGAAATAAACTATAAGTAAGTAAGCCATCATTCCTGTGAAAGAAGTGTTTAAAATCAGTACTGAAAGGACATTATATCTATGACCCCCGAAGGTAAAAAACAATGATTTTTTAAATGTATGGTAGTGTTGAAATTACAGCACCACCAAATATCAACTCATGCACTTCAGACATCCACTTTTGCCCAAAACTACTGCCTTTTATTCGCTATTAGAACCAGAATAAAACACACCAACAGCGGAGCTGCGCCACATTCATTGTGCTTGAAGTTCATTGCCCTTCTTCCTTCACTGTCCACTGTAAGGGGCGTTTATTCAATTTGCAATAAGTGGAGTTTGTTCCCACTAGCAAAAAGGGACAGTGTGAGAAACAGAATTTCCAGGGCCACCAAAGATTACAGAGTAACAAAAATTAACGTTACAAATTATGTTGATTCTTTTGTAAAAATGCACTGAAGAAGCTACGTTTCGAAGGAAAATGTAGATTTTCCTAGTTTCTTATGACGGAAAGTCTTAATTTTATTAAAGACACGGAGGCGAGTATTATGCTTTTCCTTTCTAGCTTTATTCAATAGCAGCCAAGAAAAGTGAAAACACTACAGTTCCCAGAGGGCCAAGCAAGAAGAACTGGCCAATGGGAACGCAAATAGAACGAAACTAATAACCAATCAGGCAGAAGCTATCAATAAAACGTCACAACTGACTGCGGAGCTTCCTCTTTTCGCAGGTGAGCAGATCAGGAAAAGTCAGAAAACGAAGGAGCAATGGAACCAACAATAACTATAGCCAAAATCCAGGAGCAAAAGTCTTGTACCAGAAGCAGTCATGAGGCAAAATGAGCAGGAAATCCCGGCGATGGAAGACGGCCAGAAGAAGGAATCAACCCAGCTGGCGAAGGCCGTCCCTGTTGAAGAAGACGCTCACGAAGATGCCGGCGGCAGAGCAGGATTCGCTGAAGGGAGGGAGAGAACAAACGTTAGTATTGATGAGGTGGGATAATACTCGCCTCCGTGTCTTTAATAAAATTAAGACTTTCCGTCATAAGAAACTAGGAAAATCTACATTTTATGGCAAGACCGGAGGCTCCTATTATGCTTGTTTAAAGCATATTTACAACTAAAGAAGCAACAGTATCAATAGGTTTACAATAAAACATGCGAAAGACAGAATCATTGGTCTAGTCCGCTGATCTCAGAATGTCATCCAGGCGAGAGCCTGCCCAAAAGGCTTTGGACGCCATGGCACCCCTCGTGGAGTGGGCTCCGAAAACGGAGATGTCAATACCCGCCAGGGACATGACCCAACGAACCCACCGGGCCAGGGTAGCAGAAGAGAAAGGGAGATGGGGTTTACGGAAGGAAATGAGGAGTTGGGAGTGAGAGGGCGCTCTGAGATCAGACGTCCTTTGTTCATACACTTTCAAACATTGCCCCACACATAGTTTCGGGTGAGAAGGAAAATAGGGATAAAACACTGAATTTAAATTAGTCTTAGTACGTCTATGAATCTGAAAAAGAACCCCAGTAGGGGAAAACTGGCGAGCTGAAATGTCCAAAGCTTTAACATCAGAGACACGTTTAATAGAGACCAGGCACAAAAGCATGGTAAGTTTAGCTGATAACATTTTAAGTGAAAGAACATTATTGTCTGGCCAATCAGAAAACAGTTTAAGTACAACAGTGACATCCCATAAACTAGAATACTTAGCCAATGGAGGTTTAGAACAACAAACTCCTTTCAACAGTCGACATATCAGAGGATGAGAGCCAACCGGCTTGCCATCAATGGGAGAATGATTGAGGGAAATGGCGGATCTGTACAGGTTAACTGTTCTGTAGGACTTACCTGCGCTAGCTTCAGAGGCTAGGAAATTGACCACAAAATTTAGAGGTGCTGAAAAGGGATCGGCGTGCCGTTCCAGACACCAGCTTGCCCAAAGAGACCAGGCAGATTTGTAGGCCTTGGAGGTCCCGGGAGCCCAGGCTTTGCTGATAAAGATAGAAGCCTCTTGTGAAATGAAGTCGTCAGGAGGGACAGGCCGGAAACTTTCCAGGCAGACAGAATCAGTGAATTGTCCAGGATCGCGTGGCATACCCTGAGGATTCACCAATAAATCCGTACGACTCGGAAGGAGGACAGGGAAGTCCATTGCCAACTCCAAAAGAGACGGAAACCAAACTTGGGATTGCCAAAAGGGAGCCACCAGGACCAGGGAGGTCGACTGACGCCGCACTTGGGAAAGAACTCGGTTGATCATGAGGAAAGGAGGAAAGGCATAATTGAGTTGTCGAGACCAATCCTGAAGGAAGGCGTCTGTAGCCAGGGCCAAAGGATCTGGTCGCCAACTGAAGAAACTGGGTAGCTGAGAATTGAGACGAGAAGCAAACAGATCTATGCAGAGAGGGCCCCATTTGTGAGAGAGGGATTGGAAGACGGATGGAAGAAGCCTCCAGTCGCTGGAGTCCCGAAGAAAGTGAGAGTGCCAATCCGCTACAGAGTTGAGCGCTCCCGGTAGATATTCCGCCGTCAGGGAAAGTTGATTTGACAGGCAAAATTCCCAAAGACTCTTCGCCAGTTTCGCAAGAGGTCTAGACTTTGTGCCACCGAGATGGTTGATGTAACGAACCGCAGAAACATTGTCCATGCGGAGAAGAATAGAACACTGGACCCTGTTTTTTGAAAGGCTTTGGATTGCAAAGGAGCCTGCAAGCATCTCTAAACAGTTGATGTGCAATTTCGACTCCTCTAAAGACCATGTACCGCCAGTCGATATTGGACCACAGCGGGCGCTCCATCCCGCCAGGCTGGCATCGGATTCTAACACAAGATCTGGGGCCGAGGCGAAAATCGTTCACCCGTTCCACGCGTCTAAATGGTCTATCCACCATTGTAGTTCGACGCGAGACTCTGGATCTAAGGCGATAAGATCGTCGTAGGCTAGACTTAGGCGCAGATGTCTGATCTTTAGACGCTGAAGAGCGCGATAATGAAGGGGACCCGGAAAGATGGCCTGGATGGAAGTGGAAAGAAGACCGACTATTCTTGCCAGAGCCCTGAGAGAAATGTCCGAAGACCGGAGGATGTGAGAAATTTCTGCTTTGATTGAAGAAACCTTCGCTTGAGGAAGAAACAGAGAAGCCGCGACTGAATCTACTCTGAAGCCTAAGAATTCGATGCTCTGAGAGGGCAGAAGCATAGATTTTTCGAGATTGATTAAGAATCCTAGATCCTTGAGCAGAGACTGAGTGACGCGAAGATGGGAGAGAAGCAGCTGTTTGTCCGTGTCCATGAGCAAAATATCGTCTAGATAGATGATCATTCTGATACCCAGGGAACGCAGGAAAGCTATGACCGGTTTCAAGAGTTTTGTGAAACACCAAGGAGCAAAAGAAAGACCAAAGGGAAGGGAAGTGAAACGGAAAGTCTCGCCTAAACACTGGAATTGGAGAAACTTTGAATGAGAAGGATGGATGGGGACCGTGAGATAAGCATCTTGAAGGTCCAAACGAACCAACCAATCGTGAGGGCGAAGGGTATCCCTTAAATGGAGGATGGTCTCCATTTTGAAATGACGGTAGACCACAAAGTGGTTGAACCATTTGAGATTGATTACAGGGCGCAATTTTTTGTTCTTTTTCTGGACGAGAAAAATAGAACTTAAGAAACCTGAGGGTTCGAAAGGAGAGCTGACAATGGCCTGTTTTTGAAGGAGGGACTGGATTTCTAGAGATATTAGGGTGGACATGTCGTTTGAGAAAACCAAAGGAGGAGGGAACACAGTTTGGAAAGGCGGCGAATAGAGCTCTATAAGATAGCCTTGCACCGTGTTTAGGACCCAGGGGTCCGAGGTAATTGTTTGCCATTTTTGAAGAAACACAGGGGGAAGTGGAGATGGACTTACCTTGTTGGTTAAAGTTGTTGGAACGGAAGCCTCTGTGTCCGCGACCCTTGGAACCTCTACCCCGCTGAGGGTAGAACTGCGGATTGTATTCCTGAGAGGAATTGCTGTTGTAGGAGCCTCTGGAGCCTTGGTTGTTGTAGGCGCGGCCGGAAGAGCGGCTCCTGCCTCTGCCGGCCCGTCCAAAAACCCGAGGAGTGAAGACCTTTTTTATAGACAGTTGGGCTTTGTCCAAGGACGCGAAAGTAGACACAAACCTGCTAAGGTCTTTAACCAGAGAGTCTCCAAAAAGGAAACCGCTAGCCTTGGCACCGGGGTCCTGGGGAGCTAGGTTTGCTAGTTTAGGGTCTAGTTTGATGAGTAGACCTTTACGCCGTTCATGGGTAATGGCCGCATTAGCGTTGCCTAGTAAACAAAAGGCCCGTTGAACCCACAACGACACTTCTTCTGCTGAAAGATCAGACCCATTGAGATGCGCCGTCTCAGCCATGTCAAAGATGCGTGCCAGCGGACCAACCACGTCCAGCAATTTATCCTGGCAGGTGGACCAGGCCTTATCAACACCCTTGCGGGGGTCCTTGCCGAACTTTGAAAAGAAAGTGAGTAATGGTTGGTCTATGAAAGGGACTAAGGTAATTTTATCAAGCAAGGAGGGCTTGGGACACTCAGATTTTAAGCGAGCGCGGACCGCTACCTCCATAGGGAGACGTAGTCTAGCAGAAATATAATCTGCACCATGAGGGGAAGGTAACCATTCTGACGAGTTAGGATGGCGAATGGACGATGGGTCAAACATGGGCACCCCCTCGGAGTCATAAACTGGCTAAAATGAAAAGGAATCAGACCTGGCTTTTTTAGCCGGAGGGGAATGAGGGTCAGAGACATCAAAAAGATCAAACAGATCATCTGGGTCGCCTTGGTCATCTTCCGTGTCCAAAATGGTGGAAATTATTAGCTTTTTTGGAGACTCTGCATGCTTTACTTTTTGTTTGCGTTTGCCCTCGGAACCAAAAAGCCCCTCCTGAGTAGGAGGCCTTGGAGGAACTAAGTCCTCAGTCAAGCGCGAGGAGACCCCGCCAGTCAAAGATGACGCAGAATGAGAAGCATGACCAGAGACAAAAGAAACCACCTTTCTTTTTCTGCTATCCCCCGCAGAATGGGCCAGAGCTTTGGACAAAACATTCAACATAGACGATTCCATACCTTTGGACATACGTCTCATTGACACCTCAACTGCATTTTCCACAGAGGAATTAATAAATGTATTTAAGGCCTTCATCATGAGTCTGCAGCGACTCGGGAGAGCTGACAACCTCCATATCAAACACTGTTGGAACTGAGAGGAAGGAAAGGGTTAACCAAAGAGAAAACTTCTCCTGAGGGGGAGGAGCGTGAGAAGGAGAAACCTCCTAGGGGCGTGTCACACAGGAGAAAAAACGGAGGCTGGACGAGGGGCGAGCTCCGTGTGAAGCAAATTTGAGCTCCGTGTGAAAAGCGCGGAAAGCACACTGCGCACGAGACCGATAACGGCAGAATAGCGCTGAGGCAGAAGGCGGGAAGCAGAGCGGCGAAAGAAGAGCCCATTAGCGCCGAAAGGCGGGGGGAAAGGAAAACTAAGCGCGAGGTCGCAGAGTCAGTAAAACGTTAGAGGTATGAAATATAATGACGGCGAAACGCCAAAAACCACAGTCATAGGCAAATTAACAATTGTAAACAGTAAATTCAACATGCAAGTAGCGGAGCAAAAGATAAGGTCACTTAACTGACTGAGAGCAGCAAGAAAAGAGGAAGCTCCGCAGTCAGTTGTGACGTTTTATTGATAGCTTCTGCCTGATTGGTTATTAGTTTCGTTCTATTTGCGTTCCCATTGGCCAGTTCTTCTTGCTTGGCCCTCTGGGAACTGTAGTGTTTTCACTTTTCTTGGCTGCTATTGAATAAAGCAAGAAAAGAAAAGCATAATAGGAGCCTCCGGTCATGTCCATAAAATTACATTGTTTTTAACCCTTTTTCTTCGATATCATTTATAATAGTCTTGATAAAGTCAACTTAGTTTCAGTGGTTAAGTTACCCGCCTAAACACTGGAAACTCCAGGGAGCCTTACATGGATATAACTAAAATAATTAACATAAAAAAACACAACAAAGACATTGATGTCTGCAACTCTGCTGCTAGGGGCTGGAGTTGGGGGGGGGGGCTTTCTTGGGCCCCTAATGTGTTTGTCATAGTCCTTGAGAAGTGATGGGCGGGGGAACAATGGGGTGGGCTGGTGTTCCGCCGGGCTAGTCTGGGTCGGGAGCTGGCCTGAAGAACATGGGCTGGGAGTTTGGGATCCATTGGATGGGGTGGTGCCACTTCCCCGGTTGGGAGGTGGGTGCTTGCCCCGCCGCGACAGATGCTTCAGTGTTATTGAGGTATGGGGTGGGGGGTTTGTTTGGGGGGAATAGTTATTGGTTCTGCGTCGTACTTTCATGGTGGGTTTCCGACATTGGTCCTACATCTTGCTGCAGTTTTCTATGGGGGAGGGAGATGAGGTTCATTCCCAATGGCTAGCGAACAGGTTGGGGTCACAAGAGTCCCAGGTACCCTCCGCATAATAAGCTGGAATGGGAGGGGGGCACTTGATAAAATTAAGCGAGGGGCAATACTACATCAGGCTAAGAGGGCGCGGGCGGATATCCTTATGCTGCAGGAGACGCACCTCTTGGGGACGAAGACCCCATGTTTGCAAAGATATGGCTATCACCAGATATTTCATGCAGGGTTTGCGAGGGGGTCTAGAGGGGTAGCGATACTGGTTCATCGTAGTGGATTGACCCACAGGGCCGCTATATATTCCTCAGGGGTACGATTGGGGAAGTCCCTGTGATCTTGGGTAGTGTGTACGCCCCCCCACCCTTGCAGTGGTCATTTGTGGAGAGGGTATTGGCCCTCTGGGTAGATATGCCAGATGTGCTCTCTATCGTGGGAGGGGACCGGAATGATGTTATGGATCTGGCCAGCGACCGGAGCGGGGGGGGATGGTAGTGAGCGGAGAGGTGGCCCCACGAAACTCAGTTCCCTAGTGACTAGTCTTGACTGGGTTGATGTTTGGCGATGGACACACGGAGATAGGCGGGAATATACGTATCTTTCGGCGGTCCATGCCACCTTCTCGAGGCTGGACTATATATTTCTTCCCCGGGCGCGAGCAGGTGGAGTGGTACTCGCGGAAATTCTTCCCCGCGGCCTATCAGATCATTCTCCAGTGTCCCTTGAGCTGGCCATAGGCAGAGGGCGGCAGCCATTTAGATGGCGTTTGTCACCATGGCACCTACAGAATCCAGCCTATAGTACTCACATGAGGGAAGCTATTGCCCATTACTTTGATTCTAATGAGGGATCGGTGTCAAGGGTGGGATCCCTGTGGGAGGCCTTGAAGCCAACCCTTCGTGGGGTGGACATTTCCTGGTGCTCGGCGGCTCGCCGCAAGCGCAGGGACGAACTGATGCGAGCGGAGGCCTCCGTTGAGGCACTCGAGTGACAAGCTAGAGAGGAGGGAGGAAGACGGTGGGTGAGGCACCTGCTCCAAGCGTAACGGTCATGTGCAGCCCTTCTTATGGATGAAGCCCGACAGCTTTGGCTGACGACGCGTAGCAGGATTTATCAGTGGGGGGGACAAGTCTGGGACGATGCTTTACAGGCTATGCCAGGGCACCTTTCACGCTCAGACTCTTCCGGGCTTACTAGACGATACAGGAGCTCCGATCACGGACCCACCCCTCATAGCCGACAGTTTTGTTGCCTATTACGCGGAGCTCTATGCTCCCCGGGAGTGCCTGCCGGCGCCCACCATAGAGCAATTCCTAGCTGACCTACCCCCTGTACAGATATCGGATGAGACACGGGGCCGTTTGGACGTTCCACTGACGGAGGAAGAGCTCAGCACGGCCTTGGGAGAACTCAATTCAGGGAAAGCGCATGGGCCCAATGGGTTCCCGAGTGAATTCTTCAAGAGCTATAACACACAACTGGCCCCTTACTACCGAGCTGTAGTGGCGGAGGCCAGGGAGAGGGGTATACTTCCTCCAGACTGGAGACACGCAGAGGTGGTGGTGTTTCTTAAACCTGGCCGGCCCCCAGATCAACGGGCCTCGTATCGGCCTATCTCCCTCCTCAACGTAGAGGCGAAGATCCTGGCCAAAGCACTAGCTAATCGTCTTTTGCCCCATATATCGGCTCTTATACATCCAGATCAGGCAGGATTCATGCCTAGGAGGGCCACTAGACACAATATAAGGCGGGCGCACGTGGCGGTGGCGGCGGTTCGACAGACTGGGGAGGGGGCGGCCATACTGCTGGCGGACATGGATAGGGCCTTTGATTCCCTTAGCTGGGTATATCTGTTTGCCTTATTGCGCCGACTCAATCTGGGTCAGAGATTTCTGTCTTATCTCAAGCTCCTCTATACAGACTTGACGGCGGCGGTGCGGGTGGTAGGGGCGACATCTCCTGTCTTTCCCATACAACGGGGCACGCGACAGGGATGCCCCCTGTCCCCGTACCTGTTTGCGTTGGCCATGGAGCCATTGGCGGCGTGGGTGCGTATCGATGCGCAGTTCCGGGGTTTTGAGTGGTCTTCGGAGGTGTCGGACAGAATCGCATTATATGCTGACGACGTCCTGTTCTTCCTCACGGAGTTAGACACATCGGGGCCGCGACTCTTACGAATCATGCAGATCTTTGGAGAAACATCGGGATTATATATGAATCCCTCCAAATCCATGCTGTGAATGCTGGGGGACTGCCCGGGGCCCAGTGCGTGGGCACGGGATATTCCGCTGGCGGTGGGAGGACTGAAATACTTGGGGGTGTTCCTTTCAGAGACCCTGAAGCTCTCTTGGGCCCGCAATGTAGCGCCAGTATGAGAAAGGATTCGTACGGATCTTAAGACCTGGTCTCGGATGCCTTTGACGTCGTATGGCAGGTCGGCAATCTTTAAGATGGTGGCACTACCCAAGTTGCTGTATCAACTGCAAAACTATCCATACCCGATCCCGCCTCAATGGTTCCGACAGGTGAACTTAGTGTTGGGGCAGTTTCTGTGGGAGGGAGGCAAAGTGCGAGTGGCTCTCAGAACGTGTTTTCTATCCTCGTATTGCGGAGGACTTGCGTCTTCCGATGTCTTATCCTACTACCAGGCCTTGCACCTCCTTGTACTTAATGAGTGGTGGTATGGAGATAGAGGAGATCCGGCGTATGCCAGTGGAAGAAGAGGATTAATTGTGGAGATGTGTAGGAAGCCTGGTCGAGAAAGAGGGGCGCTGGGCAAGACGGGAGGCCCGGGGGACTTAGCTTACCACAATGGGATGCGCCTGTGGGATTCTGGGGCTGTGGTGGGGAATCCAAGGATGTGGTGCGACGCTGGGGATGGGGTGGGGGGAGTTAGGGGGGGGGTTGTTCTTATACAAGATATTTGCATGACACATGTACAAATAGATTGCTATAGAGATATGCTACAATGTGAATCTGTCGTCGACCCTGATATTCAGGGTCCTGTAACACCTGTGCAATCGATTAATAAAATATGTTTTCAAAAAAAAAAAACACAACAAAGACAAGAAGACAATCTGGTTTAGAATCTGAGGGCCATATTCACAAAGAGCTATCGCCAAATTAACGGCACTTCATCGCAGCCAAAGTCGTGATAAATGTACCTCCCCATTCACAAGCTGGTGCTAACAGCCCACAGCACCAGTTTACCCGCGATAGCAGCTGTAAAATACATCGCCACAGAGGATCCCCGCAACTATAGCTAAGGAGATTCAGAGTAGGCGTTCCCGTGCCAAAAGCCACGACAACACCACACCTCAACATTCTCAACAACCAGCCAGATCGGCGATAAGAACACAAAACCGGCAATAAGGCGCGTTAGCAGCAGGCAATCTACACCTGCTCTGACCTGGTGTTAAGTCGGACGGCAGCCAGCACCACAAAAGGGAGACCAGCCCAGGGCCACATCGGAAGTGCAACAGATGCCATGGAGCCACACACCATGCGGCCCGGACACCCAAGAGGGCCACAACACCCACCGACACCACCCCCCAGACCCACCCTCCCTGGCACCCCCCCAACAAAGACATGCCACATCAGCTACACAAAAACATGTACAAAATATTCAGCATTATGTCGCACAATCACAACAGTTGAAATGCATGTGTCGACACAAAAATGAGCATCACACATTCACTTTCGAAGCAACAAAAAAAACTTTATCAACACCGAAATCAAATGAAGACACATGGTGGCTCCCCGCAGGACAGTCCGTAGGTCACATCCTGCAAGACAAAAAACATGATGAGAAGGTGTGTCCTGCACACATTAAAAGACAGAGAGAGAGCGAAGGAGAGAGAGAGAAGAAGAGAGGGAGAGAGAGAGAAGAAGAGAGGGAGAGAGCGAAGAAGAGAAGAAGAGAGAAAGAGAGAAGAAGAGAGAGAGAGAGAGAAGAAGAGAGGGAGAAAGAGAGAGAAGAAGAGAGGGAGAGAAAGAGAGAGAAGAAGAGAGAGAGAGAAGAAGAGAGGGAGAGAGAGAGAGAGAGAAGAAGAGAGGGAGAGAGAGAAGAAGAGGGGAGGGAGAGGGAGAGAGAGAGAAGAAGAGAGGGAGAGAGAGAGAGAAGAAGAGAGAGAGAGAGAGAGAAGAAGCAAGGGAGAGAGAGAGAGAGAGAGAAGAAGAGAGGGAGAGAGAGAGAGAGAGAGAGAGAGAGAGAGAGAGAGAGAGAGAGAAGAAGAGAGGGAGAGAAAGAGAGAGAAGAAGAGAGAGAGAGAAGAAGAGAGGGAGAGAGAGAGAGAGAGAAGAAGAGAGGGAGAGAGAGAAGAAGAGGGGAGGGAGAGGGAGAGAGAGAGAGAGAAGAAGAGAGGGAGAGAGAGAGAGAAGAAGAGAGAGAGAGAGAGAAGAAGCAAGGGAGAGAGAGAGAGAGAGAGAAGAAGAGAGGGAGAGAGAGAGAGAGAGAGAGAGAGAGAGAGAGAGAGAGAGAGAGAGAGAGAGAGAGAGAGAGAGAGAGAGAGAGAGAGAGAGAGAGAGAGAGAGAGAGAGAGAGAGAGAGAGAGAGAGAGAGAGAAAGATAGAGAGCCACCCCTGCGCTCCCAGACCACACTGCTCATCTGCTGCCGCCGGTGTGTCTCCAACCACGTGCCAGTATGTATAGAAGTACACAAGGACCCACATCTGAGTCAGAGCCGTCATCTGAAACAGAGTTCAGATACATGACTGGCACAGTACACACACTTGCACAAAACAGCAGCGCCTGCCCGCCCATGCACACCCAGGCCTCACTGCTCACCTTCCGCCACTGGCGTGTAGACAGGATGTCCTACCACGTGCCGCTGCAAGCCACAAGCCCGGAGTCCGCGGACATGACACCCTCCACACCATGCAGCCACGCTCCACAGGCCACCAGGGCTCAAGTCTGTTGGTGGGTCTTGAATACTCCATGGCAGAGGACATACCAGTGCACCCGGCAACATCGCAGACTGTACACCTGGTCAGTTTTGATTTGTTCAGCATTACGTACATCAATTGTGTGTCTTTTGCAAACCCGATCAGCCCAATGGGTTCCACTAAGTCTGTGACCCGGAAGCGAGGCCACGTGGCGGTAGGCCCGTGCTGCCCGCTGGCTCTGGCCTACACTGCAGTCCAGCAGGGCACACAAAACCTGAGTTGCCCGGACCGCCAGTACAGGGCATCATCGCAGGGTGCCCACCCGCTCAGCAGCTTAAGGTGCCACTGACTCAGTGTACCCAAAATCACCGTCCCTTGGCGGGGTGCCTGTGCCTGCCACAATGGGCCGGGTGCGACTAACCCTGTGCAACCCCAGTCAGTGCCACATGGTGGTCGGCCCATGCCGTACACAGGCCTGGGTTGCCACTAACCCTGTGCAACCCCAGTCAGCGCCACTTGGTGGTCGGCCCGTGCCGTACACAGGCCTGGGTGGCCACTAACCCTGTGCGCAACAAAACTCTTGTGCCCTTAATGATTGGGAACCGTGGCGTCCGTCATCCAGTCACCACGGGCAGAGGATAATGTGACGTCGTCGGCCCCTTATGTTGGCGGAGTCACATGGCCTGTGACGCCTGTGCCGGATGGGGGTGGTGTGCGTGCAAACCTGCCCTCAGGGAGTGGCTGTGACATGCTGACAACTAGACCAGTGACCTGCACACCACGGCGGGTAGCAATGAGGGCCCCCTCTCAGAGCGTAAGCAGAATGGTCTGTCCTGCCATACGCCGGACCAGCGCAGGGCTTGCAACAATGACTCATGGGCTCTGGCCATGGTTCAGTCCATGTGCGGACAAGGAAGTGAGTGATGTGTGTGTCCCTATTGTAGTGTCCACGGGACCCGGTACACAAAATGCAATATAGCACCCTCTGACTGGCATCCCACAGGATGAGCATCAATGAGGCAAGGGAAATCACTATCCCTACATTCATCCACACATGCATACATGACTGATGAAAGATATGACACAGCAGTGCGTCAATGGATGTTTATTGCACATCCAGTGCAGGTATGCAGCTGGAGCAGTTCAGGGCAATGCCCAGCACACTACACAGTATGGGCCCGTAGAGGGCCAGCCAGAGTCCATCCGGGGATGACTCTGCTGAAGGGAAGGGTACAGTCCGCAGCCTGATCGCCGTGTCACTGGTCATCAATCTGAAAGTGTAAGTTCATGTCGCTGTCCAAGGTGAGTGCATTGGAGTGTATCGTGGGTTAGTGGAAGGTCATGAGGCCATGTGCAGGACCAAGCAGAAACAGGTCAGGTGGCGGTAATGAATGCTAGTGCCTGCTCCTTCTGAGCACAGTCCCATCCACGTCCTTGTCCCTGGGTGTGTGCCCTGCCCCACATGTGGGTGTTGCAGAACCGCCTGTCGCACTGTGTGCCACTGAAACATCAGGGGCCTGAGTGGATACGGCTGCCACACTGTGTGCCACTGACACATCAGGGGCCTGAGTGGGTCCGGCTGCCGCACTCTGTGCCACTGACACATCAGTGGTCTGAGTGGATACGGCTGCCGCACTGGGAGGCACTGAGACACCAGGGGGCAGGGATGTGAATGGTGTGGGGGCAGCAGCATTCATCAGCGCCACGCCTTGTGGCGGTAATGCCATGGCGGAGGTCTGTAGGGCATGATAGATCCCAGCTACATTTCGATGATGTGCAGCGGTGGCTGCCATCCTTTCCGCCTCCATCCGCACCATGTCCTCCATGAGCCTCCGTATGTGTGCCAGCTCACGGATGGCATTGCTGGAGCCACTCTGAGGAGCGGACAGCTGTTCTTCTCTCCGCGTCATGACTCCAGCGATGTCAGTCAGGGTTCGTTAGAGACCATGGGGCAGACATAGACACCCAAGGATGGCGCTCAGTTTGGCAGCCATGATGCCGAACCCCACCCACACCAGCTCAGCAGTCTCCATCTGGCACTCCAGCACACGGCGTTGGAAGGCCACGTGTTGTTCCTGGAGGTCTTGGGAGGGTGCCAGGGCTGTGGGTGCCTCCTGCTGGGTGGTGGGTGGGGTCACATCGATGTAGCTGGGCTGCCCTGAGCCTGGAGGTGAGTGGCGGATGAGGTCAATGATGTCTAGGAGGGCTTGTGCGTCGATGCTGGCGTTGTCCTCCTCGTCATCCATGAAGAGTGGCTGGGACTGCTCTGCAGGAGGTGTTGACCATGCCCCTACGATGTGAAAGGGAGATGGTGTATTACAATATGTCCACATGTGTGTAGACGCATGGTACAGGTTGACATTCAGACAGCATGGCATTGTACATTGTGACAGTCTGTAGATCTGGACGATGACCCAGAGTCATTGTGGGTGTGCACTGTGCTCTGCTTGATTGTGCATGTGTGCCATTGTGCCGATCTCCCCCCATCCCCCCAGTACCTGGAGGTCACTCACCCTGTTGTGGTTGTGTTGTGGCCTGTCAAGCAGTGTCCGGACCCCCGACTCCTGCCACAGTCTCCACACTGATGACTGTCGACACCAGCTCCTCCATGTCATCCAGCTCCAGCTGTGGTGCTGGGCCCCCTCCTCCAGTCTGCATTTCTGCCTTCTCGTTGGCGGAGAGTTTCTCCTTGGTCTTTCTCTTGATGTCATTCCATCGCCTCTTGACCTCGTCCATTTTCCACTTGTGCTTTCCAACGGCATTCACCTTGTTGACGATGTTCCGCCATATTGCAGTTTTGGTGCCCAGTGACACATTGGAGGTGATGAAGAGTTGTTGACGGTGTTCCATCACCTCCGTGACTATGATCCTGTTCGCCTGCAGACTGAACTTCGTCTTCCTCGTCTTCTTGTCCTTGCCCTTCCCTGTCCCCGATGTCCCAGGCTGGTCGTCTGGGGTGCTTGTGGGGTTGCGCTTGTCCTCTGCGCCTGCTCTGGCTGCCTCCATGGTGCTTGAGTGTAGGTCAGTTTGTGTGTGGGTGTTTTTTCTGCTTTTATGGAAATTTGTCCCACCTGCCAGGTGTGTGTTGAAGGCCTGGTGCTGCTTATCGCTGATTTCCTCATCGCGCCTTGGCCCATCGCAGGTTTTTTGGTGTTGTGGTCTGTGTTTTTATCTCCATCGAGGTGTTTTTATCGCAGACATTGTCCGCGATTTCGGCAGACTATTGCATGCTACCGCCTTGTTGTGAATCCCACATTGTCACGGGGTTATTTTCTCACGATGGGCTGTAATATTGAAAGTTGCATTACGCTACTCTTGCGGTAGTTATCACACATTCTTGTGAATATACCCCTGAGTTTCTAGCAGTAACAGGAGTAGCCAGGGTACAAACTGGCAGCATTTACCATGGGTAAATTGGACAATAATATGCCAGAGACTACTTCCTTGTTTCCGATTATATCAGGGACAGAGGCTACATTGGTCCTTAATGTGGGTGATAATGCACTGCATGAGGTTTGATTATACACAATACAACTGTTGTCTCAGCTCAATCTTATGGGGATTCTATAAATGACTTGATTGTGGAAGCAGTACAGGCTCTTTCTTGCAACTGGATAAGTTAGACATCCAGGAGGAATTGACGTAGACACTGGCACCGTATGTTTCTTATGTAGGCCAAAGTTTACTGATGTTTAGAATGTAAGCTTCGAAAAACAACAGTACGTGTGCATGGTCTCAAATTATTGATAACAGCATGACATTGCCATGTATGATGAAGTCAGTGGTAGATGATTTAAAAAACAATTGAGATCTCAAACAGCAGCTGGCAGCCCAGGATTGAGACTATTACATGATGTACCAAGGAAGTGCTTGAAACCAGGGTAGCAGATACACATTAGAAGCTCCTCTGAAGGTTTCTGAACCCATTAGCATGGCTGTCATATAGTTTGGCTTGCAGAACAAATTTGCTGAGATTGATTGTTGGCTAATTCATACATTTAGTCTGCCTCTTTCAAATAAAAATTAAATAAACCCTTGAAGCATAGTAAAAATATATATTTTCACATTTGCTAAGTCACTACCCACTCCCACCTAAGCTGATAGAGCAAAAGCTAGCCTAGATTTGAAATTGTCAATAAATTTGAACTAGTGAGCAAACAACAAGATTTCAATACAGGGGAGCTAGCCATGTGTCAGTTTGATGCTGAGGTTAAGAGAGACAATGCCACTACAACTATGGTAGATGGAGGAATAGGCGTAACTTTAGGTAGTGTGTTAAACCCTGCAAACTGAGTGCCCATACAAGCCTAATATTTCTGAGCCAAGATTAGTGGTCTCTTTGCCTGTTAGCAGGGCCGGACTGGCCATAGCGGGCACCGGGCGTTTCCCCGGTAGGCCACTAGGGTGGGGGCCGGTTTTGGGCCCCTAGGGGGCCGTTTTTGTTAACGGGGGTCGGCAGTATCGGCCCCCTAAAACAAAATCGGCCGAAACTGGCCCTTGCAAATTTCTCGGCTGCTCTCCCCCTCACCCCAGGGGAGGGGTGGTGGGGGGTGCTGAGCAGTTTGCTAGGGCCGGTTTCTGTACCCAGTCCAGCCCAGCCTGCTAGTGTTTGGCAGCCTAAGATTCCATCCAGATTATGAAACAAAGGAGCCTTAGGAAAATTGAGGCAATATTGTTAGACAATTGCACACTCATAGTGAATTTAGCCATCTATCACGTGTTTATTGACTACATTAAGCTTGAAAAAAGCCAAAGTAGAGGAACAAAAGAAGATACTAAAATCTCATGGTTTTGCAAAGAGGTGGCGGAGTACGTCCTGCAGCAACCAGATATTTTCAGCTTGTGTAGGACAACGTTTATGAGATCATCGAAAGAAAAAATATCTGTCAGTTTTTCTTGCAAGTCAGAAGAGCAAAACTGAGGTGGATTAGAGTCAATGCATGCTAAAGTCTCTCTACGAGAGGCAGACATAACATAGCGGATTATCAGTTTCTGACAATGACTGCAGTTCATTTTTGGATTTGTTTTTTTACATAAATGTTTCACAAGAAACTTGATGAAAGGACACTGTATGATTTGTTTTTTGCATTCATGGCATATAGACTAGAACAAGCAGGAGGGGTAGGACACCTGGTAGCAAGTATATATTTATTTCAAACATGTTCGACTAGTCTTTAAAAGAACTAACCCCGACCGCAACCATTCACCCAGTAGCTAAGACAATTAGAATCATGAAAGGCTTCCTAAGGTGGAAAATTATTGTTGGTAAAACTATCTTACAAAGAGAAACATTGATTAATCGACTCATTGAATAGTGCTTTGAGGGAGGTCTCTATAACATTCCTGGAGGCCTTATTATTATTAGCAGGAGTGTGTAATTCTAACCGTTCTATACAGTCTTTAGTTATAAAGATACTTTGGTTCAGATTTGCGCAGTATAGAAGATTCTATGGCACAAATCCCTAGCCAATGTAAAGATAAGGCCAGGGAAGCTCCCCTAGGTGAGCCCCAGGCACTAAACATGAAACTACTCAGTGGTCGACTTCTGCACTCATACACACCAGCCATCTTGTAACGGAGTTGGAAAAATATGATAGGTTTTTAGTGGAAAGGAGAGGCTGCTGCCACTATCCCCACAAGCTTGGTATGGTATGGTTACCCTTGTAGTTTGTTTATTGACAGTTGGTTGTACTGAAGATCATAGCGTGAATGTAATAGCACTGGGCACAACTCCTGGTACACTGGCACCCTGAGACAGGAAAGAAATAGCATAAAAAAGGTAATTACTAAAGAATGTCCTTACATTAGAGTGGAAGACGAAATAAAGGTAAATACAAAAAAATTGTAATAGACAGTTTTTTGGGTGTTGGGTTTAGGATACTCAATGGGATTATTTATTTTAAGCCAGTAAGAGTGCTGATCCCATTTGATTTTAGAAAATTGTAAAAAGCAGAACGATGGGAAGATCATATCATCACCAAGTATGTTGATCCCTTATCTGAGCTTGCGGAAACGATGGATTCGTCTCAAGCAATATAAAGTTTAAACACAAAGAACTGACTAAGATGAATTCCACCCTAGGAAGAATAGGGCACCTGGCCTAATGGGCTTTGCACTGATCAATTTAAGAAGACAATGATTACGGCTCAGAGGATGTTCATTTTGTACCGTACTTGTAGTCAGGAGACGTGCCAGTCTTGGCAGGATTTAATCTTACATGCTGTTTTTGATGGAGTTCATATAAATACTCTTTAGAAAAAGCTGCCAGTTTGAGAAATACCCACTATTTGATGCACAGTAGATCTTATCTGCCAAACCTGGGAGGTGTACTCACTCCTTGTTACAATTTGTGGGTGACAATGTGTGGCCTGACCTCACAGCTCAAGCTTACAAAGGTCACTTTCAGTCTATTTCATAATGATAAAAAGTCTGAGGATCGCAATCCTTTGAATACTAAAGTGATCGTATTTCTGTTGCAGAAGCAGAGAACAAGGAATTGGATGATCGGCAATGACAAAGTTCAGCATGCTGCTCCCTATTACCTAGTGGTGGTTGCCACTAGGTAATTATAGTTAGGTCTGCTTTTCCATATAAAGAGCATTTATTGGTTTGCTAATAACTTTGGCCCTGTTTGACAAATCTTCATCTCAGCTCCTTCCTGGAAAGTTTTGAGGTAATCCGTCAAGCGGCGGCTGAGGAAAACGAGGAGGGATCCCAAAACGTAAAATCCCCATGATTTTCCACAAGCTTCTTTAGGATCAATCAATCAGGGGAATTGTAAGCGCGCTACTGACCTGTTAGGGTCTCAAGGTGCTGAGAGGGGGGTGGGTCCGCAGATCTGTTAGCCGAAGAGCCGGGTCTTGAGGTTCTTCCTGACGATGGGCTTAAAAATTGTATAAGGGGCAGGGGAGGGATACCCTGACCTTCCAGGCCCCATGGGCGGGGGGAACCCAGGGGACAAAAAAGAAAACAAATCGGCAAAAATTGCTGCGATCCCGCAAGCCTCTCGCTGGAGCAAGAGAAAACAAAAAGGACAAACAGGCAGCTGGGCTGCATTTGAATAGCTTATGCCCTGGGGACAACAGTTGAGAAAATGGGGAGGGGCAGTGCAGCCTTCCTCTCCAAGCCTTTAAACTCCTTTGGGAGCCCAATTCCAGGCCGAAATTGTACAAAATGGGGAGAGGGGCCATGTGACTCCCCTCCCGAGCCATTACTGGCCCGGGGAACCCCCTCCCCTGGGGCTGCCTCAGATGCTATGTCCTGGGGAGCCATTTCCCTGGCTGCAGCAGCGTGGGCAGGGAAACCTGTTTGCGCTAGCTTTGTGGGAGCATTTTCAAAACTCCTGTCAAGCAAACACCAAGCCCACTCTCAGTGGGCATGATGTTTGAAAATGCTTCTGTCCACTAGGAGTGAATTTTTGATCTGCTTCCCTGACTGCACTGAAGCGGGCAGAGAAACAGATCAAAATATTGATCAGCTCGAAGGGAGCAGCATTAGGCGATGCTCCCTCCGGGCAGAATCAATGCCAGTACCTGCTATATGCAAGACCCGGATGTGGCTGTGGGGACCTTGGGGCTCCCCCTGTAGGCCCCAATAAGCATATGGGTGGGCACCATGGCACCTACCTTTAACTGTGAGGGCCCTGGTGTTCTGCGGTCCCCGGGCCAGATTTGGCCCGGGGAGGGGACCAAGTGCCTCTGCTCCCTCTTAAAATCATGCTGGTCCCTGTGGTCGAAATCTACCTGGGGAAAGGTGCCACGCAAACCTCCTCCCCTTTAATTAAAGCAAAAAAAACACTGGGAGATGGTGTCCCCAGGTCCTAATATGGCTCAGGAGTGAAGACCTTGTGGCCCCCTCCCCTTAAAAAAAATGCCTTGGGGAAGGGGTCCCCAGGGCCAGGCCCTTTGGCCAACCATCTGCTACGCACGGCCAAAGTCCTTGTGAAATGTGGGGTTGGCTGCCTTTGGGGTGGCCAGACCTTATGGTCAACCTCCCACTGTGCAAGGCCAAAGGCCATGCACAGTTAGAGGTTGGCTGTGGGGCCTGGCCTTTGGCCATGTGCGGCATGGGTTGGATTACGTATTGTAACTAAATATTACTTTATGTTAATAAATTAGAAATTCACCCCAAAAACCAATGGTTAGAGTAACATTATAGTAATATATACATAGTTAGGACCTAGTTGCCTTAGAAAAAACGTTTATTGACTTGGCTATATCGTTGGTGCCATTTGACAAATCTTCATTAATTTTTCAATAAACAAAATGTCCTCTAGGGCCTTGTTGTACATTGACATTTTAGGGGAGATCCATCATGTGAGGGCCGAGAAAAGGGGGGGTACAAAAACGTGCGTTTCTGATGTTAATTCTCATAGGGATTTTGAACAGGACTACAGCTCGAATCGCGGGACAGAATTACATCAAATTTGGCAGAATGGTAGCCATGGTCGAAAAAGCATGCTTTTTGTTATTTGGTGTGGTCAGTAGTTTTGAAGATATTAAAATTTAAATTGGTATATCGAGACTCGCGACTAATTCATGGCGAATCGAGAATGCAAGCAACAAAAGAAATGCCGTGATTGCCTGGCCGCAACCTGAGCAGAAAGTTGCGGCCGCCATTTTAAGTAATGGGAGATTGTCCCCGGAGCTCAAAATAAAGAACAAAAGTGGGTTAAGGGGTCAGGGTAGAGGGACCGTGACCCCATGGCGAACGTATAGGGGTGTTTGTGTGACACCTTATGCGTTCAAAATATTTTCCATTTGCGATATTTGTGAATGTGTCACAATGCTCAACATGGCCCCCCTTGTGTAACTTTGTGACAAATTTGCAAATATCAGTCTAAAAACTAGAAAAAATAGCCGTACACTCACTCAGACACTAAGGCACTCAAACACAGACCCACTCAAGCGCTTATACACCCATTCATAGTCACTCATGCACCCACTCAAAGACCCTATTAGATGCTCATGCACCCACTCACAGACCCACTCAGACACTCATGCACGCACTTACATAGCCACTCAGACATTCATGAACCCGTTCACAGACACACTCATGCACCTACTCACAGACCTACTCAGACACTGACACACCCAGTTGTAGACCGACTCAGTCACTCATATCCACTCAGAGAACCACTCAGACACTCATGCACCAACTCATAGACCCACTCAAAGACAGATGCACCCACTCACAGACCCACTCAGACACTGATACACTCACTTACAGTCCCACTCACAGACTCATGCACCCACTAATAGACTCACATAGACACTGACACACCCACTCACAGACCCAGTCAGACACTAACGCACCCACTCACAGATCCACTCAGACTCATGCACCCTCTCACAGACCCACACAGACATTCATGCTCCCACTCATAGACCTACTCAGACACTCACACATCCACTCACAGACCCATTCAGACACTCAAACACCCACTCACAAAGCCACATAGAGACTCACAGACACACTCACTGACCCACTCAAACACTCACATGCCCATTCACAAACCTACTCAGACACTCACATACCCACTCACAGAACCATTCAGACACTCACACACTCACTTACACACCAAATCAGCCACTTATGCCCCAGTCACAGTTCCATATAGATACTGATGTACCCACTCACAGGCCTATTGAAACACTCACACACCCACACAGACGCATAGTGTGTCTCACAAACCCACTCGCAGACCCACTCAGATACTTACACACCCACTGACTGACCTATACAGCGACTCACATACCTACTCTCAAAGTTTACAGGATACACTTAGGAAATAAAATTTAAAAAACCTTTGTAATTCACCAAAAAAATAAAAGGTTACAGGGACATTATAGTTTGGAAATAACATTAAAAAACATTAGAAATTCATTGAAAAAACAAAGGTCACAGGGATGTTATAGTTAGGAAATAAAACTATAAAAACCTTAGAAATTCACTGAAATAAACAAAGGTTACATGGACGTTATAATTAGGCTCAGATTTCACTCGTACAAACCAGTGAAGTTCAGCAGTTATAGTTACCTGAGCTAACAATAACTTATGCCCCCTCAATGCTTTGCTTATGGCCTCACATATAACATAATTTCTGACATGATCAATGACATCACTAATGACATCTCAAATGACATCAATGATGACATCATCCACAGAACTACTCACAGATCTAATCATACCCGCACAACCACTCATATACCCACTCATACATGAATACAACCACTCACTCACCCACTTACTGATCCAAAGAGCCATTCACACACCCACTTACTCACCCATACAACCACTCACACATTGAGTGACTCACCCATTCAGCTTCTCAACAGAGCCACTCACTCACCCATACAACCACTCAGACACCCACTCACATACCCAAACAAGCACTCACACCTGTACTTTCTCATCCATACAGTCACTCACATAGACACTCACTCTACAATACAGTCATTCACACAACCAATCAGTTAACCAAACATCCACTCAAACGGCCACTTACTCACCCATATAACCACTGTCTATGTGAGGATACTTGTAGTGTGCACTGCTACTCCAAGGAGTGTCCTGGCGCTGAAGCTGAAAGGTAGCAGCATGGAAGAAAGGTTAGGGGCAGGAGAAAAGCCAGGTTTTCAGTTTTTTTCCGGAACAGGGGTATGGATTCAATGACTCTCAGATGGAGGAGCATTTTGTTCTAGTGAGAGGGTCCAAGGTAGGAGAGAGCCCTTCTCCCGACCTAGTTTTTTTTAAACGGGGAATATTGGTTAGCAGCAGATTAGAGGAGTGAAGATTTCTACGTGGGGTATAGAAGGAAATCCTGTGTTGGAGGCAAGCTGGTTCTACCCCGTAGAGGGCTTTCTGTGTGATGAGCAGAGTTTTAAAGATTATTCTTGTCCTTACAGGGAGCCAATGAAGTCTCCTCGGAAGGTGGGACACATGCGCATTTCGAGTAGGCTCAAAGATGGCACGAGCTGTAGCCTTCTGGACAAGCTAGAGCCTGTTTAGCAGAAAGCTAGGCATGCCTAGATAGAGCCCGTTCCCGTAATCCAGACTGGATATAATCAGAGCTTGAATCACCTGTTGTCTGGCCGCATTGGACATAACACACTAACACAAACAGTCACTCACCCATACAGCCACTTATTCCCCAATACAACCACTCACTCACCCATATAGCCACTCATACACCCACTCACTCACCAATAGACACTCACACACCCACTCACTCATCCATAGAGCCACTCACACACCCACTCACTCACCCATACAGACACTCACACACACACTCACTCACCAAAACAGCTTGTCACACATCCACTTATTCATCCATACAGCCACTCATACACTTATACAACCACTCTGACATCCACTCTCAAATGGATACACACAGTCGCTCACATAATATATGTTAGAAATTGTATCACTCATTAGTAGTACAAAGTATACTAATTTAAATTTGTAGTACCTTAGCATATATGTCTAACACTCATAAACATTTAGAATAAACTCACAATCATTGGATGATATCCTCAGTAATGTTATTTGAAATGTCGTCAGTGATGTCATTTTAGATATCATCAGTGATGTCATGAGTGATGTCACTGACCATGTCATGAGTGATGTAATATGTGAGGTCATAAGCAGTGCATTGTAGGGGCCAGTGGCATAATGAAACTTGAGAGGGCTCATTGCCTCTGATATGGGTCCAGTCAGGAGCTCTCAGGCCAGGGGCCTGCCAGCAGTGGACAGTGTCAGAGGGGACATCCAGGAGCTCAGAGCCCCCCAACCCGGCAAGGGGTGCAGGTGCTAATGTTACACCACTGACAGCATAATGGCCACTCCTAAAAGTAATAACATGTGCCTGTACATTTCTAGGTGCTATGAGGCACAGGAACTTCCACCCTTTGCACAGGTGAGTGTACATGTGTGTCTTAAGGCAGCCTTTAGCAGGCATAATCTACAGCTTGGGTGTGGAGGAGGTGCTTACTGACCTCTTGAGAACAGAAGCGTTTGACTCGATTGACAGTTTGCATTCAGGTACTTGTGTCTTTGTGATTGGGGCAATAGGAGGAAAAGCACTTCAACGCCTTGTCTAGGGTAGTAAGTCCTACATAAATGCAATTTCAATATACTTCAATACAATCTAGCTCATCATGTAGATTAGGGCACAGCCTTGCAGTGAGGATTCAGTAGTGAGTGAGAAATGTGTAAATGAAGTAGATGTGAGAACAAAGACTAAATGTCTGCCAATTGTAGTGCATTGGTTATAGTGACTGTTGGAAAGAGAGTGGTCTGTGAAGCGGTGAGCAGGTGTTTCTTCAGGCTAATGTTAGAGTTTACATGACATTGAGGGGTTGTGCTGTGCAGTTTCAAGAACGATCTCATTACTTCAAGGGAACCTTACATTGGGGTAACCTGCAGTTTAAGGTGTGGGACAACTTATTTTGTTGTGTCCCCGACCGGAAGGCCTGGAGTCCAAGAAAAGGATAGGGATTGAGGTGAGGTACTTGTAGAGAAAGAGGCTGGCTGGGCTGCCTCTTTAAGTGGGCCTGCAACAAGTTCAGTCTGAGTGGGGTGATGAAGTTGGAACTGAAGTGATCGAATAAGCTAGTGACCATGGGGAGGGAGAGATGGAGAAGGAGTATGAGTGAAGTGGTGTGAGAAAGAACAGTGGTGTTGATTCCCCACTATTGTACCACAAACTTAGCTTTGGGAATGGTTGTATAAGTTTATGGGGCCTATTTTCCAAGGCATTTTGGAGTACATAAGGTATCACTTTTTTTTACATACTTTTACATGCCTTTGTCAATCATCCCCAGGACATCTGATAAAAAGGGAGTAAAATGGGAACAAATAGAACAAATGATGCCCTCTTTGCACTTTTAAAATAGGTAGTTGGAGGGGCATGGCCAAGATGACGGGCGGCTAGGACGTGTTTGCCGATCGCTCCGAGCCGCCACCAACAAAAGCATTAAAACGAGCCCACCAGTCCCTCTCTGTGACCCCAGACGTGAGTGCGGACTGCGGAGAGCAGGAGGTACAGGCGGAGGCTTGTGTAGATCTAGTGGATCCCTGAGTTCGGCCGAAAGACGTGGCCTGACACGGAGCGTGAATGAGGCCTGCGGCCTTCCCCCGGAGCCAGAGACGGACCTGCCCTGGTGCGGTGGACGATACGGCCACAGCGCGGACACATGACCGGACCCTGGAACTCGGAGAGGGGCCCCTCCATTGCTGGCCTGAAGAAACCGTGGGTCAGGGGGATCAGCGGAGGCCGTGGTGGTGACGAGCAATGCGTTGCCAAAGGACTGTAGCGGCTGGTCAAAGATGCACTGTGGTGAGGGGCCGGCACACAACCACAGCCTCAGACCCTGCAAGGGCGAGGGCGGTTCCCATCTTGCTCCTGCGACACTGGGAAATGGGGACCAACATGTACCAATATCCTCCCTGCATCGCAAACCCGTCGTTACGCACACTCATTCATACACGCCTTCATTGGTGGGGCCCATAACACCAACACTCACACATCTCTCTCTCACGAGTCTACACACACAGGAGGGATGAGTAATTCAAGCGCTGGACATGTGGGGGGAAGTACCTTGTAACCTATAGGGAGAGAAAAGTTATTTTACAAAATATACATTAACATCCTTCGCCTACAGATCCCTAATCTCAAACATCAAGGCACTCCTCCCACGTGGTCGAATGGACCAATTTAGTTGGATTGGTTGATGGTGATTTAGAACCAGCTAAAACACATTTTTAAGATTCAGAATCCTTATCTTTCTTAATGAAAAACCACAAACTCATTCATTCTTGTTAATCAATAATGGTTTATCTAAATTTATCATAATGATTTATATTTGCATTTGTCTCGTCAAAGTTTAGAATTTCTTGATTAATTCAGGTAAATCGCAGAACATCATATTTACCTAATCTGGCTATTTGAAGTCCTCTAATTCATTGGCTCTGCATAAACAAATGTTGTCGTAAATTGTCCGAAAAGCAGGCCAAAGCTCAAAGTTCTGTGCTCAGCAGGTTACAGTCCCAATTTCTCAAAGGACCAGAAATCGTGCAAGCATTTCATAGTTCATAGATTTAGAAAAGGTTTGCAGTCAGCAATCGATCGGGCAGCATCTGGATCATCAGGAAAGGCGTCACAACGAACGTGGAAAAATGATGAATGGAAAAAGAAAGATCTGCGCTCACTGCTGTGTTACCCTCCCTATTCTACTAGCCTTTTTATAATAAAACAAATCATGGAAGATACAAATTTTAACTTTAGAGCAGTCGTGATTGGCTGGTTGAGATCGTACGACCAATATTTCAAGATTTTCAGTACAGTTCGAGGGGTGAGGTCATTGGTTAGCGAAGTATCGGCTTGTTCCGGTTTACTGTAAGGTTGATTGTTTCCGTGTCTTGGCGAGTGTCCCGTTTCGTCTCCTTGACCGGGGACATTCTGTGCAAAGGTCGCTACAAGGTTTAGATTTCTTGCACATGCGCAGCTCACTCCGCGCCTCATGAGACAGTGGCCACTTCGGCGTGTGGTGTCAGCAGCCATCTTGGATTTAGGCCCAAATGGCAACTTAAGCGAAACAAACACAAAAGAGTAATTAATTCATAGAAATGGTGATTCTAATGTTAACCCCTTGCTAATCCCTCTATGTGCTTGTATTTATCTAGCATATAGCGACATTTAAATCCATTATATTCACCTTTTCGATCCCATCAGGAAAGCAAATATCACAAAAGCAACATATATCATGCAATATTATATTATCACATATACTATTGTTAATATGCGTACAAATTTTAGTTATAAGAGTTATTTAGCCATGCAACAGCAAATCCCATGTGTAGTTCAAGTTTTAATGATGTTGATTAGTATACATGCAATACTCGTTTAATATTATTATAGTTAATAGATTATATAATTAGTATTTTCATGCAAAAAATAGAGGAGGTATACAAAATGTTGCACTACCTGCTCCATCAATGCGCTGTGGTGGGGGGCCGGCACACAACCACAGCCTCAGACCCTGTAAGGGCGAGGGCGGTTCCCATCTTGCTCCTGCGACCCACCAAGATGAACAAGGACCTCGTGGTGTGCTTGTGGGTGTGGCCACAGCCCCTGAAGACTGCAGGGATGAAGGTAGGCCTCACCTGCCAATATCTGAATGTGGGGGTGATCGGCAGACATCGGAAGTGTTGGGGCTCCGGGGAGCGGTTCCTCCCACCCCTTGTGCTCTCACTCGTGGAGGGGGATTAAACCGCATGCCTGGCACTGGTGAGGGGAAGCTACCCGGTGTGAAGAGCAGGACACGCAGAGAGCGGGGCCCCGGGGCATAAGAGAGGCGGCAGGCTGGACCACCTGGTTACAGCAAGCAAAGAGGTGGCAGTCGCTTCGATCACATGCTGATCCCTGGGACATATCTAAAAAGAAGATTAGGGAGGGCAGACCCTCGTTGGGACTCTGGCATAGCGGGTGGCCCCATCAATAGGCCCCCGCAGAATGGTATCCTCTTGACCGGGGCCTTCCTTGTTGACCCCATATCACCCCCCCACTGCGGCTCTCCATAGCTAAAGAGGGGAGTAGGAATTGGATGCGCAACGGGCTGATGGTGGCAGAACTGAAAAAACCTCAGCGGGATCCCTGGAGCCCACTGGATATAAAGAAAGCACTCACTTCCAGGATCTAATACCACCGGAGTGTGCTGAGTCCGTGCAACCAGACCCCCCGAAACTCGTCGGGCCAGGACCGAGGGAGCAGTGCGTTGGTCACCAGCAGACACTGAGACAAAAAAGCCCAGTCTGCGACGCAGGACAAGCGAGTGGGCTCTTTGGGGTCACTGGCCACGCTAAGATACGACAGTATGGCGGGAAACAGAACAAAAAATGAGCGCTCCCTTAAAGAAATGTTTGACAAGGCAGGATGCTCCAGCGCGGATGCCAGATCAGACACTGAAGACGGAGAGGACACGGTAACCAAGTCGTTTCTGGAAACACTATTCACCTCCTTGCGTGAAGACCTGCAGGCGATGAAGACGGAAATCGCAACAGAAATTAGGGAGATGTGCCATGATGTGGACAAGGTGGGTGAGAGACTGGCCAAGCTTGAGGACAGAGAATCCACCTGGGAGGAGGAGGTCACTTGGTAGCAATAAGAGGTCCTCAGGCTCAAAGAGCAGCAGTTAGACCTTCAGGCGCACAATGAGGATTTAGAGAACCGATCCCGGAGAAATAATTTACATATCAAAGTGTGCCTTCGAAAGCAGAAGGATCCAACTTTCGTGAATATGTTACGGCCCTCCTCCGCCATGTTCTGGGCCTCGCAGAGGACTCTACCATACAGATGGATCGGGTCCACAGGGTGGGTCCTGAGAGAGCCGGGAAGAGTCCCCGGCAGATATACTGGTATGTGTACATGACTTTCAAACTAAGGCGGACATAATTAGAAAAACTAGAGACTCGCACCCAATACAGTTTAAAGGTTGCTCCCCGAACTTTTACCAGGTTCTCTCTCGGATCACATTGCAAAAACACACAGACTTCTGCCCTGTCACAGAACACTTGAGGAAAGCTAATGTACCCTACGCTTGGGGTCATCCTTTTCGAGTCATTTTTTCGACATTAGGGAGTGCTCCACCAAATTAGATCCCTCAAAGAGGCCTGTGCACTTTTACATATCGACTCCCAGGAGGGCACTGAAGAAGAGCCTACTTCTCCCAAACAACAGCGACCAAAGTGGCAGAAGGTGACAATCAAATCCCGCAGGTCAAAACCTGACACGGCTACCATTGGCAAATAAAGATGCAGTACTACAGGCCCTTCCGGCCAAATCCACCTGCACGGCAGCGTCCTGATAGGACAGAGGAAACGCCTTGGGGGTGCATGGAGGGAACGGGAGGAACTCAATAGAGGCAGCAGAGCTGTAGGAAGACTGAAGATTTTAAGGCGCCTGCAGCTTGCTTGCTGGATATTTCCAGGTTTCCACAGGAGACTTCACGTTGGTACAGTCATCCAACAGGTGGTCACATCTCACCCCGATTCACTAGATTTGACGGACTCTGGTCACTTATTGTTTCAATTACTGTATCCTTTAGTTTTGTTGTGGGAATCTTTCTGGCTTCTTTCATTTCTTTCTCCTCCGCACCAACTGAGATAATTCTGTAGGCAGCAAACACACTGAGGATCGTAGGTCAATGCTCCCCCTCCCTTCCCCTCTGGGAAGATAGAACCCTAACAAATTATCTGTAGTAGGGCACCCCAAAAATATATGACGCATACCATCCATATAGTTAGCCTTATTGTGCGAGGCCCTAACAGCCCATTAAAGCGCAAAGCGATTCTGTCTTTATTTGAGCATTTGGGAGGAAATATCTGTTTCCTTCAAGAGACACATCTGTTAGCCTGGGACACCCACCGCATGTGTTCACCCAGATTTCCCAGACAACTCTGGTCCTCAGACACAACTAAAAAGAATAGGGTCGCCATACTCCTGTCTCAGAAGTTCCAGGGCAAGGTTACCGGCATGGAGGCTGAAATCAAAGGCAGGGCACTGTGGATAAGGCTTCAGTGGGGCCATGAGCAGATTACGGTGGCACCTATATACGCACCAAACAAACACCAATACGTTTCCTGGTCAACTCCCTTAAGCAAATTCTAGCCACTCCTCATAGAGCGGTGGTGATAGGAGGGGACTTTAACCTCGTTATGAATACAGACTTAGATTGTTCTGGTCAACGGAATTCACAAGCTGGGTCTCTATCGCAGGCTGGGAATCAATGGCTTGCGAACAGCTCCGTCAACGACATTTGGAGGCAAACACACTCTACTACTAGAGACTACACATATTTTTCCGCTGCCCACAAATCCTATGCTCGCATAGATCACTTTCTAATAACTGATGCCCTAAAGGGATGCTTAGTTGAAGCAACGATTGAACCTCGCTCCCTCAGATCACGCACCGATCACGCTGTCGCTGAACCTAGACGCCTGCCAACCGTGCTCATCGCACAGGCGGCTTCGAGGCGCCATACTCCAATCAGACCAGACGGTAAAAGCCATTCATATGGCGATTACAAATTATTTTAACATTAACTATAGTGAGGAGGTTTACCTCGCCTTGGTTTGGGAAGCATTAAAGGTAGTAATACACAGTGATCTTATAGTGATTTCGGCAGGTGAAAACAGATTTCGAAAGGAGCAGCGAAGCCAGACAGAAGCCGCAGTAACAGAATTAGAATCAATCCATAAACACACAGGTGCACCCCGTATTTGGAGAGAACTGGAAAAGAAACACTTAATATTGCGCCGTCTAGATCTACACAGAGCAGAATATGCCCTACTGCGGCTTCGGCATAAGTTCCTTCTTAGTGGAGATCGCTCAAGCCACATGCTAGTGCATACACTGTGCCAGAGGGAGGTCTCTGGTTCGGTATCAGCGATTAAAACTTCAGTGGGGTTAACAGTACAGTGAGACTCAGAAATTGCTGAGGCCTTCTGAGACTTCAACAGTAGGCTGTATGTGGGAGACAATTCTCCCTCTGGAGACATAAACTCATATCTCCAAGAAGTACCACTAACCAGGCTCCCACCTGATATTGCCTCCCAAAATGAACATCCATCCAAATAGACGAGGTAGTGGTGGCAATAGCCCACCTGAAAACTTCTAAATCACCGGTCCCAGATGGCTTCACCCCACTATTTTATAAAAGATTCTGCCAGATCCTGGCTCCTCTACTGGCCAGACCTTTTTACTCGTTCATTGGCACTGGAAGTTTACTTGACACCCTCTCTGAAGCTTCTATCTCTGTTATTTTTTTAAAACCTCCTAAAGATCTTCTGGAATGTGCCTCCTATTGTCCAATCTCATTACTTAACGTCGATGCAAACATTTTCACGAGCATATTAGCTGCACGCATTAGTCCATACATGGCAGGGCTAATCGACCCGGACCAAGCGGGGTTTATTCACTTGAGACAATTTGGGGACAACGCCAAACGACTTATACACCTCACAGATCTCATCCACCGCTCTCGAGAGAAGGCTCTCCTACTCTCCGTCGCTGCTGAAAAATCTTTCAGCAGGGTCCATTGGCCGTTTCTATATGAGACGCTCCATCGATTTGGCTTTGGGGAGAGGTTCCTTGATTGGACGAGATGCATCTATAACTACCCAACGGCTTCTGTCAGTCAACGGATACTCCTACGGGCACTTCCCTATACACAGAGGAACAAGAAAGGGTTCCCCTTGTCTCCATTGCTATTTGCCATATATATGGAGCCGATGGCACAAAGAATTAGAGACAACCCACTGATCTTTGGGATCCGCCTGGGGGCGGACACACATACTATAAGCTTATATGCTGACGATGTGGTCCTATCCTTGAAGAATCCCGCATCTTCGCTGCCACTTATGGTGGAAGTATTCAGTTGCTTTTGTGGGGTGTCCGGGTTTAAGGTAAACCTATCTAAATCACAAATACTAAATCTCTCAACTAGCCCTGATACGCTGGCAATTCCCCTTCACCTGGGCCGGAGATCACATACCAAACTTAGGTATTTTGCTGCCGCATAGCCCTGAGAAAAAGCTAGCGGCCAACTACAGTCTACTTATGGAACAAACTAATTAAACTCTGGCCACTTGGTCCCAGATAGGCCTCTCCTGGGCAGGACGTATCGCTGCAATCAAGATGACGATCATGCCACGTATGCTCTACTCTTTCATACTGTCCCCCTGACCCCACCTTCGGTTACCTTGCGTAACTTGCAACGATCCATAAATCGCTTCATATGAGGCAGGAAGCAACCATGACTCAACCTTCATTAGATTACTAAGGCTAAAGTTGGAGGGAGAATGGGGGTTCCGGTGGTTCAGAGATACTTTCAAGCATCACAATTCTGCTTTATAATAGAATGGAACCACCCCCTACCTGAGAAGCACTGGTCGTTCATGGACCAAGCGATTGCAGGAGTAAATATCTGGAGAGAGACCTGACTTCCTCGTAAACACAGAGCATGGGAGCTTTCTTCCTCCCCGATAACGGTGACTACCTTAAAGGTTTGGGATGCAATAGCGACCCGACTTGGCTTCACTACATTCCCCTCCCCGATGACCTCGTTAGTAGACAATCCTGACTTACCCCCGGATGTAAGTCAGAATCATTTCAGCGGTGGCATGAGAAGGGTTGCAAGAGGGTAGGTTCACTGTTTGACCAGAATGGGATCATTCCCTTTGAACAGCTTCAACAAGACTACGCACTCCCATCATCTGATCTCTACATATATAATCAGGCACTTCACTGGGTAACTTCCCCGGAAATGAGAACAGGGGCTTCCCGTCAATTGACTCAATTAGAAAAATGGCTTGTCACTAAAAACAACGTAAGCGCATCATATCAGAACTCTATGCTCTACTTTCAGCAGCCGCCGCATCCACAAGATCCAAGGGCCGGCTGAGGTGGGATGAGGAAATAGGCAGAACACTCACAGATAAGGAATGGCAAGACATATATTATAGAACCTTCCACACAGCGCATGATATCCAGGGCACAGAGGCAGCGTACAAGGTAGCATCTAATTGGTACTTAACACCGGCCAGAATAAATTGCTGGAATAAAGATTGTTCCGCCAATTGTTGGAGGGGTTGCGGACAGACGGGCTCATTGGTACACTTTCTCTGGAATTGTCCCAAACTGGTGAGATTCTGGGAACTGATTCTGAATTACATTAATGAAGCCTTTAGCACTGATTTTCAGCGCTTCCCAGCATATATTCTGCTAGGTCTCCCCAACCCCTTGACTTTCCCCTTACGCTCACTTAGAGGGAGACAAATAGCTTTAGCTCTTAACGCTGCAAGATTAGAACTACTAGCTCATTGGGGTTCCATGGTGGTTCCTGACCACACTGCATGGTTGAGAGGGCTGTGGACTGCACTAGCGATGGAGCAAATGTCCATGACGGTTTATAATAAAGCTGATGCATTTATGGAACTCTGGGCTCCATTTACAGCTTTGCTAAGGAATTTAGGGAGGTGACTTGTCCTAGGTTCTTGCAAATTCTACGCCTTACTACCACTAATCAAGACATGGGTGCATAAAGGAGGGTGGCTTGGATAGAGCATGACTGTGTTAAATACCTCAGATCGGAGTAAGGACCATCATCAGGTGCAAAGGAGATGAGGGGGGGAGGTGGATGAGTGCTCTGTTTCCGTAGATAGTTAGATACTTTTGTTGCTTCTTGTTCTTCTTAATCTTTCGGGCTCTTTATTTTTAATACTTTTTCTTTATTACATGAGCCATAGCATGGACAAGGCAGACTGCTTTCCACTGGTACGCACTATGGAGCACTAGCCATTGTTATCTGAAATTCGCTCCCCGCATTCGGGTTGTAGGCGCATAGCTGTGTCCCTTTCATATGCATTTAACTTGTGCCAGCCAGTGGATGTAGGCACTCGTATTGTTACGGCATTGTGAAAACAAATAAACAGAATTGTTCCATAAAATAGGGAGTTGGACGTTTCAGTGCCAATTCACAACAGCTTTCAACAACACGTAAAAGTGTACATACACCTGTAGTACCACTTCCCATACTCATGAATGCTTTTGTATATAGCCATAAACAGCTGATTTATCAATATTAAACCAAAAAGAGTAATCTTTACTGAAGATCCTGGAATTCAATTTTTTATAAATATATGAAGTTTTAAAGTTTAACAACTTTTTTCACAAACACTTTTGAACTTTATTTAATAAGGGTATTCAGCACATACTGAAGTGGCGCATAATGTGCTTTGCTCATGAGGTGTAATGTTACTGTTACAGGGCTGGAGGAGGGGAGTCTTTATCATTGCACCTCAAACAGGAGTCTGATGTTTTGTCAACGTGATATGATAATAGTGGAGCAATTATGTTAAAGTTGGTTGTCATGCTTTGTGCTGGTGTAACAGGGGTGGAACCCAAATATAAAAACCCTCGTGTAAGAGTAAAGACAGAGATGGAGGCTTGGTTCTTCAGTGCTGCTGTTAATAAATATTTCCATTTGAAATGGCCAGATCCCTTCTTAAAATTAACACCTTTAGACAGGGTAAGAAGACAAAATCAAGAGGTTAAGCATAAAAATGTCTGTAGCAATATTTATATTTATATAGCACACACACTTAAGTAACAGTCCACAAATCAATGGTATACTTCTACTTTGTCTCATAATGATAAAAGGTGGAGCCAATTATGATGGACATGGATATCTATGTAAGAGCTCAAGCTATTGACACTGATATCACCTTAGCTCAGCTTAGCATTGCTTTACTCACTGAGCTGCCTTACCAGACTACCACGGGCCATACCACAGAAAAGTTACATTAATGAAAAGGGAGCGTTCATACATTTGTATCATCTCTTCTTGTCTTGGCAATACAGATGGGGTGCTGTTCTCAATTACTACATTGCACTGTGACTAACCTGGGCCTGGAACGCCGAACTGTTGCTGCCTGGATGGGGTGCCTACGCTGTGTGTCTCCCCCGCCGCCTCCACGACATCGCAGGCCGCTGTTGGGGGAGACTACAGCTCCCGTGAACCACCGCTGCCCCGCCCACTTCCTGGTGTCAGCGCGCCCGGAGGCGCTTCAAAAGTCGCGGCTCCCTCGGTGGAGCGGGGGGTGCTGTTCTCAATTACTACATTGCACTGTGACTAACCTGGGCCTGGAACGCCGAACTGTTGCTGCCTGGACGGGGTGCCTACGCTGTGTGTCTCCCCCGCCGCCTCCACGACATCGCAGGCCGCTGTTGGGGGAGACTACAGCTCCCGTGAACCACCGCTGCCCCGCCCACTTCCTGGTGTCAGCGCGCCCGGAGGCGCTTCAAAAGTCGCGGCTCCCTCGGTGGAGCGGGGGGTGCTGTTCTCAATTACTACATTGCACTGTGACTAACCTGGGCCTGGAACGCCGAACTGTTGCTGCCTGGACGGGGTGCCTACGCTGTGTGTCTCCCCCGCCGCCTCCACGACATCGCAGGCCGCTGTTGGGGGAGACTACAGCTCCCGTGAACCACCGCTGCCCCGCCCACTTCCTGGTGTCAGCGCGCCCGGAGGCGCTTCAAAAGTCGCGGCTCCCTCCGCGTCGCGGGACGCGCGCGGGCGGCGCCGGGCTGAGCCCGGGCAGAGGGCGGGCCGTCTGTGGCCGTCCGGGGCAGGAGGAGGCAGGGCAGGGCCACGTCCCTGTCATCCGAGCTTTGAGGCCAGCGTGTTTCCTCACCACCATCGGGTGCTACATCGACTGAAGGTACAACTTTGTGTTGCGTCTGTGGGGACTTTTGTCATACTTGTAGTGTACTTTGTTGATATATCTTCTAGCGGGACGGGTCCAGAGCCATAATGGGTAAAAGGAAAATGACGGATGCTAATGGCAGCGTGGCCAAAAGAAACAAGGCCCGTAAATCTACTAAGAAACTTATTCCATCTTCTACCCTACAACGTATTGAATCCTTAGTCGACGATTGTACTACGCTCCTGGATCCTGATTTAACTATTGTGTCCTTGTCTCCGTCTCCTTTACCTGCTAGTAACTCCTGCCCAGGTCCCGTCACTATCCCCCAAATGTTCACAAAGAAAACTGCCCCACCTTCCTCTATCGTACAAACATCAACAGCTCTGGACAGTACCCAAAACCACTCTACTATTCTTGGATCAACTACCGAAGTCTCAAGCTCTTGTGTTTCTGTGGTTAACAGGGTACCTCTTGAGCCCACTGTCATTCTGTGCAAAAACCGCTTTGAGGTTTTATCTGATTTGGGTAATGACTCTGCAGACTGTTGTGACTTTGCTCCTAGCTTTCCATTATCTGCCGTTCCAGACCATCCCGGGGACGGAGTTCTTGCTCCTGGATCGCCCCCGCATATGGTCAGCCAACAATGGGTGTCTGTTGCAGACCCAGCGCCGGGCCTACTTATGGAAACCATTAATGCACTAAAACTTGAAATTAGTGATCTAAAAGTGCTAGTTAAGGAATTATTATTAGAAGTTAAAAGACCCCTTACACAGCCCCCGCAACCACCAATTGCATCAACAAGCATTGTTCACTACCCTCACGCATCATGCACTTCTTCTTCTACTACTACTTACTCTAGTGTAATCATGCCCACTCAACCGCCAGTCCCACCTTACCAAGCCAGTTTAAACTCTATATCATCTGCTAGAGTTGGGGCTGGCTTATCCATTTCCAACAAAAGAATGCACTCAACGTCGCACGACAATGCTACAACTAATCAGTGTCATCTTTCTTCAAAATCTGCAGCCCCCAACTCACTCTGTAAATCCTCCGAACTGCAAAACCATAGGGTCAATTCCCAGCCCATTGTCCATATGGTGGGAGTCCCCAAGAGAAATAGGTATGAGTGTGAAGAATCTTTAAAGAACAAAGTTACGCATTGGATCCGCCACACTAGAGGTTGTCGATCTATCATCAGAGATGACCTCGTGAGGGCTCGCAGACTAAGATCCAATAATTCCCCAATGGACACTATTGAATTGACTTTAGCTAATCATCATCTAGCTGAGGGCCTCATTGCACTAGAGTATAGATCCTCCTCCCCTGACTCTTCTTCTATTCAGTTTAAACATCCTTCAACATTGAGTCATGCCCCTGTGGGGTGGAGTAGCGGGTTGCCTTATCAAAGGCTCGAGGGAACATCCTCACTTGGACAAATTGACTGACTAACAACTGTGTCCCATATGTCCCTACCCCCTACTGAAGCAACCCAAGTTGCTCTTATCCCCAACCATAGATTGACCCCCTTAACCCCATCACCCATCATTCTCAACGGGGATAGGGCGGAAGGTGCATTAACAAGGGTTGTTCCAACTCTGATTTCATTGGACCCCGTCATTCCCCCCTCTTCAGTACCAAACACGACCCTTAAATTTATCTCGTGGAACATTGCGGGCTTGAAAGCTAAACTTTCACTCCCCGAATGGAATAGGCTTATAGCCATGTATGATATCTGCATATTTCAAGAGACCTGGAGTGTCACACCTTTATATAAATCAGGCTTCTCATGCTATTGCGTCCCTGCGGTCACTACTGGCCGTGGACGCCCTTCGGGGGGGCTTATAATATGGATTAATATAGCCCTTTCCTGCAGAGTCAGACATGTACAATGTTCGTCTCCGGACGTGCTGCACTTAACCCTGAATGGGTTGAAAGGGGGGCCAACTATTGAGCTCTTTAACATCTATATTAGGGGTACCCAAGGAGGATCTAAGTCCCCTATCGTCACTATCCTAGAAGAGGAATTTTCCTCTTGCCCCCCGAATTCATTTATTCTGGCTGCCGGAGACCTGAATTGTACTTTTGAACCCCTCGCCACCGAAGACATCTTGGATGTTGCAGAGGAAGACACTAGGTGGGGTATACCCTCCCTTTCTGTCCCCCCAGTAACGAGATGGTCACCAGTAGTAATCCAATTGAATGCTCTGGTTATGGAATATGGGCTGAGAGCTGCTAATGGCCGACTTCCCTCCGACCTTCATGCAGCTTCTACTTTCAACAATATTTCCAGCCCATCAAGAATTGATTACATTCTAATTGACCGAAGACTCTGGCATTATGCAGTGGATATGGTCATTGTCCCTACCATTGACAGTGACCATAACTCTCTTTGCCTGACTCTAAAGAGTCCATGGACCCCTGATCAATCAACCTCTGATCATCGTCCGACATTGCTTACAAGAGATGTTATTCCATCTAACTGTAAAAGATATCTCAAATGGCCCAAAATTGCAGTTGACACCCAAAAACTGTCCACCATTAAAGAGATACTGCTATTAAAAACGGCTGAACTTAGGCAAGCCTGTGAAGATGCTAATGAGAAATCAAGGGCCGTGTCTATCCATGCAGACACCATTGAGTCTATTGGGTCTCTTTTTACATCTCTTTCCTCTAACAACTCCCACAAACTCAAAACACCCGGTTCTTGGTTCAATTCAGAGTGCAGATCCAGTAGAAAAATGCTTGTATCCGCTATTAAATCTAAGGATTGCATCCTAATCAAGAATGCTAGGTCTACATATAGGAAGGCTGTTGATAACGCAAAGCGTGTATGGGAAGAATCTCATTGGCTGGCCCTAAAAGATGCCAGCCTAGCAAGGGATGGGACCACATTTTGGAACCTTTGTAGATTCTCCCAAGGCCAAGAACCTGATACAATTCCTAACCATATTACCAATGACGAGTGGTTTACCCATTTTTCGACACTTTATTCGGATGACAGTGCACAAAGTACCGGCGCTTTTTCTGTTATTGCTCCCACAGACCTAACCCCGCCTGTCAACGATCCCTTTACTGAAACAGAAGTCGTGTCTGCTATTAATAGATTAGTCCCAGCTAAAGCTGCAGGCCCTGATGGCCTACCTGGACACTTGTTCCGCTCTGACCCCAAGTCTTGGGCTGTCTATTTTACAATCCTATTGAATGCCCTTCTTAAGGGATTACCCATCCCCGAGTCTTGGAGGGGGGCGGAGGTCATACCCGTATTTAAGAAGGGTTCCAGGGAGGACCCTGCTAACTACCGGCCAATAAGCCTCATTGACGTTAGTCAGAAGGTGGTTGGCAGGGTCCTGCTGGAGCGAATTCTATTATGGGTCACTGACAATGACATCTTATCACACTATCAGGCTGGGTTCAGGCCATTCACGGGCACGATTGACCAGGTCTTTAGGCTCCTATTGCTATACTGGAAAACTGTGCAGATTGGTAAGGGCAATCTCCACCTAGCCTTTATCGATCTGAAGTCGGCCTTCGACCTGGTCCCCCGTGACCGTCTATGGTCTGTCCTTTATGATTTGGGTCTTCCGCCTTATATCCTCGACCTCCTGGTACGCCTCCATGAGGGGAATTTTGCCAGGGTGAGATGGGGCAGTCAAGCACAGCGCACCGGTAAGATCCCAGTCAGTAGAGGAGTCCGCCAGGGCTGTGTACTAGCGCCCACTCTTTTCTCCCTTTTTGTGAACGGAGTGGTGAAATTTTTGCTAGAAGTCCCGGCGGACGCTCCTGCTTTGGCGGGGGAAAAAGTCCCCACTCTTTTATTTGCTGACGATACCCTGCTATTGTCTAAGACACCAGCAGGGTTACAGAAGCTTTTAGACAGATTTTACTTGTTTTGTTCAATGAGAGGTTTGGTCATTAACACTTCCAAAACTAAGCTCCTCTCTTTTAAATCTCGTAAATCATCTAGTGTATCTATTTTTTCTGATGGAGTCCCCCTAGAACACGTCAAATTATTCGACTACCTAGGTATTAGGATCTCTGACAATATGAGCTGGAAGCCCCACATCCACAAAATGCTGCTCAATCATAAGCGGGCTGCGGGGGTAATTGCCAAAGAACATCGCTCCTCGAGGAGTAAGCCAATTACTCCCGCATTAATGATCTATCAGGCCAAAGCATTAGGTTCGGCCATGTATGGAGCCGAACTGTGGGGGTTCGAAAACACAGATGAACTTACTTTGTCCGAGAACAAATTCCTAAGAGAACTAGTATCAATGCCCAGGGGTACTCCTTTGAAACCTTTTTTCAGTGATCTGGGTAGGCGTTCATTTAAGGACATTGCTAGGTTACGCCCCCTCCTATTTTGGGCTCGCTTATGGCTTACCCCGGAGTTGAAAAAATATACTGAGGGCTTGAGAGAAATAATGAACACATCCGGCTCCCAAAAAATAAGCTGGCTACGTAATATTAAAAAATCTCTTATCCAGCTTGGCTTTAACGACCTTTGGGAACATGGAGCCCCTGTGAGCAAGGTTGACATCAAAAAAGCCTATTGGGCTTGGATCGACAATCGAGATCTTAGTAGCCCAAACCCTGGAAGACTAACTGAAGCTTATTATACCTTTAAGCAGACAGTTAACTTTGAGCCCTTCCTTGAGTTTATAACAAAACCTAGGGACAGAGCATTGTACTTCCAATTCAGACTTGAGACCCTCCCTACTCGCGAATTTACTAGCAAATGGAAGCCTCCCTACCAGACCCCTGCCACTTGCCCGATATGCCCTGAAAAGGTCGAAAGTATAGCGCACATTATGTTTGAATGCCCAGTGTATAGTAATCCAAGAAAACGATGGTTAGCCCCTGCCTGTCGTCTCCTAGGCATTTCGAACTATCGAGTTGCCTTACGTATTTTGCGTTCTGACACAAGTTTGGTCCTAGTCTGTGCTGTGGCAAAATTCCTGGGCTGGTCCTGGATTATCAGAAACAAACTTAACAACTGCACTAGTTGATATAATGAATTGTCCTTTTTATATGTCTTTTTAAATCACAGTTTTAAACCACAGTTTTAAATTAGTATTTTTAATATGTTTTTTAAAATGGTCATTAAGCCATCATCAGGAATTTGCTGTAAAATTTGTTCCCTAAATGAATTCTTATTTTTGTCATGCTTTTCTTGTATATGCTTTTATGATAATTTTTATCGAAATAAAGCTTTTTGACTTGACTTGATTTGAACAAAGAGTTTTTATCCAGTCCGTATTACAGAAAGACTTTTGCACCAGGCCAAAAATGTAGAAAACAGTTTGTGAAAGTGAATGCCGCACACATATTGCTTGTAAATCATTTAAGTCATCGATTGTACAGAGTGCGGAGGGGGCATCCTGGAGCTCAGGACCCCTCCCCCCGCCCCGCACCACAAGGGTTTCAGGGGCAATTGTTATGTGACTGGCGGGGGCATAAGTAATTGTTAGCTCAGGTAACTAGAACTGCTGAATTTCACTGGTTTTGTACGAGTGAAATCTGAGCCCTAACTATATTGTCCCTGTAAACTTTGTTTTTTCAGTGAATATATATATATATATTACCTACTGGCGGTCGCCCGTAGGTAGTTATAGTTAGGACCTATTATCCATAGGAAAATCGTAACATTCTATTCCCAATAACTTTGGCGCCGGTTGACGAATTTTCGTGAAATTTTCAAAACTAATAGCCCTTTCTGGTCAGCTCCTATCCTGAATGTTTGGGGGTGAGTTGTCAAGCGGGGGCCGAGGAAAAAAAGGGGTCCCAAAACGCGTTTTCTCCATGTTATTTCCCATGAGAAATTTTAGACACAGCTACAGCCGAACTGCTGAACGGAATAACACCAAATTTTGCAAAAAGGTAGCTCTTGGTTCAGAAAGCGCCCTTTTTTTAAATGGTGTAAATCCGTTCAGTAGTTCCTAAGAAATTCGAAAAATAGTGGTCAAAAAATAATTTTCCCATAGGAAAATTTAGACACGGTTATAGCAAAAACTGCTGAACGGAATTACACCAAATTTGGCACAAAGGTACTGCTTGGCTCAGAAAGCGGTCTTATTAAAAATGGTGTAAATCCATTCAGCAGTTTTTGAGAAAATAAAAACATAAAGATAGTGATATCTAGAGGCACAGTGGATCCGCGCACCCTCCCGATCATGAGCTTCATGCTAATTGGCTGTCAACACTCCAAACCAGGAAGTGTTGGTAGCAGTGCTTAATTAGTAAAATATGAAGTCCAGGTGCTCAAATTTTTGTTGGAGCCGCGCCCACTTCCCCCTGGCTCCACCCACTTCCTCCACAGGCTCTACCCAATTACTCTATTGGCTCCGCCCACACCCTTACTGGCACTGCTTAAAGTCAGATGTAATACCCAATCTGAATGTCAGCAAGGGAGCCTTCCTCCAAGTAAGGTTTTGATAGGAGGTTCCCCTGCCCTGTGAACATTTTGAAAAAGATAAAATCAAAAGTGCCCAATTTTGGAATCAATTAGCTAAAACGACTAATGCATTGAAAAGGGATATGTGGGCAGCAAAGGCGGTCATCTCTTAAGTAAATATTTGGGCCATTGCACTTTTTTTAATGACAATGTCCATGGGATATAAAAATAAAAACGTAAACACTTCATAAAGTGTAAGCTGAAACAAAGCTTAGCTCCTAATGATAACTCTTTATTTATTTTATTCCCATATTTCGTGGTACTCATAATAACGATCTCAAAACACAAAAGGAAAAGATGAGCTTACAAGACAGTCTGCTTGTATTAACACAGTAAAAGCAAATCTCAAATACTAAACCTTAACTGGATGCATGGGTGCAGTCTTCAGATGAGGCTTCAATATACTGTAAGAAAACAGACGTTCTGCTGCGCATCCTTAATAATTCCTAAATTGGGTTGGTTACCCTGGAGAAGAAATCCTCGCCATTGTTTCTTTCATTTTTAAAATATCAACAGTATTTCAATATAATTTCCAGCCTAGTTGAGGCGGCCACCAATGCATAGTTACAGAACTGAAATCTGATTTAAAAGAAGGGGCAGGCGCGTTTCCATTCATGTCTCTCTCAGAAAACACTCCTGCAAATGCCAAGGAACTCCGCTATTAAAATGGCACAGCACAGGACATGTTTGCTAATAATACTTCATCGTTAGACAACACCGTAAACAAAAACGTTTATGATGAGAAATCTGGCACTTCAAATCACATCCTAGTCAATCCGCAGGGTGCTTGAAAAGTGTTTGTGACAGCGCACAAAAGGTCACGTTCATTATCTACCTGGAAGTTACCCTAAGTTGTACATATCAACATCACTGGAAGGGAAATGTAAAATCATAACAGAGCAGACTGTAAAGAGATGCGCGCCAAACAAAATGTTTACTGGTTTACACGAGCATCGTTAAAAAAACCTGCATTTGATTTCAGCAGAAATAATTCGAAGAGAGACACTGTGGGAATATCTATACACTACAAAATATATCAAGCCAAGTTCCCATTTTTGTCTAAAAACCCCTCCTCTTGCTCCTCGGTACTAGTATACAAGCCCGTGGATTGATGAGAAAAAGTTAATGTAAACGGCAAGGCCTTGCCCTTCCGGCCGCCTCCTGGCCCGGGGCTGGAGCATTGCACACGGTGCCCCGCCCGGCGCAAGTGGCATAATTGCTTGGGCCTCTGACTCGTTCAGATGACAATCACCAGTCACCACGTGCAAGAAAAAAGGAGCATTGTTTTTTACTACTTACTGCAGTTTCTAGCTCTGACATTGCCTTATTAAGAAGAGACCTGCTGCGCTGCTCTTTTAAGGTGCCCGCCTCGATGTGACGTCTGCGAACTGAAAAAGGTTACACACGGCACGCTGGCATAGTCCACTACCCCCACAGGAACAAATGCAGCCTAATCAGTGGCCCGCCCACCTGCAACACTGAAAGCAATTTGATCGGGCTCGCTGAGCTCTCTCAGCATCACTGCACAGCAACACTCTTCTTAACGGAAGGACTTGGTAAACTTGAGACTGTCTGTAAAAAAACACTGCTGTAGCGCAAATATGTTTAATTTACTTTGACGCATAACATGCAGACTGCAGTGCAGTCGCGTCATTGATGTAAATTGGCAGTGTAGACCCGGCCCTGATAAAAAGGTGCCGGTGCTAAGCACCGGAAAGCCCCGGCACAAATTAAGCACTGGTTGGCAGCCATCTTGTGCCTCAGTAGAACTGAGGCACAAGAAAAGAGAAAAACAAATGCGCAAAACACGAAAAGGGGGCAGGGTAGAAACACCCTGACCCCCTAGGCCTGCTTAGGGGGTCCCACAAGGACCCCCAGGGCCCAATTTTGTTTTTAAAAAATCACGTGATGCGTGGAGGATCCGCGGATCCGGCCGCGAAATTTAAAAAAAAGAAGCGCGGGAGCCCCTGGGTGGGCCAGGAAAAAAAAGTGTGGGTCCCCAATCCCCCCCACACTGCCCCGGGGACCGCCACCTCCCGGGGCTTTGCTCAAAGATTTGCGGGGGGCACACGGCCCCCCCGCAGCCCCGGGGACCGCCACCCCCTTGGCTTTGATTTTTAATGTGGGGGGGCATCCTAGCCCCCCCAAGCCCCGGGGACCGCCACCTCCCGGGGCTTTTCAAAAGTATTTGCAGGGGGTTCACGGCTCCCCCGCAGCCCCGGGGACCGCCACCCCCGGGGTTCTAGAATAAATGGGTGGGGGGCTCAAAGGCCCCCCCAAGCCCCAGGGACCACCACCCCACGGGGCTTTTGTAAAATATTGCCGGTGGGCACATGGCCCCCCCGCAGCCCTGAGGACCGCCACCCCCTGGGGCTTGTTTGAAAAAAAAATAAACTACCTGTGTGGAGGGGCTCGAACCCCCCACACGCCCCTGGGACCACCACCTCCCCGTGGCTTTAACAATGTTGGGAGGGGGGGCCGTGCGGCCCCCCTCCTGGAGCCCGGTGTTGGCCCTGGGGACCGCCACCCCCCAGGGCCGGCTCCTGCAGTGTCCCGGGGTGCCCACTCCCGGGACACTGCTGTTTGCTATGGCAGGGCGGGAGCCTTGTGGCTCCTGCCCTGCCATAGCAAACTGTGCTTTGGTTTTTGGAAAAGAGAGCAGGGAAACCTGCTTTCTCTTCTGAAAACTAAAGCAGATTGCTTTTCCACACGGGGAGCTGCATCTTAGCAGCTCCCCATGTGGAAAAGCAATGCCAGCTCCCGCAGGAGGCGGGGAGCTGGCGGGACCGTGGGGGGGATTGGGGACCCCTCCACAGTCCCCAACAGAGGGGGCCATCCCCAGGGGATGGGGTACCCGGGGCTAGAAGTGGCCCGGGAGGGGGGCCTCCAGTAAGCGCCACAGAGCTGCGTTGCAGAGTGGTGTAAAAAGGGGCGTGGCCTCTGAACACCTCTCTGCAACGCAGCTCCCTGGCGCATACTGGAAGTACCTGGGGGGCTAGTTGGCCCCCAGGGACCCTCAAAATTGAAAAGGAATTAATTCACCAACTTAAAACACGCCACAGGGTGTGTTTGCACACATGTCACCTCAGGCTCCGCCCCCTTCCTTCACCACTGTGCAAACGCGCCCCCTGGCGAGTTGTAAGTTGGGGAATTAATTCCCCTTGAATACTGTAGGTCCCTGGAGGCCAACTAGCCTACTAGGTACCTCCAGTATGCACCAGGGAGCTGCGTTGCAGAGAGGTGTTCAGAGGCCATGCCCCTTTTTACATCTCTCTGCTACACACCTCTGTGGCGCTTACTGGAGGTACCTCGTGGGCTGGTTGGACCCTAGGGAGCCTCAGGATTCAAAGGGACTTAAGCTCCCTACTTAAAACGGCCACAGGGCGCGTTTACACAGTGCGGAAGAGAGGGGACAGGGCCTGAGGTGACGTGTGCAAACACGCCCTGTGGAGCGTTTTAAGTTGGGCAAATAATTCCCCTTCAATCCTGAGGGCCCCTGGGGGCCAACTAGCCCACCCGGTGCTTCCAGTAAGCGCCACTGCGCTGTGTTGCAGAGAGGTAGTGCAGGCCGTGCCCCTTTTTACACCTCTCTGCAACGCAGCTCAGTGGCGCTTACTGGAGGTACCTAGTGGGCTAGTTGGACCCATGGGACCCTCAGGATTCAAGGGGACTTTATCTCCCAACTTAAAAAACCCACAGGGCGTGTTTGCACACGTCACCTCAGGCTTCCCCCTCCCTTCACCAGTGTGCAAACGCACCCCGTGGCACGTTTTAAGAGGTAGTTTTAATCCCCCTGCCCTATTATGTACTAGGGGCTTACAGAGGAGGTCATGTTAATCACAGGGGTACCCCAACGCATAGTGTTCCTAGTGTATGTAGGTGTTTTCACTGATTTGTAAGTGTCTTTTAGCATACCACTGGCTCTAGGCCTGGTTAGTCAGAGTCAGTTAACACCAGTACCTGTCTGAAAAAGCTGTGGGCACAGGATGATTTTGTAACAAGGCCTCTTTCTGCTCCTCTGTTGGTTCTTTCTGCACATGTCTTGCTTCTTCCTGCACTTTTCTTCATCTTTGAGGACTCCTGTTGCTTCTTTCTGCATTTCTTTTGCTTCTTTCTGTGCGTTTTTTCTTCTTACTTCACATGTCCTACCTCTGTAGGCATAGTTAGAAACTAGCATTTAAAAAACCTTAGAAATTCACTTAAAAAACCATAGGTTTCAGGCACGTTATAGTTACAAATTAGCATTTAAAAAACCTTTGATATTCACTGAAAAAAACATAGGTTTCAGGCACATTATAGTTAGAAATTAGCATTTAAAAAACCTTAGAAATTCACTGAAAAAACCATAGGTTTTAGGGAATGTTATAGTTAGTTGGACATTTCACTCGTACAAAACCCGTGAAATTCCCCCATTATAGTTAGTTCAGCTAACTATAACTCGCGCCCCCGCAATGCACTGCTGATGATGTCACATATTACATCACTCATGACATGGTCAGTGACATCACTGATGACATCACTGATGACATCATCCAGTGACTGTGTGTTTCTGTAAAGTTAAAATATGTTTAATATATATAGGGAAAGGCGTATTGAAGAATGAGTGGGTGTATAAGTGTCTCAATGAATGATTTACTAGGTGCGTGACTGACTCTAAGTGAGTGATTAAACATATCTTACTGAATGCATGGGTTAGTGACTAAACTGTGTGAATCTCTGTATCCGTCTGTCTGTTGGTGTGTAAGCGGCTGCATGGGTTTGTGAATAACTACATGAGTGTCTATATGAGTTATTCATTGGTTGTCTGAGTATCTGTATGGGTGCCTGAGTGTTTGAGTGGGTGGGGTGTGTGTGTGACTGTGCATAGATGTGTGAGTGGGCAATTCACTGGGTGCATGGTTTCAAGACTGCATCTGTTATGGACTGTATGGGTGGATTAGTGTGTGTATGGGTGTGTTAGTGAGTGAATGTATATCTCAGTGGTACATGTGTGAGTAACTACATATGTGAAAGGTAGTATATATGTGTGTTAGAGTATTTAAATGGCTATAACTGAGAGTGTGTGATTGTGAGAGTGGCTGTGTGGATGAGTGTGTGCTTGTATCAGTGATTGTATAAGAGCGTAAGAATGTGCTAGTATTTGTTTGAGTAAGTGAGCTGGTGTGTGTATAACTGTATTGGTGAGTAAATGGGAGTGTGATTAAATATTTGCATGACTGACTAGGTGTGTGAGTATGTCTATGGATGAGTGGCGGTGTGTGAGTGTCTATATAGGTGTATGAGTGCAAATGATAGTCCTGTACTGAGTGACCGCAAGTATGAGTGACTGTACGGGTGAGTGAGTGGATGTGTGTGTAGACTTAAGAATTAGTGAGCGGGTATGTAGTTATAGGTCTTGGAGTGTCTATGGTTTTGAGAATGGCAGTCTGTAATTTAGAGTGGGTGTATCAAAAGTTATATTATGTGGGAGAATGGTACCTTAGACGGCCACCTAAGAGATCTCAGGGTAACATGTGAGAGTTTTAGCCTGCATCAGCTAGTCCAACAACCTACCCATCAAGGAGGGCACATTTTGGATCTCCTGTTTGCTGATCTCAATGAAACTGAGGTGGTCAACATTCTACCTCAGACCTGGACTGACCACTCGTTGATCCAGTTTCGGATCTGTATACCTGACGGAAAAACAACTAGAATACCTCCTGTCACATATCGTATGGGAAGAGACTGAGCAAAACTCGTGAGGAGCAGGGCTGAGCCACTTTTTTACAATCTGCCGCCTTTTGATCCTCTTGAGTCAGTGGCCGAGAATTACCGTCTGTACCAGAAGTACATCCTTGATGTATTAGATCAGCATGTGCCTCTGAAACGCCTGAAGGTCAGATTAAAACACTCTGCACCGTGGTACACTGAAGAGCTGAGCATCACGCGTAGATCCTGTCGACAGGCAGAAAGGAAATGGCGCAGGCATTATGATGAGCATGATAAAGTGGCTCTAAAAAAAGTACAAGCTCAGTATAAAGAGTTGATGGCTGAGGCTAAGGCAGACTTTTTCATCAACTCTATCCTGTCAACACCAAATAGCACCAGAGACCTTTTTAAGATAATTAGGGACCTCTCTAATCCCACTAGTGTGGGAAATAAAGTGGTTGCGTCACAGGCGCTATGCGATAAAATCGCCTCTCATTTTGAGGAGAAAATCGCAAAAATTGTAGGAGGACTAAATATGTGCGACCCCTTTCCTCTAAATGATAATGGACATACGTCCCCGGAAGATCTAGGGAGAGTAACCTCACTGGAGTATTTTATACCACTCACTAATGAGCTGTTTAACAACTGTGTACAGAATGTGAGGTCAGGGTCGCCACTAGACCCCCTACCTAATAAGATCTGGAAAGAACATGCTTCAGCTTTGTTCCCTCGGTTGTGGCAGATATGCTGCCAATCTCTGGAGGAAGGGGTGGTACCTGAAACATGGAAGCTGGCAGTAGTTAGCCCATTACTAAAGAAGCCATCCCTGTACCCAGGAGACCCTGCTAGTTTTAGACCCATTTCTCTGCTGCCTTTTCCATTAAAAATCATTGAAAAGGTAGTGAGTAGATCTCTCTCTGGGTATCTGGAGGAGTTCCATCTCCTGGATAAGAGCCAGTTTGGCTTTAGACCAGGTCACGGAACGGAGACAGCTCTGGTCACGGTGTTGGATAACCTTCGGATGCGGGCGGACAGAGGCCTTTCGTCAGTATTGGTCCTCTTAGACATGTCAGCCGCATTCAACACGGTTAACCACCGAATTCTGTTGAATAGGCTGGAGCATCTGGGAGTGAAGGGACGTGCCTTGAGATGGATACAATACTATCTCACAGGGAGACAACAGGTGGTCTCCCTCCCCCTTTTACCTCCAGTAGGACCCTGGTGGAACATGGGGTCCCCCAGGGATCGGCCATCAGCCCCATTCTTTTCAACATTTATTTGCAGCCTTTAATTCCGATTATCAAAGCGTATGGGATCGATCTCATTAACTACGCGGATGACACCCAACTAGTGCTCTCCCTGGAGGGAAAAGGCGCCTTGACCATGGATGACTTCCAGAATTGTATGTGTCAGACATCGGACTGGCTCAGGGCTAACTCACTGCAATTTAATGGAGGCAAGACCGAGGTGATCTATTGCCCCCCGGCAGGAGTAAGAGATTTGCCCTTTGACTTTAGAATGGCCCCAGAAGTGGAACCCATTGTCCCAGTGACAAAGGTGCGGAACCTGGGGGTCATGTTCGACAATGACCTCCAAATGGCTTCTCAAGCTAAAAAAACAGTGGGGGGGTGTTTTGCTCTTATGAAAGCCCTACGGCAGATTCTACCTCTCTTGCCTGTGGAGAAAAGACCTTTGGTGGTCCGTAGTACCATTTTGAGTAGGCTGGACTACTGCAATTCTCTGTATCTAGGAGCTCCGCTGTACATCTACCAGAGTTTGCAGAGGGTCCAGTCTATGGCAGCCAAGCTGGCGCTGAATAGGAAATGTGGTTCCTCAACCACGCAGGCGCTTCAAGAGCTTCACTGGCTTCCTATGAGGGAAAGGGTTAAGTTTAAATCCCTGTGTATCGCCTTTAGAGCGGCACATGGTCTTGGCCCTATCTCTCTACAAGAGAAAATATTCTGGTACAAACCTCAAAGGACTCTCCGTTCATCGAATGCCTTCTTGCTAAATACTGGTAGGATTAAGAAGGCCAGGATGGGAGGTAGGGCCTTTAGTACAGTGGCCCCGCGACATTGGAATGAACTTCCCCTGAATATTAGACAGGCCAACTCCTTGATGGATTTCAGGCAAAGTTTGAAGACTTGGCTCTTTCCTAAGGAGGGACACATGGTCTCATAACTCTCTATCTCCTGATTGACACCGGCTTTCCATCTCCCCTCTTCTTTTCCGTTTTCTGATGCCACACACTTTGTTGGTCTAGAAGTTTTTTTCACCACAGTCCGAGCGCCAAGATACCCGTTGGGTGATAGTTGCGCGGTATAAGTACAAAATACAAATACAAATACAAATATATTATGGTGTGAGAAGATGCATGAAATTATCACATGAATGATGTCATCAGTGATGTCATTTGAGATGTCATCAGTGATGTCATCAGTGATGTCACTGACCATGTCATGAGTGATGTAACATGTGACGTCATCAGCAGTGCATTGCGGGGGCGCGAGTTATAGTTAGCTGAACTAACTATAACAGGGGAATTTCACGGGTTTTGAACAAGTGAAATGTCCAACTAACTATAACTTTCCCTAAAACCTATGGGTTTTTTTTAGTGAATATATATATATATTGTTTGTTTACCTTAGGGGGTTTCTATTGCATCCTTTATTTCATGAACCTTAATTTTAGAGCTTTTAGTTAAAATAGATTATAACTAATAAAACACCACAGAAGGGAATATTTACTATTCAGTTGCAATGGGAAAACACCAGATTTTGCTGCACTTTTACTGCTTTTGTGCCCTCTGGTGTCCAAGCAATATAAGTGCAGCCTCTGTCTCAAAGTACTTTCTGGTGATGCATGCTCCCTCTATGACCCACTCACTCGGCCATGGCAAGCCACTTAATATGCCCTTTTGACTTTCCCAAAAATCTCTGAATCTTCTGGATTCCATGATCCTACTTCAACCCCCATTTTGGAAGCATGGCGCATCTCACGTGACTTCAGCTCACTGTTGTGTAGTGGCTAGCATGTTTGCAGCTGAATCATGAGCAGGGTATTGAGCAAGCGCCACTAGCTTGATGTCATCCTCCTTCACTGGGAGCGGGATGGAGCTTTGCTCTCTGAAAACTCATGTGTGAAGATGGTGACAACAAATATCACTGTGCCTCTACAAACTCCTCTAAAATCAATGTCCTCCAATTCAGCGCTGTACTAATTATTTTTTTTATTTTTCCTTATGGTCGTCTCTCGAAATCCCCCCTCACATGGCCCCACTGCTCTTACCTGCAGCAGCCGCGGCTGGTACTAAACACTCTTGTTTTTAATTTTACAGTGTGATCATCTGAAAAGCATGCCTACGAGTCCCATCCCCTCATACAGAAGAACAAGTATCATATCCTGAACATTTTCAACAACCATGCACAGGCCCAGAAAGGGTCCATGTGCTTGTTTTGCTAAAACTGGGCTGTCTTATGTGCATACTTTAACTAGGCCTTTGTGAAATCTAAATGATGCCAGTGTAATTCAAGAAATGTCATGTTATGCAAATTTCCCAACATTACATTACTTTGCTTAATTACGTACCATTCAAGGGAAAACTTTACAGTGAATGCACCATTCATGCTCAAAATTTACTGTGAACATACTGGAACAACAAAACGCAAGCAGCTGTTGGTTGTTTGAATGCGGATCTCTGACATATTATCGACAGACACATTATCGAACTACACAAATATCGCATCAAATATATCGACATCAAAAATATCGACATTGTATACTTATTTAAAAAACTACACTAATATCGACACTACAATATCGTAATACAATTATATCGATCACACAAATATCGCACACATTAATATCGCAATACTAAATATCGACATGAGTAAATAAATATGACACATGTCACAAATATCGATAACCAAAATATAGACATCAAGAATATCGTTTTTATAAAAAATATCGACTATTCTAACACTAATAAAACCAATATTTTAAACAACATAAAGACAATATTTTCCCAAAACATACATTTTTCAAATGAGATTCTACTTAAACATAAACATAAAATTTATAGCGATCTCAATATTTAACAACATAATAAAAAAACACTGAAATAATTATCACATTGGCATTTCGAACACATTTAAAAAACATTCACTACACATTATAAACAATCTTTTTATATATAATGATTTAAAACTCTCCTCCTTTAAAACTAAATATACTCTTACTTAGCATTTTCTATAAAAGGAAACCAATTAACAAAAAAAAAATCAAACCATCCAATAGAAAGGCAACATACAGAAAACAACCAATAACATGGACATTACAAACGTTAAAGGCAGGGAAGGTCCCCTGGGACTATTTTAATACAACATCTTTATTGCTTCCCTTTAACCTTACTGAAAAACAGCAATTAATGTCCATGAAAGATGCTACATATTCATTGTTACATATTGAAAAATTTGAACCTCTACCTTTCTCTGTAGCGGAATTGGATACAGGCGTGTGGTTATTACATGGGTTGATCACTCTCCCATTCGCGCTTTTCAAGTTTACGTCCTGTATAAAAAACTATGCTCTGGGTAGATATGAACAGCTGGGCACCGCTTTCATACATGATGTTTGGTCCCTCCCTTTTATGTATAGATGTACAAGGGACGGTACTGAGGTTTCTCTGACAGGTGAAGAATGTACAACGACACCTGATCATTCTGTAGTATATAGACACATTCAATTACACAGTGCATACAATGTACAAACTCCAAATTTGGCCTGCGTCATGAAAGGTATCCCAGTGCCAGTGATTACGCCATCTTTCACGCTGCTTGCAAACGGTAGTTATTTAATTCTGAACAATGAAGCTTGCTGCGGGATGTTAGTGGGAATCCCTTACATAGTGACTGTATCGCAGAGACTTGTCTGCTGCAATAATGTTCTATTTTCACCCCCGCATGGGCTGCTGGATGTTTCCATCTGGCCTTAGATTCCAACCTTGAAAGCAGAGTTCAACAAAATGAGCAGAATAAAGGCGCTATTGTCCAAAAAGGAGGTGCCATTGACTTCCTCCGGTGAAACATTTGTCCTTCACGTTGCAAATACGCGTACTGAGGTACAGGCGCTTTTGAATACTGACCTCCCCCTACATTTTGGTGCTTTGATCCAAACAATTTTCAATTCCTCGTCCACGACTGGCCTAGCTCATTTTTTTAAGCTTGTGGGCTCGGGCCTCGTGACCTCTTTCCAAACTATTTGTGGTGTGATTGCGGCATTTTTTCACTCTATTTTCTCGAGCATCTTTGGAGGTGTCCCGCTGATTCTGGCGCTTGTGGCAGGAGTGCTGCTTTTACTTTTCATACTGCGAAATGGCTGCTCTTTCTGTGCCACACGACAACCTGTCCCGTCTGCATCTTCTCCGTGACAGGATGCTTGAATATTATGGTACGCTACCATTGGCGACTTTGAGCCTGGCGTATGGATTATCCTTCCGGTATTCCTACTTCACCTGCGTACAGCCAGTCTTTCACTGCCTAGATTGTCCCTTTGAATGGCCTTTGGATTTGTGCTTAACCAACATGGTGTCTCCGGTGCCAGATTATGATCGACTGATGAGGCCCTTAGTGTCTCACGAGTTTGCCTATTCTGGTGTTCGGATTATGGCCTGTGGTGCGGCGCATGGTATCCTGGGTAATTGGGACATCGCAAGAGCAGCCTATAATTTCTTGAATATGAGCTATCTGGAGGAACAATTGGGTTGCCCTCTGATTGTGCTAGAGGCTCCGCTCATTGAAGAACATGTATGTTCCTTTTCTTTGATTAATTGGATGGCTGAAACTTTTCATGGCTCTGCAAACGATTTCTTGTTGGAAGCAGTGGCCACGTATGCTGCATATACGTTCATGGATTGAGTAAACTGTGGTCCTCTATGTTTTTTCTCCCGTGCCTTTGGACTGCTGTCCACATAAACAATTTTTAATTTTTCCCATCACATGTTTGTGGTTTTTTTCTCCCCTTTTCGATTTTCATGTTTTCGGCTTTTGCCTGAACTATAAATTGTTTATTAATTGAATACACCTTGTTCTGCTCTGTCGAAACTGAACTTTGCATTCTCTTTTTTCTTGCCTACTGTATAGTGCTTCCATCAAGGGGGCATGTAGTGAGGACTCCCTTAATACGTACATACATTGTGAAGTTAGCATAACCGCGTTAGATGTTAGAAATCCATCTTGCCGCTTTTGCGCACGACACTGCGTTTACATGTTATTGCTTAAACGAACTGCTGACTCGAGCTTTGCCTCACACGGAAGCAATCTGTTGTTACCATCCCGAGCTCTGCGCAGGGACCTTGGTCTGTACATGGCGTGACAAAACAGTCTGGGTCGTTAGACAAAGCATGTTTTCCACTCCAGGTTGATCGACCCACTATTTAGCCATAACACACAGGCAGCTGCGAATACCTGAAAGTTGGTGCTTTTAATAATGCAGACATCATGTTTAATATTCAGACCGAAGACGAGCCTTCCTGCGAGAAGACTCCTGATGCTCCTGTGATGTGATTTCACTAAGCTGATCTTTGAGGTATGGGGTCCCCTATTGAAGCCTAAGAGACCTTCTATTAGCATAATAATAATATTAGCTTCTTAGTAAAGGGAAGGTGATATTATCCACTGTCATTATAATATGATCACCCCTTTTATATTCTATGGTATTGTAAGGAAGCTGATGGTTTTGATTTTAATCATTTGTCTGCTTGTATTAGCCAACCTACTGCATTTTAGGACACGTGGTCTATAAAAATAAACTCTTTTTATTTTCCCCGTGTCTCTGTTGATTCTTCTTGTGGACTGATGTGAGAATAATATACGGACAGGTATTTCGGATTCCCACCATTCCTGAGAGGATACTGAGTCGCTAGTTCTGTGTTGTCTTTTCATTGTGATTTCTGAGCCTAATCTCGGATAACGAATGGGACACTAATACTAGCCAGAGACTGGGTTCTGGGTTCTGAGGTGAGTTTCTGGTACACCACAATTGACTGAGTTGGCAGTATGTGCTGGACACTGAACTAAATTAATTTACTATTCCCACTCCAGTCTATATTAAATTAAAATAAGTGCTGGACACTGAACTTAATTAATTTACTATTCTCACTCCAACCTATATTTAATTAGAGTATGTGCTGGACACTGAACTGAAATAATTTACTATTCCCACTCCAATCTATATTTTAGTAAAATAAGTGCTGGACACTGAACTTAATTAATTTACTATTCTCACTCCCAACTATATTAAATTACAGTAGGTGCTGGACAATGAACGTAATTAATTTACTATTCCCACTCCACTCTATATTTAATTAAGATAAGTGCTGGACACTGAACTTAATTAATTTACTATTCTCACTCCAACCTATATTAAATTAGGGTAGGTGCTGGACACTGAACTAAATTCATTTACTATTCCCACTCCAGTCTATATTAAATTAAAATAAGTGCTGGACACTGAACTTAATTAATTTACTATTCTCACTCCAACCTATATTTAATTAGAGTATGTGCTGGACACTGAACTGAATTAATTTACTATTCCCACTCCAATCAATATTTTAGTAAGATAAGTGCTGGACACTGAACTTAATTAATTTACTATTCTCACTCCCAACTATATTAAATTACAGTAGGTGCTGGACAATGAACTTAATTAATTTACTATTCCCACTCCACTCTATATTTAATTAAGATAAGTGCTGGACACTGAACTTAATTAATTTACTATTCTCACTCCAACCTATATTAAATTAGGATAGGTGCTGGACACTGAACTAAATTAATTTACTATTCCCACTCCAGTCTATATTAAATTAAAATAAGTGCTGGACAGTGAACTTAATTAATTTACTATTCTCACTCCAACCTATATTAAATTAGGGTAGGTGCTGGACACTGAACTAAATTAATTTACTATTCCCACTCCAGTCTATATTAAATTAAAATAAGTGCTGGACACTGAACTTAATTAATTTACTATTCTCACTCCAACCTATATTTAATTAGAGTATGTGCTGGACACTGAACTGAATTAATTTACTATTCCCACTCCAATCAATATTTTAGTAAGATAAGTGCTGGACACTGAACTTAATTAATTTACTATTCTCACTCCCAACTATATTAAATTACAGTAGGTGCTGGACAATGAACTTAATTAATTTACTATTCCCACTCCACTCTATATTTAATTAAGATAAGTGCTGGACACTGAACTTAATTAATTTACTATTCTCACTCCAACCTATATTAAATTAGGGTAGGTGCTGGACACTGAACTAAATTAATTTACTATTCCCACTCCAGTCTATATTAAATTAAAATAAGTGCTGGACAGTGAACTTAATTAATTTACTATTCTCACTCCAACCTATATTAAATTAGGGTAGGTGCTGGACACTGAACTAAATTAATTTACTATTCCCACTCCAGTCTATATTAAATTAAAATAAGTGCTGGACACTGAACTTAATTAATTTACTATTCTCACTCCAACCTATATTTAATTAGAGTATGTGCTGGACACTGAACTGAATTAATTTACTATTCCCACTCCAATCTATATTTTAGTAAGATAAGTGCTGGACACTGAACTTAATTAATTTACTATTCTCACTCTCAACTATATTCAATTACAGTAGGTGCTGGACAATGAACTTAATTAATTTACTATTCCCACTCCACTCTATATTTAATTAAGATAAGTGCTGGACACTGAACTAAATTAATTTACTATTCTCACTCCAACCTATATTAAATTAGGGTAGGTGCTGGACACTGAACTAAATTAATTTACTATTCCCACTCCAGTCTATATTAAATTAAAATAAGTGCTGGACAGTGAACTTAATTAATTTACTATTCTCACTCCAACCTATATTTAATTTGAGTATGTGCTGGACACTGAACTAAATTAATATAATATTCCCACTCCAATCTACATTTAATTAAGATAAGTGCTGGACACTGAACTTATTAATTTACTATTCTCAATAAAAACTATATTAAATTACAGTAGGTGCTGGACAATGAACTGAATACATTTACTATTCCCACTCCAATCTATATTTAATTAAGATAAGTGCTGCACACTGAACTTAATTAATTTACTATTCTCACTCCAACCTATATTAAATTAGGGTAGGTGCTGGACACTGAACTAAATTAATTTACTATTCCCACTCCAGTCTATATTAAATTCAAATAAGTGCTGGACACTTAACTTAATGAATTTCCTATTCTCACTCCAACCTATATTTAATTACAGTATGTGCTGGACACTGAACTAAATTAATTTACTATTCCCACTCCATTCTATATTAAATTAAAATAAGTGCTGGACAGTGAACTTAATTAATTTAATACTCTGACTGAAATCTATATTTAATTATGGGATTAGTTAAATTCAAAAATAAATTTAAAATTTCTAAATATTAATATTTTATAAATTAACAATATATAAACATGTTAAATTAACTTCCCACCCTTATCCCCTATAACCCAACATTCCGCTCCTACAATTATTTGTAACATTCTAAAAAAAATTTACAATTTCTAAATTAATTTTTTTTTAAATTAACAGATATATAAACATTTTTACAACACTTCCCACCCTTATCCCCTATCAACCAACATCCCGCAGCGAAATATATTTGTAAAAATCGAAAATTTATTTCATATTTATAAATTTTAAAAAAAAATTAATTAACAAATATATAAAAAAAAATTTAAAAAATCCCACCCTTATCCCCTATAAACCAACATCCCGCTGCTAAAATTTTATTTAAAATTCAAAATTTAATTTACAATTTCTAAATTAATGTTTTTTTTTTAAATTAAATAATATATAAACATTTGTAAAACACTTCCCACCCTTATCCCCTATAAACCAACATCCCGCTCCTAAAATTATTTCTAAAATTCTAAATTTAATTTACAATTTCTAAATAAATTTCAAAAAAATTCTAACAATATATAAACATTTTTAATACACTTCCCACCCTTATCCCCGATAAACCAACATCCCGCTCCTAAATTTTTTTTAAAATTTCAAAATATAATTTAGAATTTCTAGAAATTTATTTTTTAAAATTTACAAATATATAAAATATTTTAAAACACTTCCCACCCTTATCCCCTATAAACCAACATCCCGCTCCTAAATTTTTTTTTAAAATTCTAAATTTAATTTACAATTTCTAAATAATTTTTAAAATAATTCTAACAATATATAAACATTTTTAATACACTTCCCACCCTTATCCCCTATAAACCAACATCCCGCTCCTAAATTTTTTTTTAAAATTCTAAATTTAATTTACAATTTTTAACTAATTTTTCAACAAATTCAAACAATATATAAACATTTTTAATACACTTCCCACCCTTATCCCCTATAAACCAGCATCCCGCTCCTAAAATTAAATATACATTTCACATTTAAAATTAAATTTAATAATTAAATTTTACAATATATTAAAAAAAAATATTAACTTTTTTAAAACACTCCCCACCCTTATCCCCTATAACCCAACATCCCGCCCCTAAAACAATATAAATATTTCTCATATTATATACATTTTAAATATTTATACAAACAACTTCAAAATATTTACTAAACACACAATAACGATATTTTCACATGTCGATATTATTACGAACGATATTACTTACATCGACATATAAGTAAAAAAAAAATAACGATATTTTTCACATCGATATTAGCTATTTCGATATTTTGGACATTCGATATTTTTGACTCGATATTTATGTCCCTCGATATTAAAAAGTCGATATATAGACTGCTCACCGTTTGAATGCATCTTGCACCACAAATTGACAGAGGAACCATTTTGTGCTAATATATAGTGTAAAATCACTGATTTGCATTTCAAGTAGCCTATTTCGATTTTTCTTCTGTTCCTTTGATCTGGAGGCACTGCCTTCTCCCTCCTTGGACCCTGGCGGGATTGGAGTCCCAGGGTTCGCGCACATCAGCGCTGACAGCACTGCCAGTATCAAAGCAGCATCCACCATGCGGGCAGGAGACTACAGGTCCCAGACTTCAACGCTCCCTCTGCAGGTGCCGTAGGTGTGAGGGGGAGGCGCTAATCAATCTTGCGCATTAAAGCTAGGGGTGGACGGAATTTGCGGAAGCGACTTCCGAAAATTATCGCGAAAATGTTAAAAATCTCCGCAAACAAGCGGAAATATCGCGAAGATGCGGAAGTTTTTTTCCGGCATGTTCGCGAGATTTTCTGCATGGTTGCGGGTCGCCAACTTACCCATGTGGTTGCTTGCGGACGCGGCCATCTTGTTTTCAGTTGTCTCGCGGTGCATGATCGCGAGAAAAAAGACGTGATTGCGCGACGCATGACGTCACTGCGGACGCGAACTGTCGCGAGACAGCGCAAATGGCTAAAACAATACAACATCTCATGGAGAACGCGACCGGATCGGGAAAACTTATCGGCGAATGCGGGGATTCAGGTAAGGCGATCGCGCGCGAGCGAGAATGTATTATTTTACAGCGCGAGCAAGAACCAAATTATCGCAAAGCTGCGGAATGCGGAAATTTTGACATTTCCGCGCTCTCCGCGGAATGCGGAAATGCCAAATTATCGCAAATTCCGCGAACGGAACGGAAATTTTGCCCAGGCCTAATTAAAGCGCTGCTTCTCCGCGGCGGTGTGGGATGTGCGCGGGCGAGGCCCGGGCAAAGCCCGGGCCAAGGGCAGGCCCAATATTGCCAGGAAGAGGCAGGGCAGGGCCACCCCCCTTGTCTTTGCATCCAGGATTAATTCAGCCACCGAAAGTTGCTCCGAAAGGTACTGTGCATTAAGGCGCATCTCCTCCTTTCTTTGTTTTCTTTGTTTTCTGCCTAAGCCTATACGTGGGGCTATATTACTGACTCTGCTGACTTTATTTTTACTCGACTGCTGGGGACTTTCCAATTACTTTTGTTCTGTTAAAATCGTTCTTGCGCTGCTATTGAATGTTCAGAGACGTTTTTAATGCATGGGCAAAGTGGGCTCTGGCCCAGGGCCCCAGCCTTTCAGGGGGCCCCCTGACAGAGTCAGCTCTGTTCTCCAGAGTTTTGCCCTAATGACCTTGAATATTTCTTAAACAAATTGTTTTAAATACTGTTTTCCTTTAATTTATTTTTATGTACCTGATGTGTGAGAGTCTAGTACAGCCATTTTGCAGAGAAATGTTGTGTTTATGTTTCATGCAATATACATAAAAGAATTTTCTTTAAGCTCAAAACAAGGCTTAACATATAAGAAATGGGAGGGCGTCACAGAGATTATTTGCAATAATATTGGTGAGCTGCTGCTGTGTTACAATATTGAAAACACACATAACTATCCCTGAGTATAAGATGTAAACACATCTAGGGCATTATTTATGAGAAGTGATGCAGAGATGCGTCACTTCTTAGCGCGCCCTCCTTGCGACATGATGGATGCGTCATATTTACTGTATGACGCATCATGTCGCAAGGAGTTACATATATAGCAGTATTTCTGACGTCTTTGTAGTGATGCATTGCTGGGGTGTGTCTGAAAATAGACGCAGCTCCAGTAATGTGTCCTTTCACATGGGGCAAGCCCCATGTGAAAGGCCCTGCATATGTCTTACACCTGCTGTGAGGCAGGTGTAAGATATTGACACAATGGCGTCCTAGAAGTGGCGCACTGAGTTCTCATAGATTTCAATGCGCCACTTCTACGAGGCTTTTTGCGGGGCAACACCCACCCTGCATACATTATACCTGGCGCAGGTATAATGTGGTGCAGGGGTTTACAAAGTGACGCATCTGCCTAGATCTACTCAGACTAGAGTGTCCTGGCACGTGACAGCGGGAGGAAAACGTGTGTAAAGGTTCTTCCTGAAAGAGAGTAGGTCTGTGGTTAGTCTCAGAGACTCAGGGAGGCTATTTCACAATTTTGCGCCTAGAAAGCAGAAGGATCTGCCTCAAGTGCGGGCAGGGCATATTTTAGGCACGATGGCCAGGTTGGCATTGGAAGATCTTAGGGGTCTAGATGTTGTGTAGTGATTAACTCGCTTATTTAGGTAGTCGGCTTCTAAGCCGTGGAAAGCTTTAAAGAAGATGGTCATCGCTTTGAAGTCGATCAGTTCTTTTATGCGGAGCCAGTGTAGAGACTTAAGAATAGGTGTCATATTCGATCTGGGTTTAGGTCTCAGGATGGCTCTGGCTGCCACGTTTTGTACTACTTGTAGGCGCTGGATAAAGGATTTGGGAAGACCGAAGTACAAGCTGTTGACATAGTCAAGCTTTGATGTCACCAGAGCCTGCACCGCGATCTTTCTGCTCTCAAGCGGTAACAGTGGCAGGAATTTATTTAGCTTCCAGAGTATGCCAAAGCAAGCGGCAGTTAGATTTTGGATTTGAAAGCGCATGGAGAGTGTGTTGTCTATGACAATTCCTAAGTTTTTGACTTTCTCCTTTTCCGCGGGCGGGGGCGGCAGATCTTTTGGCCACCAAGTGCTCCTGTCAGGTGTTTCTGGATTACCAAAGAAAACAACTTCAGTTTTGTCTGGATTTCACTTCAGCTGATAGATCTTAAGCCAGTTAAAAACCTTTGCGAGGCAAGACCTAATCATTGCCCCGTCAAAGTCGGTTCCTTTTTCACACGTAAAAATCAGCGGAGTGTCATCGGCATAGGAAACAATTTTGGCGCCCTCTTCCTCTACCAGAAATGCAAGGGGGATAGATATATAATAAAAAGGGTAGGACTGAGAAAGGAGCCCTGAGGGACACCTACATTCATGGCCGGAACTGGGGATGAGAAAGGGGGGAGCCAGATGTCCTGAGATCTATTTGCCAAGAAGGATGACATCCATGTTCAGGCAGTCCCCCCAGGCCGATGTTAGCAAGTCTCTCCAGGAGCCTCTCATGTGGGACCGTATCAAAGGCAGCCGACAGATCGAGCAGTACCAATACGTCCTTGCCTCCCTATTCCAGCTTACCCCTGAGAAATTCAGTCACTTCCAGCAGAGAAGATTCCGTACTGTAGTTAGCCCTAAAACCGGATTGGGACTCATGAAGGAGCTTCCCATTTTCAATGTGTTTTTGGAGGGCCTTGTTTACATGCTTCTCTAATACTTTGGAGAGGGCAGGAAGAAGGGAGATTGGACTGTAGTTGGCAGGGTACTTCGGTTTGGCGTTAGCCCTTTTTATCAGTGGAAGAATCTTAGCATTCTTCCATAATTTCAACATGTTGTCTGAGGAGAGGGAAGCATTAAAGAGCTGGTTTACCATGGGGTTTATGGTGGGAGCTAATAGGTTCAGGATATTCACTGGACATGGGATGGTAGGAGAGCAAGACTTAATGCTTTGGAGAAGGGTCAGTGACTCTTCAAGCTGAAACTCAGGGAAAGCTAGTAAAGATGCAGGATCCAAGAGGTGAAATTTGCTACTAGAACTAAGGTAGAAGGTAATTTCTTCCTCTGAGATGTTAGTGAAGCCTTGTTGGATCACGGACATCTTTTTGTGGAAGATTTGAGCTATTTGCTTAGACCATTCTTCCTTGCATGGCCCTTACTTTGTGCCGACTTTCGGGGCGGTAAAGGATTTGACTATGCTAAAGATTTCCTTACTCTTATTTTGGGCATTTTTTATCTTGGTTTGAAAGAAGTTTTTCTTGGCTGCCTTCACGAGAATGTAATTAGCTTTTAAGTTGTCTTTATACACCTTCCTGTCCTCAGGTAGATAGGATTTACGCCATTTCCGTTCCATTTTTCTACAATTTCTTTTGCTAGATCTGAGGGAATCGTTAAATCATGGAGCTGGTGGGGCCAAACTCTTTGAGGAGCGCGAAACAACCAGTATCGCTGCATCAATGTTGGTTCGGGGCCATGAATCTATTGAGAGGGCGTCCCAGTCGGGGCAGCCAGACAGCTCCGGTGAGAAATGACCGAGGGCGTCTGCGAACATCGGGATGGATATTTTATGGAACGTCCTGTAATTAGGGACCCTCTGCCCTGCGTTAGCATGAGGGGCTGTGGCAGAGTTGGGAATAAAATTTTTTTAATAGGAGGTAGTTAGATCAGATAATGGGAAGAGGTAGGCTTACTGATATGTCACAGTTGTGAAAGATTTGATCTAGGGTATGGCCCTTCTCATAGGTGGCCGAAGAAATAGATGGAAACATGTTGCAGGCCTGCAGAGTCTCCAACAAGGAAATTGTTTGAGGGTCTTTTCCATTGTCCATATGTATATTGAAATCTCCCAGAATATGGCAGTTGTTGTATTTTAAGGCCAGGGAGGTGGTGGCTGTATTAAGCGTACTAATAAAATTTCCAATGGCACTGGGAGGTCTGTAAATCAGAAAACCAGCTAAGCTATGATGGGGGGATAAGGTACAGCGAAAGCCTAAGGACTCTGCACCCTCGATGTTTTCCATCAGGATGGGAGAGCAGTCTAGTTTTTGATTGCAAATTATGGTGACACCACCCCCTTCCCACTCGGCCGGTCCCTCCTAAGGATTTTATAACCCGTAGGGATGGCCGAGGTGATAGTAGGGTTGGAGGCTTCAGACAGCCAGGTCTCAGTGAGAAATAAAAGATCAGGCTGTTCGTCTAAAAGTAGGCAATAAATGTGTGGTTCATGCTTTTACATAGAGCGACAATTTAAAAGGGTGGCCTTTAAGTCCTCTGTTTTCTTATTGTTTTTACACTTATTGTTGCATGGGAGGATCTTGGGTGTGAGTTTCCTGGGCTGGAGGAGAGATATGTTGCACTTATTGCATCAAAAGTCTACCTCCAAGCTCGGATCAGCCGCTGTACACTGACACAATGGTAGCCGCCTAAGGCTAGGCAGTTTTTCCCTATTGTAATATAGTGGAAGAAACTCACCGGAGGGGAACTGGGAAGCATGGCCAGCGCTGGACGCCTCCGGAACGCCTCCAGACGCAGACGGGCTTGCCTTTGGTGTGCCTTCGGCGTGCACGCTGCGCGCGTCTGTTTGCATCGGGAATATATAGGCTAATACCAATGATGCAAACTGGATCGCTAACGCAGCTGAGGAAGTGGAAACTGAGTGGGCAGTAGTGTGGAGCCCGATAGTAGCCCCAGCCCTCCACACAATTGGCTTATCAGCCGCGGTGGACCAGGACTGGAGGAAAAGCGAGATGCGAATCGAAGCAGCTGAGGAGGTGTAGGCAAGCAGAATCAAGTAAAGTGCAAGTGCGCGTAGGTAGGAGAAATTGTTAAAAAGCACAGAGTAATTAAGCCACACATATACAATTTAAAAAGTATTAAAAACATAGTAGCATGGCAGGAAACACTAAATCCTACCACTGTCAACTGCGTGCGTCTGTTTGCATCAGGGATATATAGGCTAATGTCTATGATGAAAACTGGATCACTAACACAGCTTAGGAAGCAGAAACTGTGTTGGAAACAGGGGCTCAAATTGGAACATAAATTCAAAGTTGTTCTGAACAGGGGCCCCCAAAATATGTTTGGCCCAGGGCCCCCAAAATCCTTAGGATGTCCCTGTGAATGTTATAGACTCACAGACTCATTTAGCGAAAATATTTTGATTATTTTTCCCACTAGCGGCCTCTACCTCCTGAGGGTGCACTATGGGGAAATGGAAAACTATGGAGGGCAGGGGAGGAAGCGGGGGACCTCGGGCAGTTAAAGGGAAGAGGGCTAAGAGGACACCTAAACATCAGGGCAGCAACTGTGTACTCGACCGGATAGACGCGCTGATTAACGAGTGCAAGGTCATTCTAGAGGGGAACCAGACTGCGTCTAGCACCTCTGGTGCCCCACCATATGGACTCCCCCAAGCCCCAGGTCACAATGCCCCCCAGTTATTCCAACAATGTTTCAAAAGCAATCCCTTAAGAGGGCCCCTACAGTATCCAACAAGTCACCATTTATTAATAACGACACACCTCAATCCCCCGTTATCCCCATTGACAGCACCGGCCCAAAAACTCTACCCTTAGAACCGATAATCCACTGCGCGAACCGATTTTCACCCCTTCAGGACCTTAGTGTTGATCAAAACGATACTGAGCTTGTGTCATCTGCCCCTGGGCTGGTGGGCAACACTGCGATAAACAGCATAGAAAATAAATCAGAGCCCTCTGACACCAACTTGATCTTAAATTCACTTGGAGCTGAAATTGGAACACTGAAAAATATGGTAGACGGTCTTACCACCCTAGTCAAAACGCTACTAGGGGCAGTCCCATCTTCCACACAGTATGATATCCCTGTATATAGCAATAACCTAAATCTTACACATAATGAGGTGTCATCCCAGAAATTAGCACATCCTAGCAAATGACACATTTCCAATGGCCCCATTTTAGCCCACTTGGCCACCTTTTCTACTTCCACCCACATACAAGTGGGAAACGATCCTTCGGCCGCATGAAAGAGTAGTTTTGACATCCCTATACAAGACAAGCTCATGAGGCTAGCAGCCTCACAGTATTCTTTAAATGGCCATAGGGCAGCACAATCAGGGCAAGCCCAACTTTCTATGAATGGAAGACGAGACAAGCTGCATCTACTTGCCCCACCAGCTAGAACCAGCCTGCAGCAACCCAAAACAATTCTCATGACTAATGTTCCGAAACCTAATACTAAGAATTCCTATGAGAGCGAGGATTCTCTGATAAACAAAGTGACTCACTGGATTCGACATGTCAGGGGCTGTCGATCAGTGATCAGAGAAGACATTCTAAGAGCACGGCGATGTTCTTTACCAACACGCCAACTGGACAACATCGAGATCACCCTTCGGGGCACCGAGATGGCAGAGAACCTCCTCGCTCTAGAATTTTGTACCTGCGCCCCTGAGGGGTCTTCCATCCAATTTAGGCATCTTTCAACACTTGAGCATGGTAGGATACAAGCCACAGCCCTAACCATCTCTGGCATGCACCTCCTCTTTAGAGATTAACGACTGACTATGGGACGTGGCTTTCCACCGTCCTGATTTATCCAGTACAGTACATAGCTTCAAGCACACAGATAGCTCCCCAGTCACTTCCAGCTCTCCTCTTCCTGCCAAATGTATTGGAGATAGTTCCCCATGCAGACCTACCACTCCTATCTGGGAAGAGGAAACATCTGACAACTACGTGCCTGTAGTCTCACAAACGCTATCCCATCTGCCAACCAATATTCGCACTCCCGCACAAAGCATTGCCCCCTGTTTTAGGGACCCACAGCAACTGAAGATCGTGTCATGGAATGTGGCGGGCCTCAGCAGTAAAATTCCTCTTTCCCACTGGAACCAACTAGTAGAAGGCTTTGACGTATGCACTTTTCAGGAGACATGGACTTTGGCCCCTATTCATAAAGTAGGCTATACCTGCTTCCACATACCCACAATTTCGACGGGAAGGGGGTGGATAAGGATTGCCCTTGATTGCCGAATTATCTCTCAAACAAGCTCAAGCCCAGATATTATATAGCTATGTATCAGAGGACCTAGGGGCGGACCCACAGTTGAACTTTTTACCGTTTAGACGAGAGGAACCAAGAGAGGCAGATTCTCAGCCACCTTGGCAGCATTAGATGAATGTCTAGCTAACTGTTCACCCCAGGCAAGAGGGATAGTGACAGGGGACTTTAACTGCACCTTTGAACCCCTGGCCCTGGAAGATCTCCCAGGAATAGAAGATCAAGACAGTAGATGGGCAATTCCTCAACTAGAGCTTCCCCTAGTCAAACAATGGACACAGCAGGTACTCCAACTCAATGCCACCACTATGGAGTATGGGCTAAGGGCAGTCAATGGCAGGTCACTATCAGACAAGCAGGGCGCCAATATCTACAACAGAGCTAGCTACCCATCGCGGATTGACTACATCCTCCTTGATTTAAAGCTATGGGGGAGGATGATTGACATGATAGTGGGTTCAACCATAGATAGCGATCACAACCCCCTGTGCTTAACTCTGAAGCCCTTATGGGAGGCTACTTATTACCAGTTGGAAATCCTACCCCTGTTAATTACCAGGGATATAGTTTAATCTAACTGCACAAAGTACTTAAAATGGAAGAAGGTAGCTCTGAGTGATGCAAAGATCGCAGGAATCAAATACAAGCTGAACATAGCCATGTCCAAATTGCAAGCTGCGGCCATAAGCGCATCCCGAACATTGGATGCGTCCACTGCCCACACGTATACTGTTACCCAAATTAACACCTATTTCCAAGTTCCAAACCAGTGTAAAAAAAACCAGCCATTTTACCAAGGACCCATATTCTTGGTATAATGAAGAATGCAGGGGAAAAAGATCGTTACTAGCCAAAGCCATTAAAGGGAAAAACCAGACCCTTATAAAATCGGCTAGAAATTCCTATAAAGCAGCTCAGCAGGAGGCAAAGTTAATATGGGATGAATCACGCTGGGAACAATCAAAGGATGCATGCTCTTCCAAAGATACCAGCATGTTTTGGAATTTGGTTACCTGGGGAAGCAAGGCGGGTGCATGTTCACCCCCAAACCATATCACTAGTCAGACCTGGTATGATCATTTTAGAGGGCTTTATTCATCACCAGAGGTCAGCAATGGAGGAGAGCTAGAAGGTCCTGACATGTCTAGGGCATAAGATGAGCTTTTACCACACAAGAGGCGGAAGCTGCAATAACTAAAATTGTTCCATCCAAAGCAGCAGATCCTGATGGCTTACCGGGGGACCTTTTTCTGGCCGATCCCCACCATTGGGCCCGCTTCATCACACTATTAGCTAACAAAATAGCCAACGGAATGCCAATCCCAGCGTCATGAAAGGTGGCCGAAGTTGTCCCCATTTCCAGGAAGGGAGACAGAGCCAACCGGTCCAACTACTGACCAATTAGTCTGATTGTTGCTATGCAGAAGGTCTTTGGCCGGATGCTTCTGCATAGGATCCAGTCATGGTCTAAGGAGGAATCAATTTTATCCATATGAGGCCAGATTTAGAACAAAGACCGGGACAATGGACCAAGTGTTCATTTATTGGAAGGTAGTGGTATTGGGCAAGGGCAGTCTCTATCTCGCTTTTATCGATTTGAAGACTGCCTTTGACCTGGTCCCCAGACATAGACTTTGGACAACACTTGACGAAATGGGTATCCCCCCCTCTTATTCTAAAAATTTCAATTCAGTTCCATGAGGGAACTTCAGCCCAGGTCAGGTGGGGAGAGCAGGGACAACTAACAGAACGCATCCCTGTCAATAGAGGAGTCCAACAGGGATGCGTTATGGCTCCAACTTTGTTCTCCCTTTGTGTGAACGGAGTAGTCAATTTCCTCTTAGAGGAGCCTGCAGACTCACCCACATTGGGGGGTATCAAGATACCAACCCTGCTGTTTGCAGAGGATACCCTGCTGATATCAAAGACCCCAGCTGGATTACATCATCTAGTCAACAGGTTTCAAATCTTCTGCGACAACCGGGGTCTGGTAATAAATAGCTTGAAAACCAAATTCATGGCCTTTAACTGCCATAGGTCTTTTAGGAATGGCCGCTTGCTGGGAGGGGCACCCCTTGAAAAGGTGGACACCTTCGATTACTTAGGTGTAAGACTTACCAAAAAAATGTCTTGGAGACCCCATTTAGCAAAGATGCTGATGGCCCACAAGCGTGTGGCTGGAGTAATAGGGAAAGAGCATCGCCTATCGCATACTAGGCCCATAGCCCCTCCCCTTAAAATATATGACATCAAAGCAGTTAGCTCTGCCCTATATGGTGCAGAGCTCTGGGGCTTCGACAAGCTCGAAGAGCTTAGTAGATCGGAGCATAAATTCCTAAGAGATCTGGTTATGGCACCTAAATATGTCCCCCTCACTCCCCTATTGTTGGATATGGGCAGGCGGTCAATAGCTGACGTAGCCAGGTTACACCCTGTACTTTTCTGGGCCCGCATTAGAAGGACTCCCGAACTTCTCTCCTATGCTGATGCCCTCACCTAGACATAGGCTGCAAAATAAGTTGGATAGCTGGCATTAAAAAAACTTTGATAGACATAAGTCTTAGAACCTGTTGGGTCAGTCAGGAACCCCCAAGGAGAGAAGATCTTAAACGCCAATACTGGGGTTGGGTGGACCAACGGGAGAATTCCAAGCCTAATGTGGGCAGACTAACAGCAGAATTTCTTTCTCATATACAAACAAGATATCTTGAGCCCTTTCTCGATACAATCCAGGTACCAAGAGATAGAATGCTGTTCATACATTTTAGGTTTGTAACTCTTCCTGTTTGTGAGGCGACAGCAAAGTGGGCCATCAGCAATGGGAAAAACTGTCCATGCTGTTCGGCCCTAGTAGAAAGTACTGCCCATCTATTGTTTGGTTGCCTGGCATATAAAACACCACGGGCCAAATGGCTGAAACCGCTCTGCGAGCAATTGGGCACACTGGATTACCACACAGCATTACGCATTCTCAGGTCCGATCCTAGGCCGCTCTATGCATGTTGCCTAGCAAAGTTTTTGGGACAAGCATGGCTCTTAAGATGGAAAGCCCTTGCAAAACTGGTATAATTTTAATTGAAACTGGGACAGCGACAAAGTCACGATTTAACATTATAAATACTTTGCACCTTGTCGCACATGTACTTTAACTGTTAAATCTTTGCTGCCAGGAAATTTATAAATGTATACATTAATATTTTAATAATTTTTAAGGAAAGAGGCTTCTACAAATTCTGATAATTAATCGATTGGTTTTATACTTTTTAATTTTAGCAACACATTAGACAAACTGATTGACAATGCCATCTTGTCTTTCAAATACTTTGAAAACAAAATATTATTTATTGAACTAAGGGCTCAAGTGATTATTTCATTGTATTAATTGTTTACGCAAATTGGAAAAGTTTTATGCATGTACTTTAGGTTTAAAGGAAAAATTTGTTTGTTTTTTAACTGTAGCTTTTATGACATGTCTGTCGAATAAAGCTTATACCTACCTACCTACCATTTCAAGTAATTACTTGGAATTCTGCTGAAAATTCATGTAATTATGCACATTTTGCACTCTTTAACTTTCAGTTACTGTATGGACTGTAGACAGTATAGCTAAGACATATGAAGAGCTAGCTGCTGGTCTGTTCCCTAGTATGTGCTGCAGGCAGCAAAATTTGAGCAAAAACAGGTGCATGGACCCATTCTGAGCCTGCACACAGAAGCCAATGTGTTCATGATACCACTCTAAGGTAACCAAGTTAAACTTTCATTTCTACAGACTCTGTATTACAATGAAGTTTTGAACTCATGTTGCTAAAACAAGGCATATCACTAGGCAGAACCAACTGTGCAACCCACAGTGACCGTATTTCAAGGAAATATTCTGAACTGTGCTCATTCTTCTCCCCTCCCCAAGATGAAAAATTCTCTAGAACACTGAACAGAAAGATCAAGGGCCTTGTGCAACTCTCACAGATGCCTGGTAGGATCACTGTCCTCTCATTGCTATCAAATAACAAGAGTCCACATGGTTGATACAAATCAATACAAAATCTGATGGCACAGGCCAACGTGTAAAATAAGCGTAATTCATGGTGTGAACTGCACAGGCAAATGCCCAAGGCATCCTGCACGTCATGAAGACTCTTCCCACCTCCTCTCCTTCTTCACCTTTGCAAACTAAGAGTACGTTTTGCAAACGCATTTGCCCTGGTGATTGGGTGAAACTACGCAGTGGTAGAACCAGTGATGGTCTATCCAAGTTTCTAGGGCCCTATAAAGTGGTGTGTACCCTACCTCACTCTGTGGTTCTTGAGAATGGTGATAAATGGAACTAAAGGCGTGTAGCTCTTTATCAGAAGGGCAATGATGTTGACAATGCTGTACTTAAATGCAATGATCAAAGTACCAACAATGTTTTCATGTCGATGTTTGACACTGAACTGACTCGTTCCTCTTGTGCCAATCCTGGTGTTCATGGTTTTACCCAAGGTGGTGGGGATGGTTCAACTAACTTTGATCTTTGTGTTCCTGCTGAGAAGTGAGACCAAGAAGAGAACGTCATCCTCCTGGTTATCTCAGCGATTATTTTTGCAGTTCAGGTTTTCTATGGTTTCTTTCTCTCTCAATGACCACTTTCTCTACTTTAGTTCTCTTCTTAGTCGGTCGTTTTGTTTTCTATACCTCCCTCTAGCCATTTCTTGTTTCTTCTCTTTCTTTCCACTGCTCTTCTCTCCTGTTTCCTCACTTCTGTCTCTTTTCCTTTTCTTTCATTCGTTATTATAAGGGAAAATGATGTGTTGTAATTACCACTTTTAATGCATGTGGAGCACTGTGCCTAGTGTGTTCCATATCCCACTCACTGTTGTGGGGTTCTCTGGGTGTCAGTTGGTTACAGGCCGGCTTGGGGTGAGCCACATCCTTACCGCTGGCTGTTCTTCTGCTTAATAAAACCTACAACTTACTCATCTTGATCCTACAAGTCTTCATTTAACCTTCAAGAGAAAGCATCAAGGAGCGGGGAAGCATATAAAGGAAAGAGCAACACGGTGTGCAGGAGTGTGAGGTGGATTTTGGGGGTAGAAGCACACGATGGAGAGAGCAACATGGATTGCAGGGGGTTCGAGGAAGAGAGCAAGGGGAAGCACACGAGGTAGAATGCAAAACACACATCGAGCTCATGGCTGAGGTTATGCCAGAGAAAAAGGACATGAGAGTTGGAAAACATGTGCACACTCATGGGGAACCTAAACAACAAGCATTTGCAATGCAATGGTCTCGGCATTGTTAAAGTTAGAGCTATTGGCATTGCTCATGATTTTTTTTTTTTTTAAAACATTTAAAGAAACGGCATTGTTTTTTTTTTTTTTTTTTTTTTTTTTTTTTTGAAAACCTTTATTGAACAGTTCAATAAGAACAAGTATGGGCCTACAACCCCCCAGGGCCGGCCGCTAAGCAATCAGGGCAATAACGACAAGTACAAACACAGGCAGCACTTCGGGGAGCAAAATCGTACTACTATCACTGGGAACAGCGTAAGTAGGGCACCAGGAGAAAAGGTTTTCATTTTATAATGAGACAAGGCAGTAGGATCAGGTGACAAGCAATTTTAAAACAACAATCACGGATCTGCAGAGTAATGAATGTTAGCGATTTACAGCAATCTGTTAGGTCGATGGCGCAAACACAAGAACATCAGGATGGGCAAGAACATAATATACAGTTGCGCCCGCAGGCCCCCGCCAAAACTCCCCAAGAACACCTCGGAAGTTGTGAACGCATGGAACGGCAACGAGGCATAACAACAGGGAGTGTATCACGCTGATCCCGGAAAAAGAAAAAACAAAAAGAGTCAGAGAAGAAAAAGGAGGCCATGGAAAAGGAGATGAAAGAATACAGAATCCCCTCCCCCAACCCCCCACCCTGCACCTCTGCAAATGAGTACGGCCCCCCCCCCCAGCAGTGTGCCTGTCGCCCTGGAACCAGACCCGAAATATAGAAGAGTAGGGAAAAAGAGGTAGGAAAAGACCCCCACCGGGCGGGGGGGTAGAGAAAGTATTTATAAACTTGGAGGAGGGCCTTCATAACAGACCCCCGGCGTTCTCCCTCCCGCACGGTAAGGTTCCCCTAAAGTGAACAAGGAACAGCACCAAGACAATCTTCTCAAACCACGATGGGGAGCATTATGCACCTATTGTGCCAGTAGCCACGTCAGGAGAGCACGCCACCCCTAAGCCCGCCCGTCCACTAGGCGACCACCCCAGAGGGGCAGCCTCATCCCTGACCACTCTTCGGAATTCTGCCCACGCCAACCCCTCGACCCAGCATCACACCCAATGTTCCCAGGCAGAGAAATGTCCAACAACGACAGAGAAGCGACACACACAGGTGGGGTGGAAGTCTCTGAGGAACACAGTCCGCCGCGTGAAGAAACTGGCTTCCCAGGGCTGCCCTAGGATCTGTACTGCATGCAAGGTTCAGGGAGGCAGAAGCAGCCAAAGCAGACATTAGTTGCTGGAGTTGTCCCTGAGTCGTAGGAGGGCATGTACGGGACGAGGCCACCACAGCACACACAGGTCCATCGCCTCCGGGAGAGATCAGGCCCTCAGAAGGTCGAACACACTGTAGCATACTGGCCGGGGCGTCTAGTCGTGCACTAACCTCAGGGGCGGCCGCCACAGCATCCTCCTGCGCGCAGTGTGGGTAGTCTCTGCGTTCGTGTGAACAGGCGGGCCGCCACTGCCCCAACTCCGACGCAACACCATCGAGCCTATTCCCTAGGATCACGAAACCATGAACAAAGGAGGAGTGAAGAGTACCAAGAGCCTCGAGGAGGTCGCCGTACCCCAGCTCAGCTCTCTGCGCTCTTGCCGCCATACTCCCAGAAGTCGTACGCTCACAGGCCCGCCGCGACCCAGCGGACAGGATGGTAGGCTTCATCGCCCAAAGATGGCCGCCAAGTATGCCCGACCCTCACCGGGGCCGAGACAAACGTCGCGGTGTCCACATCGCGGGTGGCCGGGTTCCGGGGGCAAGCAAAAAACTATCCTTGGTCACGGGCAACCGTCGTCCCCACCACGGACCAGCCCCCGCAGAAATCCGGGGGCGGCCCGCCGCGATCGGGGCAGGATACGGACGGCGGCCGGGCAGCTCACCAGCAAGGCAGGGGCAGCCACCGGAGGATCCAAAATTTGCACCCCCGGTCATGCACTCGGTCCGCTACGCTGGACAGTAGAAGTGACCATGTCGAAATGTAGGCCGAGTCCGGCACCGCTCCGGTGACCGACTCCACCCAGTCACCACTGGCCGCTGTTGTCGCACTGCCACCCGGCCACGGCGTCCACTCGATGTCCCGGCTCCAGGGCCGCGTCGGCCGCAAAGTTCAGATGCGATTTTCTCCGGCGATACCGCAGCTAGCAACTTCGGAGTCAGACAGTCGGGAGCCCCCCTCCTTCAGAAACACGACCACGTAGCACAGGTTGAGGATCTCAGGCAGGATATCCGTGCGGGATGCGGAGGTTCACGGAGCCGGGAGTCTACGCTGCCGTCCCGGTCGCCATCTTGGCTCCTCCCCCCTGTATATTAGAAACGGCATTGTTATTTACAATGTCAATAGCCGCTCTGGCCGCCCTCCTCCCCGTAAAGATTGCCATTGGCCACGGGTTTCCAAGGGAAGGGGAGGGTGAGATAGGCTGTAAGAACAGAGCGCGAGAACAGTTTGGAGGAGCCGAGAACCGGTAATATGTTGTATTTTAATGCCGCTTGCACTATGCTTACAGCATAGTCACATAATGGGCACTCGGTGTCGCATTTCTTAAGCTTCTGAAACTTTGGGTTCTATGTGTGGGTGGCTCTGTGTGTGGGTAACTGTTTGTAGGTGGCTCTGTGTGGGTGGCTCTATTTGTGTGTGGGTTGCTCTATGTGAATAGCTCTGTGTGGGTGGCTTTGTGTGTGTGGCTCTGTGTGTGGGTGCAAATGCAATAGGTCTCGCATGTGAGAGAGATTAAGCTATTGACATTGTAAATAACAATGCTGTTTCTTTAAATGTTTAAAAAAAAAAAAGTCATGAGCAATGCCAATAGCTCTAACTTTAACAATGCCGAGACCATTGCATTGCAAATGCTTGTTTTTTTAGGATTTGTGCCCTGATTGTAGTATTAAACTTGAGCTTAGGTCAACTGCTTCAATTAAAGTAAACCACTACTACAAATGTCAGAATGTTTTCTGGTGCTAGAAGCATGCCCAGGACTGGAGCAAGGTGTCCTGGAGGACATGGAGTTAATCTAGTGTTCAAGCCTAACCTTTTTAGGGCTACCTGCCGTGCTGCCACTTCTAGTTTCAGTATTCTGTTTTTGGCGGGGGAGAGAGTGGTTTCAATATTCTGTTAAAGGGCGGGGGAGAAAGTGTGAAGAAGGCCAAAAAATATTCAGGAGACACATGGATATTAAATTGCTCTTGCCAGTTGGCCCAGTCCTGGTATTTTCTTTGCAGCCAAGTATTAATTTGTGTGTGTTTCCTATATAAAAAGTAGGATTATAAATGAAATAGCAAGGCAGTCACTGGAACGGAGGCAGCTACCTCGCACTTGGCATTGGACAATTTGAGATTTCCAAAATGACGCTTATCTGATGTGCGAATTGAATGTCGATGCAGTTCAACTTCTGAATTCCAGGGGTTTTTTTTAATCTGGAGGCGGAGGAGCTGGTAACCAGAGCAAATAAAGACGTGGTGTGACCAGCTGGCAGCGGCTTTATCCTTTCACAGTTTCAAGCAGGGGAGATCATCATTTATTCATTAAAGCAGCGCCTCCCCGGGGGACGGCGGGAAACAGGAAGTAAACACTCCTCAGGGGGCGCAGGGTCACCACGCAGTCACAGTTCACCCAGCCTGGCGCGGCAAGAGGGTATGGCGTGCTTCAGGAGACGGTTACTAAAATATGCACACCGTCTCAGTCTGTGATGTCTCGCAGTCCCTGTAACAATCTGGCTGTGGGAGACAGCCTTCTGTGATTGATGTTTTCAAGGTGATCATCTGTCCCTTTTCAAACCCAGAGTTCTCATCTGTGAGGCGCTATACACTTACCTAGTGCGGGCTTCCCAGCTCAACCCGCTTTGCATTCTGGTTCCTGTAGTTCCCTGATCCATTATAACTCGAGAACTACAGTCGATAAATAAAATGCAGAAATGCCTTCGCATCTCACATATCGCATGGACATTTCAGGAACCTGGCAAGTCCTACACTTTGTTGTGGACTGTGTAATGTAAAGCTGTGACAGGTTCGAAAAACAGTTGTTCCCACTAACTTGAATTTATGTAGTGCTTATAGCCAAAGCCTAGAAACATCACAGACCTGTTAATAACAAATGTTTCTTTGATCCTGTTAAGTTTATTAACATCGGGAAGATTAAAGTCTAAATCAGCCATACAAGCTATCATAACCGCCCGCGTCAAGCAGGTTGCATAAGGATCGCTTCGGCAGATGCTCTAACCCACTGAGCTACATGTCCGGGTTATGCGGATGGAGAATATCTTAAGTGAGCGTGTCTGGAGATAATTTCTGTTTCTAGACAATGTGAATAATTTTTACATACGTAGGGTATGCAGGAACGATGCATCTTCCATTATAATTAGATATTTCCCGTTGTCACATTTCATGCTCGAGTTGCTCGCCGAGTCCTGTTTTTGTATTTCCCTCTGAAATGTGTGCGCCTCCACTTACACGTTATAGAAAAATGACGAACACCAGAATGCAAAGAGCAAAACTAAGACTGTATTAATCACACTTTAGAAATCAAAACTTAAGAGCTCCGTTCTACATGGTAGCAATGTTTGCCTAAATCGTGTGACACCTTCAGCTAGCAAGTCCTGGCTTTTTAGCCAACCACACTTCAGATCTGGGAACTTCTAGACGAGGTCGAAAAAAGGAGACAAAACACGGGAAGCTTCAAAACTTTTTCGGCTTCGAGGGCGTGTTCCTGCTGTTCTAAAAAGGGCGTGGCTAAAAAGTGGAAAGAACAGCAAGGAACACGCCCCCGAATCTGAAAAAGACGGAGCCTATTTGGAGGGACGGCTCTCTCCTCCAATGGCTGGCCTCCGTTTAGGAAGCCAGCCAATGGAGGAGAGGCAAAAAGAGAGGCGGGCTAAGGAGCCACTCTCAGAAACATTAAATCTCCGACTTCCGGTTCTGCCTTCGGCAGACCGGACGGTCCTCGACCTAAAAAGAAACAAGCATTTACAATGCAATGGTCTCGGCATTGTTAAAGTTAGAGCTATTGGCATTGCTCATGACATTAGTTTTTGTTTTTAAAACATTTAAAGAAACGGCATTGTTATTTACAATGTCAATAGCTTAATCACTCTCAAATGCGAGACCTATTGCATTTGCACCCACAGAGCCACACACACAAAGCCACACACACACACAGAGCCACCCACAAAGAGCAACTCACATAGAGCAACCCACACACATATAGAGCCACCCACAGAGCCACCTACACACACAGTTACCCACACACAGACAGAGCCACCACACATAGAGCCACCTACAAAAAAAGCCACCCACACAGAGCCACACACACAGAGCCTCCCACACACACACACAGAGCCTCCCACACACACACACAGAGCCACCCACACACACACAGAGCCACCCACACACACACAGAGCCACAGACACACACACACACAGAGCCACATACACAGAGCCACATACACACACAAACAGCCACACACACACACACACACACACACACACACATAGGTGACATTGGCACCAACGTGAAGCTCCAGCTAGAGCCCAGCAAGGTCAAGACTCAAACAAAATAATTGTCAATTGCCCTTTAAATGTGGCATTTGAGTTGGGCACGCCTAGAACTGAAAACGAGACTTCCCCCACTTCTTGCAGCTTGCTGCTCTGAACACAAAGCAAGCAAAGTGCAGGCATAGCCAGACGTCTAGGAGTCAACAAATTGCACAGGAACAAAGTCAGCACGTTACACTATGGCAGGCACAAAACCAGCGCACTGAAAGCAACCAGATACACTATCCAGCTAGATTCCATCTTTTCAAGCAACAAAGAGAAAATGTAGGATGGTGGAAAAAAGGAGCATGATGTGGAATCACAACTAGACAATCTTGCTCAATGGCAACACCATCAGTCAATCGGCTGCAACTTGCAAGCGGCTAGTGGGAAAAATTGGGCGCCTGCACTTACACCTATTAATTTTTAACAAATTAAACACTGTTGACAGCCCCTCCGATCGTTGTTGCTTGGTAAGAAAAGGAAGTTGACAGTCTTAGCGTTATTGTTCTCTCTGTATGCAGAAGCAGATGTAGACGTTTATTCCAGTGTCACTATCTGCGTGTCTGACAAAATAGGTTTTATGATCACTGCTCGATGGCTCCCAGACCTGGAGGGGAAACCTCGGATTCCCTGATACATGCCAATGACATTAAAATACCTCATCTATCTCTGAGTCATTTATAATCAGGTGGCAAGGAGAAGACACAGGTGACAGCACCGTGTCAATGCACACAAAACAGCTAAAAGCTGAGGCATGCGTCAGCTGTAGGTGGTGATGGGTAAGGTGGAACACAAATAACTCAAAGATTACTGCTCTTTGGGGTGGTAGTCAGTGATAGGTGACAGCCCAGGATCGATACTCAACAGTATCTCTCGGAGTCCGATAACAATCCCACAGAGTTGTGGTGGGGCATTGCAAGGGTTCCCCCTCCCAAGCGGACTCACCATGCTGGCGGCTACACAGGCGTTGCTGTAAGTAGCTCCTAAAACTGTTGAAACAAGCACTAGGCAGCAGCACGCTTTGGAAGATGATAGGAAGTAGGATGAGCATAGAAAAGTAACACAACATTGGAAATAAAAAGAGGACTAAGTAACGATTCCGAAACGTACTGAGCTAAATAGAAACAGAAGAAGGCGTTAAGGGACGTCCCTCTCTGCTGTGTATAAATATAGTGGCCATGTTTGAAATCTGCAGAGGTTTAGACCCTGTCTAACCGCATGTGAGAGAGGGAGGATTTGCGCTGTTAAAGCGAGCCCCTCTCACTTTCTACATTCGCTTTGGAAAAAATTATCAATTTCTGCAATTTTCCAAACCTGAGGAAGGCGATAATTATTCAATACGTATCATATGTAAAAATTACTACTGTCCTCTGAAATGCCATAGTGTTTAAATATAATAGACTTCCAGAACTTAAAAGTTTTTGTACCCTCTTGCGGTCTTCTGAACTCTTCCCTCCGCTCTGATTTGGCCTCGTACTCTGTAAACTGCAGCCACACGTATTATTAGGGTGTATGTACCCGCACGGTAATTTAATTAGTGGAAACGTACCGTGAATAGAAATAAACACACCAGGATCCCATAAACAATCTCCGGGGGAGAGGAACGGGCAAGAGTCGTACAGGAGAGAAATTGAAGGCTAAAGGAGACAAGCACACCACTGCCTTTCTCCGAGGCGAAGCAGAAATGCCTCGGAGAAAGGCAGCGGCGATTTCGGATTCGGGGGCGTGTTCTCCTCTTGCCATTGGCTGGAGGAGCTAATCAGAAAAGTTGAAAAAAACATGCCCCCGAATCCGAAAAGGACGGGGCCTGTTCGGAGTGACAAAGCTCTTCTACAATGGCTGGCCAGCATTCAAGAGGCCAGCCAATGGAGAAGAGGGGCGGGTGCAAGCTCCTCTACTCCAAAACATTAAATCTCGGAGCGATACTGCGCAAGCGCAGCCTTCGAGCCGAGACCTAAAAAGGCATTACCTAAAAGTGAGCAGCAGAAGGACACAAGTCAACCAAACTAAAAGGTAATAAGGAGGCTTCATCTACGAAAGGGAAAAACACACACATTGACCGGCGCCCCCCGCGCCTCGAGGAGGGGCGCCCTTAGTAGCGCCACGGGACTGGACCTTCCCCCAGGGCCGAAAAGGGGGCTGAATGAGGTGACGTCATCGGGGTGCGCTGGAAGGTTATTTAAATCCGCGCCCTGCGATCTTCAGCCTCTTTGTCCCTTTGAACCTCCGGCAAGCTGCAGGGGCACATCGTCAACGCGGAGAGAGTTCGAGTCGGCGGTGTGCCGAGTGTGGCACAGGAGGTTTGAGGGGGCCCTAGGCGTAGTTTTAGGATAGTTTGACGATCATGTATTTAAATAAATATTCCCTTTTAGAGTGCGAGGCGTCTCAGTGCCATATGCGGTGGGGCGCGCCTTTGTTTTTCTTTTGTATTTCCTTTCGAGGGCCGTGCTGTTACAGGAAAGATACGGTTGTAGTGTGAGGCATTTCGCCACTATTTGCGAGGGGATGCTCCCTTTATTGTCGAGGGGCGCGGTGGTATATGGTAACATGTAACTTTGGGCATGGCAGTGTGGCGGTCATGCGGTAGGTGATATTAGAAGACGCGGGTATGAGCTCAAGCCTGTATGAGTGTGTGGTATAATTGTTAGAGCGGTCGCATTTGGTCCGGGAGTCCCAGGTTCGAGCGGCAGCGTGGGCGGGAACAACATCATTTAATAAGCCAGTATTTTACAATGTATCTACTATAGTTAATAGGGCCGTTGGTATCACCAAAAGGTAATGCAGCTTTGAGTCTATTATCGAGATCGGTGTTATTTGGCGCAGCTGCGTTGCGGGTGAGGGGCGGTGCCCGTATTATCAGGGGGTTGGGCTCCATTGATAGGGGCGGCCGATTTCAACCCAGAGGAGCCCGGGTTCATCCCGCTATATGGGGTTAATTTACCTGAGAGTGCAGCCACACATGTAGAGTCGGGATGGCAGTGTGGCGCGGGTGGGTAATAAAGGTTGTTAGGCATAGTTATCACGAGCGGGGGCAGGGTTTTTGGTCAAGCGGTAGCTGAGATTAGAAGCCGCGAGTATGAGGTTGAGCCTGTATTAGAGTGATGTTCAATTATCAGAGCGGTCGCCTTTGGTCCGGGAGATCCAGGTTGAGCGGCAGCGTGGGGCGAGAACAAGATCAAGTAATAGGCCAGTATTTAAAAATATATTTAATGTATTTAACAGTGCCGTCGCTATTTATCGGAAGGTAATACAGCTTGGATACTTGATATCGGGATCGGTGTTATTTGGTGCAGCTGCCTTGCGGGGAGAGGTGTTGCCCGTATGTGCAGGGGGTGGGGCTCCATTGATAAGGTGGTCGATTTCAACCCGGAGGAACCCGGTTTCATCCAGCAAAATGGGCGAATCAATGTGATCAGTTAGCAGAGACAAGGTCAGGCAGGCGCCCTCATTCCCCGTGCGTCGGCCTTAGAGGAACACAGATAAATCATATGTAAGGTATCGTGGGCAAATACAGCAATGTGTGCTAATACGGATTAGAGATTTCAAACTCCAAGACGCGACTTAAAGCATGGTAGTCGCAGTTGTTAAATACCTGCTGTTTTACTGTTTTTTCAGTTACGGAACATTTTTCCTTGGAAGAAGGTGTCAAGGAGTTAAGGTATTGTTGTAAATTCGGCTAATGTATCTGGGGAACGTAATTCATTTACTGATGAAATTACTGTGTCACACACGTGTTTGTCAGTTACGGAACATTTTTCCTTGGAAGAAGGTGTCAAGGAGTTAAGGTATTGTTTGTAGCTTTGGTTACTGGCTCTGGGGAACGCATTTCATTTACTGATGAGATTACTGTATAACCTCAAGGGCATTGGTGCAAATGCAGTTGAGATTATGGCCTGGATAATAAAAGAGCAATTGTTAGACTTGCGTCATAAGAGCGCTATTTTAACTCAATGTGTTATCACAACTACACTGTTTTAAATGCATGTTATGGGAAGGGCTGTGGCCTTGCATATCCGAATTATGGGGTGATCTTTGCCCTCCAGGCGACAGTTACGAATATTATTTTATTTTCTTGAATACGAATGCGTTGTAATATTTAGGGGGTCGTTGCCCCGGAAGCCCCAGTTACGATGTTGGTGGAATTTTTTCTCAAATACAACATTGGTTGTAAGTGGGACTTGACTTGCATTCCTACCACGTGCAAGTGTGTTTTCAGGCCTGGGCTATGCTGAAGTATGCTGTGCCTCCTTGCACAAAGGTGGACAATTCATGGCAGATGGTGCAGAAACACACCGTCGCGTACAGCAACCGCACCCTAGTAGCGGGCATTCTTTCTGGGGGGGTGTATAATTCATGCCAAATGGCGCAGAAACACACCGATGCGTACAGCTGCCGCATGCTAATAGGGTATTCTTACTGTGTGGGTGTACAATTCATGCCAAATGGCGCGGAAGCACACCGCTGCGCACAGCACGCTAGTAGTGAGCATTGCTTCTGGGTGGGCGTACGCTTATTACCACTCTCGGTACATTGCAACGAGACAGTGGGATAGGTGCTGCACATGGAAATACTGGGAGCTAATCCAGCCCAGTTTCAATAGGCGCCGGATGTGTACCTGAATCCACACGCTTTTGCTGTAGTGGGGTATTAGTTATGGGGCGTATGTTAAATAGGACGACAGGCCGAGCGTTTGCTGTGTGAAACATTCTAAACGTTCCGAGCCAGGCGCCCCCATGTGCGGCATTACGTTGCTCTGCTATAGGTCACCTGGTACAATGCATATACAAGTTCTCTAAACAGCAGGATTTGCGCACTGCTTTCCCTCATTGATAAGGTACACGTTAGAATAGGCTCTTGCAGGCACAGCTGAGCAGAACTTTGCGTATTTCGGGCTAGCTCCCATTACACCAACTCCAGTAAGGTTATGTAGTCCAGTAGGAACTCTGTAGATCTAAAACCGGACAATGCTGTTATGGTAAAGGCAGCACATACTTATTTTCGTTTTATGTTACCAGCAATAAGGAAATCAGCCATTGGTCTCAGTCACTTTTAGTACGTTTGATCCCAATACTCCCGTCAGTGGCAATAACCAAGCTTCCTGGGGGTAACACGGTACGGTTAAAATTGCCAGCCATAATGGTCCTGGTGGCTAAGTCTCTGAGGAATGTAAAGCAGCTTGTTTTACCTTATAATCTCTTGAATTACCAAATGAAAAGACACCACACAGGTATTTATATCAAATATATATGTATTTATTTCTAAATATACTCTACTAATCTCTTTATGAGATTAGAGCCAGGTAAACATTCAAAGATCAACAATTCTCAATAAATTAAGCACAAATATGGCTGTAGCCCTAGGGGCGTACCAGACCATATACTAAAATAAATAAATAAATTTACAAAAAAAAAAAAAAAAATAATGGTTTAACAGTTCAAAACTTTTACCTTCTTCCAGTTATCTGTGAAACGTTATGGTCAGTTCAGCACAAGGGACATAAACTCTGTCTTGCCAACATAATCACATGGCTGGTGTGATAGTATAGGGGGAATCAGCCTTGACCTGGATGGAGAACGTCTCATCAAGTGCTCATGGTGCTGCTAAGAAGTCAGGAAACAGATGAAATTTTGTCTGCTTACAAATTCCCTTGAGCCGCTAGTGCGGGGGAACCAATTCTGGCATGGATGTAGTTTCTTGTTATGTTTACACGGTGATGCCAATAAGTGTGAGGAGACAGTGCAAAATCATTCTCAAGGCTTTGTTGCAGGAGGACCCCTTCCAAAACCCAAGTTTACAATCACCAGTTTGTGCCGATATGGAACAGTATTTATTCCTTTCACGTAGGGGGTCTTTTGCGAGGGACATAATAACCGTTAGGGTAGTAGTCAGTTTGGGGCTGAACGGTGAGTATTGTTGCGTATGAAGCTGAGTTGTACAGTACTACTCTGTGTCCGACCGAGTGAGGAGACCGGGTTATGTGCACACGGATCGGGCTGCACCGGGAAAGAAGCAAAGTGCTCCATTTCTTAGGTATTTTTTTCGTGGGGCTGAGGGTGCAGGTGAGAAGATGTGGAAGTGAGGTGGGTGTGATTTCCCGCCACTTTGGAGTACTCTGCCGCGCTTTTGTTTGAAAGGCGGGAACCCGCCTTTTTTTTAAGATGCGGCGCTGTAATGCAGTGCTTTATGCATACATGCCAACATTTCAGAAGAGCAAAGTGGGAGATTCTTTACAAAAAATCGGGAGAATGGGGCCTTGGATCGGGTTACTATCATGTATGGGCTTTGGAAGTGAGCTGCTGCAGGATCGGACATTTGAAACGCAAATGTACGTTTTTTTCTTACCTTTCATAAGCATGGAGCGCAATGGCAGGCAGAGAGAGGGTTATGCAAGTGTTCTGCACTCACTGGCCTGGCAGGTTGCTGGCAGTGCATATACCAACCCCCCTCCCCCCGTGTGGCAGCCAGGCACACACACAGTCACCCTTGAGTACTTCACATATCTTTAAAAGATAATTCGCTTGTTAATAGGGCTTTGTTGGTTTTTCACCCTGCATCGCTACTCTGACTATTGCTGGAAGAATTAGCACGTTACACAATACCACGCCATGTCTGCTGAAACCCCGAGACTAGCCTTGAAATCGGTAGTCTCCCGCCTGAATTGGGATGGTTGGCATGTCTGGTATGTGAGTGAGCTGGAGGTAGGATTCCGCTTCTCACTTAACTTTACCAAATGTTGGGGCTTTTCTTAGAGATGGGTATTGGATCCCATAATTTGTAGACATTTGGGACGCTGCAGGTAACTTCCTATTGAGGCAGTGTGTGTGAGTTCCCTTTGCAACATCGGTGCTTCAGGCTCAGATCAATTACAAGCTCTATTAATAAAAATCATGTGTGGTGGCGATTGAAGTTGGGATTTTTTTTCGCCATACCCAGTCTTCGGTATGGCCTCACAGTTACACCTGCACACTTTGAAACTGGGGGCCCGGGTTCCAGTCCTAGCGTGGGATCCCCATCCTGTGATTCTGGGCATAACACTTAATAGCTGGGCATTATGTAGGAAAGTTGCGATGATATGATGAGCTGTTTTAGTTGCCTAGTGAAAACCTAGCTGTTCATGGCTACATTTTATTCATTTGACTAATTTTTTTCATTTTCTGCCTGCCCCATGCGTGCAGTATCACCGAGTAGGCCTCCGAGCTTTCATGACAAGAAGCAGATGTCTTCAGAGAATTCTTTTCAAAGGGGCTTTCTGGGATTTTAGCAGGCAATGGTTCCCAACATAAAAACTTTGCAAACCATGTCAAGAGCATTAATCTAGAAGTAACCTCCCCATTCCACAGCCATTCATCTGTCATTTTATTGTATTTGACCATATTGGTTAATTGTTTCAGGGGAAAACGTCACCAGGAAAGGAAAAATATGCTGCGAGGCTGAAATAACTCACCTTTTAAAACATTATTTGCTTTATACTATGGAGATACCTTTTACATTTTTGTGCAGTACTGGTATCACCCAGAACCGTTTGCTCATCAAGATTCAGCTGCCCAGCCCTCACCCAGCATTTTAAGGAGGGAAGGGGGTCACATGGTCCCCGCCCCAGGACCACATTCCCCAGGCCCTGACCTTTATTTTTGTATTTGTTATTTTTACATAGGAGGTGGGACACGCAGCCCCCCTCAAGGGGGGCTGATTTTTGCCTCCGGGAAACCATTGCCCGGGGCCTGGCTTCTAGACTGGGTGCCCTAGTCCCACCCAAGGCAACCATGGGGATCAACGGGGAGCCTTGGGGTGGCGGTCCCAGGGCTATTTAAGGCTCCAGGAGGGGGGTGTCATTTCTTCTTTTACTGTCAGTAAGTGGGAGGGTGGGCGGAGGGAAAACAGGGCTGTCTGTTTAGTAGTAATATGTAGCAGTATTCTGCGTTTTTATCGGGGTCCTTAGAGCTTTTGGCCCCAGTGTCACTGCACCTGCTGCACCATTCAAATCAAGCCCCTTTTATCTGCAATGTACCTGCCTTTATAGTAGTAAAATATTGCAATATTAAGTCATGACCTTGTTGTCTGCTAGGCGAGTGCACTTGTGACTGCCTGTTTTGTAGTAAAATATAGCAATATTAGGTGTTTAGCGTGGTCCCTAGAGCTATTGGTTCTGGTGCTACTGCACCTGCTGCACCATTCAAATGATGACCCTATTGCGTGCTTGATAAATGTATTTGTAACTGCCTTGTTTAGTAGTAACATTTAGCAGTGATCTGGGTTTGGTGGGGTCTCTACACGTTTTGGCCCTGGTGCCATTGCACCTGCTGCTCCTTTAAAATAAAGTCCCTGATAACTGCAAGGTAATTTCAATTTTGACTGCTTGTTTAGTAGTCAAAATAGCAATATTGGGTGTTTAGAGGAGTTATGACAACTTTTGGGACCGGTGCCACTGCACCTGCTGCACCATTCAAATCATTACCCTGTTGTCTTCAAGGTAACTGCACTTGTGGCTGCCTGTTTAGTAGTAAAATATAGCATAGCTCTTGTATATTTAACTTTATTTTTAATGTGCAATGTTTATTACAACATTTAGAATTTGATCACAATGACCAAACAGATTATGTTGAAAAAATTGAAAAGGTATTTGCTCAGGATCACACAATTTGTTCAATAATGCTTAGGTCATTATGGTACCAGTAGTTACTGGTTGTGTTTTTATATTTGAGTTTACTTACGTGTTCTGATGGTTCTGACCGTGGCCCTATTGGCCTGGTCCTGTATATAATCTCCTGTGAATATTGCCTAGTGCCAGTTGGCACAGTGTAAATGTGTGATTATGTTTCTAATGTGTTTTATGATAATACAAAGGCCATTTTTGATATAACCTTGTGTGGAGTTTCTTTTGTAGGCGTCTCTCTCCCAGTTGTCTCCTGCAGTCTACCCAAAGGACTCACGTCTACTTCTCCCAGGAGTACTAATCGGGGAACTGCTGCTGTCTACGTGAGGGGAAAAGCAAGGCAGCCTGGAGCACCATTTGGCATCGTGACAGCAGTAAAAGGTAATCTAGAATAACATTTAAGGCTCTGTGAGTGCCTGAGGGAGTAGTGTTGCTCCCATTGCCAACACTGGTGATATTCTGATCCTCACATAATGGTTTTCCTTGGCAACTAGGCAACCATTGCATGATGCCCAACCATTGGAAAACATTGGCCCAGTCATAAAGAGGGTCATTCTTGGCCATATGTGAGCACGCATGATATGTTGGCTACCTCTGGTATTATTTTTATATTGGAAAAAGTGTATGAAAGCAAAAAGTAAACCTTTGTATTGTGATGCTGTCCTTCTGTAACTCTACTAGGCCCCACTCCTGGTATCAGGGCTGCTTCACTGAACGCAAACCAAAAAACGTGGCACTATTTATTTTCTTTTGTCCCCCTAAACGCTACTGTGTAACATAGGCTAGTTCTGTGGGTGAAGCCAGAGTATGAAGCACGGACCAGTGACCCCTTATAAATGTGAGCTCTTTTGTCTGGCACAGACCAGTGCTCCACATTTAGTGTAAGTAGCATGAATTAAATGTGTTCTATGCATCTAACTACTGGTATATGGTATTTGAGCCTATGTTATGCACCTTCGACCAGGGCCCTGCTTTTTCTTAGCCTGGTTATGCAGCATGACTGAGAGCCCACATCTTTGTTTGCCTGGTTCTGCAGAATGGCAGTTACCCTTTTTTGTGAGCTTAGCTATTCACCTTATGGTAAAAGAAGTTATATGTATAATTGCAAAAAACAGTGAGGGGGACTAACCTCAACAAATGCCACTGTAGCACTCAATTAGACCCCAAAAATATACATCCTAATTAATACTAGGCAAAAAACATATTTTCCTAGATAGGATGCAATATGAAAAATCTACACAAAAAGGTGCTGAGTCAGATAGGGATATAGCGTCTCCTTAAGAAATCAGAAACTAACTTACATCTATTTTTTCTTTATATCCAGCCCGTGTTAAATAAGGGAAGCAAAAGAATAACCATTTTTCCACTCTCCGTGGATCAGATAAGTAACTATGTCCTTCTAACCATATATAACATCATCATCCTACCATATACCTGATAGATCAGGATTCTTTGGTTAAATATATCTTTCTTCTCTCATTGTATTCTGTACAGGACGAGAGGCTGAAGAAACTCCGGCGTGAAGAAACAGAGCTACACAAGCTGGTACCTCCGGCGAGGGAACATGGATGCGGACAGAAACCCTGAAGAAGAGATCAACAACATGTAAGAGGAAGACCCGCGTGTCGGAGCCGTAACATGTCAGAGACGTCCAATCATGGTACCACGAATTCCCGACTCCGGGTCAACAGGACCCGAGCAGGTAAGTCGACAACACAAAGGGAGTGTGGGAAATGATAGGAAGGTGCTGTCTTGTCTTGGAAGCAGTGGGTGTGGGGTTTTGGTGCTGGAAGTCTTTGCCAGAACACTTTTATTGATCGATTTGCTCATTTCTCAGGATGATGACATGCTCTTTGCAGTATCACATAATAAGAACCAGCATGTTAATTGACTCGTAAAGGATCTTTAACGCTATGTAGGGTCTCTTGCTGCTGTACATAGCTGTATTGCTCCTCTAGGTGGCTCATGCAATACAAGTACCACTACATGCATGCCTCTCTTGATGTTCTAATGTGCTCTGCCGCATGTTTGTGCATGGTATGTCTTTTCAGAAAGTGCTTCTGGGAGCAAAGTGATATATGACTGTATGGCGTACCTGTGCTGAGTTGGATGTGAGATGTTCTGTCCTGTGTAAGGTTAGATGAGTGTGTGTCGTTTCATGGTGGCAGGTGCTTTGGATTTCACAGTGGTGACCTTGTAATAAATATGATATTCACCAGTCAATATGCCATATAAGGTGTTGGTGCAGTTGAGCGAAACATAGGGTTTCCTTTCCTATTTGATTTGCTCAAGTGCGCTATCTCATCTGTTGTGTGTGGGTGGGTTTAATTTATTTCCTAACATGCAACACAGTGGGCAATCATTTCATTTGAGAATTAGTGAAACTCAACCACACATTCTCTGTTTATGCTTAAGAAGTTGAATTCCCAATGTTATGTGCCTATTTACAAAATACTTTTTTCATAAGTTAATCATGTATAACTGCTTGTCAATTATTCTAGGAAATTACAGCTATTCGTCAGATTACCCTGCTACGGGTCTGAATGAGGAGCTCAAACTAATACAAACAAATGTAAGAAAATTTCAAGATAAGATTGATTTCTCAAAAGGTAAGTGAAACTCATCTTTTAAAACCAAGTGAGTAGAAGCAACTTTGACCACATAACCTAAAACTCCTAATTCTCCTGCACTTTGTACTCCTCACGTGCATATCTCAGAAATAAGTTTCTGTTCACCAAAAGCTGTGCCTTAAAATAAAAATAATAATAATAAAAACACCTACTGAATTGTAGGCCAGCTGAAGTACGTGTGGAAATCAGTAGGCTATTTATCATTTGCAGGCAGCGCTGTGTGCTTTGACAAACATTGTATGTTCTTTGCAAAAAGAAATTGGTTCTGGAGTACATTTTTGACATGACCAATGCGTATTTCTGGCACTAATGCATCATTTTTTGATCACTGTTACACATGGTGCTTATGAATGTCAATTAGCCGGCCAGAAACAAAAACGTTTACTTTTAAAATCATGTATATATGATGACATATATATTAATGCTTTGTTATCTGCAGGATGATATGCAGCAGCTGGTAGAGGTTCTGTTGAACCCTATTCATTATGAAATTGTGTGCTGAGATGAGCATTGGGCAGGGATCAACCGGAAATTGCAGATTTATTTGGTAAGATATTCCAAATCATCTAATTACCCTTCTGGTAACGAACATTCAGGTTAAAGCTGCAAATTGTTTGTGTAAAAACAGTAACTAACATTAAAAATGTATTTTGACTTATAAAACCTTAAGGCCTAAGTGGTCCCATAGCGGCTCACGTTATTGCTGCAGTGTTCCTTTTATGCTGTTTTGTATTGCCTTTTTACTCCTTCAGTCAGTTCTCTTCAAATAAGCAAGCAATCCAGGCCTTAAACTAGAAATCTTCATGACAGCACTGAAAGCACACAGTGCTTCCAGCCTTACTTCATACTTTCATCTGCATCCCTGGTCCAAACACTTGCTTGTCTGCATTCATGTACTGGCCGCAAGGGAATTTGGGACTTTCTTTTCCAGACGGGCTTGCTGCAAGCGTAGTTCAGTGGACCTTCCGCCAATATCTTTCTTGAAGGCAGCATAAGTTGAACCCAAGGTAGTTTACTCCCTGTTTGCACAGGCTACATCTAGTGGCTTACAGACTCTGGTAACTGGGAAACCACTCTTTACCTTTGTATATCTGTAATTTATCCTGAATGTTAGAGGAGCAGTGATTAAAGGCACAATGCTGTCAAACTGTGGTCAATGTGTGGCGGAGATTAAAACCTAAAATTCGCCGTCTCTTGAGGATAAAAAGCCGTTTTTTACAATAATATTGAAACTCTGGGACTGTTCTGAATCTAATTTTCCCCTTCACTCTTACAGTTGAGAAAGGGATATTTTCTTTCTTCACCTTCCATCTGATCAATGGCCTAAGTTCAAATGTGAACCAGAAGCATCAGCAAAGCAGTGTTAAAACCTCTCATAAGGCGCCCTTTATGGTGGAGGGGAATCCAGTGTTTTATTAAGGCAGCTAATCTAAAAGAAAATCTAAAGTAACTCAATTGTAGAAAGTGTACTAATATAGTCTTTTGTTATCTTTTCAGAATGTTATGAAATCTTAGTGCAAGCTGGCTTCCTCTCAACAACCAAACTACGAGAAGGGCTCTTGTCGTAAGGATCTGCAATTGCAAAAGAGGACAAAATACTCTGAATCTGGCAACACACAATAGAGCTGCTTCTTTTGTTGACTTTTTAAAATTCACTTTCCTTACTTTTAATGTTATCCTGAACAGTGTACTATCTCTCTTTGAGGTCATGTACATGCTTTGGCGAAATAAAAGCACACAGTGAGAAGTAATTTCAGATCCATTTATTTGAACCAATTCTTTGTTCGGTGTATTGCCACAGGTCACCATATCAAAACTTAGAGTGACGTCGTTTAGCTCAAATGAAGACCTGTCACAATTAGTATGGGGAAAGGTCATACGTTGCAAGGCTGCTACTCAATGCAAATGGTATTCTTGCCAACACCAACGCTCCTCACAAATTCATTTTATATCATTGTCCTTGGTTAAAGAAGGATCCTGTTTTAAACCCATACAGTTTTCTTTTTTAAAGGGACACCATGTTTCACCCAAGTATTTCATTTCAAATTTGTTTTTAAATTAGACTTGAGTAATCCAGGATGAAGGAAAGGACATTTGGAAAGTCTGTATTTAAACATTTAGGAGTGATATACAAGCATCGAGAACATTTTATTAAACCATTCTGAAGTAATGCCCATTTGCAATAGCCAAGAGTGTCCATCCAGTGGATACTCTTGGATGTTACGAATTGGGATTACTTCTAAATAATTCCACGGAGTACTCTTGGTTGTTAGGCAGTGATGCCCGTAGTATTTTCCCAATACCCTTGTGTACATTAACTCCAATTCGAAGTTGTCATAAAATCATACTACAGTAATGCATAATAATTCTGAAGATGTTAGCAAATCATTCAGTGGTTGTAAACAGTAACCATGAGGTTGTCCTGAAATCATCCGGTAGTATTTCAAACTCATCCTGCACTTGTCAGTTAGTATTCCTTGAAGTACAAGATCATCACGCGTTTTTAATTGAAGTAATCAGGACACCATCCTGGAGTAATTCACACTCATCCTGCAGTTGTCAATTAGTATTCTTGGAGTTGTAAAGGATCATCACGCATTTTTAATTGAAGTAATCGGGACACCATCCTGGAGTACTTCACACTCATCCTGCAGTTGTCAATTAGTATTCTTGGAGTTGTAAAGGATCATCACGCATTTTTAATTGAAGTAATCAGGACACCATCCTGGAGTAGTTTTTGTGATTACAGTAAGAGTCATCTCATTTAAATATTTCTCCCTGTGGGCAGACTTCAGGATGGCTTGGGATGACTTCCCCAGATAATTACAGGAATAGCCTGGCTGAAGTCATCGGATGACCCTAGAATGAGTCCAGGATGATCTTCCTTTTTGACTTGGGTAATGTTGTGCCTAATTGCCTGGCAGCCTTCGTCCAGTTAATACCGCTAAAGAGTGATGCTTTGATAATTTTATATCCAAAAGGGATACTGTTACTCTCATGTTGGTCACTGGTGAATTACCTGTTTCGTGAATAAAAAGGCTACGCCATGAACAACACGCTCTGTTTCTGAGAGTTCTTGGGCAAATGGGAAGAGTGAATGTCACGTTGTGCGCCTACTATGACAAGGAAAGCCAACAAATAAGAGCGGCAAAAAAGCCAACCAATGGGCGGGCTATGAGCCCACTTAAATTCTTGTTAAGCTCGCCAACGGAAATTCTCAACCACACTGCCTTGGCTGTCTAATAGGCAAGAGCTAAAATACCTATCAATTTTATTAAACGCCTCTCAGTGGTTTCATACAAACTGATGTAATAAGGAAAAACACTTTAGCATTTGAGAAACGTTATCATATTGTTGCATGTTCTTTGTTACACGATTTATATGCTTAAATATTTGTATAGCTTAGCCTGTGCAGAGGCTTTTCGAGCCTAGCCAGACCCTTGGTTTGGGTAGCTGTCCCTGTGCTGGCCCATCTCTACCCAAAACCCTCCGCTCGCTACCGCCTCAACAGGCACCACAACTTGAGGTTTCTCATCCCTCTATGTCCTTTGCTACAAAGTGACACGAAGCCCTGCTCCAAGGCATCTCTTAGGATTTCGCCATCGTAGACAACAAAACACCGTCAGCTTTGCTTAAACGCAGTTCAGATTAGGGAAAAACACAACAGTCATGCGGACCCGAAAAATCTACAACCCTGAAGGGATTTCCGAGTTGACTGCGTTTCAGGAGAGTGCGAAAAAATAAGCAACTGTAAATATGTTGTGTCCTAAAAACAGCGGCTCGTGAGTGGCTGGTGATAGCTTCTGACACGGTCTCTTCCGGGGCAAAAGAGGAGTGCGATCTCTTTCCGGATGAGTGTGCTGCTTGTTCCGGGGCGGAGCATTTGTTTCTGACCTATCAGAAAGTTCACATGAAACTGAAATAAGAATGCTTTCCACATGCCTCTCCGTGTCATCTCTCCCTGAAGTTGCGTAAAGCTTCGAGGTTACCAGTGGTGCTTTGGAGGTAGGTTCGGTTATCTGTGATAATCTCTCCTGCAGTGGGTGGACTGGGAGCAGGTGTGCCGCGAGTTCTGGCTTCGCATCGAGGAGTATAAGATACCAAATTAGTGAAAGAGCGTAGGAGACACTATATTTCTGGGGGCGAGGGGAGGGCCCAGTCGGGGTCAGGTTTGGCTCTAAGAGCCAACTTTCGAACCAAGTCATGTAAATATCTAAATAAGGCAAAAGATGTAATTGAAAAACATTATATAAACTTGAAAGTGAAAACGTATTTTGAAGGGGTTTGAGTACCTCCGTTAAGTACATACGATTATGTCACTGAAGTAATGACATTTTGTTGTAATACAAAGTCCATTAGAAGGGGTGTATATTCCATAGTTGGTTTATTTAAGCCTAGTTAAAGGTAAGTTCCAGGTCAGTCGGTGGATGATAACAGATAGCATGTCGAAAGCGAATAGTCACACCAGGAGCAGCCTCCCTGCTGCTCAGCCTGCACACTCCAAGTGACACTCAGCATATCACCAGGCACCCATGCAGTCTAAGACATCACCAAGCAGTCGCAATTCCAATCATCACCCGGTACTCCAGCACTCATCCTGGCTGAACAGTAGGGAAGGTGCAGATAAAGAAAAGGAATGGCAACAGTTAAGTCACAGCACGTTTATTGCAAGTAATATTTTTTAAATAAGTAACATTGAAACATATCCTCCTGACCTGTCAACATTGCCATAATTTACCTGAAATGGGTCAGTTTGTCATGTTCTCTGTTTACGGAACTTTGTTATTAAGTTATATTATCCATATATTAGTGAGGTTTTTGTAAATTGCAGATCCTGTACGTAATTATTTCTATGTAGTTTTCAAACTGGATGGTTACGGAAAATGATACTTGGTGAAGTAAAATGATGGGTCGTGAATCACAGAATTTTATTAAGTGGCCAAGGTGGTATTTGAATACAGTATTGCATATTGTGCAGTTCAGACACAAGTTGCATCCTTCTCTCTTCTGTTTAATACCAGAGGTTAGTCCTTTCTGTTCAGTATATCTAGTATTGTTATTCAATTCGTGTTGGGCCATGGAGTTTCTTAAATACACTTGGTACAGCTTAAATAAAACGGACACTACACACTTATATATATGCATGCGTAATCCTAATATTGAAATGTATGATTTTCTGATTTCAATATTTCTGCAGACAATGAAGATCCAGCATAGGGACAGAATGTGCCTGTCTGAAATCATGCTACACTGTGCAAGTGACTCCTTGAAAAGCCGGAACTATGGGCACATTTGGTAGAAGTTTTCGGCCCCCTTCCTTTTTCTAATTATTTAATTGTTGTCTTTCGTTTTCTCCAGTCAGCCCCGACCGACAATGTGCAGCATGGCTACAGAGAGAAATACTCTGTATGCAACAGTTTTTTCTTCAGTTGCCATCTTAAAATTTGTGTGTGTGTGGAGGGGGCGGGGGTGCTGTCAAAGCCACGCTTTGAATAGACAGGAGAAGATATATGGCAGCTTAGTTATGTCTTATAGTTTATTGTTCTGCCCCCTTTTTTGTGACTGTTGTATGCATCCTATTGGTCCATTAATCTGCAGACTGGGCCCGGTACAAACCTTTTCCAGATTTAACTAGCATGGTAACAAGGGCAAGAAGTGACATGCTTCTGTAGGAATAGTGGGGGGCAGGAGCTCAGAACTCAATAGTGAAACACCATATACAAAAATGTGATGTCCAGCCCTTGCTGGGTTTTTTTTAATCAAAAAGGACATACTTTTAATTCTGCAGCACAGCAAAACAAAATACTAAACAATCCAGTTTACCTATCATACTAGGCTGTTGTAAGTTGCTTTAACAGCAAGGCACTGCAATCCCCCTTTCAACACTGTAAACTATTCTCTTTCCCTTGTGATCGAGATTCCACTATTACCATCTCCTCTATGCTATGGGCATAAGCAAGGCTTAGGCTCTGGTGCAGATAGCTCATAGGGTCTCAAACTTAAATTTAGGCAACTCAGTTCTATGTCTCTAGCAGCTTTTGTGTCAAAAGTCTAAAGCATGGCATGATGGAATCGCCTCTGTTCCTCGGTCTTTCTCGTCTCCTGGTGCTGTTAAGCCCTGGTGTTTACCTGTTGGTGTTTGGTGGCCCTCTGATCTTTGTTGGGGGTGAAAGTGGCATACTCTCCCTCTTGCGGTGGACTCCTCCATTGCAGGATAACACTGCAGTTACTGCACACAGGGTAATGTTTACTAACTTGGCTGTAGAAGGCAGGTGAACGTGGAAGCAGCATTTTTGCCAACGGCAGTCCTCCTGAGTGTGTCTGCAGACAGGCACTTAGCCTAAGGACCACAGGCATCTCAAGCTGAGCCCTCTGGTGAGACCTGGGGCTATTGCAGCCTGCGGGCAATTTGAGCTTTCTGTGGGAATTTGGTCACTTTTTTTCTTGTTATGGTGGCAGGACCAGTCACTCAGGCCACAACATGCTATTGGGCGCCATAGAATCCTTCTTTGTGGCAAAGTCTTATTCACAACTCCTCACAAATACTCCAGGAGGACCAGATCTCTACTGGATCACTTGGAAAACGCTAGGTCTTGCCCCCTGAACAGTCCCTCCTCCTACAGGGCTGGGCACATTCTTCGCTCTCTCTTCCAGGCAGTCGGGCTACCAGATGCACCCGTCAGTTAGTTCCTCAGCTCTTCCAGCAGAAAATGTTGACTTCAGGTGATGGCCCCTCACCTCTGGGAGGCTGGTTGTTGGGCAAGCTTCATCCACATCAGTTTTCGAGTACTCTGAGAACCACTGCCTTCGTTGGTCAAGAAGAACCTGGGACTGGAAAAGAGTGGGGTTGTTTGGATCCCAATTTTTTTAACACCTTTTCCTAACAAGGCATGTGGATCCACGTCACATGGTTCAAAACTGGTCCATTTCCGAATGAATTCCCAGGCTGCTCTCCATATACACCATGTGTGTAAAGAGATGCTTTTCACAGCAAGTAGAACTAGGGCTGAGTTTAAGCAGGAGTACCCGCAAAAGGGGCACAATGAAGTGTGTGATCTCTACACCTGGCTTTCATTAGCCTTCCTGAAGCAGTAATCAGAGACAAAGTGGCAAGCATGACCTGGAAACTTTATCAACTTGAACAAAAACTGCAGTCCCACATTTTACCCCCTACCTTCTACCAAATGGCATTACTCAACAAGAACTCATCAATAGATACTTGCTTGAAATCTTAATGAATTTCTATAGGTAGTCCCGATTTTTCATCTTCCGCACGGCAGTGTCTGTGCCTCCACTCTCCAGCCAAAGGAATGCCGGCAGTACACTTCACTGCATCAGGAAACTCTTACCAGTGGCAGAGATTTAATTAAAGTATTCCTTTTATCACCTTCTTGTTTGTTACATTAGGTACCATAAGTGTAACTGGTATGCCCAAACGTGGGTTCGGCGCTCACGGTACCATAATAGGGCTGCGACTATACCTTACTGATGAAACCTTAGTAGGTTGAAACTGGACTGGGGTTGGTTGTGGGAACTTGGCCTGGCAGTTCCTGCTAGGCTGTGACCATTGGAGCAGGATCAAGACTGATTTGCATGTCACTATCTGTCTGGAGTGGCTTAGTGGATGAAAAATAATGGTCTGGAATGTGGCTGGAGTGATTAACAGCAGCTGAGATTAATCCAAGCTATCCTTTCACCACCTTGTTTATTGCATTCTATAACCAGAGGTATCCTAAATGAACGAACTTCAAAATGCACACAGCGCCACTGCTTTACGGGATGCACCCATGCCAGTGACAGTAGTTACTGTATTCTATGAGTGCACATTTAGTGTACTTCCAAAGATTAGAGGACAGGTGATGAACCTTGCATTGTTAGGGTCAGTCCTAAGCTAAGATGGCCTGCTGCTAGTGACAAAAGAAAAGCCAGAATATCAGTTTCACATACATCTGGCACTCAAGCAAGGGACATTTCCTGTATACCATGCAGGGGATATTCCTGTCTCAAAACAGTAATCATAGGACTTGGTGGAAGTGGCTTCATTCCACTAAAGACAAGGATCCAGACCCTCCACAGTGCCACACCCTATCACAGAACCGCATGCTTTTCAAGAAGAAACGAGCACGTTTGGAATTTGATGCTCACTGTTTCATATGCTGTAATTCTGTTACATCTGGTCAATAGAATTTTGTTCCCTACCCAAAGCTTAACAGTGTGGCAGTCCTAGAATTCTGTTTGCTGGCTGCATATGCCCAGAGTCATCCTGCAGCATTATGCCCACCCACAGTCATACCGTCAAAATTGCATGTAGAGTGTTGTGTACATTTTTTAGGAAGATTCAAGCTGACTTACACAGGTAGCAGCCTGCATACCATATGTGCAGTGGTGTTAACCTTTAAAATGAACATTGATCCAGTTGGCAGCTTGCATCCTTGCTCAACTGCATTTTTCAAAGTACCATGCCGGTGTCTGCTTCCTGCACCCATGAGCTCATGGACAAGCTTGCTCCCCACTGACACGAGATGCCGCGGCTGTGTTTCGGGTTGCTTTTTTCACCTGATTAAGACTTCAGGGCTCGAAAAATTCCAAAAATGTTACTAGACCTGCAAGTCTAGTGACTTAAATAATCTATCCAACCTAATTTTAATGCACTTGACCCATAAACTAGTTTCAAATTATGTGATCCTGAGCAAGTATTTTAATTCACTGAGATGCCATTTTCTTCTTCATCACATATGAGAGCACCTTCAAATACGCAAATTTAGCACGTCTGCTGTACAGAAAATGCTTTTGTTTTATTTAATAGACTAAACATCAGCTACATATAGAATGTAAATCTAGCCACATATAAGAAGTACTTGACTACAGACTTGCCTCTTCATTCATTAAATGCATTGTCATCAGGGCTTGGCCAGGAATGTCTCTCACTTCATGTTTAAAAACTATCACTTTTAATACATTCATAACTAAAGCATAAAGTAGCAACCCACTGTTATTTGTAATCAGGTTTAACATTGAAATGGCCACAGAATTTGTCACTGACGTGTTTTTAAAACTATATAGTGTACAATGTTTGGAAATAGTTTCTGCAAATATTTGTCATTTGCACATCACCAAGTAAAGTGTTCTGATTTGCTTTCATCCAATTTTAATCTTACCAAAAAACGTTCTTTTATAATTTCTGATCTACTTGTACTATTCACTTACAAGTTGCTCCAATGTTGTTTTAGAGAAAAAAATGGATATTTTACTGCATTTTGTTTCACAAATATTGTGAAATAGCTCACTTGACAAAAAGCATTAACTGTAAAAAGAGAAAGAAAATTAAACACCATTTTCTAAGAAAACGTGAGCAACAATTGGTAAAAAGACAACCTGACATTTGACTTCTGTCCTTGAGCAGTTAGCAAATGTGTCAAGATAAAACAAGATTTAAAAGCGTTTTAATTGCTTATTCACTTTCTGAAGGAACAGAACACCTGTTTTTTCCAGCTTGTTTACTCGCCAGCAGGGCCGAGTAAGTGCTAAAAATAACTCGACCTGCAAAAATTCAATTCGCAAATGCGAGAGGGCTTGTGGATCTTTCGAGGCCTGAACTTGCATCTGATTGCCTGGTAGTTCTGGTAACCAAGTTAATCATTACCCTTGCTACATGCGGTGCTGCCCATACGTGAATTATTGAAAATTGCACATCGCTTCCCTGCACCCCAAGAGGGGCCCATTCCGTCCTTCTTGATTGGGGCCACCAGCCCTAAACAAGAAGCCTGATTTCCCAACGCAATTTCCAGTGTTGGGCAAAAGATTGCTCCCACTCTGTCCTGATGATCAAGTGGCCCTCCCAACTTTTAGGGTCGAAACGTCAACTTTCTAATATCCATCTACCTGGACTTGATTTCTCTTCCACATCTAGATAACATAGGAATTCAATGATGAATCTACAGAATTAACTAATGACATTCAATACCTCCAGTCAGGTCACATTCAGAACATCCATGTGAAAATTGTATATATTGTAAATATCATTTTTCACATGATATTCTCAAACTACTTCTTACCTACTCACAAGCACTTTTATTCTCACTCTTTCCACTGGTTGTATAGCAACTGTATAATATGAAATATTATGAATTGTAATGATCTTTTGACGCTCTATATGAAGAATTTTGCAACCCAAATTGTTGAGGTGTATGTAAAATATTGAGTACTAAGTAATAATTGATTGAAAGTTTTTCGCTGGGACCAATGTGTTTTGTACACCCCTCACATGCATCGTTCCATGTGCATTGGTCCTAATCATAGAGCCTCATCATTTCTGCGGTGAAGCTGAACTGCTTGGTAGAAGCCAGTGCAAAAAAAAGAACGCCATTACCATACCTGAATTATTCAAGAAATGGGTTCTTACACAGAATTGATGGCATCATGCACAAATAAGAATGATGCTCTGGTGCTACAGCAACCACTATGTTTCAGAGGATGTACAAACTTGAGACACTCCGTGCCAGAAGTCTCAAACATGTATGGAATTAAACACAATATCTGCACTTAGTAGGGTCTTCCCGTACCACATCAGAGATTTGCTGATGAGAAGTGCAGAGCCAGTGACGGGTCTCATCAGCCACTCGGGACATATGTTGCATTTCCAAACAAGAAATAATTGTGGCTGCTAGCCCTTAGAGAACAGATGACGGACAGCAGACACTACATCATTTATTTTAAATCCTTCTGAAACAATTGTAATGTATCTGTAGTAACCTGCCATTGTTCACTTAGATAACACACACCATGTATGTGTTGTTTATTTTTGTATTCTTCATGCAGTTTCACAGACTAAATGTGATACAAAGTTGACCTTGATAGTGTGGGGCCAATTATTATTTTAGCTATATGTGAGCCCTTTTTTAGGTCTCACCTGATACAGAGCATGCGCTGTTGCTTGCAAAATGTTTTGTTAACAAAGTAAAACTGCTTAAATTGAGTTTAGAGCCCACCCATTACTTACCATCGGTTGGTTGCATTGTCACCACACCAGCTTTAGAAAAATAACCAATATTTATCTGTGCAAACTAGACCAAAACGATACAAGACCAACATACAGTATTAAAAAATAGGCACTTTGCAAGTATAACTCAAACAGGCAGTTCCTTTAAGCTAGTAGCTCCATCCGGGGTTACCGCAGTGCTGAAAATAACAGAATCCAACAGTCCCTGCCGACCACAATGTTGCGGACCAGCGTTTTTGTCAACAGACTTGTAAACAGTACCTTTTGGTTCTGTTAAACCCTGTCGTTGCGTGCCGGTCGTGGCAACCATCACAGTTGTGGTGTGAAGCGTAGCGGTGTGGTGTGTGGTGCCCTCCAGTCGCGTTGTTGGCAACTGCGCGGTGATAGTCGTCCAGCAGAGTCGAAGAGACCAGGGCTGTGGCTTGGAGCGAGGCGGTGCTCGTGGCGGTGCTGACAGGTCACGGTGCAAGCGACGTGCCAGTTGGTGGGAGCTGGCGTCGGTCGGCCCAGACTGTGGCATGGGATAGAGCGGTGCGTTGTGTGACTTACGAGCGGTGCGCCCAAACCACAGTGCGGTCTCTGGTGTCGAGGTCAGCATGCAGCGACGTTGTCAGTGAGACCAGGGCAGCAGAGTGAAGTGAGGCGGTTCGAAGTGCGGTGCCCACAGGTCGTGGTGCAAGCAGCGCTTGGTGGCGGTAGTGTCTGTCATCGTCTGTGAGACCAGGGTTGGGGTGCGAAGTGCGGCGGTGCCCTCTGGTCACAGAGCCCGCAGTGGTGTCGGTATTGGCGGCTTTCCCCCTCTATGGCAACTGAAACCCACGGTTCCAGAGGCGGTACCCAGAGGTAAGTGAAGTCTTTACTGTCCCTGAGACTTTGTGAACAGGAGGCAAGCTCTATTTCAACCCCTTGTAGATACTCGGCGACAAGTGAAGACAGTTCAGTCCAGTCCTTCCACGGCAGAAGCTGCAACTGAAGGCCAACCCAGCAAAGCAACAACACCGCAACGGGGCAGTACTCCTCCTAGCAGTTCGTCCAGCTCTTTTTATTGGCAGGTTCCTTGATGCAAGCGAGTTCTATAGTTCTGTGGTCTGGGTCCCAATATTTATACTGCATTTCTCTTTGTTTTCTTGAGCAGATAGTGTCTGTGCTTAGTCCAACCCAGTTTGGTCCTCTCTGGCCCAGCGTCCCGGCAGGAGGTGGAGACAGCTACGTCCAGGCCCATTCAGGTGCAAGGAAATCTACTTCCACTACTCTAAATGCAGCCCAGGTCTATTCAGACCAGCCCTGACTTTTCAAACACAGAACATAAAATCATCTTTATTAAAAGATGCATTTCTACATTCTGAGTTCAGGCATACTAAACTCCATTTCCCCATCTTGTCCCAATGGGAAGATATGTTTGTAAAATGTGACAAGTATTCCCCATTCTATCCAATGGGACAGATAGCCTTTTAAAAGTGAAAAACTAATTGCACAGTAGTTCACTATCAGGACATGTCACACACTTCAGGACATTTCCTACCTTTCACATACAATGCACCATGCCCATGGGCCTACCATAGGGGTGACTCGCATGTAATGAAAAGGAATGTTAGGGCTTGGCAAGTGGGTGCATTGGCAGGTCTGATAACCCTTTGAAAGGCTGCTCTTGTGGGTGGCACAATCAGTGCTGCTGGCCAACTGGCAGCATTTGATTTGCAGGCCCTGGCATTTTTTGTGCACTTTACTAGGGACTTACCAGTAAATCAAATTATATTTCACAGCAAGTAGAACTAGGGCTGAGTTTAAGCAGGAGTACCCGCAAAAGGGGCACAATGAAGTGTGTGATCTCTACACCTGGCTTTCATTAGCCTTCCTGAAGCAGTAATCAGAGACAAAGTGGCAAGCATGACCTGGAAACTTTATCAACTTGAACAAAAACTGCAGTCCCACATTTTACCCCCTACCTTCTACCAAATGGCATTACTCAACAAGAACTCATCAATAGATACTTGCTTGAAATCTTAATGAATTTCTATAGGTAGTCCCGATTTTTCATCTTCCGCACGGCAGTGTCTGTGCCTCCACTCTCCAGCCAAAGGAATGCCGGCAGTACACTTCACTGCATCAGGAAACTCTTACCAGTGGCAGAGATTTAATTAAAGTATTCCTTTTATCACCTTCTTGTTTGTTACATTAGGTACCATAAGTGTAACTGGTATGCCCAAACGTGGGTTCGGCGCTCACGGTACCATAATAGGGCTGCGACTATACCTTACTGATGAAACCTTAGTAGGTTGAAACTGGACTGGGGTTGGTTGTGGGAACTTGGCCTGGCAGTTCCTGCTAGGCTGTGACCATTGGAGCAGGATCAAGACTGATTTGCATGTCACTATCTGTCTGGAGTGGCTTAGTGGATGAAAAATAATGGTCTGGAATGTGGCTGGAGTGATTAACAGCAGCTGAGATTAATCCAAGCTATCCTTTCACCACCTTGTTTATTGCATTCTATAACCAGAGGTATCCTAAATGAACGAACTTCAAAATGCACACAGCGCCACTGCTTTACGGGATGCACCCATGCCAGTGACAGTAGTTACTGTATTCTATGAGTGCACATTTAGTGTACTTCCAAAGATTAGAGGACAGGTGATGAACCTTGCATTGTTAGGGTCAGTCCTAAGCTAAGATGGCCTGATGCTAGTGACAAAAGAAAAGCCAGAATATCAGTTTCACATACATCTGGCACTCAAGCAAGGGACATTTCCTGTATACCATGCAGGGGATATTCCTGTCTCAAAACAGTAATCATAGGACTTGGTGTAAGTGGCTTCATTCCACTAAAGACAAGGATCCAGACCCTCCACAGTGCCACACCCTATCACAGAACCGCATGCTTTTCAAGAAGAAACGAGCACGTTTGGAATTTGATGCTCACTGTTTCATATGCTGTAATTCTGTTACATCTGGTCAATAGAATTTTGTTCCCTACCCAAAGCTTAACAGTGTGGCAGTCCTAGAATTCTGTTTGCTGGCTGCATATGCCCAGAGTCATCCTGCAGCATTATGCCCACCCACAGTCATACCGTCAAAATTGCATGTAGAGTGTTGTGTACATTTTTTAGGAAGATTCAAGCTGACTTACACAGGTAGCAGCCTGCATACCATATGTGCAGTGGTGTTAACCTTTAAAATGAACATTGATCCAGTTGGCAGCTTGCATCCTTGCTCAACTGCATTTTTCAAAGTACCATGCCGGTGTCTGCTTCCTGCACCCATGAGCTCATGGACAAGCTTGCTCCCCACTGACACGAGATGCCGCGGCTGTGTTTCGGGTTGCTTTTTTCACCTGATTAAGACTTCAGGGCTCGAAAAATTCCAAAAATGTTACTAGACCTGCAAGTCTAGTGACTTAAATAATCTATCCAACCTAATTTTAATGCACTTGACCCATAAACTAGTTTCAAATTATGTGATCCTGAGCAAGTATTTTAATTCACTGAGATGCCATTTTCTTCTTCATCACATATGAGAGCACCTTCAAATACGCAAATTTAGCACGTCTGCTGTACAGAAAATGCTTTTGTTTGATTTAATAGACTAAACATCAGCTACATATAGAATGTAAATCTAGCCACATATAAGAAGTACTTGACTACAGACTTGCCTCTTCATTCATTAAATGCATTGTCATCAGGGCTTGGCCAGGAATGTCTCTCACTTCATGTTTAAAAACTATCACTTTTAATACATTCATAACTAAAGCATAAAGTAGCAACCCACTGTTATTTGTAATCAGGTTTAACATTGAAATGGCCACAGAATTTGTCACTGACGTGTTTTTAAAACTATATAGTGTACAATGTTTGGAAATAGTTTCTGCAAATATTTGTCATTTGCACATCACCAAGTAAAGTGTTCTGATTTGCTTTCATCCAATTTTAATCTTACCAAAAAACGTTCTTTTATAATTTCTGATCTACTTGTACTATTCACTTACAAGTTGCTCCAATGTTGTTTTAGAGAAAAAAATGGATATTTTACTGCATTTTGTTTCACAAATATTGTGAAATAGCTCACTTGACAAAAAGCATTAACTGTAAAAAGAGAAAGAAAATTAAACACCATTTTCTAAGAAAACGTGAGCAACAATTGGTAAAAAGACAACCTGACATTTGACTTCTGTCCTTGAGCAGTTAGCAAATGTGTCAAGATAAAACAAGATTTAAAAGCGTTTTAATTGCTTATTCACTTTCTGAAGGAACAGAACACCTGTTTTTTCCAGCTTGTTTACTCGCCAGCAGGGCCGAGTAAGTGCTAAAAATAACTCGACCTGCAAAAATTCAATTCGCAAATGCGAGAGGGCTTGTGGATCTTTCGAGGCCTGGACTTGCATCTGATTGCCTGGTAGTTCTGGTAACCAAGTTAATCATTACCCTTGCTACATGCGGTGCTGCCCATACGTGAATTATTGAAAATTGCACATCGCTTCCCTGCACCCCAAGAGGGGCCCATTCCGTCCTTCTTGATTGGGGCCACCAGCCCTAAACAAGAAGCCTGATTTCCCAACGCAATTTCCAGTGTTGGGCAAAAGATTGCTCCCACTCTGTCCTGATGATCAAGTGGCCCTCCCAACTTTTAGGGTCGAAACGTCAACTTTCTAATATCCATCTACCTGGACTTGATTTCTCTTCCACATCTAGATAACATAGGAATTCAATGATGAATCTACAGAATTAACTAATGACATTCAATACCTCCAGTCAGGTCACATTCAGAACATCCATGTGAAAATTGTATATATTGTAAATATCATTTTTCACATGATATTCTCAAACTACTTCTTACCTACTCACAAGCACTTTTATTCTCACTCTTTCCACTGGTTGTATAGCAACTGTATAATATGAAATATTATGAATTGTAATGATCTTTTGACGCTCTATATGAAGAATTTTGCAACCCAAATTGTTGAGGTGTATGTAAAATATTGAGTACTAAGTAATAATTGATTGAAAGTTTTTCGCTGGGACCAATGTGTTTTGTACACCCCTCACATGCATCGTTCCATGTGCATTGGTCCTAATCATAGAGCCTCATCATTTCTGCGGTGAAGCTGAACTGCTTGGTAGAAGCCAGTGCAAAAAAAAGAACGCCATTACCATACCTGAATTATTCAAGAAATGGGTTCTTACACAGAATTGATGGCATCATGCACAAATAAGAATGATGCTCTGGTGCTACAGCAACCACTATGTTTCAGAGGATGTACAAACTTGAGACACTCCGTGCCAGAAGTCTCAAACATGTATGGAATTAAACACAATATCTGCACTTAGTAGGGTCTTCCCGTACCACATCAGAGATTTGCTGATGAGAAGTGCAGAGCCAGTGACGGGTCTCATCAGCCACTCGGGACATATGTTGCATTTCCAAACAAGAAATAATTGTGGCTGCTAGCCCTTAGAGAACAGATGACGGACAGCAGACACTACATCATTTATTTTAAATCCTTCTGAAACAATTGTAATGTATCTGTAGTAACCTGCCATTGTTCACTTAGATAACACACACCATGTATGTGTTGTTTATTTTTGTATTCTTCATGCAGTTTCACAGACTAAATGTGATACAAAGTTGACCTTGATAGTGTGGGGCCAATTATTATTTTAGCTATATGTGAGCCCTTTTTTAGGTCTCACCTGATACAGAGCATGCGCTGTTGCTTGCAAAATGTTTTGTTAACAAAGTAAAACTGCTTAAATTGAGTTTAGAGCCCACCCATTACTTACCATCGGTTGGTTGCATTGTCACCACACCAGCTTTAGAAAAATAACCAATATTTATCTGTGCAAACTAGACCAAAACGATACAAGACCAACATACAGTATTAAAAAATAGGCACTTTGCAAGTATAACTCAAACAGGCAGTTCCTTTAAGCTAGTAGCTCCATCCGGGGTTACCGCAGTGCTGAAAATAACAGAATCCAACAGTCCCTGCCGACCACAATGTTGCGGACCAGCGTTTTTGTCAACAGACTTGTAAACAGTACCTTTTGGTTCCGTTAAACCCTGTCGTTGCGTGCCGGTCGTGGCAACCATCACAGTTGTGGTGTGAAGCGTAGCGGTGTGGTGTGTGGTGCCCTCCAGTCGCGTTGTTGGCAACTGCGCGGTGATAGTCGTCCAGCAGAGTCGAAGAGACCAGGGCTGTGGCTTGGAGCGAGGCGGTGCTCGTGGCGGTGCTGACCGGTCACGGTGCAAGCGACGTGCCAGTTGGTGGGAGCTGGCGTCGGTCGGCCCAGACTGTGGCATGGGATAGAGCGGTGCGTTGTGTGACTTACGAGCGGTGCGCCCAAACCACAGTGCGGTCTCTGGTGTCGAGGTCAGCATGCAGCGACGTTGTCAGTGAGACCAGGGCAGCAGAGTGAAGTGAGGCGGTTCGAAGTGCGGTGCCCACAGGTCGTGGTGCAAGCAGCGCTTGGTGGCGGTAGTGTCTGTCATCGTCTGTGAGACCAGGGTTGGGGTGCGAAGTGCGGCGGTGCCCTCTGGTCACAGAGCCCGCAGTGGTGTCGGTATTGGCGGCTTTCCCCCTCTATGGCAACTGAAACCCACGGTTCCAGAGGCGGTACCCAGAGGTAAGTGAAGTCTTTACTGTCCCTGAGACTTTGTGAACAGGAGGCAAGCTCTATTTCAACCCCTTGTAGATACTCGGCGACAAGTGAAGACAGTTCAGTCCAGTCCTTCCACGGCAGAAGCTGCAACTGCAGGCCAACCCAGCAAAGCAACAACACCGCAACGGGCAGTACTCCTCCTAGCAGTTCGTCCAGCTCTTTTTATTGGCAGGTTCCTTGATGCAAGCGAGTTCTATAGTTCTGTGGTCTGGGTCCCAATATTTATACTGCATTTCTCTTTGTTTTCTTGAGCAGATAGTGTCTGTGCTTAGTCCAACCCAGTTTGGTCCTCTCTGGCCCAGCGTCCCGGCAGGAGGTGGAGACAGCTACGTCCAGGCCCATTCAGGTGCAAGGAAATCTACTTCCACTACTCTAAATGCAGCCCAGGTCTATTCAGACCAGCCCTGACTTTTCAAACACAGAACATAAAATCATCTTTATTAAAAGATGCATTTCTACATTCTGAGTTCAGGCATACTAAACTCCATTTCCCCATCTTGTCCCAATGGGAAGATATGTTTGTAAAATGTGACAAGTATTCCCCATTCTATCCTATGGGACAGATAGCCTTTTAAAAGTGAAAAACTAATTGCACAGTAGTTCACTATCAGGACATGTCACACACTTCAGGACATTTCCTACCTTTCACATACAATGCACCATGCCCATGGGCCTACCATAGGGGTGACTCGCATGTAATGAAAAGGAATGTTAGGGCTTGGCAAGTGGGTGCATTGGCAGGTCTGATAACCCTTTGAAAGGCTGCTCTTGTGGGTGGCACAATCAGTGCTGCTGGCCAACTGGCAGCATTTGATTTGCAGGCCCTGGCATTTTTTGTGCACTTTACTAGGGACTTACCAGTAAATCAAATATGGAACTCATGGAAACACCAATCCATAATCCAATTGAGAATAGGAGCATTTGCACTGGACAGCAGTGAGAAAGTGTGCAGAGACACTAAACCAGCAAAATACAGGAAGTCCGAAAGCAAAAAAGATGGGGGAAATGCACCAAAAGATGCCAGGACATATCTGTAGTAACTTGCCAGTGTTCACTTACATAACGCACACAGTGTATATGTTTTTTTTTTTTTTTTTAAATCTTTCTTCTTCATGCAGGCTCACAGACTAAATACGATGCAAAGTTGCCCTTGATATTGTGGGACCAATTAATATTTAAGTTATATGTGAGCCCCTTTTTAGGTCTCACCTGATACAGTGCATGTGCTGTTGCTTGCAAGATGTTTTGATAGCAAAGCAAAACTGCTTAAATTGAGTTTAGAGCCCACCCATTACTTACCATTGGTTGGTTTAATTGTCACTATTGTTTCCTTGCTTCTCATTGGTCAAAGCCTGCTGGTTTCATTTTCTCCTTTGTGTGTTTGTCCCTTTGATGGAGCACGGACCAAGTACTGATAAATTACTTTATTAGGGTCCTTCCGCTGCTCAGACTGGGAATTGGGTACTTTTTCTTTTTGTTTCTACTCCTGCTTTCTAGGTCTCTGCCTCCCCAAAAAGATATACTCTAGTATTCACTTCAGGATGCTGACACTTTACATCCATAACAGGAAGGCCCCACTGTTCTGCAGCAAAGGAAAACAGCTGCTAGTTGCACACCTATTTTTTTTTTCTGCTTCATTAATGCTCTCACACAGTTCCCCAATATTAATCAGATTGCAGCCAAGCAGCTACCATGTCTTTCATGAGGAAAAAAAATCTTTCAGGATATCTGTTAGCGCCTCATATTTATTTTTTTGATTGGTGCCGGGCCACAAAAGTGATTTACAAAATGTGGTAAACTTCCTCCTAGAAAGAATCTGGCATTTTAATCCGGTCAGGCACAGTTTGTCAAATTCTTGAGCAATAGCACCTTACTTGTTATTTTTTTATCTTGCAGTCACGTCAGTTTTTGTAAAACATATCTTTTGTAATAAATATGATCATTTTATGTGCTTTTTCTGTAGTAGGATTAAAGGCAATAAATTGCGCGCAGAGAGTGGTAAGCTGACCCCCTAACCGAGGGGAAGGCTGCTGCGTAGTTAGGAGCCTCTTTTAAAAGCTCCCATTATTTCATCTGAGTGATGCTTAATGTAAAAAGATTTGCCAGGTCTGAAGAAAGAAACAGCTGTGCCATCGAAGAATAAAGCAGTGCCCTTGTTTGCCTAACTGGGATCAGCCAGTGGGGGTTGAGAACCTGAGCTCCAGTCGTTGATCATTCCTAGCTTATCCATGGCGCCCTGTGTTAGTTTGGGCAGGCAACTGCACCAAATTGCAAACAAGCACATTGGATTCAATTGAGTACCATTAAATTGGAGATCAGTAATCTTGGTTGTTTATTGTGCATAGAGTAATCAGATATATAATGCAAAGCAATGTTATTATTAATGGTTAACATTTAACAGTCAGTGATTGAAACGGCTAAGCCTCATCTCTATGTTTTCTGTTTTTTAGATACGTATAAATGAATGACAGCAAATGGCCGCGTCATCATGCCTTTTTAAAAAATATATATATTTTTGATCTTCTTAACAGCTGATGCTGTGCAACATGAAAAATCTTTGGCAAAGCCAGTATGTCTGATCTATGTGAGTTCTATTGAGGTTGACACTGGTTAATTTTAGCCATAGTTGAAAATACATTTTTTTAAAAACCTATGAGACCCATATGAGCCGCCCTGAGTAGGACTAGAAGAACGACTCGAAAAGCACACCCTCACGAGTTCAAGACATTTAGCGAGGAAAATAAAACTTCTGGCATGCTATCTCTTTCTCTCTCTGCCCTAATTCGTATCCTTGCCCCTTCCATTCTCTCTCTTTCCCATACGATGACAGTGGATAGGGGGCAGTCAATCTACCGAAAATGTACTACAGCTAACTCAGCCAGTTTGGGCTGCCCTGTTACAACAAAGCGTTGATGAGTACATGTTATATGTTATATGTTAAATGTCATATGTTGTAAAAAAAAAAAGTTTATTGAAATAAAAAATAAAGAAAAAAGCTATGAGTGGATCAGTGCAGCGTCTTAGCATAGCATTTTTTGTTATTGTATATTATTGTGCTTCTGTGCAAAAACAAAATTGCCAAAGCCAATAAATCTTGCATAGGCAAGACGCTGGCTTTGCCAATGCTCGTTGTCATTTGAGGCAACTTGTGCTTATTCCCAATTTTCCACAAAAAATATCCTGGATAAACTTGTGCCCATTTTTCCCTACGTGTTATGGTTTGTAATTCTAGGAGGCCTGGGAAGATATATAAAATGTGGTGCAATTTAATTCATTTGATTCTAAATATGTGAAATAAGTGCTGTGCATGGGTGTGTAGAGTTCTTTTTCCTAAAAATAGCATTAAAAAAATTCTCAGATCTGGCAAGTTTTTTTTTTTTTTTTTCATCCCAATTGTTACTTTCTAAATGGTGTTTATGTTTATATTTTTACAGTTTCGACCTACTTACAGTTCGTAGGGGGAAACCGGCATGAAATTCTTGGGCAAACCGATAGAGCTATGCATATTGGAAAACTTTATGGAATTCTAATTTGAGCAAGGGATTGTTTTGTGTAGCTCGCCCAAGGTTTTCTCAAAGATTCTAATTAGTTACCGTGGTGTGGAAAAGAGAGATTGGTAACAAGTTTTTCATCTGTAACCTTTTGGCCAAGATACAAAGTTAGTATACTGTTATGTCCACCTGACTTGCCCAAGATATATAGTGTTTGTTGGTTTTCCAAAAACCATGACTCCTATAGCTATCAATTGAGCCAGGGCGTGCAGTGTTTTTTCATTGTGTACCGACCATGCATCTCTTGATAATGAAAACTCTAATGATAATTAACATCCTGGGTATAAAAGAAAGCAATGCATTTTTAGAATGTGCCCAAAAATCTGAGTTTATGAATAGTGGATTATTCATACCGCTCCGAAATTTGGATTCTTAATAATGCCAGGTGTGGACACTAACTCTGATTTGGAAGCCAAAAATTAGAGAAATCCTGTATATAACAACAAAGGTCCAATCATCCTGAAGTTCCACAGTTCTCCCAATCAAGATGATACCTTGCATATGGAGATGGGCTTGACATAGGGAGGATAATATTTCCAAAAACTTGACACTGTGAAGGACGAAAATGTTTGGATGAGAAAGACTTATGGTTTTGACTGCCAAATACTTTTTCTTACCCAGAATGCTCTTTAAATGCCAAATTTCGCTTAGAAGCCTGAATTTCCTTACATTTCTATAATTGTAGGTGCCAACGTTTATGGGGAGAGACAAAAGTTCCACCACCCAGCGTTCCCAGACGTCTCTCGAAACTGTGTGTTGAAAGGTTTTCCTTCTGTTGGGCACAGGAATGAGCCAACAACGTGATCGTAAAATTATGAAGCAGTTGTTTTGCATTTAGATGTTTTTGGGATGTGGATAGATGGGAGATTTGGGCCCAGGACTGGCTGGCAAATGGGAACACCTACCAGTCCCAGATTTTGCTGTAAACCGCGATACCTAGGCGAGTCCAGAGTGACATGGCTTCTTGCTTGGATCCCTTAATGTTTTCTTACCCAGAATGCTCTTGAATATTAAACATTGCTTCAGAAACAGAATTTACTCACATTTCTGTGACAAAGGTCCAGAGATTGCTGAGAATGCCTTCTAGCCCCTGTTTCCACACTTCTCCCTTACAAATGTTAATCAGATGTGTTTGGTCCTAGTGCATGTGTTAGGAAAGGTCCAATAATGCAACCACTGAAAGGTTTTCAAACCTTCTTTGCCAAAGGCATTTTTTGGGGTTGATGGTAGCTGTTGTATTTGTGCTGGCCCCCAAGGGGCCTTGCCTATCCTGGGCATCTCTGAAAAGTATGCATGCAGAGGAATACATGGTGGTGATGCTTGTGTGAATCTCTACATGTTGTCTTACCCCAAATGCCCAGTAAACGGCAACACTGTGTCGAACAAAACGCACATTTCCAATCTGTTTCCAACGGGATGCCTGCAGTGGGCCCGGAGTTGGCGAACACTCTGTAAACCCGACCAGCGCTGAGAATTTGTGAGGCCTTCTAGCATTCTAAAGGCAAGGTATAATCCTGAGTATGTTCCCAAAATGTTATTAACATACAAGAGTTTAATACTTAGGAACATATAACTCAAAAGGTTAGAGTTACATAATGCCAGGGCAAATGCCCTGCTTGAGACAACAAGGAGAGTGATGAAAATAGGTGAAACTGGCAAAAACTGACAGTCTTTCGTGGATGAATTGTAATGAGCACAAAGGACAATTGTACATTCAGTTGCAAGACAGTCTTTTTTTGCGTTAATAATGGAATGAAGCTCAAAAAATATTGTCTGCATGCATAAAGATGGCAAACTTAAGACTTAAAAAGCTTAAGAACCGGAAAGAAATAGAATGAGTAGAAACTGTGTTTTTGGGTGTGAAAAAATCAGAGTGGAAGCAGGTTAGCCCATTACGATAAAAAATCCTTGAAGAGAAAAGAAAGCTATGTCTCTGTGTTCCAAACCCATAAAAGGAGGGTGAATGAATAGAAATATTGTAGCTGTGGAGGATGGTTCAGTGTGGAGCAAAGGAAGTGGCGCTGTGGCGGTGAAGGTAATGTAGCCCACAATATTAAGGAAGGTAAAGAGCATGGTGATCTAATCCGCAAATTTTTTCAAGGCGTTTAGAAAAGACAAAGGTGTATCTGCTGAAGAGAATACTAGAACAGAATCCTGACATCGACAATATGTGACGTGGTATACACCTAAGATATTCGGGTATTTCATGGATTTTTACTGACTTTTTATCTCTAAGCTATTAATTTATGAGTTTGTCAGTGGTTATTTGATTTATGAATAAGGGCAGGAAAGATGAGTTGTATTCCTCTCCAGCTGAATCAATGGAATCTAAAATGTGGAATTGTATTTTTTTTTGTTTGGGACCCTACCTGGCACGTCGGTAGCAGTTGATGGATTATGTGCGTGCAAATGCTTTCTCTGCATGGGAGTCTGCCCATGAATGAAGCTGCTATTCATCACAAGACTTTGTGGGCCTGCCTTTATTTTAGTGACCTGCACCAAAAATTCTGATCGAATGTCCTTGTAGTGTAAATTCTCCAACTGAATCTTGGTTGTGCCACATATAGATTGAACTGCTTGTTGTGTTGACATGTTGTAGTATCTTGTATATGTGTTTTTGTGGTATCTGGAGATAGACCTATGCAGCGTTTCTACTGCTTTCACTGAAGCTGCCACTTAAAAGAAGATCAGAAACTATGAAATATGCCTTTAGACTGATGTACCATGCCTGGAAGCCCCCCAGTGAGTGTTCTCTAAAATGGACGGCCCCAGCCAGGACGTGCTAAATTCATCAGGGGTGTGGAATTTAATAAAATATCTACTTGTCCATGGGGCAGGTTGCTTCATAAATCTACTTGTCCGTAACAAAATCCACTTGTCCCTTTTGTGCCATGTAAGGTGGCGACAAATTACGGCAGCAATCTCATTAAGCAAGAGTTCTGATAAAGCCTCTCTAATTATGCCAGGGCTTGTACCATAGTTGGGTTTGAATACTAGCAATTCCCTTATGTTCCTACGTTTCTGCAGGTCTACATACTGGAGCTGAAGGTAGTGGTAAGCAATAGTTCAAGGGTTGGAATGCCCTTTTGAGTCTGTGCAAACCTACTAATTTGCATGTTTTAAAGGTTTTCACCAACTTTTTAAATATTTTCCCATACTGAAAAAGGTTAGAAATGTACTCCTGGCAGTGGCAGACGTAAAACTTCTTCAGGGTTGGGGAAAAAAGTGGTTGGGGGGGAAAGTGAACTTGAAACATTCAGATTTTCACATGAGCAAATCTACACCAGCACATTTGCTCATGGTAAAATGCAGTTCACAAATATTACAGTACTATTACTTGGCCTTCTTCTGTAAATTCTTGTGAATTCACGGAGACTGTATATATGCACTTAATGCATGGATATATACCATGGATGCACTTTTAAGACTTTCTTTAATAATTGGGCCTGGGGTTAACCATGACCTTTTGTATTTAGTAAAATTATGTCTCTCTCTCTCACCTTCTCTCGGTCTATCAGCTAGCTTCACTGTGAGTGACAGTATTCTGCTCTATTACAAGCAGCATATTGACACACATAGTAGTTTTGTTCAGTGCCTGGAAGTGCTGTGGCATTGTGTGCTTTTTGAGACCAAAAACAGTTTTTGCTTTTGCCAATTCTTGTTAGAATGGCGAGGGCCCTGCAGCTCCCACACAGAAGGTTTTACAAAAAACAATGCTTTAACAAGTCACGCATTGACAAAACCAAAAGCCTGACCACCAATTTCAGACCTTCTGGCTTTGCCAATGCTTAATTATTTTTGTTTCCCACAATCGTATTTTAACTGATTACACTGATTTTTCCATTATGAATATTTTTGGTAAATACAAGCATACATCAACATGTGACTAAATGATCCTGCAAAGATATGGTACCTAAAATCTTACAGTAGTTTAGCAAAATATTTTTTTCCTGCTTGCATTTTATTGTGAACATTTTATTTTGAAATCAAAGAATCATCACGGTTGCTTTCAAGCTTCTGCAAATATTACATATAATCAGAGAGCATTCTGGGAGCATTATACATAGCCTCATATTACTAAACTTTGAAAAAGTGTGTACACATTTATACTGGAACCACCGTCAGTAGTGCAAGCAGAGCTGACAACATTTACTTTTAGTGCACACCCTAATAATAAAGGCTTTGCATTAATGAACCATAAATACAAGTTTGAACAGTGTTAAAATATGGACACACATGTTACCTTAACTTTAGACAATGCTCTTCCTTGATCCATAATGTGGTATTGTAAACTGGCAGCTAAAGGGTTTGTGCTGTAGGGGGTTGGGCCTACTTGTCCCAAGGACAAAATAGACATTAAAACTTGTTGCCCTTGACCCCAAACATTATGTCCCGGGCGTCGGGCTATAGGAATTCCACATCCCTGATTCATGCCACTGAGACAACCGTTAGGAGACTGGAACAGTCACTAATAAGTTGATAATGCTGCAGAGATGAGCTACAAGGTATTGGCGGTATCAAGTAAGAGGTTTCCATCTCCGGGTTTTGACAAGCTGTATGGTCGTCAATGATTGTGCTTCTGTTATTTACATGTGATTGTGCATGATCAGCTGCGTGATGGATTGAAAGATTTGTCAGCGTTTGTGGGAGAGACCAGCGGTGATTGATCTACAGATATTGGGATTACTGCAAGCTGTGCAATCGACATTGCATTACATCGGATCTGTCTCTTGTACCAATCTATGTGATTAACTAGCTATTGAACCGGCAGCTGGACGGGACCATCAGGTGGCAATAGTCACTGTGCGAGTTTATTTTTGGCTGGCCTCTGTCTTAAACGTACACAAAAAAGTAAACAAAACCGTTAATGTAACATGTGCTGTGCACATGTTCGAATCGGGAGCGTGAGCTTTCCTTGGCACGCGCTACTCCTACTTGACTCATCACCATTGTTAAGTGAACATGGGGGTGCTGCAGGAATCATCAGTGACTCCTCCAGTTCCATCTGTGCTGCACTGTTTGGTGTACGCAAGTGCCTGGAGCCACATGGCACCCTCCACCACTGCGTAACCGCCATCTTTGTTTTGGAGGCAGCACACAAGTCCTTGGGCATCCCGTATTGCGCAGCTTGTTTTGTAGCTTGCTCAGCCAGCACACGAGCAGCAGGGTCGGAGTTGTCTTACATCGAATGCATGCTTACAAGCCCAAACTTTAATTTAAAGGCGTGCAGTGAAGGTAAATTTCAATTTTTTTGGGACTGTCTCCGTAGCCCAGGAGTTGTCCGGTTGGCGGGCTGTGGTGACAGAGCCAGTAGCAACTGACGTGACAAGGAGCCATCGCCAATTTCGATGACACCCCGAACCCGATATGATATGGTGGTATCGTCTCCTTTCTGGCATTTTATTGCATGCAAGCTGCTGTGGGAGGAATTTTCTTCCTTGAGATGCTGGTTCATTCGAGTGAGCTATTGCTCATTGTCTTTTTTTATTATTGTATTTTATTGCATTTTAAGGCATACAGCAAAAAGAGAAAAAACAAAACATATACATATCAGATTATGAAAGAACGAAAGCAGAAATTAGCACAAATGCGTATCACTGAAATCAAAACCAAGTATGAAATGGTATAGCATCAATACAAAACATAGTGGCGAGTAAGGGGAGGAGGACGAGGCGCGAGAGACATAGCTATCTGGGGAACAAAAGAACAGTACACAGTAAATTGAGGTGCAGGCACATGTTCGGCGTGAGGTACACTGACATATAAGTGAATAGCCCGGAGGGGAACAGGAGCACCTACATCAAAATTCCAGGGCAAGAATAAACAGAGAGCAAGCAGAATCATTGGTTAGTCATCAGGGGCGTCTGACTCAGTCTGCTGAGCAGCTTGATATTGGGCAAAGAGGCCCCAAAAACTCCTCGGGCAGTTACAAGGAGGTAGCATCTCATTATAAACATCAGATTGAGTATTGCAGTATACCATGTCACGTTCTCACTCCGCAATTGTAGGCATCGGATCCTTCATCCACCTCATCGCCAGTCTACGCGTGGCCAGGAGGAGGCCGAAGGCAACTAATTTACGCACATTCTTCTTAAGTGGTTTAGTGTAACCAAAGAGCGCCATCAAGGGATACGGAGCCAGGGTGAACCCAAGTATGTCGCTCAGCTTTTGAAAGATTGCTTCCCAATAGTGCTCCACCAAAGGGCACTGCCACGCCTGATGAAAAAAGCCAGCGTGGGAAGCGTGACAGCGCTCAGTCATCCAGACTCATGCTAGCCAAACCTGAAAAGGCGCAAGGGGGAGTGGTACACTGTTTAAAAATGGGCAAGCCTGTGTCGGCCATTGATAGAAATCTGCCAAGTGGCCGTGCAACAGTAGAGCCAGTTGTCGTCCGTGATAGGAGTGCCAACATCGAGCTGCCAGGCCTGTCGAACCCTACTGAGGGGGGTAGATTTCGTAGCAAGAGCGGAGGCGTATAACTTGGAAATCAATTTGCACAGATTTGGAGCGCTTAAAAGGGAAGTCAGAGGGGAAATATCTAAAGGTTCCTGCAGTTCTTTGCCTAAAATCGCCCGCAGAGCATGTCTGGTCCTGAAGAAACGGAATCTTGTCAGTGCCGACTGCTTGCTGTCCTTGCCTGCCGCCTCCTCCCAAGAGCACACCCCCCATTCCTGAAGAGGTCACCCATGGTCTGTATATGCAATTTATGATGGGAATCAAGGGTCCCTTTTTCCAACCTGAGCGCAAACCAATGGCACCACTCAACACCCAGTCGGGGTGAATAGAGCTGCGCACCTTCCGAGTATAGCGTTCCACGCGTGGATAACAGAATTAATTGAATCCAGTATGCCACAGCGCCGCGAAGGGACTTGCGTTAGAAAGCGAGGCAAGGAGTGCGGGGCTGCGGCAACCCTCTCTATTTGGAGATGAGGTAAATCGCGGGGTCCGTGTACCCAAGTGTATGTGTGAGAGGCCTGCGCAGCCCTATAATACAGTTCAAGGTTTGGGGCATTCAATCCCCTGGCGGTATACAGCAGCATGAGTGTGTCTAGCGCTACTCTAGGAGACTTACCAGCCCACGCTAACTTAGTCATCAAAGATCAGACTTCGCGAAACAGAAGCTGCGGGAGAACTATAGGTATATTTACAAAGAGAGAGAGCAGGCGAGGGAGGACAACCATTTTCATCAGAGCAACACGGCCAGCCAAAGAAAGGTCATGTACATCACTCCATTCCATTACATGGAGAGTGTTCCAAGCACAGATCACAACAGGAGTCGTATCCATCGGTCGATGTCGTCAGCAAGCTTATCTATCTCTGTACCGTAATTAGCTTTTAACACTACTTCAGCATCAGAATGGACTTGAATGCCGAGGTACTGCACTGGTTCCGTAGTCCATTGCTGCGGGAAATCGAACGGGAATTGCACTGTTGAAGGCGTCAGAGGGAAAAGTATAGATTTATCCCAATTAATCTTTAAGCCAGAGAGGCCACCAAAACGGAGCACCTCACGGATTACGGGAGAAAGATGTACTTGTGGGTCTCTAACGTATAGAAGGGTATCGTCAGCGTAAGCAGATGTAATGAGGTTGTGCTGAGGGAAACCAAGCACCCTGTGCCCATGATATTCACGCAGCGCCCGCAACAGGGGCTCAGCCGCCACCGCATACAGCAACGGGGACAACGAGTGCCCCGCGAGATTGAAAACTGGGCCGAAACCATGTCTTCCGTCCGCACTCTAGCCATGGGTACATTGTACAATACCGAAACCAGCTGCAAATATATCTCGCCAACCCCCATTCGTCTTAGCACAGCCTTCATGAACTTCCATTCAATCGAATCGAAGGCCTTTTCGGCATCTAGGAAGACCGCAGCAGCCTTAACCTCAGGCCGCACATGCTGCAGAACCCCAAAAACCGTACGGAAATGATGTGATAGTGTGCGACTGGGGATTAATCCAGCCTGTTCAGGGCCTATCAGCTGAGGGAGCAGCAGCGACAGACGGTTCACGAGGATTTTGGCATACAATTTGGTGTCCACGTTGAGGAGCGAAAGTGGACGATAGGACGGACACCTACGTGAGTCCTTGTTGGGCTTTAACAAAGTGATAATCAACGCCTCGTGCATGGATGGGGCATTATGCCTTCAGCAGCTATTTCATGAAATAAGGTGATCAGATGTGGGATAAGGAGATCACTAAAGCCCTTGTATAATGCGACCGTAAGGCCATCCATTCCGGGGGCATTACCCTCTCGCATGGAGCCCAACGTGAGTCGCACCTCCGCCACCTCGATAGGGCGCATCAAGAACGCTCGGTGCTAGTTCTGTAACCAGGGGAGTTGTATGTATTCCAGGTAGTCGGATATATCCTTGTCACTAGGGGAGAGTTTAGAGCTGTACAGCTCTTGATAATAGGAGTGGAAGTGAGCATTGATCGTAGTGCTCTCCGTTAGAACCGACCCGTCCTCTCCCTCCAAGTCCACAATGTCACCAGAACCCATACGGTGGCGTACCATAGCCGCCAGTACTGAACCCGGCCGGTCCGACTCTCCATAGGCTCTGGCGGACACATATTTCCCCATATGTTTGACTTCCCGATCGGCTTCCTCATGGAATTTGGCGAAAGTGGCCGTGATCCAGATCACAGAGCTCCGGTTCATCAGTGCGAGACTGACGTGCCTCTAGATCCGCCAAGCGGGCCTCAAGAAGAGCAAGGCGGTCACGAATGCCTCGGAGGACTCCCGCATGCTTACTAATGCCCCCCCCCCTGATAAAGACCTTGAACGCCTCCCACACCGCGGTGAAGGAGTCGACCGTACCCACATTAATTGCAAAAAACTCAGAAATCGTATCCCTGAGCTCGGAGTGCAATACAGAGTCTAATAACGAATAAGGAGGGAATCGCCATAAAAATGGGGGAGGGGTCCGAGAGGGAGCGGCAATGGTGACCGGTGAATGGTCCGAAAAGGAGCGGGCAAGAACCGAGCAATCCAATACCTTAGACATCATAGCGTGCGTGATGAACCAATAGTCCATGCGGGTGTAGACATCGTGCGGTGCAGAGTAATGTGTGTACCCTCCCTGGACGTGTGAGCGAGACTTCCACACATCCGCTTATTGCAACTGTATGGCTATGTCTAGCACCATCTTAGCTGAGGCAGAAATCGGACGAGGAGGGCCTTTAGACCGGTCGAGGGTCGTGTCCAATATACAATTAAAGTTGGCTTTCCCCACTCCAGAAGGGCGGAAGAGAGCGACGATCCTTGAGCAGTAAGAACAGGGATCGATAAAACTCTGGATCGTCATAGTTCGGGCCATAGGAGTTGACTAACAAAAAATCCCATTCAGGGTTATAACAACGTGACACAGCGTATCTACCTGCCGGGTCCGTCGACAAGGGTTCCAATCTGAGGCCTGCTTTGGGGTTTATCTATGTCAATACGCCCCCTGGAGTAGGAAGTAAAACAAGCTGCATGAGAAGTTTCTGACAATCTGTTACCTGTAAGGAGCGCACTACCTGGCTGCAGATAGGTCTCCTGTAGTAATGCTACTTCAACCTCCTTGCGCTTCAGGTATGCAATGATTTTGCGCACTTTGCGGTGGTCATTTAAGCCCCGGATATTCCACGTCATGAAAGTCAGTCGTCGGGGCAAACGAGCCCTAGGCTGAGTGTCTGGCATAGTATCCACAAATATGCAAGGAATGACCTCCGCACAGAGCCCGACCACCCTCCCCTCCCGCCATAGACAAAGTAGGAAAGTTTGCGATCCAAACAAAGAAAAATAGGAAAGGGAAAAAAAAACAACCCGAAGAAGCACACCACCCCCCACCCACACCTTGCTAACCCCAACTCTGCAAAGGCAAGCATCTACCCACCCATACATCGTAAAGAGAAAAAACAATTGTGATACAAACCCACCCAATACCCCACCAGAGAACCCAACAACAAAAGGTGGAACAGCGGTTAACGCAGTAGGGCAGATGTTACCCAGCTACACAAACTGATCCAACCTACCGCTTTGACACCGCTTGCAAATCACAAACCTACGGCAACCATGACTTACATCAATGAGGGGATGGCAGATAGCAAGAATAAACCTGCCCTGTTGGGCTCAGTGATACATTAAAGGTGCAGCTCTATGAAGGACGATCTGGTAACCTGGCACAGCATTCGAGGGAGCAATTAAGAAGGGGGAGGAAAAAATTTCATGAAGGGGAAACAGATCCTGAACAATATCAGAACACTACTTTCAATACAACATGTAGCGCAGCCCGTTGATCAGGGCAACAGTGTGTATCCTACAATGTCAGAAAACAACGGAGAGTAACTGGAAAACATTGCTCGTGTGAGAGGTCCATAGCAGCTCGGTCATTGTCATCTAGGGTACCAGGAGCTTCATTCTGCGTGGGAGAGGCATGTTGACTGTTCGTGCCCTTACCAGTCTTTTCCCAGTCTCGGAGAGCCTTTTGTAAGGATTGCGGGTCAGAGTATAATCTGGGTTTCCCATCAAAGAGGACCGTAAGACGTGCAGGGTATAGCATCGCATACTCAATATGTTGGTCCCGCAGCTTACGTTTCAAGGGGTTAAACTGTCGCTGAGCCTCCTGTACCTTGAGGGTAAAATCTGGGAACAGTGAGATGTCCGAGCCTTCATAGCGCAATGACCCCAGTTCTCTTGCTTTGCGCAGGTCAGCGTCTCTGTCCCGTTTAAGAGTTTCGCTATAATAGGTCGAGCGGGGCACCAGGTTGGGGACGGGGACTGAGTGAATGATGCGCCCTCTCCACAACAAATAAATGAAAGAAAGTGCCCGCGCCTAAGGGACATGTCAACAGGCGCTCCACAAACTGCTCCATATTACCTGTCGCTGTAGACTCCGCCAGCCCCGTGATGCGCAGGTTGCAGTGCCGCGACCGGGCCTCCAGGTCCTCCACCTTATTTTGAAGAGCAGAGAGAGCGCGCTCCATCCGTCTGCGCGTGTCACCAGGGTCAGTCTGGGCCTCCTTCACCTCAGTGATGCAGCGCTCTGCAATATCTTGGCGCTCTGCACGCTTGTCAACCCTTTCGGAGATTCTGTCATTCCTGTAGGCCAGCGTGTCGATTTTGGAGTCTATGGCAGTGAAGCCTTTCTGCATGGACGCGATGATCTGCTTAATGTCGGCGACGGGGGCCTCAAGCTCGGGGGGGCGCCCCATCCACCCCTCCTCGTTACGACGAGATTTGCGCTGCTCAAAGTGGAGCTTGGGTTGGGACTTGTCTGGTTTCCCCATCGTTGAAAGCTCCGCGGGCAACCAGGGGAACCACGCGGAGAGCGAGGCTGCGAGTAGCCCAGCGGCGGCGGCAAGGGCCAGAGCAGAGGACCGGGCGCAGTACCCACAGCCAAGGGGAAAAGGAACCCCAACACCCATCCTCGAGACCAGTCTTCATGAAGGGACCGACTCGGGGACCGGAGCAGCACAAAGGCGCGGGAGCGTGATCTCCAGCCACAAGGCACCCGCCAGAGCAAACCGCCCACGCCACCACCCAGTCGAAAACAGGAGGCTCCAATGGTGTGTCAGAGTAGCCGGCACCGGGGAACAGGTAGACTCCACGGGCGGCCCAGGTCAACAAGCGCGTGGGATCAAGACCCCACTGTCAGGAACGCCACGGGCCAGATCCGGAGCAATGGGCAAACAGCCGGTGGGGGGAAACCCCAAGAGAACCACAACAGGGGGGGGACCTCTCCGCTGACACCGGCAGATGCCTCCCCTCACAGAGTCTCCACCAGACCGCAGCTCAAGATGGCCACCTCCACAGGAAAGGAGGCTAGGCCTAGGCTCCACAGCACCGCCTCCGATTTCGCTGAGCAGACACCAGCAGGGGACACAGGTGCCTTCGGAGCAGGGCTGGGTGACCCCACAGCAGCCTCAGCGTTTCGATCCCCTCTGCGCCGGGGCAGCGCCACACCAAGCACCAGCGGTACAGGGTAGTAGCGGCAGGCACCGAAGAGACAGCAGCCACTTCCGCCCCAGCGATCCCGGCCTGGACACCACTACCCGGCCAGCTCCACCTCCAGTAATGCAGGCAGCAGGTCTCACCATGCTTCGTTCGCCGGTCCGCGGCGTAACACCATCCAGGAGGGGACTGCGGACAGCAAAGAGCGGTCCCGGGAGGAATGAGGCTTCAGGGAGTCAATTCAGGCACATCCCCCCATAGAAAAAGTAGGTATAAGCACGGATTCCTGCCGGATAGCGGCAGAGCTCTAAGAGATGGCGGCCATTTTCCAGCCGAGCAAGCTCCGCCGCCCAGCTATTGCTCATTGTTGTCTCAAAATTACTGTTTTGGACATGTTTGCAATTAGTGTTTTCTGGTTATGATGGTTTTACTGCCTGTGTATGAGTGCTGAGATATATATATATATATATATATATATATATATATATATTCTTGTATATTATTTTTTATTTTACATTTTGTTTCTGAATGTGCAACTTTACATGTTACGCGAATCTAGTGAAGTAATCACATGTATTTGGCTTATTTCTAATTTGCCATGCTTTATGAATTTCATCTGCCTAAGAGTTAGAGCCAATGTTTTATCCTGCTCCACCGTTTTTCTTACTCTGGCTGGCATTGGGTGTTGGTAAATTTGTGTTGGTCAGTTACGTTACGTTACATGCAGTGTGGGTGAGTTTTCTCACCTGTGTCTTTTTTTTATGGCAAGTTTGCCCTGTTTCTTTACTAACTGATATTTGGTTGGATGCCCAGGTAGTTACATACGGTGCATTTTGGTGGTTTATGGTTATTTCTTTCTGGTGTGCTTAATTCAGAGTGTTAACTTATTGATAGGTGGAATGCCTACTCTTTCACATGTTATACTACATCGGTTTGTGTTTTGCCACATATATATTGCTGCATTTGTTATGCTGACCTTTTTCTTTATATCTTACGCGACATTGCTACATTGAACTTTTTATATCTCTCACACATGGCATTGTTCTATGTGTGTGAATTGCCCATTTCCTTTGTTTGCTTACGTGAGGGATGGCTAGTGGGTGGGAGTCACCCAAATGAAGTTAGACGTTACACCCCCTTTCATGAGGGAAGGAAATAGGTGAAAGTCCCATTTCTACAATTTACATTACAGACCCTTACACAAGGGAGGTCTATATGGGCTATAGCCCCATTTCTACATTTTACATTACAAACCCTTACACAAAGGATGTCTAGATGGGTGCAAGTCCCATAACTACAGTTCACATTTCATACCCTTACATGAGGGATAACTGGACAGTGCACAAGTCACCCAGTGCTAAACGTTTAGCTTGCTACCCTTACATGAGGAGTGGCTGTATGGGTGGGAGTCGCCCATTTCTTCATTGTTAGCTATGTTCCTTTACATGAGGGATGTTTGTTGGGGGTGAATTTCAGCTTTTGTTATGTGTCACACTACTTGCCCTTGTTTGGGGTACATTTTTCGGGTGTACTTCACCCACTACTATGTTTTTACGTGTTTTCCTTGAATTAGTATTCTTATTACAGTTTTTTTTGTGTGTCGTTCCCACTCTTTTTGTGCTGTGTTGTGCTACCTCTCATGCTCGTCTGGCCAGTTGGTGTGGTTGGTGGTAATAATAGGTGCGATTGTGTGATTATCTTGTATGCTGATGTGGGACTGATAGGGTTGTTCCTTTGTCTACTGTCTAGCAATGTGAGGTATTAAAGAAAATGCTATTTATTCTGTTATATTTGATCAAATTTATGAAGGGGGAGGATGTGGGATATCTTGTATATTTACTTATGCGCCTTCAAACTTTATTTTTCTTAATTCTCCATTATGGTTCTTCAGGTTAATGCTTGATTCCATATGGCGTTTGTGTATTATGATGTAATTTCTATTTTCATGTTTCTTCTTGTCAATACTTTATTCCATTTAGCATTTTTATTTTTTGTGTTACATAAAGGGGGAGGATATGTAGTATCTTGTATATGCATTTATGCTTCTCCCCTGTTGCTTTTGCCCTAGCTGCTCAGCCAGTGTGAATGTGCTGCTTGGAATGTTGGAGTGGTGATGATGAATGAAATGTTTGGGTGCCTGTGAGGTGAAGAGTGACAGAGTATGGGCTGAGCAGCAGGCAGGCGACTCCTGGTGGGGCTGCTGTACATGGATTTACCAACTTACAAGTAAGACTGAATAAATAAGTTGAAGCAACACTTCAGTTACCTCATCATTACTACACATATACATCTGAATAACTGGGCTTAAATGATTAAGTTGTGTTCATCTCGGCATTCTGTACTTGACCAGTCAAGGGCATGCTTTACAATGTGACAGTGCAAATCAAAGTCTGACATCCCTGGAGTATCCAGCAGCCCTGCAGCAAATAAAGTCCACAGTGAAGCCTGTGTACCCAGCAGTCAAGGAAATAAGCCCATCTGTTGACTCAGTCAACTGCTAAGTAAACCACCTTGAGAAAGTCAGTGTACACGGCTTGTTTTTGAGTAGGTTAGTCCAATATTTTATTTGAATCCATTTAGTCCAGGCCAGCTACAAGTTTTAAATTTATTGGTTGATATTTTAAATGTGTAAATATTGTGAATTACTGGTTAGATGACTGGTCTCTATATTTCATAACGTTAGGAATGCATCAGAAATAGCAGAAGTCACTATTCATGCTGCCTCCACTGTTTTTTATTTTTTATTTTTTTATTTAAATATTATGTTGTGCTAACTTGCAATATTGTTTGCATTTCTTTTGAGAGGCTTGTTTAGATCTGCTTGTGCTCAGTTTTTGTTATAACAATCCTGCTTGTTTTAAAAAAAGAAATTCCGAAAGAGTATAGACTTCAAATCTCGATCGGCTCCTTATTGAAATATATTCAAGCATTAGCTCCTCTATTCTTCCATTATTATTATTATTTTTTTTTGTTTAAAGAGATTTTGCTTAGTGCCAGTTTTATGGGATAAAGTACTGCCTACTTTATAAGTATATTGCAAGTAGGAGTTCCTTGAACGTATAGAGGCACGTGGATGCACAAGGAGAGCCTTCGGATGGTTAATATACTCCTCGATGGACTGCAACATTGTTATAAATCTAAATATCTAACATATGGGGCTTCCATTTACAATGAATGGCCTGTTTGCATTACCCCAGAGTAAACCTTTTTTTATAATGCCACTTCGTACCTTACTTCTGCCATCTGGAACTGCACTGTGATGGTCTGCATCTACTCACTGAAATGCCAAGTCTTGCATTATAGCGCCTCCCTAGCTGGCAAGCCAGAGTGCTGGCTGCTAATGCACCATTTACTGGAGTGGCAGCCGCGGTGTGTGCTGCTCCCTGGATGCTTGAGGACTAGCTGCTTCTCTGCCACAACGTAACACCACACTGTGCAGCAGGCCGGGAGTCCAAGCCGACATTGCGGGGTACAGCCACCAGGCAGGCCTGTACTGGCCCAAATTTCTGCTCTCACTGCTGCAAAGATAAGTAAGTGCCTAGCCTGGAGTGATGTATCATTGCTAAATTGCTCCTTTTAATACAAAATGTGTTTAAGAGTTTGAGCGCCCTGCAGTCATGATCTCATCAGATTAATTCTGAGCTGCCCCACTGCAGTGAGTCTGTCTGCTCACTGTACTAATTTTCAGCATTTGTAAGTCGCACTAAACTCTTTCCAGGGCTCTGGTCCAACATCATCTTTACTTTCAGCGTACCGCAGAGCCAGCGCGTTACTAAGCCAGAGCCTGGCTCTGAGACACAGACAGGCTGCGGCTGGTGTGATCTGGTGCTGCAGTGGCGCTGGGCAGGTAGTGGCTTGCTTACCAGGGCGGACCGCACAGCTTGGTATAATGATTTTTATTAGGGTTTACCCTGCTAAACTAGCCTGCCTGGTGAGTGTTCAGTTTGAGGGGGAATATATCTATCTGCATGCAACCCCTTCGCATTTCGTTATCTTGGAAAGGCTGGGTGCTCTGCGGACTCCATGTTTTCATAGGTGCTCAACTCTTGTTCTTGTGAGCCTGAAGTGTTTCCTCTGTGGCTAGTCACATTGCTGGGTTTTGAGAAGACTCAATCCAAGTTAGTCAGATGACGTACCAGTACCAACATACCTTTATATAAGATGGTCACTTATACATCATACTGTGTTTGCCAAAGAGCAGTCGTGCCTTATGAGCAGATGTGCACCCAGCTTTCACTACAGAAAACTCTGGGTTCACAGCACATTAGAGACTTCCACGATCAGTTTTACTTGGCATCTGAGTGGTATGTGTGATATGACTTGGTGTCTTTCTAGATGGCAACTAACACAGTTGCCAAGTGGCTTATCATGAGTTAACAGTATCTTCTTGCACATCTAATGCTGCTGAGTATGAAATAAAAAGCAGGCACGTGACATACAGTAGGAACTCCCTGCAGGTGCCAGTTTAGTGGGCACTATCCTAATTTCTTAACCTGAGGTATTAGATAATTATGCGCTCAGCTCTGCAGCACCAACTTCAGACATCAAGAACAGTGGTACAATAGCCCCGCTTCCAGCATTCACATGCTCTAGACGACCAGAGTAGCCCTGTCACTCCCATATAATTGCTAGAAGACGGAACTAGTACAAAGTGACTATTTCAGTTAGTCACGTCTGCTCTAAACAGTCAAAGGAAGAAATTGGGCCAAGAGAGAATTCAAGAGATGCACTAAATTCTTTTTCAGGTAGAAGGGGGTACAGGATAGCATTAAAACTGGCATACAGTGGGTTAGGATGATTCCGAGGAGGGGGCGTGGCTTAGGCGCCGGAGGGAATGGCCGCCGCTCTTGGAGGCTCCGGGAGAGCGTAGAGCGACGGGGATCCTCCGGGCGCCCAACGCACTTCATTCTATCTCGGGACCGCATCTTTAAGCGGCGGAAGTCTTCCTACATGGACCGAGGGCATTACGGAACCGCGGGGTGAGCGCACACAATGCTTTGACTGACATTCTTTATCGGCCGTGACTCGCAGATAGTGTGGCCGCCATTTTGTGCATTCCAACGCTCGTCGCTCACTACACATCCCGTGATATTAATATGTTTGTTCACCCTACCCAAAAGAAGATTTACAGCGTTTTTTAGGTTTTTTTAAGAGAATATTTCATTTTGTGTTCTGCTCCTTCGAATTTTTATGGCAAGCTGGCTGGTTATGTCTCCCATGGACAGTCCTCTCATATCTCCTCAGCATTAATCTTCGTTTCCCCGGACGCCATTTTAGCTCTGTGGCTTCTATCTTTCCAGTATGCCATTGGAATTTCAATGACTGTGCTGCTTCTCTATCTCAGCCACTGAGCATATATGGATGAATTTGTGCATTTCACACACATTATTGATTTTTCATTTCTGAACTTTTTTCAGTACTATTTGAGGCACCATTTTAGTGTCTTGTGAGCACCAGTATTTTTTTCTTCTATTTTTGCGCAGAATAGCTCGCTCTAATCGCAGTAACGTGCAGCAAAATAACGCCAGCTGTGTACCTTTAGAGGTCAACAACCCTTTTAGTGTGTTACAGGGCAGCATTACTGACACAATTAATGACTCTATTAGAATGGAAAGCTCATCTCCTAGTTCTTCTCGGACAGGCTCTAAACCTAAATCTAAAATACCTTCCACACCGGGAAAACGAGTGATGGCGAACCCTCCTTCTCCTACCAACGCATCTTCTTCTCTCTCCATGGAGCTTCTTCTTGAAGAAATACGCTCGCTCAAACCATATATGGCTGAAACAAATGCTCGCCTTGAAGATAATTGGTCTCATACTGAGCAGCAAGTGGCAGACCTCGAGAAGGTGTCTTCAGTGCAAGCGATCTCTGACCAGGTTCCAGGAATGCATAGAGAAATACAGTCTCTCAAGCAACAAATTGAGAATTTGGAAAATCGTAATAGACGCAATAATCTACGCATTTATGGTCTTGCGGAAAATCTTGAAGGCACCAACCCCATATCTTTCTTCCAATCCTTTCTGCCAACACTTCTTGGTCTCCCAAGCTCTCCTCCATTGAATATTCAACTAGCGCATCGTCTAGGTCAACTCTCTCGTTCTGCCAACTTCTCATCTTCTCCAGTGAAACCTAGGGGTGTTATCCTGTATTTTTTGGAATATACGGATCTGATTAAAGTCCTTCAAGCTGCCAAACAGAAGGGGAAAATTACTTGGAATGGTTCCACTCTTTTTTCTTTGCTCAAGATTACGCTAAAGCTACTGCGGATCAGCGCAAACAATTTTTGGACATGAGACCTGCTCTTCGTACCCTGAATGCTCGTTATGGACTGTTTCATCCTTGTATCTTCAAAGTGACTTACAATATTAAAACAACAAATTATGAAGATCCTGCGCTCCTTCAACGCTTCCTCAACTCCTGCAGAGATGACTCCATGGACTCCTCTCGACAATAATTAATGTTACTGTCTTAATTAAAGTCTGTCTGCTGTTGTTTGTTTTATACCTTCCTTCCGGATGTATTCTGTTATGTCCTGAGATACCCTCCTAATGTTTTTTGTTCCTTTCCTTCTCCCAGGTGCGGTTCTGCGATCCTTTTGATTCATGACCTCTTCGTATCATGCCCGGAGGCTGATTCTCCCTTTGCTGCACCCTCTTGGAGTCCTCCGTTCAGTGTTCTACCTCCCTTATGTGGCTCCTCCATCCCCACTCTCATTTTCTTTTTGTGGTATGTCTTTTTGACATTTTCATTTATAATCAAATATCGTCTGATGTTGTTTTGTATTCCTGTTCCATGTTTTCTCCTTCTTTGTTCTTCCTTCTTTCCCTCCTTTTTCCTTTCTTATCCTTTTTCTCTTTCTTCTTATTTCTTCTTTCTTTTTATTTTTGATAACAATCTTATCATTCTTACCTCTCTTCTTTTTCTAATATTGATTCCTTACTTAATCTCCTGTTCTTTTTACCTTCATCATTTTCTCAGTAATGCATTTAGCTTTTTTATTATTGTTTACATGATAATTGTTCGACGTTATTCTAACTGGTTATTTTTCTATTCTATTTTTTACCAGTTATTTAGTACTGTGCTTAGTTTCCTTATTGTTTACATGATAATTGTTCAAGTTCATTTTGACCGATTCCATTTAGAGTTGTTACATGGAACGTTAAGGGAATAAATAATCCTATAAAAAGACAACGGGTATTAACCCATTTATCTAAATTAAATGCTGACATTGCTCTAATTCAAGAGACACATTTATCTGATACTGAAGCATCTAAATTGATACGAGGTTGGGTAGGTAATGTTTTCTCTTCCCAGGCTCCAGGGAAGAAAAATGGGGTCTCTATTTTATGTCATAAAAAAGATCAAACTTCAGTTATTCACCAAGAGTGTGATTTGGAGGGTTGTTGGATAATAGTCAAGCTCCTCATAAATCAAATACCTTTAGTACTCTTTAACACCTATGCACCAGTTACTGTTGATAATTCTTTTTGGACTCGTATATCTGAGAAACTTCTTTTGCTACATGATGAGTATATTATTTTTGGAGGCGATTGTAATCAAGTGCTTGACCCCATATTGGACAGACATTCTTCTCTTAAGTTTTCTAATACCAAGATGCATTCCCAATTTATTTCCACTATACGGCGTAAAGCTCTAGTCGACATTTGGAGGCTTTGTAACCCCGCCACTCGAGAATATAGCTTTTACTCTCCCTCTCATCATTCACAATCCAGAATAGATTACCTCTTTTTTTTAGTAAATCCCTCTCTCAGCAAGTCTCTCATTCCGAAATTGGATCCATCTTAATTACGGATCATGCCCCAGTTTTTGTGCATTTTGATTTGTTACCCTTTACCCCACATGCACGTAGATGGCGTTTTAACAAGAATTTATTATCTGATCCCAACTTTACAAGCCAATTCACTTCTTTTGCTTCTGAATTCTTTTCCTTCAACTCTGTTCCGAATTCCTCTCCAGTTATGGTTTGGGACTCCTTTAAAGCAACCGCCAGGGGTTTTATTATAAGTTTTGTTTCTCGTAAGAAGAAATCTTTTCAGGCAAAATCCGACCAAATGCTTGCTGAGATTAAACAACTTGAGTACTCTTATTATCAGTTATACTCCGAATCATCACTAAAGAAACTCATTGACACGAAATTTAAATTTAATAAATCTTTCACAGAATCCGCTTCTTCATATCTCTTAAAAAGCAGTGCTCGTTATTATGGAGGTCAAAATAAAATGGGGAAGCTGCCGGCAAATTATTTGAAAATACGACGTGATCGGACTAAGATAGAGTCCATACGAAATAATGTTGGTATCTCTTTATTTAAAGATAACGATATTTTAAACAAGTTTGTTTCTTTTTACAAAACCTTATATACTCCCGAACAACAACCATCTTCAATCAATTTATCTACTTATTTTCAGTCTATTGAATTTTCTTCGCCTCATTATACTGACTTTTCTTCATTAGAAGTAGTTATCACTCTTTCCGAAATATCTCATGCATTCTCAGTTTTAAAAAGAGGGAAAGCTCCCGGTTCAGATGGATTTACTGTTGAATTTTACGTGCAATTTGCTCATCTTCTTGTTCCACATCTTCTGTCGCTTTTCAATTCATTTATTACAGCTGGCGCCTCTTCTGGTACCTTTCAGGAGGCCATGATTTGTTTAATTCCCAAAGACAACAAAGACCCATCGCCTTGTAAAAATTACCGCCCAATTTCCCTAGTCAACCTTGATTATAAGATATTTGCAAAAATTCTTGCCCTTCGCATTGATCCCATTTTACCTAATCTAATTGGCCCCGAACAATCAGGTTTTGTAAAAGGTCGTCTTGCTTCTGATAATTCCAGAGTCTTTTTTAACATCCTTAGTAAAGCTTCCTCTCTTGACTATCCTATTGCAGCTATTGCTTTAGATGCTGAGAAAGCGTTTGATAGGATTGGTTGGGATTTTATGTTTCAAGCTCTTCAATGGATACGGTTCCCTCCTAAATTAATATCCCTTAGTTCATTACTATATTCTGGTCCCAAAGCTTCCATCTTTGTTAATGGTAAAGTTTCGGAATATTTTCCTCTTCTCCGAGGAGTAAGTCAAGGATGTCCTCTCTCTCCATTATTATTTATAATTGCTTTAGAACCTTTCTTAGCTAGAATTCGGCAGGATGTTCAGATCACTGGTTTTCAACTTGATACCTCCCATGTTAAGATGTCGGTCTACGCAGATGACATTCTTTTATATTGTTCTAATCCTTCTACATCAATTCCTTCTTTTATGGCACAGGTTGATATATTCTCTCAGTTATCTGGATATCGGCTCAACTCAGACAAATGTGAAGTTCTTCCCTTTAAATGTGCTCTGTCTCAAACAAGATTTCATTTCTACTGGTTTTTCTTGGCAAACTTCCAAGATAAAATACCTAGGCCTGTGGTTTTCCTCTAACATTTTGGAAACGCTAAAACTCAATTTCGATCATATAATTAAATCTTTATTTGATTCTATTGATCGCTGGCATCCACTTTTTCTTTCTTGGTGGGGTCGTTTAGATTCCATTAAGATGATGCTTTCTCCTATAGTTTTATATATTATTTCTATGATTCCTGTACATATTCCTGGATTTTATTTAAAAAAAATAGATTCTCTTCTGATGAAATTTATTTGGAAAAACAAACCTCCTCGAATAGCCCTCTCTCTTCTGAAAGCGAACAAAACTTCTGGCCGTCTTAAATTTCCTGATTTAAAAAAATATCATTATGCCTTCTCTTTAAAACAATCTTCCCGTTGGCTTTCTCTTAATCAACCTGTTTCTCCTCCCATTTGGGTGACTATAGAAAACTACTTTATATCACCTTTTAAGTTCGAGGAGTCTCTCGTCTTTACAAATAATATTTCATCTTTTAGAACTCCAGTTACTCGTAAAACTCTTGCTCCACTAATACCTTCCTCATATCCTTTGTTTTCTTCACTAGATCAACAGCCCATTTGGCATAACAATCTACTACGTATTAATAATCGCACCATTTATTGGAAAACTTGGAGAAATAAAGGACTACTTTTGGATTTCTCAATTATTACCCTTTTCTGATCTTCAAGCAAAATTTTCTTTACCAGGTTCCTGTAAAGCTCAATATGATCTTCTGTATCCTTCACTCCTTCAGTATCTTGGTTCCTTACCGTCCACGGATTCCCCCTCCACCAGTTGCTCTCTGCTCTACCCCTTATTATCTAGCTCTTCCTCTGCTTCCTCTATATATACACTTGCTTGTCTTTCTCCTCTGACAGGAACAAAACTAAGGTTGAATTGGCCTGGGAGAGGGATCTTCTGGAATGTTGAAAATCCCCTTTTGGGATAAGTTATGGCTTAAAATTCATAAAACGTCCAGAGCTGCTAACACAACTCAAACCCTTTACTTTGTTTACCAACGTCTTTTATTTACTCTCGCAAAAATAGCCTCCTTTACCACAAATTCTACTCCTACTTTTTGGTCTTGCCCTTGCTCAAATGCAGATTTACAACATATATGCTTTTTGATTGTCCCCCTGTATATCGTTTTTGGCAATCAGTTTGGTGTCAAATTAGCAAAATGTTTAAAACAAATAATCCCTTCTCCCCGTCTAATATCTTTCTAGGCTCTCTATCACCACATTGGCCCCAATCTCATTCTAAATTTAAGCTGGTGGATTTGTTATTGGCAATAGCTTTTCATTTAATAACTTCTAACTGGAAACAAGCTCACAGAATCACTTTTAGAGCCTGGTGGAATGCAGTCTGTTTTCATCACAGACTTGATACCAATTATATTACCCCTATTTCTGTGTCCATTAAAAGAGCCCTCTTATGGCCTCCTATGTCCACATACTTTTCTTATATTGCCTTGCATAATGCTCCATTGGTCCAAACCTCCGATGAAGTTCGAAAGCCCCCATGATACATTTGTTGTCTTTTGCTAGTTCTAAATGACCTCTCATTAATATTCCCTTCAACATTTTTTCCAGTTGTAACTCAATGAGTATTAATAATGTTCTTATGCATACAAAATCAATTTCATGTATTATTATTTATTATATATCATAGTACTGTTCAGGTTATTATAGTATATATATTTTCTTTCCCTTGTTCCTCACCCCCTCTACCTTCCCTTTTCCCTTCTTATTTGAATGCTTATTGGTATATATTATTACTTTTGTATTTTTTCGTACTTCTAGTATTTTTCCCTTGTACTATATTGATTTTTGCTGAATAAACTTGAAATTTAAACTTCAAAAAAGGATAATTCCGAGAACAGGGCTAGGATTTAATGTGCTTGTAGATATTGATAGCAGTTGGTGCTTTATTACCATTGGGGCGGGGAGACGAATCAGCTCTGGTTCGGTGGCTAGAGCGCATGGTTTCGTTTCTTTTATTGGTACAGCTCGCGTTCGTTACCTGGGTGGGGGTCAGCTCCTTTCCTAGCTCGTCCAACAGCCTGGCTGTGACCTATGTGTGTCTAAGCATCACTCTCCTGATGCGGCAGCGCGTGTTTGCTGACTGACTATAATTAATAGACTTGTTTACCTGTACGATCAGGTTACAAGGGCACTAGGTTAGTGCACTTCCATTCCTGGTGCTTTGCAGCAGTTTTAAGATCTTCTTAGAGTGTCTTGTTGCTCAAATGGGTGCAATTTGTGATATTTATATTTTTCCCTCATCTTCATTGCTTTGTTTTGCTTGCGAGAAAATGTCACTCTAATTACAGTGAAATTATGAATATGTCACACATAGCAATCTGAAACTTTGTAGCTATGGAAGTGAATGTACTTTCTCTGTCCAGAAGGTACGCACAGAGACCGTGTCATTGTTGCCCCACTCCAGCTTATCTGAAACTGTGAAAGCAGCATTGGGAAGAATGGTTGCACAGTGAGGCTACATTTAGTAAATTAATAGAAGCAACTAGTTGTGTAATTTTCTTAATGAAAGCACATTCTGACAACAGACCGTGCCTGTACCAATAAAATAAAGCACAAGGCTCTGTAGGGAGTCTACATTATCCAGAATATTATCATGAAATGGCATCACCATGAGAACTGTGGCCGCAAATTCTTTTCATAGAACACTTTCGCTGCACAGAATCTTGGAAAGTCAGGGAATGGATAAGCAGGCATATCTATTGTGTCACCTCACTACGTTTTCGAACACCTAGAGATTCTAACTAGGGCTCATTACGAGTTATTTTTGAAGCCCGAATTGTCCGGTGACTGGCCAAATGAGGATTATGAGTTTTGTAGAGTCGGATTCCTTTGCCAGCAGCCCAGAGTTACCAAGTGGCAGAGGAAAGCAAGCACAGAATAGCTAAGCTGTACAGCCGGAACACTAGCTAGAGTTCCCTGAGTCTGTGGACTAAGTCGCCTGTGTCTCTAATGAGCCACTCGTAGATGATGATGCTCTTGGAAGCCAGTACTACATAAAGCTGGGAGTTTGCCACTCGCAACTCCTCGCATGCTTTTATGAAAGGATACTGTTGGCAGGATATCAGCCTCCAAAAAAGTGTGGCTATGGGCATGCAGCCCTGTTAAGAAACCCAGTGAGATCTCGTAGTAATAATTTTGTAGCGTGCATTAGTTCAGCCAAATCATCTTAATCAGAGCGGTTATCCTAATAATGGCGAGTGTAAGCATGTCCCAGCACTACATAACTTCTCTCACCTGGTCCACCAGGGGGACTGTTTGATGGTCTTAACACCAATGAGCATCCTGACTTATAAGGACACAGGTGTTAAAATAGTCAGAGTGTGTAGCTTCGTCTGCCAGACAAGCCAGATGATAGTTTTCACCATGAATGGGAACATATGTGGATTTCCCCAAGCTCCCCTAGAACCGAGGCACAAAGAATTGCATACATCTCTGCCTGACATGTTTGACTTGGGTAGGTGGTCTGCTCAATGGCAAAGGGTAACTTTGATCTGTTATGGGCACAAGGGTAAGCATACTGGATATTAGTGCAACTGGGGAAACGAGGACTGAAATTCGTGTTTTTTTAGAACATAACAGTGAGAGTCCCAATTCAACGAATCGGAGACCTTTTCAAAATTCACCAGGACAAATGTGATGGGTCCAGAGAGTGGAAGGTTAACCTCTGTTAACGGGTGCCTTTCTTACAAGAAGGGTGTATGTCTAGCACTGTTATTTCCTTTCATATTGTGTGTCCCGGATTTAAAGCAGTTTCTCTTTCACCGTGTTGTATTTCAATCCAACAGCAAATTATTCTTCCCAGCTTTCCCTAATGTGCCCTGTTCGCCGCTTCTTTGCATTACAGTGTGTGCAAAATGCTGCCAAAAATATCCCACCAGGGTACATGTTCTAGCCATTTGCATACCAATTGTGGCGCCGATATTATACCATGCTTGTACAATGCACAGTTGTTGACATTATTACTACTTCGGAGCACTTGTAGAAAACAAGGAGAGACAGAAAAATATTTAACAATAACTGTCAAGGTTTTAGTTACTTGTTTTCCATTTTCTTATGCCTCAAAGAAATACTTACGAGAATGAAATACGGAACATGTTTTTGTATTACCAAATAAGTAAAGTAGAATAAAGCAGTTTGAACAGTGCTTTGTTGCAGCAGCAAGTGCATGTGGGAAATGCACAAATAAGTGCCAGAGGAGAAAGTGATTACATTAATTTTATATTCAGAAAACTACTTTTCATCCGTGAATTTTATTTTCTTAGTCATTTTCCTGACCTTCCCAAGGTGCCTTTGATTTTCACCATTTGATTTTGTGATTGGACATATAAATGCTCCTACAAATGGTATGGGACTGAAAAGTGTTCAAAGTGGATTTTTAAGTATCCAGATTGTAGCACAATAGTCTGACCTTTTTAGATGTTGCATTTATTTGTGCAAACGTGCAGGACACAGTTAGAAGGTATATTTGTTTTACGAATGGCCCCAAATTGAAAAGATTCACTGAGCCAACGCTTTGTACTCACTGCAAACCATCCAAATGCTTCCAGACTAAAGAATACCAAAAATAAGAATTTAGAAAACCCCTATCTTGACTCAAAATAGCATTCATAACACGTGGTTTGGCAAGATGCCATGCATCTTCAGCAGAATATTATTAGGGGTGGGCAGAATTGGGGGAATATGATTGCATGGAATTTCATAAAAATTCTGAGAGATGTCTCAGAAATCCACGATGGGGCGAAGTGGACTTTTGGCACTATTTTCTTAGCACAAAGTGCACCCTTGTGTCCAAAAATTGATGCGAGGATGCATATTGCGCTAAGAAAATTGTGCAGCCAAACTCCACTGGTGCGCCCTTACATGCTTTGCAGTAATTACTGCAGAGTATGTAAGGGCGCTGCCGCCAAGAGGTATGCAGTTGATTTTAAACTTTAGGAACCACTGCATATCACTCTATGGTGCCCCTCCGCACCCTTACATACTCTGTAGAAAATACTGCAGAGTATGTAAGGGTGCGGAGGGGTGTGCACTGTAGTGATTTTTAAACGGAGAGGGAGCAGTCCATCTTGGTTCAAAGAAACACTGCAGATGAAACTTTAGTCTGCAGTGATTTTTAAACATAGAGGGACTTCTCCCTTTTAGAGGCAAATAGTTTCTGCAGATTAATTCCGCCGGCAGAGCGGTGGAATTTAAAAGTAATTCAATTACCGAATTCCTCTGATTCCACCAGCGGAACTAATTATTCTGCCCAGGCCTGAATTTGATCCTGCAGGAACTGGGTATAAGGCACCAAATGTGGTCAAATTCCGGTGGGTTTGGGGAATGTCCAGAAGACACTAACCGGTCATGCCTAGTTGACACCGGGACAGAAGGATATGGTAGAGGACCTGGCCAAAAGCTAGACCATGTGCCTGCTGACACATTAACTTGCCATGCCTGGTTGACACTGAGGCCGATGATATGGTACAGGGTGTGGCCAAAAGCATGCGCCTGCTGGGCATGGCTTTCAATCTTGTCCAGTATTGAGAAAGGGATAGAAAAACTGGGCACATTGCAAGGCCGAAGGGCACGTCGTTTGCCCAGCAATTGCTAAGCACAAAGATGGGGATTAATGTGTACAAGTAATGGCTGAAAGTCTCACCATGTGCCCAGTATCTGCTATGCCACAACCACATACAATGCCCAGCTAGTACTGGGGTCAAGGGTGCTGTGCGACATGTCATTTGGTGCTAGAGAACAAGGAGGCACTTCTGATGTCAGTGGGTAAAGGAAATGCCCCAAACAAATGGCAAAGCTAGAAATAAAAGGCAAATATACATGCAAAAGAATATATTCAATCATTATAAAGGTAAGAGGGTAACGACAAAATCGTTTAAGAAGTAATAATTTGAAACAGTCAGTACTCATTCATAAAAAAAGATGTAGGGTAGCAAAAAGAAAAGTATTCTGTAAATAGACCAGCATACTGAAATACATGAGGCGAAACAAGAGGACGAATTGTTGGTAGCACAGGCTGTATAATCAGTCCAGTGCCTAGTAATGTTTGCTTATCTTGTTCTGTTGTGCTTCTCATATTGTGCCATTAAATAGTTTTTGTACATAAGGCAGGCCTCAGGTCTTTTTAAAAAAAAACTTTTATATTAGAGGTTTATTACCATGTAGAAAAAGTGGTTACAATTGGAAGTAACCGGGAGAATAAGGAGGTCTTCTGGCCTGATGCATCAAAGGTTTTTTTGCCCCATTCTGTTTATATGGTAAAGTACATTATACGTATGGCCTTGGATTTTTTGTCGGGACATGATAAGACTCCAAACGTTATTCTAGTATTTCAAAGTGTTTTTTTTCCTTTTACTTAATGTATTGACTTTATTACCTTTTCAGTAGTAGCCAGCCCACAATAGCAGAGCTTAGAGCTTCATACTCTTATCACTATGTTATGTAGCATCTGATAGAGACTTCTAACTGCAGATTGCTTACCTTAGAAAATCTTGAACAGTACCTCTGAGCACCAGTATGTGGTGCCAATCGGCTCCACATCGGTGGCGTCCACGGCGGATGTGACGTGTGCGTTGCCTAAATAGGGACTACCACAGCACACTGATATCACCTCTTTTCTCTCCGCACCATCAGTGCAGATCCGGAAGAGCTTCCTCAGTCATCTTTTGACTGTTATTTTCGTCTTTTGACATCCATTTTTTTCAAGCAATTCACCCAGAGTGTGCCATAAAGACATACCCTAAGACACCTACGGATTTTATTCCCTGTGGAGTCTGACACAGGCAGATGTCTATTACAGCCCCCCACCTGCTTGGCTCATGGTACCTGGAACCAGACCATGACTCCAAGGCCTGCCCTTACTGCTGTGTGATGACCCCAAAGCAGTCTGGGAGCATGCGTTGAATCTCTTAGTATTGCTCAGCACCAGACAACTCCGCACTACTCCATGTCCAAGTTGCATGGGATGTCCCAGAATCGCTCTTGGAGTTCCTGTTGGTTGTCATCAAGGTCAAAATCTTCGGCGCGCAAGTCCCACAAGAAAGAGACGAAGAAGTCAAACCATTCTTGGACTTCACCACACCAGTCCAGTCACGGGAATGACAACACCACTCTAGGCCCTGCTCCCACACTTTCCCTGTGGAGCCTAGGTTCACTATTCACCTTCCAGAATTTCATAGAGGTGGAGAGAAGTAATTCTGGGAGGCTATGCACCTCCTCTTTGGGAGAGCTGGCCCTTCTCTAGAGCTTTCCAGCCACATGGGTGGGCTCGGAAGGTGCACAAGTGGATTTTGTTTCCCCTAGCTCACCCTCTGCACTAGCTTGGCCCTTTCGAGCCGTCTCGTCGTTAATCCATGACCTTCACTGAAGTCCGGTTCAGTGGCACTGTTCCCGGCACCGCCGATGCCCTTTAGATATACTGACCCCATTATTATTCCCTGCTCTGATACCAAGCCAGACTGGCGTAGTCTGACGTGGACTCAGGTGCCGAACGGACGAAGACCCTTTAGGTCGAAGACATTGCCTTCGTTTTGTGACGGGTCTGTGAGGAATATGCTTGCGGTGAATCTGAGGGTCTTTATGGTTACCCTGACATCCTTGAGGATTCTTTGACAGGGGATAACTAGTATGTGCCAGTGGTCTGGACACCTCGCCAGACACTGGCTTGGTCTCTTTTCCTAGTGGCTATGGAAGAAGGGGCTTTCTTTGCCATGGTGTTGTAGAGGGCAATTAAGGCCCCTGACCTTATGCTGCCCCCTGTGGCAGTCAAGGCCTCTCCCCCCGTTCAATCAAGCCTTCACTGATGTCCTTCCCTGGGACAAGCCCTGCACTGGGGCTCGTGTGCAGAGAACGATCACCCACCACACTGCTCCTGAGAATCCAGCTTTTCTCACCCAACATCCCATCCCTGAGCCATGATCATGGAGACCTCAACATCCAAGGTTAACACTGGTGCGTTCCCTATCATGCCACTAGATAGGGAATCCAAGAGGGTGGACACCTTTTGGCAAGAGAATTTTCTCTTCCTCCAGCCTTGCACTGGTCAGTGAACACTGCATGCCTCTTGGGCTTGGGCTGGTATACCCAGAGAGTGTGGGACTCGTATGCGCAAGTGCTGCCCGTGGTCTCAGAGGAGGCCCGAACTATCCTGACCCAGGTTATTGCAAATGGCAGGGATGCAGCTAAGTTCATGGTATGTTGAAAACTGGACACCGCAGACTTGCTGGGTAGAGCAATTGCTTCAGTGACTCTCCGCCGCTACTACTGGCTAAGGTCAATTGGCTTCTTGGGAGATGTCCAGACATTCATTATGGACATACCCTTCGATTGCTCTGGCCTGTATGGCAGAAAGGTAGTCGGCACTCGAGTGCTTTAAAGACAGTAGGGCGGGGGCGTGGCCAAGCCGAGCATGGAGTAAGACGTGGGCTGTTGGAGCTCCGGGCTGCCGCTGGGTAAACGAGCATCCCACGGCACTTTGACGGCCGGTATACGGTCTCTCCTGGGTGCGAGAGGTCGGCGGACCGGAGTGGGCTGCCGCCGGATATCGTGGCGGGCCCGAGGAGTGCAGCTGGAGGCGCCGGAGGCCGGACAGAGGAGAGATCCCGGGTGCGGAGGAGACGGCCGCCATCTTGGGCGCTCCGCGCTGGGGAGCGGTGAGAGTTCCCGCGGACTGCCCGGGTGCCCGAGCCTGCTGGAGGAGCTGTCTGGCCATCCTGGGAGTGATCGGAGGCGTCTGGGAGCGGGGGCCGGGGCTCCCAGGTACCGGCTGGAGGAGGAGGCGCTGGGAAGACTGCTCCGGTAGGCGGGTCCGCCATTTTGTGACCCTGTGCCTCCGACGCTGCGGCCCCTGCAGTCGAGTGCTGGACGACTTCGCCTGAGGTGAGGAGGTCGGCGGGAGGCATCGGCCCGCGTGGCGGTTCGCCCGGACACCGGAGGGGGAGGAAAGCCTGAGGTGGCGGGAGGAGCCCTGGCGGAGGTGGGCCTGAGCGCTGTAGTGCCCCTGGGAGTGCCGTCTTCGTGGTGGCGGCGGCTGCGGTGGAAGCGCCTGGAGGTCTGGTGCGAGGGATCTCACTGCGGCCCTGAACTGGAGCCCCGGACCGGGGGCGGCCTGGCTGGTCGATCCTCGCGAGTGGTGGCCGTGTGCCCGAGCGCCGGACTGGTGACTGCTGACCCCTGACCGTGTTTCAGGCCTGTTGGACGGGGTGTGCCTTTGCCCGGAGTTAGAGGAGTCCCGGGGGATACACGGGGTGCTGGAGGTATCCCCGGCTGCTGGCTCTCCTCCCCTGCTGGACATTAGAGAGGGGAGGGGCTGAGTGGTGAGGCGCTAGCGGGACTTGAGACGGCGGGACTGTTTGGCCGTCGGGCACCCCTGCGTGGTTGTTGAGCCTGCCCTGCCTTCCGACCGGACCGAGTGGGCACACTGTGGGGGTACGTCGGAACTCCCTGGAGGCGCGGGAGGACCGCTGCGGGGACGGCGCGCCCCTCTGTACTACTGAAGCTGTGCTGTTCGCTGCCTGAGAGAGTGGGGGAGGCCCCGGGTCGGAGCCTGGCGAGCTCGGGGACTGGAGGCATCCGTGCCCTGAGGGCGGACCGTATCGGTGTGGACCGCGGGACCCTGGTCCACTGCTGCACCTGGAACGCCTGCGCTGCGGCGCTGTGACCGGGCCTGCGGCCTGGAGTGTGGGACAGCCCTACGCTGGACGCGACGCGGCCTGGCTTGTGCGCCCTTCGACGCTGGCTGGCCCTCCGGTGGCCCCGAGTGGCCTGCCTGATCTGCGGCCGGGGTCCCCCTGTGGAGGCGGCGTACGCCTGCATAATGACGCGCACCAAGCCGGGAAAAGACTCATCGGCGCCCACGAAAGATGCCACAGTGAAGGACCTTTGGAATAAGCCTGGAGGGGCGCCGTTGGGCTCGCAGGCGCTAGGGGCTGGAGGGTCGGCGGAGCCAGTGACGCAGTCCTTTATGGCGCTCTTCATGCAGGACCTCAAGACTGAAATCGGCTCGCTGCGCACGGAGGTTCAGGCCTGCGTCAAGGAGCTCCGGAGAGACGTGGGAGAGCTCGGGGACAGGGTCGATGACATGGAGAAGACCCTGGACGCTCGCACGGAGGACCAGGAGCGCTTGTGGCAGAGGATAGCGGCCCTGGAGGAGCAGAATGTCGAGCTACAGATCAGGCAGGAAGATTTGGAAAATAGGGGGCGCCGCAACAACATTCGCATTCGGGGCGTCCCGATTGGAGCGGATATCATGACATTTGTGGCGGACCTTCTGCATGAACTCCGGGGGGATGATGATGCCTCTCCGCCGACTTTGGATAGGGCCCACCGAGTCTCTGGACCGCCCGGGAGACCAGGCCTAGTTCCCGACATCCTGACGCGGGTCCACTTCTTTGTCGAAAAGGAGGCTATTATCAAGGCAACCAGGGACAGGACAGATATCAAATACAATGGGGCTACGATCCAGCTGTTTCAGGACCTGGCCCCCACGACGCGCCGGTGGGCCTTCCGGCCGGTTACGGACAAGCTGCGAGACCTCAACATTCGCTATCAGTGGGGACATCCCTTCGCCCTTATCTTCCACTGGGAGTCCAGACGACGGGTGCTGCGGTCCTACAGGGAGGCCGCGCAGCTGCTTCAGATCCCGGACTCCCCTCCGGCCAGTCCGGTGCGCGGTGCCGCGGGGCCTCGCGCCTCGCTCAAGCCTAGCTGGTCCAGGGTGCGCCGGGCGGGGCAATCTCCCTCTCCTGCTGCTAGTCGATCATCGAGGGACAAGCAGGACATCATACGCCACATTCGGTCCCTGGAAGCCGGTTCGTCGCCGGCGGGATCACAGGAGCCCGCTCCCCAGTGAACTTCCATGCTTGCAACTCTGGCTCATCCCTTTTTGATAATGCGAGGTGGCCCTCTCTGGGACTATCAGCTGTTTTATGGGGAAAGAGAATGCGGCCTACTCATTGAGATCGCTGCTACAGCTCCTGATGCCGGGCGGTGGCCCGGGGCTCCTCCTGACTTGGTGAATGGCGGCAGTGCCGACGGATCCCCACTCCTATTCCTGGGAGAGTGACATCTCCGGGATAGCCTGTGCCGAAGTGCCTGGCCACTCCCTAGACTGGAATAGACCTTGTTGGCCATGTTGGCCGTTCTGTGGTTTTGGTTCTTTCGTTTGCTCCTACTTTCTTGCCTTTCTCCCTCTCTACTTCCTAACCCTCTGGCGGGGGGGGCTCTGTGGATGGGCTGGGGGCGGCGGGGGGGACAACTGCGCATGTTGACCCATGTCTATGACTACAGTACCCTCCTGGAAGGTCGTCTCTTTGAATGTGAAGGGGCTCAACTCACCTAGCAAACGACATCAGATCTGGAGGTATTTGCTCCAACAGGGCGCCGACATAGTATTTCTGCAGGAGACACACCTTCTACGGGCTGATGTGGGTCGTATGGCTCATCCGCGCTTTCCCCATAGGTTTTGGGCATCCGCGGCCACTAAGACAGCGGGGGTTGCAATCTTTTGTCGGGCGGGATTTTGCCATGGGGACACACAGGTGCGTAGAGACACTGCGGGCCGGGTCCTGAGGGTAGAGTTAACGCGGGGACACCATAGGCTCACGCTATGTAATCTTTACACACCCAACCAGGGGCAGGATGTCTTCCTGCGCGGGGTCATCCGGGAGTATCTTGACCCGGTGAGCTCGGACCTTATAGTGGGGGGGGGACTTCAATCTGGTTTGGGACGCGGAGCTGGATCGTTGTGGGGGGAGGCTTTCATGGCGTGGGGGCCCTGTCGGTCACTGTGAAAAAATCCCTTACTGCTTTGACCTTGGTAGATGTGTGGCGTTACCACTCCCCGGGGCTGAAGGACTTCACCTTTTACTCACATGCACACCGCTCTTACTCTCGCATCGACATGCTCTTTGTCTCCCACTCCCTGCTCACAGACACTATGTCGGCTTCACACTCGAGCATTTCGGTCTCCGACCATGCCCACGTGGAGGTGTTATTCCATGGGCGCCCCACTCGTACCTTCGGTCCATGCCGCTGGCGGTTCCCGGATCACGCCCTACGGGACCCGGTAGACAGGGAGGAAATAAAGTCGGCTATACTGGAATACTTCGAATATAACGAGTTGCCGGAGACTCCCCTTCCCCTCTTATGGGATGCCTTCAAGGCCATGATACGGGGCACCCTCACGGCTATAGCTGCTGCTCGGACGCGGGAAGCCCAACTGTATGAAACCAGACTCACCCGCGAACTCAAGACGCTGGAGAAGATGGATCAGGCCCGCCCGTTGGCGGCCCATAAGCGGCGTCTGGCGGTCCTTAGGGGACAGTTACGGGCACATAGGACGAATAAGGCGGAACGGGCGCTCCTTACGCTCCGGCAGCGCTTTTACATCGGAGGGGATAAGGTGGGAGCAGTACTAGCGCGGCGGTTGCGTACGAGGGCGGCCAGAGCCCATATCGCGAAGCTGCAGGGGGCGGGGGGCACTTGGGTGACCACTGAAGCTGCGAAGCTCCAGGCGTTTCATGATTACTATTCCTCCCTATACAAGAGAGACCCGCCGGACCCTGCACTGATCGCGGAGACCCTGGGAGAATGTGAATGGGAGCCGTTGAGTAAACATCACTCCGAGCTCTTAGAGGAGCCCATTACACTGGAAGAAATAGCGGGAGCCCTGGGAGATCTCCCGCTAGGCAAGACACCTGGGCCAGATGGGCTACCGGTGGCGTTCTTCCGTGCCTTTCTGCCGCAGCTGCACCCCTACCTTCTTCGGCTCTTTAACTCATTCGCGGATTCGGGAGGGCCCTCTCCGGACATGGCGATGGCTGAGATCGCCCTCATCCCAAAGCCGGGGAAGGACCACACCCTCTGCTCATCATACCGACCCATAGCCCTGTTGAATACCGATCTTAAACTGTATACCAAAATTCTTGCCAAACGGCTCAGTACACACCTCCCTCACCTAGTGGACCCGGATCAGGTGGGGTTCATCCACCAACGCCAGGGGGCGGACAATGTCCGTCGCATCGCCCACATTGTGGGTAAGGCCAGGCATTGGGGTATCGCGGCTTGCCTGTTATCCCTAGACGCTGAAAAAGCGTTCGACCAGGTAGATTGGGCGTTCCTTCGAGCGGTTTTACGGAAAATAGGTGTTGGGCCCAAAATGGAAGCGCGCATCATGGCCCCATACGCTGCCCCGGCAGCCCGGGTGCGCGTAAATGGCCAACTTACGCAGCCATTCCCCATCTGCAGGGGCACGCGGCAGGGTTGCCCCCTATCGCCCCTGCTCTTCGCCCTGGTAGCGGAGCCCCTGGCTATTCTCATTCGCCAGTCGCCGGATGTCATGGGCATTTCCCTTCGGGGACGTGACCACAAGGTTGCGCTCTTCGCCGACGATCTCCTTCTCACGCTGTCTGCGCCCTCAACCTCGCTTCCAGCCGCACAATCGTTGCTCCGCACCTATGAGCGTGCCTCCGGGCTAAAAATTAATCACACCAAGTCTTGGGTGCTCAATCTCACGATTCCGGAGGCGGAGGTGGCGGCGCTGCGGACAAGCACCCCATATCAATGGGCGAGCGACTCCGTGAGATACCTCGGCCTTAACTTGACACCGGATCTAGCTACCTGGACGCAGGCCAATTGGCCGGAGTGCAGGCGCTCTGTCCTAGACGGCTTGCGCACTTGGAAGGCATTGCCGCTTTCCTGGCTTGGTCGCCTCAATGCAATCAAGATGTCCGTGCTGCCAAAGATCCTCTACCTGTTTCAGACTCTGCCGACTCCCATTCCGGAACATTACATCCAAGGGTTACAACGGGACTTGATCTCCTTTATTTGGGGAGGTAAGAAACCGCGATTCTCTAACAAAATATTAAAGCTCCCTCGGGATAGAGGCGGCCTTGCTTGTCCCAATCTAATGGACTACTACTGGGCGTCGCACCTCCGATATGTTCTGGGGGGCGTGGGAAAGCGAAAAAATTTGGTTCCACATGGACAGGGCAGTTACCTGTCGCCCGATTTGGGACCACGCTTGGCTGCCCCGGGCGGCGCGTCACCGTAGTGCGTACATGGCGGTCCCCACCAGGACGGTCTTGGAGATCTGGGATAGGGTGGCGGTCCGCAGGGGCCTCACCACTTTCCCCTCACCACACACCCCTCTAGCTCGCAACCCCCAGTTTCCGCCGGCCTGCCGCTCGCCATACTTCGAGAACTGGACGGAAAGTGGCTGTCGGACGATCCGAGATCTCTTTGTGGGAGGGACCTTCAAATCCTTCCAGCAATGCCAACGGGACTTTGGGCCGACGGACAGGGACAAGTTCCAATACGTACAGCTTCGGCACTGGGTGCAGGGCTCTTCGCTGGTGCAGGCGGCCACGAGGCCTCTCACCCCGTTTGAGCACTTAGCGCGCACGTTTGGCACATATAAGGGCCTCGTCTCTCGCGTCTATAAAGTGCTCCAGCATTCCCAGCGTCCAGGACTACATCCGTACCAAGTGCGGTGGCAGAACCTCTCGGATTCCGGGATCAACTCCGCGCAGTGGGCCAGGCTCTGGAGCGATATCCCCAAAACCTTCCGTAGCATCCCCCAACAGGAATCGGCCTACAAGGTGATGACCCAGTGGTACTACACCCCTGTCCGACTGCAGAAGATGTTCCCTAAGGTGTCCCCGCTGTGCTGGCACTGTGCCCAGGCACCAGGGGACTTTATCCATATTTGGTGGACATGCCCGAGTCTGACTACCTATTGGAAGGAAGTCCTCAGCCACATCAAAAGGGTGCTAGGCTACCCCCTGCCGGAGGACCCCCTCACGATTATTTTGGGCCTCCGACCAACGTCGCGGCGGGCAATGACAGGTCGAGATTGGCACCTGAGCCTTCATATGCTAGGCGCAGCAAAACAAACAGTGGCGGTGTACTGGAAGAAGGCGGAGCCGCCATCCATCAACGTGTGGTTCGCCCGCCTCTGGCATGTCTTGGCGATGGAGCTGCTTACAGCCCGCCTCCAGTTCAGGGACACTAGGTTCAAGACCCTCTGGTCTCCCTTGGTGGAACAATTGGGCAGGATAGAGCATGCACGATTGCAACCGCCGAGACTGCGGGCCCTAAAACTGTTCGACGACGAGATTATTCTGACGCGCTCCGAGATTCTCACGCGGCCTGTGGAGCTGACACCCTCATCGTTGGAGGGTCCCTAGCTACAGGTGTGCGCGCCGGGGTCAGATCTAGCGAGACTAGTTGCATTCATTGGACTTCCCACCTCCCCCCGCTGCGGCGCTTGGCGTTCTGCTTCCCCTCCTCCGCCGCCCTCCCCCGCCACACACCCCCCCCCCCCCCCCGCTCCTTGTTTGTTTAGTTTGTCCTGTCTTCAGGATGTATAGAGGTTAAGCGAGGTGATTGTGCCTTGGCGACTCAGCAAGGTGGCGCTGAGCCACTCCGTCCAGTCCCTTCAAACACTACACGTTTACTTGGGGACACTGCACTGCATTACATGAGCTGCCCAGAGCATTGCATACGAACTTAGCATAGACCAGGCGCGGAGAGTAGCACCGACCTGTCCCGGGCAGGGTTACGACACTCACTAGCCCCGGACTTGCGTTCTGTTGGCCTCCTACCGCGGGAACCCCGTTGGAGATTAGATTACATCACCAGCTGCATCTGCCCTATCTGACCCCCCTGCTGGTGCGAACATGGCTCTAGACAGGATGTGGGGTGGCGGGCACTTTGGGTGCGACGCGTTGATGGCAGGGAATTGGAGGGGAAATGCATGAGTTATGCTATGCTATACTGTCTCTGTTTGATGGGATTCGACTTTGTTCGCTGCCGGCCAGGATGGTTGTAGGCACACAGCTGTGTACATTGGGCTAACCTCATCTTTCAATAAAAACAAAGTTGGTAATAAAATAATCTGGAGGAAAAAAAAAAAAAAAAAAACAGTAGGGCCACTTCTCTGCCGTTGGGACCGCTATGACCCCACGCCAGCCTCATTCTGCTTTCTGTGTCTTCAGTATGGGTATACGTTTTTCTTTTTATTTCTCATATTATTTCTCGTAAATTGTTTAAATCCCCTGAGGTAGTGACACCATCATACTGCATCTGTTAGTAGAAGTTGGGTTACGTGATTGGTCTGTTGCCATGTAGCATCTGTGTTCTGCCTGTATGATTGCTAGCTCTCCCCTCTCTCCTTTTCACATTTGTTAATCCTTTACTTCACAGGCATGGAGGCGATGGCTCTCCCTTAGTTCCATCCCTGCCGGGCCCATTCCTTCACCTCTGCCCTCTTTTCTTTAAAATGGCATTTCCCCTGCCTTGGAATGCTGAATGTGCCGCAGACAGATATAGGGAGATTTCAACCTTTGCAGCAGTGCTTATAAGTTCGCCATCCTCTAGACTGCGCTACATGGGGCAACCTTTACTGGGCGCCTGATGTGGGTGTAGGATGGGTCTTGTGAAGATAATGTACAAATGTGGGCACGGCCTGGCTGTCCGGGGCACGATGGGGAGATAACCCGACAGGATTCCTGCATTATTTTTCAAGGTAGATAGCTGCAGATCGCCTCCAGTGTTTATGGAGGCATTTAATGGGAACAAAGTTGAGAGCTGGATTTAAAAGGAGCTGAACTGTGGTAGTGCTAAGATTTATTCCATTTAATGAAATGAACACATTCTCTAGCTTAATGTACTGGTACGTTTCTGATAATGGAGCTTGTGAAGATGCCCTTGGCCTGTGCAAAAGGGCCACTATAATCTGGGCCACTGGAATTTTGCCACAGGGTTGCAGTGACAAATGATGCTGCAACTAAAGGCGAAGTACGCATCATTCTGTAAAGTGTTTTGTCATACCGTATTTTACACTGTCCATGCTATTTAGTACCTCTTCCCATGCCTGTTACAGATATCAACAGCTACAGGTAAAATGTGAACTTTTGCAAAGAGCCTGCCACTGCTCTTTCTACTCTTTGAGATAGAGGCTGTTAAATTCTGCAGCTTCAAGCCTAAGAGTGGCATCCCCACCCCAGCCTACTTTGTGGAAGAGAAGACCTGCGTTGTTCAGGCAGGTGGAGGTTTTTGTTTTGCAACATGAATTAAGAGAAACACTAGGTAAGATATGTAATTTGTTTATTTTAGATCCCTCCCACTGGGATGGGCATTAAAGCTAGGGGTTTTACAATTGTAATTGGGTTGCCTTCTATGTGATGCGACACAGATCAGGGATTACTGAGGCCCAGTGCTTACTGATCCACATTGATTTTCTTATGGTACAGCGAAGTTACTCATAATCTCAGCAGTGCATATGTAGTCAGTCAGTAACAAAGGAAAGTTTGTGTTAAAACCTTCAATGATTTTAACAAATGGATTGCATGTTCCATTCAGCTGTTCGTAGTAGGCGCATACCGCTCCCAGTTGCCTAACCGGACTTGCACATTACCCTGGTATTATAGGGTCTCTGCAGGAAATGCAGTGTGCACATTCATAAAAAAACATATATAGTAGCATCATAATCTTTGAGAGAGGAGAGACAGTTTGAAGTGTGTCAGTTAAGTTAATAGAATGATAATAAAGTCGCCCAGAAATAAATATTATTAAAGACAGAATGTCAATGCTTATTGTTTTGTAGCCTTTGTGTAGTACTTCCATTCCATTCCCTTCCGATCCCTCAAAGCACTTTCTGGGTGGTTGAGTAAGAAGTTGTGTAAATTAGTTTTTAGCAGGGGTTGGTCTTCTCATGAAATGCCACGTACTGTGTTGTACATACCAGCCTAGCTACCAGGAATGCTCTCATAAACAAGGAGGGGGATATGCACCTTCTTCAAGCAAAAACACTGTATCTACATGTGCACATACAATATGCGCCGCAACCACAGCTCGAAATGTGTAAGACCCCTGGGTCTCCTCACTTGAACTCCAACCAGTCAATAACTCTTCTAACCAATGAAAATCACCTGGGCCTTGCTAGTGAAACACCCCAAATAACTCCATCTGTCCCCAAGAGTTCAAATGTATTTGTACACGCTTTCCAGAGAGGATTTGTCAGAGCCAGAATTTGTTCGAGTGGGAGGCATTGAGGTAAAGCCATGCCTGGTGGGTTCCCAGGTGGATTTTCAAGACCCCAAAAGCTTGCAGCTTCCAAAATCCTAAACGTATTGTTTCTTTAATAAACAGCAATTACGGTGCCCGGCGTTATTTCTCAGAAGAGCTATGCATCTCTCTGCAGGGGTCGTACATTTACATTTCCTGTCTACTGGAGCTGTGGAGCTGTGGTGTAGGTAATCTTCACAATGGCCTCGGTAAGCGAATGGAAAAGCCTAATTGGATCAGCCTTCTGCAGCTACTGGAGCTTAGTTAGGCACCAGATAAAATCAAAAACCACGCGCTACCACCTACCAACTAGCTCTGGACAGATGGACTGCTATTGTCCATGGTAACTATAACATAATAATATAGAGAACCATCATAACTGCGTGAAATGCAATTTGATGATTTGGGTAGGATAGCAGAGTAAAGGATCTGGGATATTCGGGTCACCTCATGGTTCAAAAGTAAGAATGTTTGTCACTGTTGACACTAACAATGGCTATTAATATTGTCTCCGGCATTACAGGCTCAAAACTAAAAATCATTCTGTGTGGCTCTAGAATGACCTCTTCCATTCGACGGAGGGTATCAGGGCTATAAGCACTTAACTTGGTCTTCTACAGAGCTTCCTCGTGAATTAGCTGAGGAAACCTGCTTGACACCTCTAGTAGCTGGCACTTCACCTGGGGAGGTTTGTCTGCTCCACCTACCAAGTTCCTCTCCAGTGCCAGGAATTGCTCTTATCCAACCACTTATCACCACTGCCTCTTCCTGGCCTACACTCCTCCCAGCCTTACAAAATAATGATAAGTACAATATAGCATCACTGCCTCTTCCCACATAAAAGGGATTGAGAGGAATGTGTAGACTGAAACACGTCTCCCTAACAAAGACGTGTTGTAGCCTGGGGCAAGGGTTGTGTGAAAGCTGTATCTGTCGTTTGTTGTATATCCATCCTGTCCAGAGCATGTCATAAAACATCGAGCATTAATCTGATTTTAGACCAGTGCTGGTTCCCGTATGTCATCAAAGGAGGAACAAATTAAATATTAATGAGGTGGACTGAAGGGAAATATTTAATATTTTACCCTAACACAAGTTTAATTCAAGAAGTTCAGATAATGGACTCTTCTCATCTGGGTGTCAATATGTTTTGGTGCTTGCCAAGTGTCCAAAGTAGGTTGTCCGCATTCATCAGGACAAGTTCCAATGAAACTTTATTTCTCTGTGTTTACCCTGCGCGTTGTACTGGCTATATAGGAAATGGATACAAAGAGTGACCTTACAGTCCCATAACCCTCCTCAGTCCTGGTACTGCTGCTACCTTATCTGTACTGGCGGTACTCAATTATTGCTTCTACTGATCAGCAGATTTGACCTGGCTGGTCAGAATTCATGCTGCAGCCTTATCCCACACAGGAGGGTATCCGAGGACCTCTTTCTTTCCAGAAAGAGGCACACACTGACACACTCACAACACTCCCTACGTCAACAGAGTTCTTGACATTTACTGGAAGGTGCTCAGGTGCCAGGTGGGATGAACCCCATGATCAATCATGCCACAGTATGTAGGGGAGGGTTTAACTTTCTATGTAATGTTTTATAAAGGATCGTGTGTCTCTTGCCTTCACATTGGCCTCTTCATGACCAGCAATGTGAAGAACTGCATAAATGTGAAAGTGCACATAGAATTGTAGAGTGCGCTGCACTTTCGCAGGCCGTCTTCACGCATAGGTAGTCCAATCCAGTCTTAAATGAAGAGCAACAAGCATTGACATAGCCAATAGGTCTCGCCTTGGGTCTCGCCTTTGGGACCTTATAAGTGTTTAGCCATGCAACAGTTGATGTTGTTGCACCAAGGATATTGTACTGCATAACTTAATACTTATAAGGCTCCAAAGGCGAGACCTATTGGCTATGCCAATGCTTTTTTTTTTTTAACTCTTAATTATACTTCATTATTAAGCAGCAAACTCAATCAGGAAGTTGAGAGATCTGGAAATTAAAACCTTTTTCTACACACCACACAATTCACCACCACACAATTTAACATAACCCAACACAATTGTACTCCACATAATACCACTCAGCGCAACATGATTCAACTCCATAAAATGACACCCTATTCAAAACCACATAAATGTAACCCACATAAAACCACTCTATTCCACGTAGCAACAATCCATATAAATACACTCCACACCATGCCACAAAATTACAATCTGCATAATTTCACTCAACACCACACAGTTCCACTCCACACATTTCCATTCCACACCACATAATTGGACAATAAAACACATAATTCAACTCACCAACACAATTAAAAAAACACACCACATACATTCAATCCACACCACAGAATTCCCTATCATGCCACAAAACTCAACAGCACATAATTAAACTCCACTACATACCCCTCCACAGCACAAAATACCAATCCACATAATTACACTCCATGACACACAATCTCAGTCCACATAATTCCACTGCACACCAGTCCACATAAATTCCACTACAAAAACCCACTCCACAGCACATACAGCCACTCCACTCCATAACACGTGTACAAGATCTTGTCATTTACAACACCAATAGTTCTAATTCTGGCAAGACCTATTGGCTTTGCCAACTTGTTTTCTTTTTTTGTTAATCACTCCACGTGACTGTATGTGTTTTCCAGCTCTCTCCTTTGTGTACTTCTCTTCCCCTCCTACACTCCCTGCTGCTTTCTGCCACCCAGTGGCTCTCCCCCACTTCTTCCATGAGGTGTTCACCCATATGCGTTTGTCTCCCCAGCTTCTTGTGGCTTCTGCCTGGGGCCCCCCACACCCCCATTAACCCAGGATGTGGCATTCAGGACAGAACTGGGAAATCAGGGTCAAGTCTCGGTTTAATATCTCTCCTTGCCTATAAATAATGTATGTGAGCTTGTGTAATGAAACTAGGGCTCATATAAAGTGCTCAGCATTCCAGTCGAGTTTGCGTTATGTAAAAAACTGCAATAAGGAGTAAACCCAAAGTTAACATATACGTTTCCCTTTTAATGTCAAAGAAATTCACTTTTTTCAATTTTGAGGAGACTTCATCATATTTTACATGTTGTTTGCTGCATGTTTGCATAGCAAATATGTTCTGGGCTATTTGCTGTAAAACCCGACCCAGACCATTGGCTGGGCTCTCCCTGCTAATTTGTTGGCTCGCCGACCTCTACTGTGCTTCTTTCATGCTACCTGCCTTAAAAACGCTTTTGCGCTTTTTTTAGGTCTCGCCTGGCGTTGTAGTGCGCATGTGCTTCTCGCTCTGTGAGGGCTTCTTGGAATTGATAGCGTTTCCGGAGTGGGCTTTCAGCTCTGTCCGGCCGGTATTCTGGTTGGTTCGCGTCATAACGTATGCTAAAGAGAGTGTGATGATTGTAAGTGAGGCTTTTTAGCCCCTAATGGTTACCACCCTGTCCACTTTTGGGCCCGCCCACAGGGACTGGATGGTTTACTGGCAGAGTACACGGTCATCTTGAAAAGCTCGGAAGCACTCTTTCTTTTTCATTGTCATCGTGGTCACCTTCGATTGAACAAGCGCAGTCCGCTTGGGCCGCGCTTGTTTGTTTATTTATTTACTTAATTGCACAAGCGCGGTGCGCTTCAGCCGCGCTTGTTTATTTATTTACTAAATTGCACAAGTGCGGTCCGATTCGGCCGCGCTTGTTTATTTACTTACTTTTTCATTGTCCTCATGGTCCCCTTCAATTGCACAAGCGCGGTCTGCTTTGGCTGCGCTTGTTTATTTACTAAATTGCACAAGCGCGGTCCGCTGCAGCCACGCTTGTTTTGTTTGTTTGTTTGTTTTGTTTATTTATTTATTTATTAAATTGCAAGCGTGGTCTGCTTCAGCCGCGCTTGTTTATTTGTATATTTCCTAAATTGCACAAGCGCGGTCCGCTGCAGCCGCGCTTATTTATTTATTTATTTGCTAAATTGCACAAGCGCGGTCCGCTTCGGCCGTGCTTGTTTGTTTATTTTTTAATAAGTTGCAAAAGCGCGGTCCGCCGCGCTTGTTTGTGCCTGCAAGAGTTCTGCAGCATGCTGCTGTATTAAAGAGATGTACTCTTTAAATACATCACTGTGTCTGGACAGCGCATGAACAGAGGTTTCACACTGTAGGAGTTTCACCCCTCTTCACCTCCTAAACCCTTATTTTATTGCTGCACTGCCTTAGCCATTGGAGAGTTCCGACCCACGTAGGTATTCTTGGCATCCAATTAGCAGTGCACTCCTAGTGGGTAACCTGAGCTCCTATGTTTGACAATTGCAGTGCTGCGGAGTCCTCTTGAGTGGTACATAACGCTACTCCGAAGCCATAAACAGAAACACAACAACTGTGAAGGAACAGAAAGGTTTAACTCCTTTTGGCTCCAGTCATTAACACTCTACCTAATTTAAAGAAAAACAGCCTTAGGAATCGGATTATACCTCCTTACAAACAGGCCCCCCCCCCCCCTGCCTCGTACCAGGACTCAGGCCCTGGATCCGTCTTGGCGCCAGCAGGAAAGCACGTGGACGGCGAGGTGGCGGGTGCATGGGAACCAGCGTCTTGGCAGTGGGACAGTGCAAGAAGTATTTATTTTCACCTGCAGCCAGGCCCAACTTTGTTGAAATGGTCATTAGCCCTCTCTTTGTTCGAGTATCACTATCATCATGCCTGCGGATCGGGACTGCAGAGGCCAGAGGGTAACACGGCAGAGGTCAAGATGGTGGAATATGCAAGTGGGACAAGCAAACCGCAGCCCTCTTTTTCCCCCCCCCCCCTCCCACACACACACACACACACACACACACACACACAACCGGAAGAAGCAGCAAATTGCCAGAGTGGAGAGGCGTTAACTTTGAAAAATACACGCAAAAATACACGCAAAGCGCTAGACCAATGGGGGCCA